>NC_064627.1:347141983-347767697 GCF_023864275.1 Schistocerca cancellata | reverse complement strand
CGTGGTTTACAATATGATTTTTGAGCAGCGTCTCAAAAAATTCGAACCGGTAGGAGAATATTGCTAATCTTTTGTATTACTCAGTCACTAATGGTGGATGGACTAAATTTTGCTTTATTTGCCTGTTTAATTTCATATTTCGATTCTGTGTACCTTGAAACTGAGAGAGTCAAAATTTTTCCATCTTTGTTCGATTTCTATGTTTATTACAGGAAATAATAGGAATAAAAACCTAAAATCTGTTATTTCAGTAACCGGCTATTTTCAGTGGTTTTAACAGTCAGGTTAAACTGGCGTGGAAAAATACGATATAACGGAAAACCGTTTGTTTCCGAGGTAACCGCCATCCCTAGGATGCAAGCGAACGGAGGGTCGTGTTTACTTGGCTCGACTGTTGTCTGTCAGTGGACGAGGTGTCGGTCAAGGACATCCCTACAACAGGCGCGTGGCTCCGACAGGGCTTATCATCTCGGGCCTCTGTACTAACGCATCACACCACAGCTTAGGTCAACAAGAGAAGCGGCGAACACTACGAACTTGTTGGCGAAGGCCCGCTACCTAATCTCACGAGCAGGCAGCTTGGCCCACGTCCTTCAGCAACGCCAAGAGGCTAAGCCTCGAGTGACAGCTCCTCAATCTCTACGAGAAAAACGAGACAGGCTATCAGTCTATCTGGCGTGGGATCTGCATGTGAAAACAAGACACTTCTCTAATTTTCTGCCCATGTAAATCAATGCGAATCAAACCAGAGTGAAGCAAACCAATAGTGTCAATTGCATACTAAACATTTTGGAGCCCTAATAGTGGTACACACATGTTTTACAGAGACAATCTAATCTGACTACTTTGATGACGAATACAATCTTCGGCTTCATTTGCTACACTGTGAGGATTTTATTAGTCAATGAGACACAATTGTATACGTCATTGCCATATGAATGCTGTACTGTAATTCTGACTGTGAACAGCACTATATAGTACATTGAGAGCGGTGAACCTTAATAGTACGATTGTTTATAATAATTATGACTAGCTTCAGGTAAACAAACATGGATGTGCGGGGAAGCCACAAGTATAAATTTTAATTCAAGCTTGCAAATCGTATCGCGCTTCTGCAAACTGGTCATTTATGTGTCAGCAGACACTGACTTTATCAAACTATTTTGTTCTTGTCTTGGAAAAAAGATGGAATATTTCGCATGATAAACAGTGCAGTTTACCTCAGCCAGCGAAGTGTGTGTGAGCTTTCTTAAGGCTGTATTTTCTGGGGCAATGTAGTTTCTTTTATGTGATGTTTGTGTTCTTTCAACCTGGTATGTTCAGGGGCAATGTTTTTAAAATGTGATATTTTCAGGGACGATATAATTTTATGCAGTGTGTATATTTTGCCGACAGTTTATTCTCAGGGACTGGCCTGCTGATCAGTTTTACTGTACATTTTTACTGTCCTGTTGTGAATGGCCTAACCAATGGCGAAATTTTAAGCACATCATTAGAGGTGTTGAATTGCGTTCTTTTCATTAATGTGTGGTGTTTTCTGTTTTATCGTATACAATGTTTACTTAAAAATATATTAGAGTCGACTGGAACTACTCAGTTGTGTGTTGTAGATTAGTTTAGACATGATACCACGAGCATAAGATTTAACCACTTATATATAATTAATCCTACAGTGACACAAGTGTAGATATTTACGCGTTTTATCTTATTTAAATTATTAATCTTGTGTATTCAGGCGAATTTTTGTATTGGTGTGCTTCTTATATACAAGTAACCAAATAAAAACATTCCCCTCACATCAGTAAATAAGCGTAGTCGTGTGGAAGGTTCAAATGGTTCAAATGGCTCTGAGCACTATGGGACTTAACATCTGAGGTCATCAGTCCCCTAGAACTACTTAAACCTAACTAACCTAAGGACATCACACACATCCATGCCCGAGGCAGGATTCGAACCTGCGACCGTAGCAGTCGCGCGGTGCCAGACTGAAGCGCCTAGAACCGCTCGGCTACCGCGGCCGGCTGGCTGACTGAGAGAAAGTGAGGAACTACAACTGCAAGTCAAAGGCAGAGGTCCGCCTAGGTACACAGTGAACGGGCGGGCATTGTCATGGATAGTGTAGCTCTTCCGATAATAGCCTCGCACAGAAATCGGGGTGGCATTCGGCAGGCTGTAAGCTTCCTTTATGTGAAATACTGCAAAGAACGCTTTCTAAAAGCATAGACATCCGCCAGGGAATGAGAAAACACAATCCACTCTGAACAAGAAGTATCTGTTGAATTCAAAGAAGACCAGCAGTAGTTGATGTTTAAATTTTGTAAGGGAGTTCCGTACTGGTTCAACAAAATTATTTTCGTAGCGGGTATGAAAACTCATGAGTGTTTGCATACAGCCGCTATAATTGGCCAGAACGTGAAACCAATGTCATAGTTGGAGGGAACTTCTGTTTTGTCTTCCACTCTAAGAGATAAATGTGTACTACTGGTTAATCACGGAGATTCTTTAGGAGAAGGGAGAGTGTTGCTATTGCTGTAAATTTATCGTTGGTCGGAACTGGGAAGCTCTGCAGCAACTGGCTAACGAGAATCCGTTGCTGGAAGAACCAGCAAGATTTTGAATAGGAGAGCAGATGTACACATCATATTAGATCTCCTGAGGTGGAACTTCTTGGTCTTGTAGCATCAGAGGGAGAGATGCCTTCACATTAGAGATGCAGAGATGGAGGACTTCTCCTAGATTTGCTACAGATACTGTAGTATAACTTGTAACTCTCAGCTATTACTGCAGTAATACTCTGTTCATGAGTTTTAGAACGTTGCTGAGTGTGCGCCACACTTTCGTGCATTGTGACAAGGTTACCGCAAAGTCATTTACTTAGAGTTAGATTTTTGTCTTTCTAAACTAATTCACACAGTCAAATTGTTGAATTCAACAGGCACTTAAGTGAGGGAACTGTTGCTCATGTGTGCTGGTCTGTTTTTCTTTCTGTTGAATAATCGAGCAATCATTGGAGGTTTATGTGGGCATAGCTATTTGCATCAGTTCATTCCCAATTCCACTCATTTGTACCAAGCCATTGTCATGTATGATTAATGATTTCTTTGACCATTTGCGCACTTGACTCATGTTGGCTCGTTCTGTCTTCACATATTTACCTACTGGCGCGAATCGTCTCTTTCTAGTGGCCGGATGGCGCTCCGGTCGCCTGTTAGTTGAGTCTTCGCCTATAATTCCTTGGAGCGGCTAGTTGACCCATCGGTAGGCAGTCAGTCGGTCGCAGTCAGCGAGAGAGAGAGAGAGAGAGACAAAAGGCACACGTGAAGTACGGTGAGTTATTCACGGAGCTTACGGTCACACGATTGTCTCAGCGGCCGGTGGTCGATAGAGTGGTGTCGGTCGACAATGCTCAGGCCCAGAGTCGACGCAGCCGGTTTACCCTGGATTAAACAGGCATAGCTGCCGATGTGGGTGTTTGAGTGCTGTTCATTTTCTGGTGCCGTCCTGTCTGCCCTTTGGGGGTAAGGGACTTGTTACTTGATTGACACACGTGCTACCATGTTGAGGTTGCTCCCACTACGTTAGATTGCCTGTTACCTTTTAAGCCACTTAAGGTAATGTTTTTGACTACCGTGTGATTCCCTGGTTATTACATTAAGTTGTCCGCCCCGATAGATGAGTGGTCAGCGTGACGGTTTGCCGTCCTATAGGCCCGGGTTCGATTTTCGGCTGGGTTGGGGATTTTCTCCACTCAACGATTGGGTTTGTGCTGTCTTCATCATCATTTCATCCCCATACGGCGCGCAGGTCGCCCAATGTGGCGTCGAATGTAATGAGACCTGCACCAAGGCGACCGGACCTGCCCCGCAAGAGGCCTCCCGGCTAATGACGCCAAACTCTCATTTCCATTTCCAGATTAAGTTGTTGGTATATCTTATTGTAAGATTAACCGCTTAATTCTCTTAGTAATTCTTATTGTAATATTCTTGTTGTAATACGTAAGACGTGGAGAGACGTCTACAGACGTTAAAGTAACCTTTGGCGTGCCACAGGCGAGTGTTACGGAACCATTGCTTTTCTCAATATATATAAATGACCTAGTAGATAGTGTAGGAAGTTCCATGCGGCTTTTCGCGGATGATGCTGTAGTACACAGTGAAGTTGCAGATTAGAAAATTGCAGCGAAATGCAGGAAGATCTGCAGCGGATAGGCACTTGGTGCAGAGAGTGGCAACTGACCCTTAACATAGACTAATGTATTGCGAATATATATCCTTTATTGTATGATTATATGATAGCGGAACAATCACTGGTAGCAGTTACTTCTGTAAAATATCTGGGAGTATGCATACGGAACGATTTGAAATGGAATTATCATATAAAATTAATTGTTGGTAAGGCGGTGCCAGGTTGAGATTCATTGGGAGAGTCCTTAGAAAATGTAGTCCATCAACGAAGGAGGTGGCTTACAAAACATTCGTTCGACCTATACTTGAGTATTGCTCATTAGTGTGGGATCCGTACCAGGTCGGGTTGACAGAGGAGATAGAGAAGATCCAAAGAAGAGCGGCGCGATTCGTCACAGGGTTATTTGGTCAGCGTGATGGCGTTACGGAGATGTTTAGCAAACTTAAGTGGCAGACTCTGCAAGACAGGCGCTCTGCATCGCGGTGTAGCTTGCTGTCCAGGTTTCGAGAAGGTGCGTTTCTGGATGAGGTATCGAATACATTGCTTCCCCCTACTTACATCTCTCGAGGACATCACGAATGTAAAATTAGAGAGATTCGAGCGCGCACGGAGGCTTTCCGGCAGTCGTTCTTCCCGCGAACCACACGCGACTGCAACAGGAAAGGGAGGTTCAAAAATGGTTCAAATGGCTCTGAGCACTATGGGACATAACATCTGTGGTCATCAGTCCCCTAGAATTTAGAACTACTTATACCTAACTAACCTAAGGACATCACACACATCCATGCCCGACGCAGGATTCGAACCTGCGACCGTAGCGGTCGCAGTTCCAGACTGAAGCGCCTGGAACCGCACGGCCACATCGGCCGGCGAAAGGGAGATAATGACAGTGGCACGTAAAGTGCCCACCGCCACACACCGTTGTGTGGCTTGCGGAGTATAAATGTAGATATAGATTTAGATGTAAGGATTCGTTGCGGCCTGAGGCCGCGATCACATTGAGCTTCTTGTCTTGGTCTCGGCATTTTCATATGTCATATGATTACTATGCATTAATTATATGTTCCCTTGTTTGCTCTCGGCCTTCCGAGTTGTTCGTAGGTTTGGAGGCGCTGCCCCTGGGTCTTATTTGTTACCCGCCGGTTCCCAGGGCGTAGACTGTCCGCATCGGCCGTGTATGTGCGTGCGGGCGCCGCGCCGCTTCCTGTCTCACCGTAGCCTCTGAGCCGTTGCTGTCTCCTGGCTTGCTATGGCATCCCTCACAAATTGAGTTTCTACCTCGAAGAAATCGGGAGTTAATTTAACCAGCAGTACCCGTTTTTCTAAACAGTCTTATTCAGACGTGCCTGACCTTCTCACGTTTTCCCTGTTTGAAGTTTGAGTTTTAACGTAATGGTTTTAATATTGGTGTATTGATCAATTTTTTAAATAGTATTTTATTATTCTTCAACGCCAGTGTCTTGAATACGCCCAAGGAGCTTCTCTGATTGATCAAATATTGGATATTTGTGTTGATACCATTCTTGCGCAAATTTTTGGTTCAAATGGCTCTGAGCACTATGGGACTTAACTTCAAAGGCCATCAGTCCGCTAGAACTTAGAACTACTTAAACCTAACCAACCTAAGGACATCACACACATCCATGCCCGAGGCAGCATTCGAACCTGCGACCGTAGCGGTCGCGCGGTTCCATACTGTAGCGCCTAGAACCGCTCGGCCACTCTGGCCGGCCGTAAATTTATGCTACTATACTTTTACAAGTTATGTTCATTAATGTTTAGCACCCCTTTGGCCAGCCAAATGTTGGAATTGTAATCTTCGGCATCATTGCTGTCATTGTTTGCCCAGCGCTAAGATTATGTTTGACATATGCTTGATTGTACTACTTGCTTGTTAGTCCTTCCTAAATTAGTGCATTTTATTATATGCTTAATTGTACTACTTGCTTGTTAGTCCTTCCTAAATTATTGCATTTTATTCGTTTGAATTAACTGATTAATCATCTATTGGTTCAATTGAAGGAATTTTGGCATAATCACCTGAGTCATTTGAATGTAATTGTGTTTTCGATACCTGTGTAATAAAAGATTGTTGTTTTATGAAGTAACAAATGACTTTTGATGAATGGTCTGCACTTTTCCCATGCCTGATTAGATCTTTCCTCACCCTGCGACGTCCATTGACATTTCACACTTTTTAATTCTTCTTTTCGCCTATTCAGTGACAAGAATCAACTAAATGCACCTTAGTAATACACCGGATTTTATTGTGATCTTTGGTTTCATTCTGCAGTTCGATGAAACTCCTTTCTCATTCTATCTAGCCATATTTCCCATTGGTACGCACATTTTATTTTTAATCCATCCTTGTTTAAATTCAGATGTGTGGTAGTTTCTGTTACGTGACCGTTTCTTAATACTTCACAATATCTTATTGCGAGTGATCTGTTCACCATATGTACAGATCACCAGGTCGAGATCTTATTGGCAACTCAGTGGTACACGAAATGTTCATTCATAGTCTTGCAATACTTTCACTAATCTCAGTCCTTGCCCCAAGTTACTGGACGAATTTGATTTTGTTTTATAGAATTCATAGAATTCCACTTCTTATAGCAGTACATTGCAGGAGAGTAAAAGTATTTTCGAGGTCACAGTTATGCCGGGAAGCACATATAAAAATGCGAATTATATCATGGCAGCTCATGTTATGCAATGTAAAATGTGTACTAAGCTCTGCTTTGTAACGCCCAGGACTGACAATTCCAAAATTCTTCAAGACCCACGTCACTGGGAAATGACAAAGAAAAAGACCTCAATACAATTACTCACACAAAGGACGAGATTCTCGAGGAAACAATACACCACCGATTATGTGTGGCATGGACTCGATAATTCCTTATTAGTTCCCATTGGTCTGTACGAAAGGTCACATAATTTCAGTGCATTAACACCGTCTGTTTTGGGGGCAGAACTGGTACCCACTAGCATTCCAGATGTACTTCATCAGATCACGATCACGCGCATTTTGTAGTCAAGATATTAAATTGAGTTCAGTAGCCTACTCTTCATAACACGATTCCGACCTTGTGAAGCGGACAGATATCCTACTGGAAGATACAGTCGCCACCTAGGAAGATATCAGACAAGAAGAGATGCAGTTGGTCTGCAGCACTGTTCAAGTAGTCCACAGCTGTGATGTCTCTTCGATTTTTACCACAGGTCCCATGAAAACCAAAATGAATGTCCCCCATAGAATAATATTGCTCCCACCTCCCATGGTCCATGATGTATGCTTGTTTCAAGCAACCATTCGCCTGAATACCGGTATACTTAGACACGACCATAAAGTAACGTGAATAGAAATGTGATTTATACAACTTTGCCTGCTTACATTGACCCACAGCTCATTCTCGGTGATGCTGTGCATACTGAAATTGTATTTGATGGTGACATTGAGTCAACATGGCATTTCGTGTTGTCTGCCATGATGAACAATGCGTGCTGAACAGTGTGAGCTGACAAACATTTGCTGAACCACCAATGCGTGCCGTCGCCAGATGTGTCACACATGGCCACCTATACTACTTTAATGAAGGCCTACTGACAGGTAACAGTGGCCTTTCACTGATGTCCCTCATTCAAAAGTTTCTAAGGCCTATAATTAAAAAGTTAGTTGAGATAAGAAATCAATTATAAACATGAGTTGTTTGGTTTTTATTTAAAAGCGAATGATGGAAGTTGCATCATGACCTGAGCTCTGGATCACGAGATATTTGAATTTTGATTGAGGATTCTAATCAGGGCACAGACGTGAACAGCCAGTGGGGCATGGCAGGGCGATGGAGCGCCCGATAACGTCAAATCATAATGGCGGGGATTCGGAACGCGGCGACGGAAATTCTGTAAGACTACCGTTAGAATACAAAAGGAGTAAGAACTAAAAGTTCGACGCAGTTTTCAGGGGCGAACACCCCTTGGCGACGACCAGGTGGACCCGTCCCAGGCTGTGCAGCTCAGGAAAGGAAAAAAAATTATGCTGTACAAGAGCTAACCTGAATGGAAAATTAATTCAAGTACTCCGAAGTATCTGCACCTAAGGAAGCGATGTACGACACTATATTCAGAAAAAGGGAAACAATTAGTACAGTGAATGGTGTGACACCATTGTAGCCTAAGAAGTAGGTGTGATGGA
Organism: Schistocerca cancellata; assembly: GCF_023864275.1. Lineage (NCBI taxonomy): Eukaryota > Metazoa > Arthropoda > Insecta > Orthoptera > Acrididae > Schistocerca > Schistocerca cancellata. Next base: position 347,759,317 of record NC_064627.1, on the reverse strand, counting down.
ACATTACTTGATCGAACGTGTCTGGTGTTGGCCGACGTAGTATGCGTGGCAGTTCCACCTCGCTTGCTTAGTAGGCCATATTCTTTCTATTCGCTCATTTTAGGTTGATAGGTGCCTCATTAAGTATAGCTATCTAGGATGTAATGTGCAAAGCCTGGGTCACGTCAGGGCCATCACCCAAACAACTGTCGGCATGTTTTATAATGTTTATTATCTAGTTGTAAATTATCTAATTGCAGTCAGTATATCATCGCTGATGGCCATATGGTAACGAATGTAGTTTTAGACTGTTTCGTATCTTGTAGAATGACTTGCTGCCAGCTGATTCAAAACTGTCCTGGCGTTTTGTTTCTTTAATGTATTTGGCAGTTTGTACTACACAGCCGGAAAACAATTTAGACACCCTTTCAGAGGTTTCCAGTTGATTCAAGATAGATTGCTGGAACAGTGCATAGGGAGTATATTAAATTATTACATTTACAGATCAATAGCACAAGCTGTACTGAGGTACGAGGTACCGACCCATACTGAAACACCTTTATTAGTAAGCTGCTGTAGCCTCCACAAGCTCCCATCGTATCCCACACGTGCTCGATTGGAGACAAGTCCGGAGATCATGCTGGCCAAGGAAGTTTCTACACGTCTTGCAGAGCACATTGAGTTTCATAGACACTGTGTGGACGAGCATTATCCTGTTGGAACACCACATCACCTTCATGCTGCAAGACCAGCAGAAGAACGGGCCTAGAAACATTCTACACTTACCGAGCGCTGGTGAACGTCCCTCCAGAACCATCAAAGGTGAACGAGAGTTGTAGCTTATTGCATCGCAGACCATAAGGCCTGGGATGATTCCAGTGTGCATTGGACGAATGCACTCGATGAGAGAGCACTCACCACGTCTACGTCGTACGCGCAAAAAACTATCACTTGCATGCAGCCAGAATCTGCTTTCATCGCTGAAGACCACAATGCCCCTTACTGTCTGACAAATGATCCTTTGATGGCACTAGTCGAGCCGTGCACGATGTTGCGGCATGAGTAGATGTAAGGTGCCAGGACACTGGCACTTACATGTTAGCTTACCAACATTAGTATTAATAATAAAGGGACTGGCAAGGGCATCAGATCATGACTCTATTGAATTATGATAAACTTTAGGCACTCTCGAGCAGTATTTTTTAAATCGCTTCAGGCAAATGCCGGGATGGTTCCTTTGAAAGGGCACGGCCGATTTCCTTCCCCATCCTTCCCTCACCCGCGCTTGCGCTCCGTCTCTAATGACCTCGTTGTCGACGGGACGTTAAACACTAATCTCCTCCTCCTCCTCGAGCAGTATTCCCTGCATGTCTGCATGACTGAGTCACTAACTTAAAGCGTTGGTAAAAAGTGTCGGAAGTTGAGATTTGTGGAATATAAAGTCTGCAGCTGGCAGCTGGTCGTAGCACGCCGGGCCGCCGTGGGCGGCAGGTAGCGGTCACCGGAAACGCGGGACAATACGGTGCTTTTGGGGAGCCACCTGTGCTGGTCAACACGTGGCGAAGACGGGAATTTCGTTTGCCTAGGGGCGTTATGACCTATTCGATCATTGGCTAGATCTCAGAAATGCCGTTGGAGGGATTTCGGTGATCATAGGGGGTACCAGTGGTCTAGGGGTAGCGTCTTTGATTCATAATCAAAACTTCTTCGGTCCCGGGTTCGATCCCCGGCACTGCCTAAATTTTGATAAATAATCAGCATTGGCGGCCGAAGACTTCCGGCATAAGAAGTCAGCCTCATTCTGCCAACGGCCTTGTCAAAGAGGGTGGAGGAGCGGATAGAGGTTCAGGGCACTCTCTTGTCCTAGGGGTGGGAAATTGCCCCTAAAGGCGGAAGAATCAGCAATGATCAACGACATGAGGATGCAGAAGGCAATGGAAACCACTGCATTAAAGACACATAACGTGTATCCACAGGACATGTTGCCTGTAATTGAAGAAGTGTCATGATGATCTCTCCATTGGCAAAAGATTCCGGAATAGTCCCCCATTCGGATCTCCGGGAGGGGACTGCCAAGGGGGTGGTTACCATGAGAAAAAGATTGAAGGATAACTTTCTGCGAGTCAAGGCGTGGAACGTCAGAAGCTTGAACGTGGTAGGGAAACTAGAAAATCTGAAAAGGGAAATTCAAAGGCTCAATCTAGATATAGTAGGGGTCAGTGAAGTGAAGTGGGAGGAAGACAAGGATTTCTGGTCAGATGAGTATCGGGTAATATCAACAGTAGCAAAAAATGGTATAACAGATGTAGGATTCGTTATGAATAGGAAGGTAGGGCAGAGGGTGTGTTACTGTGAAAAGTTCAGTGACCGGGTTGTTCTAATCAGAATCGACAGCAGACCAACACCGACAACGATAGTTCAGATCTACATGCCGACGTCGCAAGCTGAAGATGAACAGATAGAGAAAGTGTATGAGGATATTGAAAGGGTAAAAACACCGACAACGATAGTTCAGATCTACATGCCGACGTCGCAAGCTGAAGATGAGCAGATAGAGAAAGTGTATGAGGATATTGAAAGGGTAATGCAGTATGTAAAGGGGGACGAAAATCTAATAGTCATGGGCGACTGGAATACAGTTGTAGGGGAAGGAGTAGAAGAAAAGGTTGCAGGAGAATATGGGCTTGGGACAAGGAATGACAGAGGAGAAAGACTAATTGAGTTCTGTAACAAGTTTCAGCTAGTAATAGAGAATACCCTGTTCAAGAATCACAAGAGGAGGAGGTATACTTGGAAAAGGCCGGGAGATACGGGACGATTTCAATTAGATTACATCATGGTCAGACAGAGATTCCGATATCAGATACTGGATTGTAAGGCGTACCCAGGAGCAGATATAGACTCAGATCACAATATAGTAGTGATGAAGAGTAGGCTGAAGTTCAAGACATTAGTCAAGAAGAATCAATACGCAAAGAAGTGGGATACGGAAGTACTAAGGAATGACGAGATACATTTGAAGTTCTCTAACGCTATAGATACAGCAATAAGGAATAGCGCAGTAGGCAGTACAGTTGAAGAGGAATGGACATCTCTAAAAAGGGCCATCACAGAAGTTGGGAAGGAAAACATAGGTACAAAGAAGGTAGCTGCGAAGAAACCATGGGTAACAGAAGAAATACTTCAGTTGATTGATGAAAGGAGGAAGTACAAACATGTTCCGGGAAAATCAGGAATACAGAAATACAAGTCGCTGAGAAATGAAATAAATAGGAAGTGCAGGGAAGCTAAGACGAAATGGCTGCAGGAAAAATGTGAAGACATCGAAAAAGATATGATTGTCGGAAGGACAGACTCAGCATACAGGAAAGTCAAAACAACCTTTGGTGACATTAAAAGCAACGGTGGTAACATTAAGAGTGCAACGGGAATTCCACTGTTAAATGCAGAAGAGAGAGCAGATAGGTGGAAAGAATACATTGAAAGCCTCTATGAGGGTGAAGATTTGTCTGATGTGATAGAAGAAGAAACAGGAGTCGATTTAGAGGAGATAGGGGACCCAGTATTAGAAACGGAATTTAAAAGAGCTTTGGAGGACTTACGGTCAAATAAGGCAGAAGGGATAGATGACATTCCATCAGAATTTCTAAAATCAATGGGGGAAGTGGCAACAAAACGACTATTCACGTTGGTGTGTAGAATATATGAGTCTGGCGATATACCATCTGACTTTCGGAAAAGCATCATCCACACAATTCCAAAGACAGCAAGAGCTGACAAGTGCGAGAATTATCGCACAATCAGCTTAACAGCTCATGCATCGAAGCTGCTTACAAGAATAATATACAGAAGAATGGAAAAGAAAATTGAGAATGCGCTATGTGACGATCAGTTTGGCTTTAGGAAAAGTAAAGGGACGAAAGAGGCAATTCTGACGTTACGGCTAATAATGGAATCAAGGCTAAAGAAAAATCAAGACACTTTCATAGGATTTGTCGACCTGGAAAAAGCGTTCGACAATATAAAATGGTGCAAGCTGTTCGAGATTCTGAAAAAAGTAGGGGTAAGCTATAGGGAGAGACGGGTCATATACAATATGTACAACAACCAAGAGGGAATAATAAGAGTGGACGATCAAGAACGAAGTGCTCGTATTAAGAAGGGTGTAAGACAAGGCTGTAGCCTTTCGCCCCTACTCTTCAATCTGTACATCGAGGAAGCAATGATGGAAATAAAAGAAAGGTTCAGGAGTGGAATTAGAATACAAGGTGAAAGGATATCAATGATACGATTCGCTGATGACATTGCTATCCTGAGTGAAAGTGAAGAAGAATTAAATGATCTGCTGAACGGAATGAACAGTCTAATGAGTACACAGTATGGTTTGAGAGTAAATCGGAGAAAGACGAAGATAATGAGAAGTAGTAGAAATGAGAACAGCGAGAAACTTAACAGCAGGATTGATGGTCACGAAGTCAATGAAGTTAAGGAATTCTGCTACCTAGGCAGTAAAATAACCAATGACGGACGGAGCAAGGAGGACATCAAAAGCAGACTCGCTATGGCAAAAAAGGCATTTCTGGCCAAGAGAAGTCTACTAATATCAAATATCGGCCTTAATTTGAGGAAGAAATTTCTGAGGATGTACGTCTGGAGTACAGCACTGTATGGTAGTGAAACATGGACTGTGAAGAAACCGGAACAGAAGAGAATGGAACCAATTGAGATGTGGTGCTATAGACGAATGTTGATAATTAGGTGGACTGATAAGGTAAGGAATGAGGAGGTTCGACGCAGAATCGGAGAGGAAAGGAATATGTGGAAAACACTGATAAGTAGAAGGGACAGGATGATAGGACATCTGCTAAGACATGAGGGAATGACTTCCATGGTACTAGAGGGAGCTGTAGACGGCACAAACTGTAGAGGAAGACAGAGATTGGAATACGTCAAGCAAATAATTGAGGACGTAGGTTGCAAGTGCTATTCTGAGATGAAGAGGTTAGCACAGGAAAGGAATTCGTGGCGGGCCGCATCAAACCAGTCAGTAGACTGATGACCAAAAAAAAAAGAGCGTTCGACATTGGCCTAAACGGGGTATTCTTCCGCTGCGTTTTCGTACGCGTGTGAGAGGGGAGAATTGCCTTCAGCCATCGAGCGGTACGGACTTGGAGACGCCGTCTTGGCCATCGTCTTCGAAGGGAGATATACGGTCTGTATCGCAGCACTGCACCAACGTGTGTTCCGTGCAGAGTTCTGCGGTTAGAGATCTTTGTGTGCTCAGAAGCGAGATTTTCACCAATGCTAAACCACTTCCAACAACTTACCTAATATTCTTGATCTGGTAGTTATCCTTGCGAGATGCCGAGTATTTATCAACGCAGCTGCCGGTAATAGGGGCGCGTAATTGCAAATTGTTAATGTGCCATTCTCAGGAATGTGTGGGGATATCAAATTAAAATGCCAATATTACAATCGAATTAGCGACTTCATTGTAGCTAGCATTTACCCTGTCCCAGTAAGCTTTACATGTACTCTAGTCACTGCACAGCTTGCCGATACGGGAAGGAAAGAAGGTTTGTGGTCTTATATGTCAGCGACGGACGAATAAGCTTACATAGAAGACGGGCTAGAGGTGTGCATGCCCATAGTCCGACAGCTAATAACCAGTCCGCAACAGTTCATGTTGACACGTCGGGCTCGCAAGCCCTCTTATCTGTGCTGTGGTAGCTGCACGATCTGCCACTGGTGCCCTTACAATACGACAATCCTGGCGGGCGCCTATGCTGTATGGACATCCAGAACCTCGTGTATGGGTGTATGTTCGCATGACCAGTGATACCAGTATCGTTGCACACCTGATGTTACACGTACAACTTCAGTGGCAATTCTCCAAAAGGACCATCCCGCTATTCGGAAGTCCCTTTCAGGCTAGCTCTAGCTCATTTAGCTGTAGGCAGCACGAGCGCGTCTCCGTGGCATGGTTGCTGCGGAATCAGCCCCTATCCGGCCGACCGCACTTTCAAATACTCGCGCCGCCAGTTAGGCGGTCACGTTTCCTACAGCCGCCACCGTAGCAAGAGGGCGCTGTCACGAACGATGACGCAGCTGCCAATGAGATGCAGCGGCTGGTGTTCGTAAGTTCGAACATTGTAACCTCCCCACAAAAAATATTAAAATAATTATTATTGATAGTGATTCTAATTTTAGTGTAACCTCAGAACAAAATTGGTTCCCATTTATATATAATCTCCGTACAGAAATGCATTCACATTTAATGTACCCACAAAATTCTTTTCTCATTTAATGTAAGCTCGAAACAGAAAAATTCCTAAACCTCGTAATAAAAAATAAATTCAGTAACCTGCTAAATTTTGGACGTCAGCAGTGCTGCGTCATGGCCCTGTAAGATCATTCTGAATAAAAAAGCAAAAATTCTTACCTCAATAAAAACGGCGAATATATCTGCTCTTAATAAAAATTTTCCGGCACAGCTCTGTGCAATGCTGGCAGATAGATTTGTCATTTATGAAAGGAAACAACTGATTTTTCTTTTGCAACAATAGGAATGATCATGGATTGGAGAAATTAGTAGATTCTTTAAATTGAAATGAATGCTTGTTAAAAATTACTTTATATCACAAAGATTATTATTAGGACATTTTTTAAAAGATTTACATGGGAGTTCACATAACATTACTAGATATACGCGAGGCTGCTTTTTTACCTTATACAATAATACTCAGGCTCCGGCATCGCTGCACCGCGACCGGCCACCCAACACGATACACCAGACCAGAGGAGACTCCACACAAGACAAGCGCAGACTAGCGCAGACTAGCAACAACTAGCAACTTACTGCTACAGCTACACAGTACCTACTCAGTCAACACTGCTCTCTGGTCAGCGATTCTCTTATACCTTGCATATCGCAGGCAGCGCATGAGCAATACATCGAAATTACATCTGCTGGGACCTCTTACAACATTCATGTAGTGAGCCATTTTATGTTTGCCGATTGAATAACATTCACAGACTTTTATATAAACCAGTGCTCGTGATCTACTGTATATTTATTGTATCGATGATTGATTTGTAGATCTGAGGTATCTGTATATGTTTAAACATTCAAAGCTACTGTTAGCAACTGACGCTGCTACTACAGCAACTAAGTTATGTTTTTTTTTTGTTTTTTTCTTTTTTTTCTTTTTTTACTGTTTGATATTACATGTAGAATAAATTAGTACCTGAATTCTCTGTTCATGAACAGCATCTGTATCTCACTCTTGTGCCCACTAAAGAATCACACAGCCTGAAAGGAAGTCATAACAACTGCCTGCTTGCTTCACATGTCAACACCACACAGAGCCTTCTGGCTAGACACAGAAGGCACTCCGGTAGCTGAGCAAAAAAAAAAAAAAAAAAAAAAAAAAAAAAAAAAAAAAAAAAAAAAAAAGGTTCAAATGGCTCTGAGCACTATGGGACTTAACTTCTGAGGTCATCAGTCCCCTAGAACTTAGAACTACTTAAACCTAACTAACCTAAGGACATCACACACATCCATGCCCGAGGCAGGATTTGAACCTGCGACCGTAGCAGTCGCGCGGTTCCGGACTGAGCGCCTAGAACCACGAGACTACCGCGGCCGGCAGGTAGCTGAGCCACTACGCTATCTGTTGGCGGACGACTTTGATATCATTATCAGCACATCTACTATCCTCCAGGTGGCATATCCTGCAGTTGGATCAAAATGGACGTCTTTCCAGGTGCATTACTTTTTCCGGGCGGGTAAATTTCTTTCCTCTCTGGTTAAACCAATGTAAACATATATGAAGATGGTATCTGTTCTTTCGGACATGTCTTGCAGCTCTCGAAAAACAAAACTACATTGAAATCCAGACCTTCAGCTGTTTACAGGCGTTGATAGGGATCAACGGGGACACACGAAAATGTGTGCCACGACCGGGACTCCAATCCGGGATCTCCTGCTTACATGGCAGACGCTCTATCCGTCTGAGACATCTTTTTCTTTTTTTTTAACTCATTTTGTTCGTTTTCGTTCGGTGCATCTGCTAGGGGTGGACGTCTTAAGACACCCGTTTAAGTTCGTCGTTGATCCATTAACTCAGATCTTTTTTATTATAGAGGGCAGCTAACCCTCTTACCGAAGACGCTAAGCCGGCCGCGGTGGTCTAGCGGCTCTGGCGCTGCAGTCCGGAACCGCGGGACTGCTACGGTCGCAGGTTCGAATCCTGCCTCGGGCATGGGTGTGTGTGATGTCCTTAGGTTAGTTAGGTTTAAGTAGTTCTGAGTTCTAGGGGACTTATGACCTAAGATGTTGAGTCCCATAGTGCTCAGAGCCATTTTTGAAGACGCTAAGCTACCGTGCGGGCAAAGCCACCTAGGAAACAGAAGATAGTGCAACTGCAGGGACTTATATCTAGCACGCTCCCTGTGAGTCATAAATTTTCAACCTACTGTCCACACAGTACATTTATAGTGCCCCTGTCCACTGTACTCATTACTGGCGGCAGCAAATCTACCGATTCCCGTAAGAGTTGGGGCAATGTGAGTGCACTGGCCGGTAAGCCTTATCTAAATGAAGATGGTATCTGGTCTTTCGGATATTTATCAACGCCTGTAAGAGCTAAAGTTCAGGATTTCATTGTAATTTCAATGTAAACATAGGTCAGGAATAATTAGACAAAATACTGGTGATTATGGCCACCTCATTACGACTAACATCGAAGTTCAGCATGTTTCATAGCCTCGGACATCCACGTTCTTTGTTGATGCACGAACGTCCGTCATCTTGCCACCTACTCCTCGTTCACCGCCCTCCAACCTTTTTCCATAAATGCTCAACCGCATCTCACGAACTGTCGACTAGTTTCACAGTTTCCGGGATACTGCTTTCCTGGCATCAGGCCAGAACACTGCCATTTGTGAAAGTCACTTGTAAAAGTGATTTTCTCCATTTGCAGCTGCATCATGCCTAGAAAAATTGCCTATTCGTTTCTGCTCTGCTTATGTACTATCTAATGCTACTGGGTGGCATTCAGTCTTGCGGTAGCCAGTGATCACGATCTTTTAGATCATCATCGTACGCAGACGCAGCCACAGTCTCCACTACGAATAGCCAGCCAACAGTTGAGCTCTGGGGTTTCCACTGATTTGCTTCCATCACTTCGGTCTACATGTGGCCCTGTCGTACTCTGCCGTGACGGGATCTCTCAGCATCGCATCACGCTCTCCGTTCTGGCCACACTAACTTGCCACAATATGACGATACTTCTCTTGATATGATCCTCTGAAGAACCCCCAAAACCAGAACTAAAGATGGTATACAGAAAGTGTATGAAATTTATTCCCAATTGCGGAGCCTTTCTGACGTTAGTTACAGTAGGTATGAAGATATTGCCTATTGGTGAGACAAGAAAATTTGTGCCAGAACAGGACCTAAGCCCAGATTTCCCGCTTGTCGCGAGCGGAGGACTTATCACATCGGCTATCTGAGCATGCTTCCAAGACCATCCCAAACTTCCATATGTCATACTGACTACGCGCGATTGCTAAAAATTTTACTTGGATTCCCTCCACAGGGTTTCAAGGAGACAAATATATTCAACGTTAGTATTATGATCATCATTCGGCACTTCGAGGATTGTAATACTTATTTTCAGCTGTGTCTGAAGAACGAGGTCGGTTGGTCCTGGAAGCGTACTTGGATAGATAGCTCAAGTGGTTAAGCCAACTGCTCGTGATAAGCGGGAATTCCGGGTTCGAGCCCCGGACCGGCACAAATATTCATCGTTATTCCATTCTACAGCTGATGGTGGTCCTCACTCGCAACTGCGAATTCATTTGATGTGCTTCGTAACGGATGTGTTCGACCCAGTGCCTGTTCCTTTGGACATGCATGCATGTATGTTCAAAGTAACTTTGCATCGTAATCAGAATAACACAGGCACTGCAGTATCGTATATATGGGAATATCCGAACTGCACAGACAAATTTGGGAGGTTTTCTGAGTATTCTGATAAAAGAAAGCCACAGTCTATGGCGACTCGTTGCAGAGTAATAATGTACTTACGATTTATGCTGTTTGTAGTCCCAGTTAACTTCGTCTCTGTGAAATCATCTTCACAACAGTGAAATATCCTGTAATATGCAATTATTCGAACACAGAAGGATCCCGTTTCTCATAAACGTCTATGTACGGATGCTAAAGTACTGTGGTGTGACCATACCACCACTGCGGAAACAGCTCAGCATAGAGTCAACGTGCCGATCTTCTATTGGGTTCAGGGAACCCATACACGAAGTGCATATCGCCAAAATCCATACTGTTGGGTTTTATGATCAACTTAAAAACGTACTCTGCTGAGAAAATTCAGAAAGCAGCCATTCCTGTTGTCAACAACAAATACTTCAATCTAACGGAAGAGCCGGCCGCGGTGGTCTAGCGGTTCTAGGAGCGCAGTCCGGAACCGCGCGACTGCTACGGTCGCAGGTTCGAATCTTGCCTCGGGCATGGATGTGTGTGATGTCCTTAGGTTAGTTAGGTTTAAGTAGTTCTAAGTTCTAGGGGACTGATGACCTCAGAAGTTAAGTCCCATAGTGCTCAGAGCCATTTGAACCGTTTGAACAGTGTTATGGGAGTTGACTACATATTTCTGGTATCTTTTTCTTTGGACGACGCCATAGTGGTACATTTCTTTTTCTGCCATCGGAGGCGCTAAGCACAAATTTTAAACGACAACTTTACTTCCCCTTTGCAGTGCAGGAAAAGGGAACTGCTGCAGTTAACTCCTCATTGTTCACTGTATTCTTAAAGGCTGACATAGAGATTGACTTTCATATGATAGAGGCCCATTTCTCAAGTACTATGATGTTAAATGTAAACGTAGGCTTTCGCGGCCGTTGTCACAGTAAATAAAATTCTTCTGGGTTTAAGGCCGCATTGTCAACTATAAGATTCCTACGTTTCGGCCACTATTGCAAGATGCCTTCCTCAGAATGTATTTTATTGACTACTATGATGTTCTAAATGCACTCGACTTGCTTCTAAGCTGCATATCTACAGGGAAGTTACGCAAATGGTATCGTCTCTACACTTACAGCCATTCAGTATCGCCAAGATTGGGACACTGGATTTAAAAGCCACAAGTGGTTAACATTCACATCAGGACACCGTTGTATGGATTATTGTTGTGATCCTTTTGGTATTTTCCTAATATTAAAGCCGATTGATGCAGCCTGTCACGACCGCACGTTGAATACGAGGTGTGGTTATCACGACTGTCGCAGGCTGGTGAACTGCAAGACGATGCCTACAGCTCCACAGTAGCCATAGACACGGCTGGTGAAAATGGAAATGCGGCAGAATATCGTCAACTAACAGTTGCGAGGTAACGTACACCCATATTACGTCACTATTCCCTCGGGATGCTGGATATCTTTTCAGTACAAGTGATTCAGTTTTCAGTATATAAGCTATTGTTACGACGTCACAAACTTAACTAGATGATTTATGGTCCTATCGTTATAATAGTACCCACCGTGTATAAACAGTTGTGTTAGTCTGCTTTAAATATTTTACTACAGTGGGGATTGTTTCATTATTTTATTATTTATCGTCTAACATACCATTTTATGTTCCCGCGCCCGGGTTCCCGGGTTCGATTCCCGGCGGGGTCAGGGATTTTCTCTGGCTCGTGATGACTGGGTGTTGTATGCTGTCCTTAGGTTAGTTAGGTTTAAGTAGTTCTAAGTTCTAGGGGACTGATGACCATAGATGTTAAGTCCCTTAGTGCTCAGAGCCATTTGAACCATTTGAGCCATTTGAAACATTTTATGCGATTTTTATTGTTACGTACCTTTTACATTGTGACTCCTTCTAAATAATTTAAAAAGGCATTTGTCTACATAGGGAGCATTATTATCATTTCTGGTCGTAATTTATCTCTATTTAAAGCATAGTATTAACCTTTTGATATATGACACGAAGGCTGCAAGGAAATCAGAACAGAGCTCTACTACTGTGTCTCCACTTTCTTTGTGGCTAACTGACGAACTGTGAGTGGAGGAAATATATCGAGAAACTGTAAGGAAGTTCTGCCAAGAGACTGATAGCTCTGGAAATGTACACAATAGAAAACTAAGCAGCAAAGGTGAGTACCGGCTCACTTTATGATGGCCACACCACATTCGGGACCAATTAAAAATAATAATAAAATATAATATTACATAACTGCTACTTCGGTAGCAGCACTAATTTCTCCTAAATTTGCTACAAGTAATGGCAGCCGTACGCAGTGTGCTGGTAATGACTGTATGCCTGTGCACTGAAGAGAGCTGTTGGTTCCACTGGAGATAATTCAAGTACTCCTTTATTCATAAACACACAAGCAACGTATTACACTTCATAGCAAGAGCAATTTTACCATGTGTTTTCAGGAGGTGCTGCCGTACAGCTATCAATTATTTGAAAAATGTCATTACCACCTCGAGCTACTAATAAAATTCTTTGCTTATCAACCAGTGTCGATTTCAGGCAGTCAGCAGGTTCTTAAACGCATTTACAGCATCTTATTAGGCGAATATAAAATCACTGACGTCGTATAATAAAAGCATGAATTAGTCTATGTTATCACATCATAATATAAACTAAATTGTCAGCATACAAACTGTGCTAGACAGTACACTCTTCCGTGTTACATCAGCACTCAACATGAGCAGTTAAGGTTATGAATGGACGCATACCATGTAAAGCCGACTTCACAGTTGACCAGGTGGTAACCATAACATTTTTCAACTTTCACGATTGTCGACCATACCACAGTTTAATAGCCATCGATATCTCTCCTTGCGAATGAATAGAGACATATATAAGTTAGTTCTCGATTTTTTAAACCACTCTTAGGCACACAACTCTAAAAACATACGTAACACTGAACTGGCTTCATATACACTCCTGGAAATGGAAAAAAGAACACATTGACACCGGTGTGTCAGACCCACCATACTTGCTCCGGACACTGCGAGAGGGCTGTACAAGCAATGATCACACGCACGGCACAGCGGACACACCAGGAACCGCGGTGTTGGCCGTCGAATGGCGCTAGCTGCGCAGCATTTGTGCACCGCCGCCGTCAGTGTCAGCCAGTTTGCCGTGGCATACGGAGCTCCATCGCAGTCTTTAACACTGGTAGCATGCCGCGACAGCGTGGACGTGAACCGTATGTGCAGTTGACGGACTTTGAGCGAGGGCGTATAGTGGGCATGCGGGAGGCCGGGTGGACGTACCGCCGAATTGCTCAACACGTGGGGCGTGAGGTCACCACAGCACATCGATGTTGTCGCCAGTGGTCGGCGGAAGGTGCACGTGCCCGTCGACCTGGGACCGGACCGCAGCGACGCACGGATGCACGCCAAGACCGTAGGATCCTACGCAGTGCCGTAGGGGACCGCACCGCCACTTCCCAGCAAATTAGGGACACTGTTGCTCCTGGGGTATCGGCGAGGACCATTCGCAACCGTCTCCATGAAGCTGGGCTACGGTCCCGCACACCGTTAGGCCGTCTTCCGCTCATGCCCCAACATCGTGCAGCCCGCCTCCAGTGGTGTCGCGACAGGCGTGAATGGAGGGACGAATAGAGACGTGTCGTCTTCAGCGATGAGAGTCGCTTCTGCCTCGGTGCCAATGATGGTCGTATGCGTGTTTGGCGCCGTGCAGGTGAGCGCCACAATCAGGACTGCATACGACCGAGGCACACAGGGCCAACACCCGGCATCATGGTGTGGGGAGCGATCTCCTACACTGGCCGTACACCACTGGTGATCGTCGAGGGGACACTGAATAGTGTACGGTACATCCAAACCGTCATCGAACCCATCGTTCTACCATTCCTAGACCGGCAAGGGAACTTGCTGTTCCAACAGGACAATGCACGTCCGCATGTATCCCGTGCCACCCAACGTGCTCTAGAAGGTGTAAGTCAACTACCCTGGCCAGCAAGATCTCCGGATCTGTCCCCCATTGAGCATGTTTGGGACTGGATGAAGCGTCGTCTCACGTGGTCTGCACGTCCAGCTGAGGCGCCAGGTGGAAATGGTATGGCAAGCCGTTCCACAGGACTACATCCAACATCTCTACGATCGTCTCCATGGGAGAATAGCAGCCTGCATTGCTGCGAAAGGTGGATATACACTGTACTAGTGCCGACATTGTGCATGCTCTGTTGCCTGTGTCTATGTGCCTGTGGTTCTGTCAGTGTGATCATGTGATGTATCTGACCCCAGGAATGTGTCAATAAAGTTTCCCCTTCCTGGGACAATGAATTCACGGTGTTCTTATTTCAATTTCCAGGAGTGTATATTGAAGCCTTTACGTAGCGTCAGCGCAACTAGCGCACAAAACTTTAACAAAGTTAAGTGGTGGTAACCATAAATCTATAGCTCTTACACATATTCCACCATTTATTATATAATCTAGGCACAGTAAATATTTAAAAGTAATCAAACGGTGTCAACCATCATAAATTAAACTCTCAGTCAAACAACACATTCCTTTTCGTCACTTGAAAGACACACAGCTACAACGAAATACAAGCCAAACTTAACACTTATTTTAAGCAGGGGACGATCTAGGAATACTCTTGGCATCCAAAACAAGCCCTTCCCTTGTACTAGAGACAAAAACAGTAACTTATATTATTCCTGAAGATCCAAGTTCGCCAAGGTCTCTAATAATCCTTTTTATTATTTTTACTGGTTTCGACAGATCGGCACTGTCATTATCAGGTATTGTACCATTATTAGCTGTACATACTTTTTACAACATAGTGATATCGAGTCAAATTGTAGCAAGAAGTGGCAGGGAACATCAGCAAGTCACAAATAAAATACCACACAATTAAAACATATAAGTTTTCTGCTGATATCACAGCGTATACTAATCCCTTGACAGCACAACATAGGCTTAGCTAAACTGAATAATAAAAAGAATTACTAGTGATCTTTGAAAGCTTGATTCTTCAGGAATAACATGCCTTTGAGATCACCCCAACGATTGGCGTAATGTCAAACATACGTAACACTGACTAATGCTATGAATTAACATTAAACCGGCTCAATCCATGACACAAACGCGCCGACAGACATACACCTCAATAAGACAACATCGTAATAAACGAAAGTGACAGCTTAAAACAACATCGGTTACACACCGATCAACTGCAATATCTGCCAAACAACGTCACTCAAACGCTGATGAACTGTACTTCATGCAGCCGCCACACTTCTGTACCGTCCTACAGAAGTAAAGAGGAAAACAGACGAAATCGCCTCTACCAGAACAGAATGTACGGTGAAGTACTGCAGACAAGTTCCGGTGATCACTAACGTGTCGACTATTTATTCTCTTGCAGACACAACTGAAAACCACGCTCCCATAATCCTGTCATTTACGCATCCATCCTTATTGGTACGTGACCGGTGTAGGATTCACCAAGACGCCGTACTCCGTGCACAGGGCCGAGAGAGGGAAACAGACGGATAGCTGTCGTCGTGAGCGGTCGCACCTCTGCGATTGCAGTAAATGTACTGACTGCTCAACGCCCCACTCCAGCAGACAGTGTATTCACTGCCTCGTCCTCAGGCAGATCCTTCTGAGAGTCTGCACCAGCCGACGGTGCTTCGACTTGCTCCTTGGTCAGAGATAACATCAGCCACACATCACTCACAGCAAGCCTTCTCTGACACCGTCAGGCAGAGACGTCACTGGAATGGCTAAGTCCAGGTATAAGACCAAGGAAGAAGACTGAAGATAAAACAAAGTGCATTCACACTCATATTAAACTAGAATTTAAGAGTTTCCAGTGCTGAATTTCTGGTCCTCATTTAAGTAAATGACACACCTACCTGGGTAAGCGAGTTTGACGATTGTGCGCTATGGGTAAGGGGCTGCCTATGTTTTGAGGTTGCACTTTACGTCATACATTAGCTGTCATAGAGGAAAATATTTTGTAAAAGTTTCTTACAAAATATTTTATTCATAGGGTGACCTGATGATGGTGCTTGGTACCGAAATATGACCCTCCTTGGGCTCGGCGCACGACGCAATAGGTATGGGAAAAACTGACCGGTTAATATCGAAACCGGTATTTTCTTTCTAAATAACCGGCATTTTTCGGTATTTGTTTGGTCTCTGACGTGACGGATGGTTTTTTAATAATAAGCGAGTAGAAAAACTGAAATATCAATTAGGCACAGCAGCAATTTAAAAAAAGGGGGAGGAGTAGGCTTTATTCGTAAAATTTGAATTGGTTTGAAATATTGCGTAATTATAGAAAAAAAACACATGATGTAAGAATTTATACAGCATTGCTGAGACAATAACGTCCGCGTTTCTGTGTGTCATGCCTTAAGGTGTGTGTGTGTGTGTGTTTGTAAGTGTATTGTACAAGACTTGCCCCCACCTGGTCTATACTGTAATTTCTCGCTGTCGTCTACGGACATCCACTGTATAGCAGATTGGCACCAACAACAGTCTGGCAATAAATTTCAAGAAGTTTCATCTGCTTTTACATTACAGATTTGTCTGCCACTTCTATGAAATAGAAGATGGGAATTATGGTAACAGTAATAAATTAAAAAATTAACATTTATTCATTCATAGTACACATTAAAAGTAGAAAGTAGCTGAGTTGCTGCTTGTGTCTACATAATATGTCTTTATTCGCTTGCAGCCCTTGAAAATGGACAAATTAACACCAAAAAAATTTCTTCGACTCGTTTTCATCCGTTAGCACTGACTATTCGTAATGCCCAAGTAGTGGTATGATCGTGGTTTACAATATGATTTTTGAGCAGAGTCTCAAAAAATTCGAATCGGTAGGAGAATATTGCTAATCTTTTGTATTACTCAGTCACTAACGGTGGATGGACTAAATTTTGCTTTATTTGCCTGTTTAATTTCATATTTTGATTCTGTGTACCTTGAAACTGAGAGAGTCAAAATTTTTCCATCTTTGTTCGATTTCTACGTTTATTACAGGAAATAATAGGAACAAAAACCCAAAATCTGTTATTTCAGTAACCGGCTATTTTCAGCGGTTTTAACAGTCAGGTTAAACTGGCGTGGAAAAATACGATATAACGGAAAACCGTTTGTTTGCGAGGTAACCGCCATCCCTAGGATGCAAGCGAGCGGAGGGTCGTGTTTACTTGGCTCGACTGTTGTCTGCCAGCGGACGAGGTGTCGGTCAAGGACATCCCCACAACAGGCGCGTGGCTCCGACAGGGCTTATCATCTCGGGCCTCTGTACTAACGCATCACACCACAGCTTAGGTCAACAAGAGAAGCGGCGAACACTACGAACTTGTTGGCGAAGGCCCGCTACCTAATCTCACGAACAGGCAGCTTGGCCAGCGTCCTTCAGCAACGCCAAGAGACTATGCCTCGAGTGACAGCTCCTCAATCTCTACGAGAAAAACGAGACAGGCTATCAGCCTATCTGGCGTGGGATCTGCATGTGAAAACAAGACACTTCTCTAATTTTCTGCCCATGTAAATCAATGCGAATCAAACCAGAGGGAAGCAAACCAATAGTGTCAATTGCATATTAACCATTTTGGAGCCCTAATAGTGGTACACACATGTTTTACAGAGACAATCTAATCTGAGGAGGAGGAGGAGATTAGTGTTTAACGCCCCGTCGACAACGAGGTCATTAGAGACGGAGCGCAACCTCGGGCGAGGGAAGGATGGGGAAGGAAATCGGCCGTGCCCTTCCACAGGAACCATCCCGGCATTTGCCTGAAGCGATTTAGGGAAATCACGGAAAACCTAAATCAGGATGGCCGGAGACGGGATTGAACCGTCGTCCTCCCGAATGCGAGTCCAGTGTGCTAACACAATCTAATCTGACTACTTTGATGACGAATACAATCTTCAGCTTCATTTGCTACACTGTGAGAATTTTATTAGTCGTTGTTGTTGTTGTGGTCTTCAGTCCTGAGACTGGTTTGATGCAGCTCTCCATGCTACTCTATCCTGTGCAAGTTTCTTCATCTCCCAGTATCTACTGCAACCTACATCCTTCTGAATCTGCTTAGTGTATTCATCTCTTGGTCTCCCTCTACGATTTTTACCCTCCACACTGCCCTCCAATGCTAAATTTGTGATCCCTTGATGCCTCAAAACATGTCCTACCAACCGATCCCTTCTTCTAGTCAAGTTGTGCCACAAACTTCTCTTCTCCCCAATCCTATTCAATACCTCCTCATTAGTTACGTGATCTACCCACCTTATCTTCAGCATTCTTCTGTAGCACCACATTTCGAAAGCTTCTATTCTCTTTTATTAGTCAATGAGACACAATTGTATACGTCATTGCCATATGAATGCTGTACTATTATTCTGACTGTGAACAGCACTATATAGTACATTGAGAGCGGTGAGCCTTAATAGTATGATTGTTTATAATAATGATGACTAGCCTCAGGTAAACAAACATGGATGTGTAGGGAAGCCACAAGTATAAATTTTAATGCAAGCTTGTAAATCGTATCACCCTTTTGCAAATTGGTCAGACTATTTTGTTCTTGTGTTGGAAAAAAGATGGAATATTTCGCATGATAAACAGTGCGGTTTACCTCAGCCAGCGAAGTGTGTGTGTGAGCTTTTTTAAGACGGTATTTTCTGGGACAATGTAGTTTCTTTTATGTGATGTTTGTGTTCTTTCAACCTAGTATGTTCGGGGACAATGTTTTCAAAATGTGATATTTTCAGGGACGATATAATTTTATGCAATGTGTATATTTTGCCGACAGTTTATTCTCAGGGACTGGCCTGCTGATCAGTTTTACTGTACATTTTTACTGCCCTGTCGTGAATGGCCTAACTAATGGCGAAATTTTAAGCACACCATTAGAGGTGTTGAATTGCGTTCTTTTCATTAATGTGTGGTGTTTTCTGTTTTATCGTATATAATGTTTACTTAAAATATATTAGAGTCGACTGGAACTACTCAGTTATGTGTTGTAGATTAGCTTAGACGTGATACCAAGAGCATAAGATTTAACCACTCATATATAATTCATCCCACAGTGACACAAGTGTAGATATTTACGCGTTTTATCATATTTCAATTATTAATCTTGTGTATTCAGGCGAATTTTTATATTGGTGTTTGAAATTAAATGTGACACTTTGATGTGCTAAAGTGTCTCTACTTCTTAATTATGAAAGAATGAACAGGATTTTGTAAGCTAGTGCTTCTTATATACAAGTAACCAAATAAAAACATTGCCCTCACATCAGCAAGCCGGCCGCGGTGGTCTAGCGGTTCTAGGCGTTCAGTCCGGAACCGCGCGACAGCTACGGTCGCAGGTTCGAATCCTGCCTCGGGCATGGGTGTGTGTGATGTCCTTAGGTTAGTTAGGTTTAAGTAGTTCTAAGTTCTAGGGGACTAATGGCCACAGATGTTAAGTCCCATAGTGCTCAGAGCCATTTGAACCATTTCACATCAGCAAATAAGCGTAGTCGTGTGGAAGGTTCAAATGGTTCAAATGGCTCTGAGCACTATGGGACTTAACTACTTTGGTCATCAGTCCTCTAGAACGTAGAACTACTTAAACCTAACTAACCTAAGGACATCACACACATCCATGCCCGAGGCAGGATTCGAACCTGCTACCGTAGCGGTCGCGTGGTTCCAGACTGTAGCGCCTAGAACCGCTCGGCCACTCCGGCCGGCTCGTGTGGAAGCTTATGTTTAAGTATGAGTTTGAATTTAAAATCCGGTTGTGGCCTTGGCAACAGGATAACCACCTCAGCCTCAAAACACATAAAACCAATGCCCACGAAACCAAAATGAAAAAATATAAGCCAAAGCCGCAGTAAAATTTCTTCGATGTAGTTGGGCTATAGACATGTTTCAGCAGAAGTACGTCAGCATTAATGTTAAAACGAAGCAAGGGGTGATGTTACAGGACAGCTTTTCCCAAAACTACTCCACAACCTAGTTAATGACCCACTATTTAAATTAGATGACCAAGTCAATTCAGATTACTAGCGATGCACGAAAGCGCAGATACACACAAAAAAAGGAAAAAACACGAATGACAGCGAATCTAGTAAGTACTTCATAGTTTTATTTCCGTACAGTGCAGGATGTGTGTAAAGTTTTATTTTTTTTTTTTCCTTAAGCTGCGTCCGCTGGCTGACTGAGAGGAAGTGAGGAACTACAACTGCAAGTCAAAGGCAGAGTTCCGACTAGGTACACAGTGAACGGGCGGGCATTGTCATGGATAGTGTAGCTCTTCCGATAGTAGCCTCGCACAGAAATCGAGGTGGCATTCGGCAGGCTGTAAGCTTCCTTTATGTGAAATACTGCAAAGAACGCTTTCTAAAAGCATAGAGATCCGCCAGGGAATGGGAAAACACAATCCACTCTGAACAAGAAGTATCTGTTGAATTCAAAGAAGACCAGCAGTAGTTGATGTTTAAATTTTGTAAGGGAGTTCCGTACTGGTTCAACAAAATTATTTTCGTAGCGGGTATGAAAAGTCATGAGTGTGTACATACAGCCGCTATAATTGGCCAGAACGTGAAACCAATGTCGTAGTTGGAGGGAATTTCTGTTTTGTCTTCCACTCTAAGAGATTAATGTGTCTACTGGTTAATCACTGAGATTCTTTAGGAGAAGGGAGAGTGTTGCTATTGCTGTAAATTTATCGTTGGTCGGAACTGGGAAGCTCTGCAGGAACTGGCTAACGAGAATCCGTTGCTGAAAGAACCAGCAAGATTTTGAATAGGAGAGCAGATATGCGCATCGTATTAGATCTCCAGAGGTGGAACTTCTTGGTCTTGGCCGATCCGAGGGAGAGATGCCTTCACATTAGAGATGCAGAGATGGAGGACTTCTCCTAGAGGTGCTACAGATACTGTAGTATAACTTGTAACTCTCAGCTATTACTGCAGTAATCCTCTGTACATGAGTTTTAGAACGATGCTAAGTGTGCGCCACACTTTCGTGCATTGTGACAAGGTTACCGCAAAGTCATTTACTTAGAGTTAGATTTTTGTCTTTCTAAACTAATTCACACAGTCAAATGCTTGAATTCAACAGGCACTTAAGTGAGGGAACTGTTGCTCATGTGTGCTGGTCTGTTTTTCTTTCTGTTGAATAATCGAGCAATCATTGGAGGTTTATGTGGGCATAGCTATTTGCATCAGTTCATTCCCAATTCCACTCATTTGTACCAAGCCATTGTCATGTATGATTAATGATTTCTTTGACCATTTGCGCACTTGACTCATGTTGGCTCGTTCTGTCTTCACATATTTACCTACTGGCGCGAATCGTCTCTTTCTAGTGGCCGGATGGCGCTCCGGTCGCCTGTTAGTTGAGTCTTCGCCTATAATTCCTTGGAGCGGCTAGTTGACCCATCGGTAGGCAGTCAGTCGGTCGCAGTCAGCGAGAGAGAGAGAGAGAGAGACAAAAGGCACACGTGAAGTACGGTGAGTTATTCACGGAGCTTACGGTCACACGATTGTCTCAGCGGCCGGTGGTCGATAGAGTGGTGTCGGTCGACAATGCTCAGGCCCAGAGTCGACGCAGCCGGTTTACCCTGCATTAAACAGGCATAGCTGCCGATGTGGGTGTTTGAGTGCTGTTCATTTTCTGGTGCCGTCCTGTCTGCCCTTTGGGGGTAAGGGACTTGTTACTTGATTGATACCGAGCGAGGTGGCGCAGTGGTTAGCACACTGGACTCGCATTCGGGAGGACGACGGTTCAATCCCGTCTCCAGCCACCCTGATTTAGGTTTTCCGTGATTTCCCTAAATCGTTTCAGGCAAATGCCGGAATGGTTCCTTTGAAAGGGCACGGCCGATTTCCTTCCCAGTCCTTCCCTAACCCGAGCTTGCGCTCCGTCTCTAATGACCTCGTTGTCGACGGGACGTTAAACACTACCCACCACCACTACCACTTGATTGACACACGTGCTCCCATGTTGAAGTTGCTCCCACTACGTTGGATTGCCTGTGATTCTCCATCGCTCTGTCTCAAGCGTTAATTTCACCCTTTGGTGTCTCTGTTTGAAACTGTCTGAGTGCCATATTTGTGTATTTTAAAATTTCTTGTAATTACAACATGTTCAGCGTCCATTTACTTTTTTAGTTGCGAATGAAATTAATTGTCGTATGTTCTAGGCCGCCAAATGTGTTAGTGACGACTGAGGTCGAAATTAAGTCTTATTTGTATTGGAATTCGTTGCTTATCTGACTGATGTAGCGACAATAAAATTTTCTACGGCTATGGCAAGCAAACACTAACGGCCCTGTGAATCTTGGCTCACTAATTAAGTTCTATAACTCTGATGAGCTTTTGCTCTTAGCAAAAAATTAATATTTATTAGTTTAAATATAATTACTATTATAGTTGTTTGAATGTTAGCCCTCAAGATTTGCCTGTTACCTTTTAAGCCACTTAAGGTAATGTTTTTGACTACCGTGTGATTTCCTGGTTATTACATTAAGTTGTCCGCCCCGATAGCTGAGTGGTCAGCGTGACGGTTTGCCGTCCTATAGGCCCGGGTTCGATTTTCGGCTGGGTTGGGGATTTTCTCCACTCGAGGATTGGGTTTGTGCTGTCTTCATCATCATTTCATCCCCATCCGGCGCGCAGGTCGCCCAGTGTGGCGTCGAATGTAATGAGACCTGCACCAAGGCGGCCGGACCTGCCCCGTAAGGGGCCTCCCGGCCAATGACGCCAAACGCTAATTTCCATTTCCAGATTAAGTTGTTGGTATATCTTATTGTAAGATTAACCGCTTAATTCTCTTAGTAATTCTTATTGTAATATTCTTGTTGTAATTCGTAAGACGTGGAGAGACGTCTACAGACATTAAAGTAACCTCTGGCGTGCCACAGGGGAGTGTTATGGGACCATTGCTTTTCACAATATATATAAATGGCCTAGTAGATAGTGTAGGAAGTTCCATGCGGCTTTTCGCGGATGTTAGCCGGCCGGTGTGGCCGTGCGGTTCTAAGCGCGTGAGTTTGGAACCGCGTGACCGCTACGGACGCAAGTTCGAATCCTGCCTCGGGCATGGATGTGTGTGATGTCCTTAGGTTAGTTAGGTTTAAATAGTTCTAAGTTCTAGGGGACTGATGACCTCAGAAGTTAAGTCCCATAGTGCTCAGAGCCATTTTTTTCGCGGATGATGCTGTAGTATACAGAGAAGTTGCAGATTAGAAAATTGTAGCGAAATGCAGGAAGATCTGCAGCGGATAGGCACTTGGTGCAGAGAGTGGCAACTTACCGTTAACATAGACAAATGTAATGTATTGCGAATACATATCCTTTATTGTATGATGATATGATAACGGAACAAACACTAGTAGCAGTTACTTCTGTAAAATATCTGGGAGTATGCATACGGAACGATTTGAAGTGGAATTATCATATAAAATTAATTGTTGGTAAGGCGGTGCCAGGTTGAGATTCATTGGGCGTGTCCTTAGAAAATGTAGTGCATCAACGAAGGAGGTGGCTTACAAAACACTCGTTCGACCTATACTTGAGTATTGCTCATTAGTGTGGGATCCGTACCAGGTCGGGTTGACAGAGGAGATAGAGAAGATCCAAAGAAGAGCGGCGCGTTTCGTCACAGGGTTATTTGGTCAGCGTGATAGCGTTACGGAGATGTTTAGCAAACTCAAGTGGCAGACGCTGCAAGAGAGGCGCTCTGCATCGCGGTGTAGCTTGCTGTCCAGGTTTGGAGAGGGTGCGTTTCTGGATGAGGTATCGAATATATTGCTTCCCCCTACTTACATCCCTCGAGGAGATCACGAATGTAAAATTAGAGAGATTCGAGCGCGCACGGAGGCTTTCCGGCAGTCGTTCTTCCCGCGAACCACACGCGACTGGAACAGGAAAGGGAGGTAATTACAGTGGCACGTAAAGTGCCCACCGCCACACACCGTTGTGTGGCTTGCGGAGTATAAATGTAGATGTAGATGTAAGGTTTCGTTGCGGCCTGAGGCCACGATCACATTGAGCTTCTTGTCTTGGTCTCGGGATTTTCATATGTCATATGATTACTATGCATGAATTATATGTTCCCTTGTTTTCTCTCGGCCTTCCAAGTTGTTCGTAGGTTTGGAGGCGCTGCCCCTGGGTCTTATTTGTTACCCGCCGGTTCACAGGGCGTAGACTGTCCGTATCGGCCGCGTATGTGCGCGTGGGCGGAGCGCCGCTTCCTGTCTCACCGTAGCCTCTGAGCCGTTGTTGTCTCCTGGCTTGCTATGGCATCCCTCACAAATTGAGTTTCTACCTCGAAGAAATCGGGAGTTAATTTAACCAGTAGTACCCGTTTTTTTAAACAGTCTTATTCAGACGTGCCTGACCTTCTCATGTTTTCCCTGTTTGAAGTTTGAGTTTTAACGTAATGGTTTTAATATTGGTGTATTGCTCAATTTTTTAAATAGTATTTTATTATTCTTCCACGCCAGTGTCTTGAATACATCCAAGGAGCTTCTCTGATTGATCAAATATTGGATATTTGTGTTAATACCATTCTTGCCTAAATTTATGGTTCAAATGGCTCTGAGCACTATGGGACTTAACTTCAAAGGTCATCAGTCCGCTAGAACTTAGAACTATTTAAACCTAACTAACCTAAGGACATCACACACATCCATGCCCGAGGCAGGATTCGAACCTGCGACCGTAGCGGTCGCGCGGTTCCAGACTGTAGCGCCTAGAACCGTTCGGCCACTCTGGCCGGCCGTAAATTTATGCTACTATACTTTTACAAGTTATGTTCATTAATGTTTAGCACCCATTTGGCCAGCCAAATGTTGGAATTGAAATCTTCAGCATCATTGCTGTCATTGTTTGCCCAGCGCTAAGATTATGTTTGAGATATGCTTGATTGTACTACTTTATTGTTAGTCCTTCCTAAATTAGTGCATTTTATTCGTTTGAATTAACTGATTAATCATGTATTGGTTCAATTGAAGGAATTTTGGCATAATCACCTGAGTCATTTGAATGTAATTGTGTTTTTGATACCTGTGTAATAAAAGATTGTTGTTTTATGAAGCAACAAATGACTTTTGATGAATGGTCTGCACTTTTCCCATGACTGTTTAGTTCTTTCCTCGCCCTGCGACGTCCATTGACATTTCACACCTTTTAATTCTTCTTTTCGCCTATTCAGTAACAAGAATCAACTAAATGCACCTTAGTAATGCACCGGATTTTATTGTGATCTTTGGTTTCATTCTGCAGTTCGATGAAACTCCTTTCTCATTCTATCTACCCATATTTCCCATTGGTACGCACATTTTATTTTTAATCCATCCTTGTTTAAATTCAGATGTGTGGTAGTTTCTGTTACGTGACCGTTTCTTAATACTTCACAATATCTTATTGCGAGTGATCTGTTCACTATATGTACAGATCACCAGATCGAGATCTTATTGGCAACTCAGTGGTATACTAAATGTTCATTCACAGTCATACTTTCACTAATCTCGGTCCTTGACCCAAGTTACTGGACGAATTTGATTTTGTTTTATAGAATTCATAGAATTCCACTTCTTATAGCAGTACATGGCAGGAGAGTAAAAGTATTTTCGAGTTCACAGTTATGCCGGGAAGCACATATAAAAATGCGAATTATATCATGGCAGCTCATGTTATGCAATGTAAAAGGTGTACTAAGCTCTGCTTTGTAACGCCCAGGACTGACAATTCCTAAATTCTTCAAGACCCACGTCACTGGGAAATGACAAAAAAAAGGCCTCAATACAATTACTCACACAAAGGGCGAGATTCTCGAGGAAACAATACACCACCGATTATGTGTGGCATGGATTCTATAATTCCTTATTAGTTCCCATAGGTCTGTACGAAAGGTCAGTGCATTAAGACCGTCTGTTGTGGGGGCAGAACTGGTACCCACTAGCATTCCAGATGTACTTCATCAGATCAAGATCACGCGCATTTTGTAGCCAAGACATCAAATTGAGTTCAGTAGCCTGCTCTTCATGACACGATTCCGACCTTGTGAAGCGGACAGGTATCCTACTGGAAGATACAGTCGCCACCTAGGAAGATATCAGACAAGAAGAGATGCAGTTGGTCTGCAGCACTGTTCAAGTAGTCCACAGTTGTGATGTCTCTTCGATTTTTACCACAGGTCCCATGAAAACCCAAATGAATGTCCCCATAGAATAATATTGCTCCCACCTCCCATGGTCCATGATGTATGCTTGTTTCAAGCAACCATTCGCCTGAATACCGGTATACCTAGACACGACCATAAAGTAACGTGAATAGAAATCTGATTTATACAACTTTGCGTCGTGCTTACATTGACCCACAGCTCATTCTCGGTGATGCCGTGCATACTGAAATTGTATTTGATGGTGACATTGAGTCAAGACGGCATTTCGTGTTGTCTGCCATGATGAACAACGCGTGCTGAACAGTGTGAGCTGACAAACATTTGCTGAACCAACCACCAATGCGTGCCGTCGCCAGATGTGTCACACATCGCCACCTATCATACTTTAATGAAGGCCTACTGACAGGTAACAGTGACCTCTCACTGATGTCCCTCATTCAAAAGTTTCTAAGGTCTATAATTAAAAAGTTAGTTGAGATAAGAAATCAATTATAAACATGAGTTGTTTGGTTTTTATTTAAAAGCGAATGATGGAAATTGCATCATGACCTGAGCTCTGGATCACGAGATATTTGAATTTTGATTGAGCATTCTAATCAGGGGACAGACGTGAACAGCCAGTGGGGCATGGCAGGGCGATGGAGCGCCCGAGGACGTCAAATCATTATGGCGGGGATTCGGAACGCGGCGACGGAAAGTCTGTAAGACTAGCGTAAGAATACAAAAGGAGTAAGAACTAAATGTTCGACGCAGTTTTCAGGGGCGAACACCTCTTGGCGGCGACCAGGTGGACCCGTCCCAGGCTGTGCAGCTCAGGAAAGGAAAAAAAAAAATATGCTGTACAAGAGCTAACCTGAATGGAAAATTAATTCAAGTACTGCGAAGTATCTGCACTTAAGGAAGCGATGTACGACACTATATTCAGAAAAAGGGAAACAATTAGTACAGTGAATGGTGTGACACCATTGTAGCCTAAGAAGTAGGTGTGATGGAACATTACTTGATTGAACGTGTCTGGTGTTGGCCGACGTAGCATGCGTGGCAGTTCCACCTCGCTTGCTTAGTAGGCCGTATTCTTTCTCTTCGCTCATTTTAGGTTGATAGGTGCCTCATAAGTATAGCTACCTAGGATGTAATGTACAAAGCCTGAGTCACGTCAGGGCCATCACCCAAACAACTGTTGGCATGTTTTATAATGTTTATTATCTAGTTGTAAATTATCTAATTGCAGTCAGTATATCATCGCTGATGGCCATATGGTAACGAATGTAGTTTTAGACTGTTTCGTATCTTGTAGAATGACTTGCTGCCAGCAGATTCAAAACTGTCCTGGCGTTTTGTTTCTTTAATGTATTTGACAGTTTGTACTACACAGCCGGAAAACGATTTGAACATCATTTTAGAGGTTTCCAGTTCATTCAAGATAGATTGCTGGAACAGTGCATAGGGAGTATATTAAATTATTACATTTACAGATCAATAGCACAAGCTGTACTGAGGTACGAGGTATCGACCCATGCTGAAACACTTATATTAGTAAGCTGCTGTAGCCTCCACAAGCTCCCATCGTATCCCACACGTGCTCGATTGGAGACAAGTCTGGAGATCATGCTGGCCAAGGAAGTTTCTACACGTCTTGCAGAGCACGTTGAGTTTCGTAGACACCGTGTGGACGAGCATTATCCTGTTGGAACAACACATCACCTGCATGCTGCAAGACCAGCAGAAGAACGGGCCTAAGAACATTCTACACTTACCGAGCGCTGGTGAACGTCCCTCCAGAAACATCAAAGGTGAAGGACAGTTGTAGCTTATTGCATCGCAGACCACAAGGCCTGAGATGATTCCAGTGTGTATCGGACGAATGCACTCGACGAGAGAGCACTCACCACGTCTACGTCGTACGCGCAAAAAACTATCACTTGCATGCAGCCAGAAACTGCTTTCATCGCTGAAGACCACAATGCCCCTTACTGTCTGACAAATGATCCTTTGATGGCACTAGTCGAGCCGTGCACGATGTTGCGGCATGAGTAGATGTAAGGTGCCAGGACATGGGCACTTACACGTTAGCTTACCAACATTAGTATTAATAATAAAGGGACTGGCAAGGGCATCAGATCATGACTCTATTTAATTATGATAAATATGAGGCACTCTCGAGCAGTATTCCCTGCATATCTGCATGACTGACTCACTAACTTAAAGCGTTGGTGAAAAGTGTCGGAAGTTGAGATTTGTGGAATATAAAGTCTGCAGCTGGCAGCTGGTCGCAGCACGCCGGGCCGCCGTGGGCGGCAGGTAGCGGTCACCGGAAACGCGGGACAATACGGCGCTTTTGGGGAGCCACCTGTGCTGGTGAACACGTGGCGAAGACGGGAATTTCGTTTGCCTAGGGGCGTTCTGACCTATTCGATCATTGGCTAGATCTCAGAAATGCCGTTGGAGGGATTTCGGCGATCATAGAGCGTTCGACATTGGCCTAAACGGGGTATTCTTCCGCCGCGTTTTCGTACGCGTGTGAGAAGGGAGAATTGCCTTCAGCCATCGAGCGGTACGGACTTGGAGACGCCGTCTTGGCCATCGTCTTCGAAGGGAGATATACGGTCTGTATCGCAGCACTGCACCAACGTGTGTTCCGTGCAGAGTTCTGCGGTTACAGCTCTTTGTGTGCTCAGAAGCGAGATTTTCACCAATGCTTAACCACTTCCAACAACTTACCTAATATTCTTGATCTGGTAGTTATCCTTGCGAGGTGCCGAGTATATATCAACGTAGCTGCCGGTAATAGGGGCGCGTAATTGCAAATTGTTAATGTGCCATTCTCAGGAATATGTTGGTGGACAAAGAAATTCACATTTTTTTTGGTAAATTTTGTCAGTTGTGGGGGATATCAAATTAAAATGCCAATATTACAATGGAATTAGCGACTTCACTGTAGCTAGCATTTACCCTGTCCCAGTAATCTTTACATGTACTCTAGTCACTGCACAGCTTGCCCAGACGGGAAGGAAAGAAGGTTTGCGGTCTTATATGTCAGCGACGGACGAATAAGCTTACATAGAAGACGGGCTAGAGGTGTGCATGCCCATAGTCCCACAGCTAATAATCGGTTCGCAACAGTTAATGTTGACACGTAGGGCTCGCAAGCCCTCTTACCTGTGCTGTGGTAGCTGCACGATCTGCCACTGGTGCCCTTACAATACGACTATCCTGGCGGGCGCCTATGCTGTATGGACATCCAGAACCTCGTGTATGGGTGTATGTTCGCATGACCACTGATACCAGTATCGTTGCACACCTGACGTTACACGTACAACTTCAGTGGCAATTCTCCAAAAGGGCCATCCCGCTATTCGGAAGTCCCTTTCAGGCTAGCTCTAGCTCATTTAGCTGTAGGCAGCACGAGCGCGTCTCCGTGGCATGGTTGCTGCGGAATCAGCCCCTATCCGGCCGACCGCACTTTCAAATACTCGCGCCGCCAGTTAGGCGGTCACGTTTCCTACAGCCGCCACCGTAGCAAGAGGGCGCTGTCACGAACGATGACGCAGCTGCCAATGAGATGCAGCGGCTGGTGTTCGTAAGTTCGAACATTGTAACCTTCCCACAAAAAATATTAAAATAATTATTATTGATAGTGATTCTAATTTTAGTGTAACCTCAGAACAAAATTGGTTCCCATTTGTAATCTCCGTACAGAAATGCATTCACATTTAATGTACCCACAAAATTCTTTTCTCATTTAATGTAAGCTCGAAACAGAAAAATTCCTAAACCTTGTAATGGAAATGGAAATGAGCGTTTGGCGTCATTGGCCGGGAGGCCCCGCGCGGGGCAGGTCCGGCCGCCTCGGCGCAGGTCTTATTACAGTCGGCGCCACATTGGGCGACCTGCACGCCGGATGGGGGTGAAATGATGATGAACACAACACAACACCCAGTCCCTGAGCGGAGAAAATCTCCGACCCAGCCGGGAATCGAACCCGGGCCCGGAGGACGGCAATCCGTCACGCTGACCACTCAGCTACTGGGGCGGACAACCTTGTAATAAAAAGTAAATTCAGTAACCTGCTAAATTTTGGACGTCAGCAGTGCTGCGTCATGGACCTGTAAGATCATTCTGAATAAAAAAACAAAAATTCTTAGCTCAATAAAAACGGCGAATATATCTGCTCTTAATAAAATTTTTCCGGCACAGCTCTGTGCAATGCTGGCCGATAGATTTGTCATTTATGAAAGGAAGTAACTGATTTTTCTTTTGCAACAATAGGAATGATCATGGATTGGAGAAATTAGTAGATTCTTTAAATTGAAATGAATGCTTGTTAAAAATTACTTTATATCACAAAGATTATTATTAGGACATTTTTTAAAAAGATTTACATGGGAGTTCACGTAACATTACTAGATATGCGCGAGGCTGCTTTTTTACCTTATACAATAATACTCAGGCTCCGGCATCGCTGCACCGCGACCGGCCACCCAACACGATACACCAGACCAGAGCAGACTCCACACCAGACAAGCGCAGACTAGCAACAACTAGCAACTTACTGCTACAGCTGCACAGTACCTACTCAGTCAACACTGCTCTCTGGTCAGCGATTCACTTATACCTTGCATATCGCAGGCAGCGCATGAGCAATACATCGAAATTACATCTGCTCGGACCTCTTACAACAGTCATGTAGTGAGCCATTTTATGTTTGCCGATTGAATAACATTCACAGACTTTTATATAAACCAGTGCTCGTGATCTACTGTATATTTATTGTATCGATGATTGATTTGTAGATCTGATGTATCTGTATATGTTTAAACATTCAAAGCTATTGTTAGCAACTGACGCTGCTACTACAGCAACCAAGTTATGTTTTTTTTTTTTTTTTTTTTTTTTTTTACTGTTTCATATTACATGTAGAATAAATTAGTACCTGAATTCTCTGTTCATGAACAGCATCTGTATCTCACTCTTGTGCCCACTAAAGAATCACACAGCCTGAAAGGAAGTCATGACAACTGCCTGCTTGCTTCACATGTCAACACCACACAGAGCCTTCTGGCTAGACACAGAAGGCACTCCGGTAGCTGAGCCACTACGCTATCTGTTGGCGGACGACTTTGATATCATTATCAGCACATCTACTATCCTCCAGGTGGCATATCCTGCAGTTGGATCAAAATGGACGTCTTTCCAGGTGCATTACTTTTTTCCGGGCGTGTAAATTTCTTTCCTCTCTGGTTAAACCAATGTAAACATATATGAAGATGGTATCTGTTCTTTCGGACATGTCTTGCAGCTCTCGAAAAACGAAACTACATTGAAATCCAGACCTTCAGCTGTTTACAGGTGTTGATAAAGATCAACGGGGACACATGAAAATGTGTGCCACGACCGGGACTCCAATCCGGGATCTCCTGCTTACATGGCAGACGCTCTATCCGTCTGAGCCATCCTTTTCTTTTTTTTTAACTCATTTTGTTCGTTTTCGTTCGTTGCATCTGCTAGGGGTGGACGTCTTAAGACACCCGATTAAGTTCGTCGTTGATCCATTAACTCAGTTCTTTTTTATTATAGAGGGCAGCTAACCATCTTACCGAAGACGCTAAGCTACCGTGCGGGCAAAGCCACCTAGGAAACAGACGATAGTGCAACTGCCGGGACTTATATCTGGCACGCTCCCTGTGAGTCATAAATTTTCAACCTACTGTCCACACAGTACATTTATAGTGCCCCTGTCCACTATACTCATTACTGGCGGCAGCAAATCTACCGATTCCCGTAAGAGTTGGGGCAATGTGAGTGCACTGGCCGGTAAGCCTTATCTAAATGAAGATGGTATCTGGTCTTTCGGATATTTATCATAGCCTGTAAGAGCTAAAGGTCTGGATTTCATTGTAATTTCAATGTAAACATAGGTCAGGAATAATTAGACAAAATACTGTTGATTATTGCCACCCTCATTACGACTAACATCGAAGTTCAGCATGTTTCACAGCCTCGGACATCCATGCTCTTTGTTGATGCACGAACGTCCATCATCTTGCCACTAACTCCTCGTTCACCGCCCTCCAACCTTTTTCCATAAATGCTCAACCGCATCTCACGAACTGTCGACTAGTTTCACAGTTTCCGGGATACTGCTTTCCAGGCATCAGGCCAGAACACTGCCATATGTGAAAGTCACTTGTAAAAGTGATTTTCTCCATTTGCAGCTGCATCATGCCTAGAAAAATTCCCTATTCGTTTCTGCTCTGCTTATGTACTATCCAACGCTACTGGGTGGCACTCAGTCTTGCGGTAGCCAGTGATCACGATCTTTTAGATCGTCAGCGTACACAGACGCAGCCATAGTCTCCACTACGAATAGCCAGCCAACAGTTGAGCTCTGGGGTTTCCACTGATTTGCTTCCATCACTTCGGTCTACATGTGGCCCTGTCGTACTCTGCCGTGACGGGATCTCTCAGCATCGCATCACGCTCTCCGTTCTGGCCACACTAACTTGCCACAATATGACGATACTTCTCTTGATATGATCCTCGTGAAGAACCCCCAGAACCAGAACTAAAGATGGTATACAGAAAGTGTATGAAATTTATTCGCAATTGCGGAGCCTTTCTGACGTTAGTTACAGTAGGTATGAAGATATTGCCTATTGGTGAGACATGAAAATTTGTGCCAGAACAGGAACTAAACCCAGATTTCCCGCTTGTCGCGAGCGGTGGGTTTATCACATCGGCTATCTGAGCATGCTTCCAAGACCATCCCAAACTTCCATATGTCATACTGACTACACGCGATTGCTGACAATTTTACTTGGATTCCCTCCAAAGGGTTTCAAGGAGACAAATATATTCAACGTTAGTATTATGATCATCATTCGGCACTTCGAGGATTGTAATACTTATTTTCAGCTGTGTCTGAAGAAAGAGGTCGGTTGGTCCTGGAAGCGTACTTGGATAGCCCAAGTGGTTAAGCCAACTGCTCGTGATAAGCGGGAATTCCGGGTTCGAGCCCCGGACCGTCACAAATATTCATCGTTATTCCATTCTACAGCAGATGGTGGTCCTCACTCGCAACTGCGAATTCATTTGATGTGCTTCGTAACGGATGTGTTCGACCCAGTGCCTGTTCCTTTGGACATGCATGCATGTATGTTCAAAGGAACTTTGCATCGTAATCAGAATAACACAGGCACTGCAGTATCGTATATATGGAAATATCCGAACTGCACAGACAAATTTGGGAGGTTGTTCAGGGATATTTTCTGAGTATTCTGATAAAGGAAAGCCATGGTCTATGGCGACTCGTTGCAGAGTAATAATGTACTTACGATTTATGCTGTTTGTTGTCCCAGTTAACTTCGTCTCTGTGAAAACACCTTCACAACAGTGAAATATCCTGTAATATGCAATTATTCGAACACAGAAGGATCCCGTTTCTCATAAACGTCTATGTACGGATGCTAAAGTACTGTGGTGTGACCATACCACCACTGCGGAAACAGCTCAGCATAGAGTCAACGTGCCGATCTTCTATTGGGTTCAGGGAACCCATACACGAAGTGCACATCGCCAAAATCCATACTGTTTGGTTTTATGATCAACTTAAAAACGTACTCTGCTGAGAAAATTCAGAAAGCAGCCATTCCTGCTGTCAACAACAAATACTGCAATCTAACGGAAGAAGTTTGTTTCCAAGGAGGACACACTCGACATGCCACCGACATATTCACTGTTGTGCAGATATTTTCTATACATTACATACAAAAAAAAATCAGGGTAAGAAGTCAAATGGAATGCACTGTGTAGCGAAGCACAGGAGACCATGGGCCCCTTGTACCATAGTACCTTGGAAATTTTTTCGATGGTGTTCGGTAAAAGTAAAAAGAGACATGGATAACAAAACATAATAATTGTCTCTACCAAGCTGCATTGGCAATGGGAGCACGAATTTCTAAAATTTGCACACTACTGACCAGATATGGCTTCCTCTCTCTTCCAGGTACTGTCATATCTAAAGAAAACTGTGACTAGAATACGTTTTAATCCAAATAAACACTTTATGACGGCCTTAGGTGTGCAATTTTTCAGACCTTCCACAGTAGCATATTAGGAATGAAATCGACTCGTCGGAAAAATTTAAGACACAGTAGATTTTCATAAAACGAGCTCTGTCGGAACATGAATATTTTTTAGAACTAAAAGCACCGTCTTTCATACGCAGACCAGGAGCTCTTCACCTTGCTTTCATAACACTTTCCTTGGCAGATTTTTCAATGTGCGAAACTGTCCGTAGTCTTCTTTTCACTTCCTCAACACAGAAAACAAGAATACTTATTATAACTTATATGAGTAGTATGTACACTGGTTGTCAGATGAATATATATTAAAGTATTTGTTCTACTGCAGTAATGAAGAGCAATTAGTAACATGGACACAATTTTTCCTACACTATGACATTTATTCTCAAGTCTTCTAATGTATCTCGAAACATAATTTCCTTTTTCATAATTTTCACAGTCCAGGGCTACTTTTCTTATCTCTCTGAAGACAGAACAGAATTTATGAACGTGGGATCAGAGTGCTATAGTATATTTGTTGATGTTCTTTTCTCTAAAGACGAGACAAGAAATGTGGTTTCGATGGCATCTTCATCTACCTCATCTAGCAAGCGGAGCGCTGCTCGTATCTACATGGGAGATGGCAAATTTAAATTACTTTTCTGCAAGCATCGGTCACCGTCTCTGATTTTGCGATTTTGGGAAGGGGGGTGGGGGCGCTACGGCACGCATAGACATTACAAGAGGGCGCTAAATACACACGACCTCACTGCCTGTGCCTGTCTCTGACTTGTGGGTGCGTCTTTTTAATCATCTGCGCTCCGAGCTTCGACTCAGACTCAGTGAATCTACACAGACTCATAACAAGCTGCAGTAAGGAAAGCAGGTCGACGTAGCACGATGGTGCTAAGCACAATTAGCAGTTACTCACCTGTTTGTACCAGCATGCAAGACTTTGTTTCTACCAAGAACATTACTCTCATTGCACATAACTTCGATACCACAAAAGTACTTTAAAGTTATGTATATCTCGTTTAATAAGCTCATTCACTGAAGAGCCAAAGTAACTTATACACCTGCCTAATACCGTGTAGGGCCTCAGCGAGCCCGCAGAAGTGCCGCAACAAGACGTGGCATGGATTCGACTAATGTCTTAGGTTGTGCTGGAGGGTACTGACATCATGAATCCTGTAGGGGTGTCCATAAATCCGTAAGAGAACGAAGGGGTGGAGCTCTCTTCTGAACAGCACTTTGCAAGGCATCCAGACATGCTCAATAATGTCCATTTCTGGGGAGTTTCTGGGGTCAGCTGAAGTATTAAACTCAGAAGAGTGTCTCTGTACCCACTCTGTAGCAAGACTGGGCTTGTGGGGTGTCGCATTGTCCTGCTGGAATTGCCCAAGTCCTTCGAATGCACAATGGACATGAAGGGATGCAGGTGATGAGACAGGATGCTTACGTACGTGTCATCTAGGCGTATCAGGGGCTCATATCACTCCAACTGCACGCACCACGTACCATTACAGAGCCTTCATCAGCTTGAACAGTTCCCTGCCGACATGCACGGTCCATTGATTCTTGAGGCTGTCTCCATACCCTTACACGTCCATCCGCTCGATTCAATTTGAAACGAGACCCGTCCGACCAGGCAACATGTTTCCACTCATCCACAATCCAATGTCGGTGTTGACGGGCCCATGCGAGGCGTGAAGCTTTGTGTCGTGCAACCATCAAGGGCACACGAGTGGGCCTTCGGCTCCGAAAGCCCATATCGATGATTGTTCGTTGAATGGTTCGCAGTCTGACGCTTGTTGACGGCCCAGCATTGAAATTTGCACCATTTTACGGAAGGGTTGCTCTTCTGTCACGTTGAACGATTCTCTTCAGTCGTCGTTGGTCCCATTGTTGCAGGATCTTTTCCATCCGCAGAGTAGTGGGAGATTTGATATTCCTGATATTCACGGTGAAGCGGTCGTAGGAGAAAGTCTCAACTTCATCGCTACCTCGGAGACGCTGTGTTCCATCGCTCATGCGCCGACTGTAACACCATGTTCAAACTCACTTAAGTCTTGATAAACTGGCATTGTAGGAGCAGTAACCGGTCTAACAACTGCGCAAGACACTTGTTGTTTTATATAGGCGTTGCCGACTGCACCGCCGCATTTCGCCTATTTACAATCTCTGTATTTGAATACGCATTCCTATACAAATTTCTTTCGCGCTTCAGTGTATATCGTAAATAAACAATAATTGTCAATGTCAATGTCAATGTCAATTGTGTACTTTAAGATATTACTTTATTTTATTTTGAAGGCTACCAGTTTCGATATTTCACTATCCCATCTTCGGACCACATGCGCTTCTATCCAAATAAACGAACTTGTCGTATAACGCCATAAATCATTGGATATCGTGAAGTTAAGCCTTACACAATTGCTTCATTCGAAGACGTGACAGCAACGACTTCTTATAAGCTGATATTCAAGTAACTGCTGCTTGTTTCAAACTCTTTTCGCACGCGTCGTCATAATAATCAGTCGTGCAATGAAAGGATTGCTGAACTCAAGGACATGACTAGGAATTGTAATATTTACTATTCTTGTGGAGCCTCTTTTCAAGTTGAAAAGCTTTGTGATGCCATTTCTCAAAACTTTACAGAGAACTCAAACGGGCTGAGATTCTAAAATATCACATCCTCGGCCTCAATGACGTGCTTGAAGCAATGGAAACACAGCAAATTGACTTTATTGTAAATGTGGCAAAGCTGACTGCTGATAGCTCGCCGTTGCAAGGCAAGCTCAGCAAAGGCAGTAAGAAAATATTTGGGGCTTTAAACTCTTGGGAGAGCCACATCAAACCACAGAATGACGCCCCCAAGCTAAATTATGAAAATGCTATCGGCGATTTCGCCACAACAAGTAAAATACGATAAAAAATGAACTGCAATTAACATAATTCATCAACGTCCGACTGGAAAGCTCCACAGTCAATGTATCCATTACTATAAACACTTAACAGTACCTCCAAAGTTCACTCGTGAATACTACCCGAGTGTCAAATTACTCGTTATGACTGTAGATAACAGAGTTTGATACCTGGGGGCCGACGTAGGTTTCTTAATAAGACAAGCAATGATTCGGTCCCTCACTTGGATCAACCTTCACTTAAAGTCATTTACTTTAAAGCAGCTAAATAGATGACAATGCCGATATCAACGCTCTCCTCCCAAGCAGCGCTCTAATTGGAGATTGGAGTACTGAAGCAAAGCTTACACTACTCACAAGTCTGATATACGCGCCACCAACGTGCACCTTTTTAGAATTCTTATGATCACCTCATACACCAAACTTGCCGCAATTCTTCGTCGGAATCCAAGGGCAGAACCAAGAAACCGCTTCTCATCCCTTGAATGACCACACGATGACCGCCATCGGGACAACACCGTCCCTCCACACTAGGATCTTCGAACCCACAGCGTTCCGTACCCAACCGACTAGTTCCGCGGGGCCCACCGACCAAGCTGCCTTGCCCTCCGACACCGGCGTCGCTCCTCACGCACAGTCCAGAGATAACTCACTAAAAAATCCTTCTTCCTCGTTCTCTCGCCTTGCGGCACGAGGGAAGCCAACTTGCCAAAGGTATGCGGCGACCAGAGACTCCAATACGATCTCGATATTAGCATCGCGGCGAGTTCTGAGATTTCAAAAACAAAAAAAACAAAAAAAAATTTAAATAGCGTGCCGTACTGGCTTGGAGGGTCCCCAAGACAGACCTGTTGCCTTCTCTAGCTCATCAAACGTGATTCGCCTGTGCCCCACTATCAAGTCAATAACACGCAGGGCATTGTTTGGGTTGCAAGCAGTTGCTGGACGCCAAGCACTTTTGCATTTTTCTGCACAGATCCCTGCCGTCTCTGAACACTGATAGCGATGAAACACGCATCTGCGACTTGGTGCTGTTTTCCCACACGTCTCCTAACTCTTGTGGATGTCTGAAGCAGTTGTAAGGTGTCAGAAAATCCAACACCTTCCATGAAAACCCTGACGTGATAGCAAATCCGGCAATATGTCACATAGCTCCGAATAAATCGTGACATTAAATTAGCCAAAGCAATACGATCAACGAATGAGCGAATGGAATACCACAGACTAACACAAGAACGTCTAAATGCATGTCATTCCTTCCCGCCGAGCAACAGACGCAGTTCCGAGGGGAGAAATGAGAACAGAAGCCGAGAGCAGAGCCGTGTAGGCTAGAAGGCCCTACAATAAGACCGGGACAATGGGACACCCGCATTGCCGGCCGACCGCCAAAACCACCCCCCCCCCCCCCCCAGCCCATGTTAAAAGATAGAGCCCTCCAGAAGAACAGTGTAGATCTTACGATAACACTAAAAGGGCCACACCAGTTGCAAGTTTTAGCGGGAGACTATACGCGTCTCTGTTACGTAGCAAACATAAAAAACATTGCCCCACCACGAAAAGTATAACGTTTCTCATTGGACAGACAGAATTTTTGTAGGCGGATTTTAAGGTTAACATTGAGACGCTGATTGGTCTGTTTAAAACACAGCCAGATACCTTTTTCTTAAACCAACTTCGGTAAACAGTGGTAAGGATAAGTTCGAGAGAGTTGCTACCGAGATGGCGAGGTGTGTGGCCGGCCGAAGTGGCCGTGCGGTTAAAGGCGCTGCAGCCTGGAACCGCAAGAACGCTACGGTCGCAGGTTCGAATCCTGCCTCGGGCATGGATGTTTGTGATGTCCTTAGGTTAGTTAGGTTTAACTAGTTCTAAGTTCTAGGGGACTAATGACCTCAGCAGTTGAGTCCCATAGTGCTCAGAGCCATTTGAACCATTTGGCGAGGTGTGTGGAGCAGCGCTGCCAGCTGTCCCTGATACTGCCTAACCACCGACAAGGTAATGAACGCACGCGATGCCGCATAACAGCGCATAAAGCTTCACTCAGAACTGCAGAAGTCTCATCTGTTACCTCCCCTTTTTACGTAATAGTAGAGTCGATCGTCAGTTAAACTTCGTGGTATTCACATTTGCTACTTGCAGTTAAAATCTGAAACGCGATGATTTTTCTGTTATATAATTATTGAGAAGCCACATCAGCCACTGTGATTTACAACAAGTTAAATAAGTAATTAAAGATAATTGAGGGTCACTGTAAACCATTTTGATAGTTTTTTCTTTTATGAAACTTAATTTAAACCTAGATTATAGATGTGATATGGCATAGGTCATCCTTCGATCCATTATAGAACTTGGAAATTTCCTTTTATCAATAGTACAATTTATAAACAATGTTTTGTGAGTAGAATAAAAATTCCAATGGTAAACTTAACTGCTTTTTCGACGTTATTTTACCAGCAAACTAAAAATAGGAAAGCCTTGAACCCCTTCCACTAAATTTAATTAGTATTAAGATTCTTTTACAGGGAGTGCAGTGGAGCTGACGCTGAAATCATTAAGTATTTGATTATATCATCGCTAGTCTCACTGAACTCTTCTGAACTCTGCATGTTATGAGTGGTCTGGCGAATCCTTAGCAGCAACAGGTCCGAGGTTCAAACTAGTTAATTCCCTAAAAAACACGTTCAGAGCGCCGTTGCGCGAAAGTGGTAGGGAGACACGACTTAGAACAAACAAACACCACGCAGAATGTTAGACAGGCACTCCTAACCTCCACAGAAACCACACTGTCCACCTTTGCCCATGCTTGTCTGCTTCCACGTGTCTTGTCGATGTCTACCAGTGTACTAGCAAGCCGGAACAA
Organism: Schistocerca cancellata; assembly: GCF_023864275.1. Lineage (NCBI taxonomy): Eukaryota > Metazoa > Arthropoda > Insecta > Orthoptera > Acrididae > Schistocerca > Schistocerca cancellata. Next base: position 347,719,287 of record NC_064627.1, on the reverse strand, counting down.
TGCGCCACCTATGGGAAGCAGCAACAGGATCTGGTGGGGGAGGACAGTACTATAGCCTGTCTTCACGCATACGGAGACACACACGTCATACTACTACATTGCAGGACTTATATGGGGAGTGTCAATCAACACTGAACGAAATATTTAAAAACCTGAACATGGATACACTTGAACATATACGACAAAGCTCCCGCGAAAGCCAATATAGGGAGTTTCAAGAACACATATTAGGTGAGAAATCCAGGAATACATTACAGCCACATATCTGTCACTCCTGCAGGGACCATAAGTATGAGCTTAGGCCTGGCTCCCACAGAGACATTTAAGCACTCTTCCGGCGCTTCACACACCTATGGAATGGGAAGAAACCCTGGCACGATGGGAACTACTCTCTACCACGCACTTTAGAATGATTCAAGGGTATGCATGTAGATGTACAGCTAGATGAAAATAGGTTCTAACAGGAAAGTAAAGCTTTCGCGGGTATTTATTTATGTGACATATTTTCTTTTTTTTGCGTGTGATGAAACTGTAATGAAAGTTTGACCATAGTTTTTGGTACACCTTGTGTAATAACTTGGTTTTTCTCCAACATTGGCAGTACTTACCTTCTTTAGTGATTTTCTGTTTTGTGCTGAGGTGGTTCGAATTTATTTTCATGCAAAAGTAACTGAAGTAGGTCAGGCGAGAATCCCTCCACAACAGAGTGCACGTAGCAATAAAACAGCCTGGCAGATTAAAGCTGTGCGCCAGGCGGAGGAGACGCTGGATCCTTTTACGATGAACTCTCTTACGAACTCAGATACGACTTTCAAAGGGTTCCAGCTTCCATTTTCCCCTCCGTCAAACTCAGCTCTTCAGTACTCACATGAGAGAGGCAATGCCAGAAGATGTCTTGGGCACAGTCTGCACTTTCTTCCCAGAACGAAACTCCTACACCCCAGCAGTTCTTGCGTGTGTTTTATACAGAGATCTCTCGCCAATTTTATAGTCTGTTGAGAAGTTTCGCTGGACCTTACTGAAGTTCATTTTCTCTTCTCCAGCTTTATCGATGTAGGAAACTTTGGGAATGACGGCCATCCCTGGCCCTTCTGCTTCTTACCCTTACTCAGCGAAAGTAATTTTCTTAAGATTCCAGTGGCGGCATGTTTCCATAGCAACGGACTGGCCGACGTAAACGCGTGCTCTCGGCTGAATTACGTTTCTCCATATCCTCTCGGCCCGCCCTTCACAAGGTCTTGTCATTACTAGAGCATTCTTCTGAAGGATGGTACCGAGACAGTAGGACTGAAACGTCTTGATTTTTGTGCATGAAATTTTGTATTCGTTTTATTACAAAAGGTTCTCATTTCCTTCGATTGATAGCAGTTAATATTAGTAAACGTTTTAGAAATTCTTATATATACATCACGATTGTTTCTTTTATATCGAGCGCTTATTCATACATCAGGTATTCTTACTATTGAATGTAGCAATCGTTCACGTTTAATATCAGTTTCGATTGTCTTCCGTGTCCTTGGAGCTTATTCTGGACGATCAATAATGAAACAAGAAGAGGGCAGAATGGTTGGAAATGCTGCGTTACAGAACAATGCCGAAGATTACATGGATAATTCGGATAAGTAATCAAGAGGTACTGAATCGAATTGTCCGCAGCTCGTGGTCGTGCGGTAGCGTTCTCGCTTCCCACGCCCGGGTTCCCGGGTTCGATTCCCAGCGGGGTCAGGGATTTTCTCTGCCTCGTGATGTCTGGTTGTTGTGTGATGTCCTTAGGTTAGTTAGGTTTAAGTAGTTCTAAGTTCTAGGGGACTGATGACCATAGATGTTAAGTCCCATAGTGCCCAGTCCCGTTTGATTTTTGAATGGAATTGAGAAAAAATAAATTTGTGGCCCAACTTGACTTAAAGAAGGGACACGTTGATAGTACACATCCTGGGGAATAAAGAAATCGTCGATTTTGTAATGAAAGGAAATGACAGGGGTTAAAATTGTAGAGGGAGACCAAGAATTCATTACAGTAAGCAGTGCAACTGAAACATTTTTCTGTGTTTGTCACTTATTTATACTGCCACTATGCGTTTCGATAGTTCACACAGTTATCTTCAGGTAGCGAGTTGTTTGATTACATAGCTGTTGTTAGAGAAGAGCACAGAGTTATCACACTAGCTGATCAGGGACATCGCAGGTTCTGCTGTGTCTTTCGATGACGATAAACACTGTTTCCTTTAGAAACTGCACTTTTAATGTTAAAGAAACATGAATTTTTGAGGGTAATTGCACTCACAGGATAAGTAGAGATGTAAACAGTCCGTATACTGCTACTTGTTATACGCCCTCTCCATTTACAACTGTTGTAAAGCGCATGCTGAATGCTGGTAAAGTGTCACTGTTAAAGTGTGAACTAATATAGTTCGTGTGAAAGTGTTCTGGACATCAAAATGGAGGCAGACAGATACGAAAAAAGCCGCCTATACTGTCGCAAACCAGCACCCAGCATTATGCTACTACCAGTAATGATGTAACTTCCCGGATTCTCCCGAAATCATCTGAAGATGAACCTGAAAGGGTTCGAAAACCGGTTAATGTAATAAAGCATTATTAATGAAAAAGTGACTGGTTGCAGTTGTGTATAATTTATTTACAATCTTCTATGTGTCTGTTTCTGCTTGTATCCACCGTGCATGTCTGTTATGTTGTACTGGTTTTGACCATATGTTTCTCCAGTAGTGTTCCATGTCTGTTATGTTTGGTGGATTGTCTATTTTAATGTGTGTGTTATCTATTGTCTGGTAAAATTTCTTTTGGTTTGTGTTGAATGTTTGGTTTTATTTCCTTCTATTTTCACTTTTTTTGTATCTTCTAAGTCGTTTGGCCAATGCTTGTAATTTCCGCTTCTTTTCATCTAATTGCTCTATGGCTTCTTGTTGTGAGATTTTACCTAACCTTTTTCGTTTTTTGTCTGATATTTCATTTCTTATAAATTGTGTTAGCTGTCCGATGTCTTTTCTCAGTTTTTCTATTCTAATCTGTAGCCTGTGTTGCCATGCTGGTTTTCTGGGTTTCTTCTGTGTGTTGGTTGGTTCTGCTCTCTGCCTAGTGTGTATATTTAGTGTAGTGAGTGCTCCTACATAAACCAGTAGTAGTAACTCTTCCATAGTTGTATTTTCATCTATTTTGTTGTGTATGATTGTGTTGATAGTTGTTATTGTTGTTTCGACTTGTGGGTTATTCGGTGGTCTATGCAAGAATGGTCTAATGTCTTTGTTTGTGTCTTTGTATTCTATATATGTCAGCTGAAATTTTTCTTCTATATCTAACATGTGTGTCACTTCGTGTTCTATTTGTGCTTGTTCTGGTGACTGTCTTAAGATTTCGTTTTCCTCTGATGGTTTAATTGATGCGTGTTGTTCTTTGTTTGTTTGCTTTGGGACGTTTGAGTCCATTACTATATTTTCTTCTTCTTATGATTGCTCATTATTTTGTTCCAGTATTTGTTGTAATTGTTGTTTGATGTTTTCTAATTCTGACTGGGGTATCCTGTTATTTTTGATTATTACACAAACCTGATCAGATAGTCGTTGCTCTGTTAAAAATTTTAATTCTGGGTATCTGGTAATAAATGTTGTGTATACCTGTGATCTGTATCCAGTTGTGCTGGTTCCTAGGTTTGTTGCTTGGTAATAACAGAACATAAGGTGTCGGTTAACTTCATCTGACCATCTCATCCTCTGTCTTTGTTTTCCTTCTAGAGTGGTTGCAGGAAGCATATCCTGCAAAACACCTCTATTTGTATTTAAATCATTTTCCGTGTGGCTAGCAGTGTCGTTACCATTGTGGACGGGCATCGGGTTCAAGCGTCGTCCCCGATCATGACAGCGCTTGTCCGAGGCTTCATTAGTTCTGTCCTCAACCAACTAATCACACTAAAAGGGAGGTTAGCCCTATTAGTGGTTTGTTCTTTTCGTCGCCTTCTACGACTGGCAGAACACACCGGAGGCCTATTCTTTTCCCGTCTTATTATTATTACTGTCTTATTATTTCGTGTGGCTCAACGGATTGGTGCAAGCTTTTCAGTTGGACGCTACCTTGGCGTCTTGCGTCTCGCTTACCTATTCCAATTATGCTCACGAAAAACACGGCCCTACACAATAACGTGAAAGCCAAACCTGGTGATTCTTCACATCAGTGAAAGTTCAAGCCTAGATTAAAGATAGACTGAAAAATGCCCAGGGTTCGACCGGGATTCGACCCCGAAAGCTTTCGGATTTCTGCGCGAGCGCTTTACCACTAGACAATCGGGCCCGACTACCACAAAAATAATCTTCGGTATGCGAACTATTTGTTCTTGAAAGACAAGGTCTTCACAATCACCATAAAACTGCACTAATATTTTGTGTATCAATTCACAGAAATTTAAATCTCATTCTATAACCAAGGTCGAATGCTAATGCGCCGATGCTCGAACCCAAAAATGCCAGTTCGCATCCTGATAGTTGAGGAAATTATTACATGCTAACACCTACGACAAACAGCTACATATACAAACACACGAGAGCACAAATTCTCATAAATCGTGAAACAGAAAAACACAAAAGCCGCACTGTCAAATGTTACACCTTTGATAGCTACAACCTAGACGAATGTTAAAACAAACAATGTCGCCAGATAAGTGGGGACGTGTGAAAGCAAACGTGTGCATTGAATGTGAGTTACGTAACCTACGCTTACGAAACAAGTCAGTGTTGTGCTACGGTATCACGCCACAAGAAGATAATACGTCTATCCAGTGACTGGCACTACTTGCACCCGACCAGAGACGAACTGCAGACACTGCTGTAAAATGTGGCAAGTGCAGATCAGCAGGAGCTACCCAGTTGGTGATAAACAAAAGGCGCATCTCAACAACAGCAATGAGACTACAGCAATAGGTTAGATTTTATTTTATTTTATGGTGTATATATGTGTTTTACGTTGAAGGTAAGCATAATAGGGCGCCAGATTTGCAGAATGCCAGACGCCATTGTGCTATGCCCATATACACAATAAAAATAATAGAATTAATAATATTACGTGACAAGATTGTGGAATGAGTCATGTGATGAAGCAACTGACAATCGTCTAAAGACATGGAAAAAATGGAACAGTAATAAGAAACGTGAATATTGGAAAAAATTTTAAACAAGAAAGGAAATAAAAATGTCAAAAATCATATCAGTGAAAATAAAATATGATAAAGCCAGACTAGAAGAAATGGGTTCAAACATTAAAAGGAACACTGGGGACCTCTATAAGACTTTCAAAGAAGATTAACAGAATTCCAGTCACCAAGTTTATATTTAAAAGATAAAAATGGGAAAATGGTTTTAAGCAAGAAAGAGATCTGCCAACTTTTGGCTGAATGCTTTGAAAATCTGTTAAACTGTGAAGAGCTTATTGAAAGATTACAGTTACAAAAATCACAACATTAAAATCCATCATCAGAGCCACATACAATAGAAGAAATGTAAAAGATTATTAAGTCGTTGAAGAGTAACAAGGCACCAGGAGAGGATGAGATTGTAACAGAAGTGGGGAAACTAGGGGACTTATTCGCTTGGCAGAAAATTCACAAGGTAATTACAGACATTTTGTGACGCTGTACTCCATCTCCAGGAACGTTTCCAGACGGGTGCTTTTGGTCGTGACTTCATTATTATGGATGACGATGCGAGATCACATCGAACAGCGCAGATGGAGGAACGCTTGGAACGAGAGGTTAGTTGGTTTGTTGATTTGGGGGAGGGGACCAAACAGTGACACCATCGCTCGAACAGTCTACGGGTGTACTGCCGGTCCATGGTGTCCAACGGGCACAATATCTCGGCGATCAGACATGTTGCATCGTCAGGTGCGCTGACGAACTGAGCTCCTGAGGGCGGGCGGCCGTCCTAAATCCCCTTCCCCCTGTGAGGCGTTCCCTCCGCGGTCCGCGCCCTCGTGTCGGCGCTCGCTGAGAGGCTGGCGTCGGCGTCTGTGGTGGCGTCGGTGTAACTGCCTCGTCCGCCCTGGTCACTCGTTCGTTTTCTTTGCTGAGCCTCTTTTTAATTAGACTCAGTGCTGGTTCCCATGCCTTGCTGAGGTTATAGCCGCAATCTCTGTTGATGAGTCCGCCCCTGGTACGAATTTGGATAGCCTCTCTAACGACGCTGTCACGTAGAAGATGAAAACTACTACGAGTTACCACATGTTGAAAACCATTTGTTAATATCTAGTATAGTTTTAAAATTATTAAAGTTTTAAGTTGTAAAGATAATTGATAGACACCATGCATAAGAGTTTCTAAGTTACCGTTTATTCTTCTATTCTCACTAGCATGTCGTGATCTTTCAAGTATTAAAACATTCCAAATAAATTAACAGCAATATAGATGGAAACAAATTGAAACATCCCCTTAGAAAAAATTTATAATTGACAAATTATAATTTGATTTTCAAACAGCTGAGCAAAACTGAACGTACCCAGACATTCACTAAACTCACACACTATTTTTAGCGCAACGCATTCTGACTTTCAATAATGCTTATAAAAGAATGGCGCTGATTAACAATAACCTATACCTTTAATGAATCGCTTACCTCAAAAAAATCTTCTTTACTCGAATTACTGCAAAACAGCGAGCGCCAACACTGCCATCTAAATAAAAGATTCTAACTATTGAAGGCAGTAACTACTGATAGGCATAGTTAGCAAATGAAAGATTTTGATAGAGAACAAACAATGTGTTTACCTTAATAGATTTCAAAAGTCATTATATATATATATATATATATATATATACAGGGTAATTCAAAAATGACCGGTATATTTGAAACGGCAATAAAAACTAAACTATCAGCGATAGAAATACACCGTTTGTTGCAATATGCTTGGGACAACAGTACATTTTCAGGCAGACAAACTTTCGAAATTATAGTAGTTACAATTTTCAACAACAGATGGCGCTGCGGTCTGGGAAACTCTATAGTACGATATTTTCCACATATCCACGATGCGTAGCAATAATATGGCCTAGTCTCTGAATGAAATTACCCGAAACCTTTGACAACGTGTCTGGCAGAATGGCTTCACATGCAGATGAGATGTACTGCTTCAGCTGTTCAATTGTTTCTGGATTCTGGCGGTACACCTGGTCTTTCAAGTGACCCCACAGAAAGAAGTCACAGGGGTTCATGTCTGGCGAATAGGGAGGCCAATCCACGCCACCTCCTGTATGTTTCGGATAGCCCAAAGCAATCACACGATCATCGAAATATTCATTCAGGAAATTAAAGACGTCGGCCGTGCGATGTGGCCGGGCACCATCTTGCATAAACCACGAGGTGTTCGCAGTGTCGTCTAAGGCAGTTTGTACCGCCACAAATTCACGAAGAATGTCCAGATAGCGTGATGCAGTAATCGTTTCGGATCTGAAAAATGGGCCAATGATTCCTTTGGAAGAAATGGCGGCCCAGACCAGTACTTTTTGAGGATGCAGGGACGATGGGACTGCAACATGGGGCTTTTCGGTTCCCCATATGCGCCAGTTCTGTTTATTGACGAAGCCGTCCAAGTAAAAATAAGCTTCGTCAGTAAACCAAATGCTGCCCACATGCATATCGCCGTCATCAATCCTGTGCACTATATCGTTAGCGAATGTCTCTCGTGCAGCAATGGTAGCGGCGCTGAGGGGTTGCCGCGTTTGAATTTTGTATGGATAGAGGTGTAAACTCTGGCACATGAGACGATACGTGGACGTTGGCGTCATTTGGACCGCAGCTGCAACACGGCGAACGGAAACCCGAGGCCGCTGTTGGATCACCTGCTGCACTAGCTGCGCATTGCCCTCTGTGGTTGCCGTACGCTGTCGCCCTACCTTTCCAGCACGTTAATCCGTCACGTTCCCAGTCCGTTGAAATTTTTCAAACAGATCCTTTATTGTATCGCTTTTCGGTCCTTTGGTTACATTAAACCTCCGTTGAAAACTTCGTCTTGTTGCAACAACACTGTGTTCTAGGCGGTGGAATTCCAACACCAGAAAAATCCTCTGTTCTAAGGAATAAACCATGTTGTCTACAGCACACTTGCACGTTGTGAACAGCACACGCTTACAGCAGAAAGACGACGTACAGAATGGCGCACCCACAGACTGCGTTGTCTTCTATATCTTTCACATCACTTGCAGCGCCATCTGTTGTTGAAAATTGTAACTACTGTAATTTCGAAAGTTTGCCTGAAAATGTACTGTTGTCCCAAGCATATTGCAACAAACGGTGTATTTCTATCGCTGCTCGTTTAGTTTTTATTGCCGTTTCAAATATACCGGTCATTTTTGAAACACCCTGTATATATATATATTCTTCTTCTTCTGCTTTTACGGCCTCATTGGACCACTTCAGTCAATCATTTCTGGTCCTCTTCTTTGGTATTTTCCCCTTCCGAGTGGCCCAGTATCTCTTCATTCATTCCGATGCTTTTCGTCGTTCCTCATCTGTAAATACCCTTTTCATTGTATGTCGTTTGTCAATTTTTGGTTTAAATCTTACTTCTGTGTCCCTCAACTTCTTTAAATTTGGCGTTTTGTTCTGCAAATCATCCAGAGTCATTTCCAGTTCTTCCATATCCTCTCTTATTTCCTTAAGCCATCCTCCTTGTTGTTTCAAATTCCAGAGTTTCTCAATAATTTTCCTTGATAATCTGGTTTCTGGTGTCCTCAGAATGTGACCACAAAAAGAGATCCTTTTCTTTCGTATAGTATCGGTGATGGGCTCCAGTTCTCTGTATACCACTTCATTTGGAACTATCCGCTATTGCCCAGCTTTTTGATATTTCTTATTTATGCATGTTCTAGCAATTCTTCTCTCTACTTTTAAAATTTTGTCAATTCTGTTTTTCTGGGTGACTTTATAAAGAGTTTCACTTCCGTATGTAGCCTCTGGTTGAACCACCGTCTTGTAATGTTTTAATTTTGTTTTAATTGATAGACATTTTTTATTGTACATAGACCATGTTAGTTTTTGAGCTTTTATCATTTTATTAGTTCTTGCTCGCCATGCAGGTTTCTCGTCCAATTTATGTGTTATAATTTCACCCAGGTATTTAAATTGTTTCACTATTTTAATTTCCCTATTGTTCACTGTGATGTGATCTATTACAAGTGGATCCGTTACCATTATTTCAGTCTTTTCAAATGATATCTGGAGTCCTAATTTTTGTGCTATATTTTGTAAGCTTGTTATTTGTTTCGTGGCTTCCTGAATATTATTAGCTAGTAATGCTAGGTCATCAGCAAATCCCAAGCAATTTAGGTTTATTTTATCTTTCTTAGTTCCAATTTTAATATTCATAGGATTTTTCTTGTACCATTCTCTCATTACATATTCAAGAGCACAATTGAATAGCAATGGTGATAAACAATCTCCCTGTCTCAACCCTGTTTTAATCGTAAATGGTTCAGATATTTCTCCTCTAAATTTTACTTTGGATTTGGTGTTTGTTAAGGTTAACTGTATCATTTTTATTAATTTAGGATGAAGTCCAAAATTCCTTAATATTTTCATCATTGAAGATCTATGGATGCAATCATACGCCTTTTTTAAATCTACAAAGGTGATGACTAGTTGTTTTTGCCTTCTTTTGTACATATCCATAGCTAACTTCAAGGTGATTATCTGTCCTGGGCAGCTTCTCCAGGATCTAACTCCTCCTTGATATTCTCTCAGTTCCAGTTCTAGTTGATCTTTACAGCAGTTGTATAGTATTCTTGCCATGACCTTATACGTGCAGTCCAAAAGGGAAATTCCTCTATAGTTGTATGGATTTGATTTTTCTCCTTTCTTATGTAATGGATGTATTATAGCAGTAGTCCAATTTTCTGGTAATTTCTCTTAATTCCAGATTTTTACTATGCATTGGTGTAATGCTATCTTTACTGGTTCTGCTGCATATTTCCAAAGTTCAGCAAACATTTGATCTTCTCCACTTGCTTTGTAGTTTTTGAGTTCTTTCAAAGCTCTGTAGACCTCATTAATTGTAGGTGGATTTATATTTTCTGCTGCTGTTTTAATTGGGGTTTCTGTGTTTATCTGAAGAAGTTCTGGGGGATCTTCACAATTTAGTAACTTGTTAAATGTTTCTGCTAGAATTTCTGTATTTTTACTATTGCTATGGGCTAGGTTATTATCTTTATCTTTTAACATTAATGTTGGAGGATCATATCTTTGTAATTGTCTGCCAAATATTTTGTAATAGTCTCTTGAGTTTGTTTTTTCACTATTTGTTTCTGTCATTAGAAGTATATCTTTTTGGTACTGACGTTTAACTCTCCTTATTATTTTTTGTGTTGTCTTCCTTTGTTTTGTGAGTTCCAAATATGATTTTTCTGTTTTTTCATTTTGATGCCTTAACCAGGCTTGGTGTCGATCCAACACTGCTTCATCACATTCATCGTTCCACCACTGGTGTTTTTTCCTTGGATTTATAGGGGCAACTTGTTCAGCTATTTGTTTCAATTTGGGAATTATTTCTTCCAGATCATCTGTTATTTTTATATCCCAGGTTTGTGCTTCATAATCCTCATTTTGTATCAGTTTATGAGGGTCATAGGTTCTCTTCTTCTTCTGGTGGGATTTTTTCTTTGCTAATGGGGTTAATTTAATTTTAATTTTTATCATGTAATGATCTGATCCGGTATCTGTCCCTCTCAGTACTTTCACATTGTAAATTTCCTTGTGGTAATTCTTGTCCATGCAGACATGGTCCAGTTGCCATTCTCCTTTTTTCCAGTCTGGATGTTTCCAAGTTTTTAGTTTACTTAGTCTTCTCTTAAAATACGTCGACTTTGAGATCATGTCATGGTTTCTGCAAAATTCCACTAGTCTTATGCCATTTTTGTTTGTTCTTCTTTGTGCTGTCCATTTCCCTATTATGTCTCTATATCTCTTTTCCCTTCCTAACTGGGCATTGAAGTCTCCAATTAAAATTTTGATGTGATTTTTATTAATGTTATTCGTCGTTTGATCCAAGAGCTCCCAAAATTTTTCTACCTCTTCTCTGTGTTCTTTTTTATTATTTTTATCATTTGTCGGGGCATGGGCATTTATTATTGTGTACATTTTATTTGCAGCTTTTAGAGTTAATGTTGAGAGCCTGGGAGATTGTGCTTTAAATTCTATTATGGACTCTATTATTTTCAGACTCACCACGAATCCTATTCCAAATTGTGGACACTGTTTCATGACTCTTTTTCCTGGTATTCCCTTATAAATCCTATATCCTTGTGATTCTATCGACTCCTGATCAGTATTTCTCATTTCTTGAAGTCCGGTTATGAGAATCCCCTTGCGATCCATTTCATCCGTCAGAATTTTGAGTTTGCCTGGTTGTATGAGGGAATTTGTATTGTGTGTCGCAATGTAGTTTATTTGTCCTGTCTTGAGTTTTGGTCGTCTGTCCGTTTTGGGTATTTTCAGATGCTCCGACTCATCCAAGTTATCTTTCAGGTGACTGACCACCGTATCCGAGTGCAGTCTTCCTTGGTTATTGCCAAGCGGTAGATTTTTCCTTGAAAGATTTCCTTCCATGTTTGACTTTCAAAGGTAGTCAACCTTGTATGGAGCAAGCTCCGAGTTACAACTACGGTTGTTAGCCGTAGAGGTTGTTTAGTGTTTGGTCCGCGAGAGCTATTTTATTTCGCTCAAGTCCGCCGGTGAACCAGTGAGGACCCCCCTATCCGCCACCGGGGACACGCCACGTCGGAGTATCACCTCTCCGCCTGCTACGACAGCGTAGTAGGTTCGTGGATATATATATGAACCATGGACCTTGCCGTTGGTGGGGAGGCTTGCGTGCCTCAGCGATACACATGGCCGTACCGTAGGTACAACCACAACGGAGGGGTATCTGTTGAGAGGCCAGACAAATGTGTGGTTCCTGAAGAGGGGCAGCAGCCTTTTCAGTAGTTGCAAGGGCAACAGTCTGGATGATTGACTGATCTGGCCTTGTAACAATAACCAAAACGGCATTGCTGTGCTGGTACTGCGAACGGCTGAAAGCAAAGGGAAACTACGGCCATAATTTTTCCCGAGGGCATGCAGCTTTACTGTATGATTAAATGATGATGGCGTCCTCTTGGGTAAAATATTCCGGAGGTAAAATAGTTCCCCATTCGGATCTCCGGGCGGGGACTACTCAAGAGGATGTCGTTATCAGGAGAAAGAAAACTGGCGTCCTACGGATCGGAGCAAGGAATGTCAGATCCCTTAATCGGGCAGGTAGGTTAGAAAATTTAAAAAGGGAAATGGATAGGTTAAAGTTAGATATAGTGGGAATTAGTGAAGTTCGGTGGCAGGAGGAACAAGACTTCTGGTCAGGTGACTACAGGGTTATAAACACAAAGTCAAATAGGGGCAATGCAGGAGTAGGTTTAATAATGAATAAGAAAATAGGAAAGCGGGTAAGCTACTACAAACAGCATAGTGTACGCATTATTGTGGCCAAGATAGACACGAAGCCCACGCCTACTACAGTAGTACAAGTTTATATGCCAACTAGCTCTGCAGATGACGAAGAAATTGAAGAAATGTATGGTGATATAAAAGAAATTATTCAGATAGTGAAGGGAGACGAAAATTTCATAGTCATGGGTGACTGGAATTCGAGTGTAGGAAAAGGGAGAGAAGGAAACGTAGGAGGTGAATATGGATTGGGGCTAAGAAATGAAAGAGGAAGCCGCCTGGTAGAATTTTGCACAGAGCACAACTTAATTATAGCTAACACTTGGTTTAAGAATCATGATAGAAGGTTGTATACATGGAAGAACCCTGGAGATACTAAAAGGTATCAGATAGATTATATAATGGTAAGACAGATATTTAGGAACCAGGTTTTAAGTTGTAAGACATTTCCAGGGGCAGATGTGGACTCTGACCACAATCTATTGGTTATGAACTGTAGATTAAAACTGAAGAAACTGCAAAAAGGTGGGAATTTAAGGAGATGGGACCTGGATAAACTGAAAGAACCAGAAGTTGTACAGAGTTTTAGGGAGAGCATAAGGGAACAATTGACACGAATGGGGGAAAGAAATACAGTAGAAGAAGAATGGGTAGCTTTGAGGGATGAAGTAGTGAAGGCAGCAGAGGATCAAGTAGGTAAAAAGACCAGGGCTCTTAGAAATCCTTGGGTAACAGAAGAAATATTAAATTTAATTGATGAAAGGAGAAAATATAAAAATGCAGTTAATGAAGCAGGCAAAAAGGAATACAAACGTCTCAAAAATGAGATCGACAGGAAGTGCAAAATGGCTAAGCAGGGATGGCTAGAGGACAAATGTAAGGATGTAGAGCCTTATTTCACTAGGGGTAAGGTAGATGCTGCCTACAGGAAAATTAAAGAGACCTTTGGAGATAAGAGAACCACTTGTATGAACATCAAGAGCTCAGATGGAAACCCAGTTCTAAGCAAAGAAGGGAAAGCAGAAAGGTGGAAGGAGTATATAGAGGGTCTATACAAGGGCGATGTACTTGAGGACAATATTATGGAAATGGAAGAGGATATAGATGAAGATGAAATGGGAGATACGATACTGCGTGGAGAGTTTGACGGAGCACTGAAAGACCTGAGTCGAAACAAGGCCCCCGAAGTAGACAACATTCCAGTAGAACTACTGACAGCCTTGGGAGAGCCAGTCCTGACAAAACTCTACCATCTGGTGAGCAAGATGTATGAAACAGGCGAAATACCCTCAGACTTCAAGAAGAATATAATAATTCCAATCCCAAAGAAAGCAGATGTTGACAGATGTGAAAATTACCGAACAATCAGTTTAATAAATCACAGCTGCAAAATACTAACACGAATTCTTTACAGACGAATGGAAAAACTAGTAGAAGCTGACCTCGGGGAAGATCAGTTTGGATTCTGTAGAAATATTGGAACACGTGAGGCAATACTGACCTTACGACTTATCTTAGAAGAAAGATTAAGGAAAGGCAAACCTACATTTCTAGCATTTGTAGACTTAGAGAAAGCTTTTGACAATGTTGACTGGAATACTCTCTTTCAAATTCTAAAGATGGCAGGGGTAAAATACAGGGAGCGAAAGGCTATTTACAATTTGTACAGAAACCAGATGGCAGTTATAAGAGTCGAGGGACATGAAAGGGAAGCAGTGGTTGGGAAGGGAGTAAGACAGGGTTGTAGCCTCTCCCCGATGTTATTCAACCTGTATATCGAGCAAGCAGTAAAGGAAACAAAAGAAAAATTCGGAGTAGGTATTAAAATCCATGGAGAAGAAATAAAAACCTTGAGGTTTGCCGATGACATTGTAATTCTGTCAGAGACAGCAAAGGACCTGGAAGTGCAGTTGAACGGAATGGATGGTGTCTTGAAAGGAGGATATAAGATGAACATCAACAAAAGCAAAACGAGGATAATGGAATGTAGTCGAATTAAGTCGGGTGATGCTGAGGGAATTAGATTAGGAAATGAGACACTTAAAGTAGTAAAGGAGTTTTGCTATTTGGGGAGCAAAATAACTGATGATGGTCGAAGTAGAGAGGATATAAAATGTAGACTGGCAATGGCAAGGAAAGCGTTTCTGAAGAAGAGAAATTTGTTAACATCGAGTATAGATTTAAGTGTCAGGAAGTCATTTCTGAAAGTATTTGTATGGAGTGTAGCCATGTATGGAAGTGAAACATGGACGGTAAATAGTTTGGACAAGAAGAGAATAGAAGCTTTCGAAATGTGGTGCTACAGAAGAATGCTGAAGATTAGATGGGTAGATCACATAACTAATAAGGAAGTATTGAATAGGATTGGGGAGAAGAGGAGTTTGTGGCACAACTTGAAGAAGGGATCGGTTAGTAGGACATGTTCTGAGGCATCAAGGGATCACCAATTTAGTATTGGAGGGCAGCGTGGAGGGTAAAAATCGTAGGGGGGACCAAGAGATGAATACACTAAGCAGATTCAGAAGGACGTAGGTTGCAGTAGGTACTGGGAGATGAAGAAGCTTGCACAGGATAGAGTAGCATGGAGAGCTGCATCAAACCAGTCTCAGGACTGAAGACCACAACAACAACAACACACACACACACACATATATATATATATATATATATATATATATATATATATATATATATATATATATATATATATACTCCTGGAAATTGAAATAAGAACACCGTGAATTCATTGTCCCAGGAAGGGGAAACTTTATTGACACATTCCTGGGGTCAGATACATCACATGATCACACTGACAGAACCACAGGCACATAGACACAGGCAACAGAGCATGCACAATGTCGGCACTAGTACAGTGTATATCCACCTTTCGCAGCAATGCAGGCTGCTATTCTCCCATGGAGACGATCGTAGAGATGCTGGATGTAGTCCTGTGGAACGGCTTGCCATGCCATATCCACCTGGCGCCTCAGTTGGACCAGCGTTCGTGCTGGACGTGCAGACCGCGTGAGACGACGCTTCATCCAGTCCCAAACACGCTCAATGGGGGACAGATCCGGAGATCTTGCTGGCCAGGGTAGTTGACTTACACCTTCTAGAGCACGTTGGGTGGCACGGGATACATGCGGACGTGCATTGTCCTGTTGGAACAGCAAGTTCCCTTGCCGGTCTAGGAATGGTAGAACGATGGGTTCGATGACGGTTTGGATGTACCGTGCACTATTCAGTCTCCCCTCGACGATCACCAGTGGTGTACGGCCAGTGTAGGAGATCGCTCCCCACACCATGATGCCGGGTGTTGGCCCTGTGTGCCTCGGTCATATGCAGTCCTGATTGTGGCGCTCACCTGCACGGCGCCAAACACGCATACGACCATCATTGGCACCAAGGCAGAAGCGACTCTCATCGCTGAAGACGACACGTCTCCATTCGTCCCTCCATTCACGCCTGTCGTGACACCACTGGAGGCGGGCTGCACGATGTTGGGGCGTGAGCGGAAGACGGCCTAACGGTGTGCGGGACCGTAGCCCAGCTTCATGGAGACGGTTGCGAATGGTCCTCGCCGATACCCCAGGAGCAACAGTGTCCCTAATTTGCTGGGAAGTGGCGGTGCGGTCCCCTACGGCACTGCGTAGGATCCTACGGTCTTGGCGTGCATCCGTGCATCGCTGCGGTCCGGTCCCAGGTCGACGGGCACGTGCACCTTCCGCCGACCACTGGCGACAACATCGATGTACTGTGGAGACCTCACGCCCGACGTGTTGAGCAATTCGGCGGTACGTCCACCCGGCCTCCCGCATGCCCACTATACGCCCTCGCTCAAAGTCCGTCAACTGCACATACGGGTTCACGTCCACGCTGTCGCGGCATGCTACCAGTGTTAAAGACTGCGATGGAGCTCCGTATGCCACGGCAAACTGGCTGACACTGACGGCGGCGGTGCACAAATGCTGCGCAGCTTGCGCCATTCGACGGCCAACACCGCGGTTGCTGGTGTGTCCGCTGTGCCGTGCGTGTGATCATTGCTTGTACAGCCCTCTCGCAGTGTCCGGAGCAAGTATGGTGGGTCTGACACACCGGTGTCAATGTGTTCTTTTTTCCATTTCCAGGAGTGTGTATATATATATATATATATATATATATATATATATATATATATATAATTTCATGACATCCAGTCTTACAAATTTACTCTTTCTGATGGACACACGTCCAGATCATCCGCTCTCAAAACTCCGCCATCTCACTCCCCACATCCACCACTGCTGGCGGCGAGCTCACGAGTCATGCGTCGGTGGGAGGATGAGTGGCTGGAAGTGACTGACAATAAGCTCCGTATAGTCAAGCCCACAACGCGTGTGTTGTGTACTTCCTTTCAGCCCCATCGGCGGGACGAGGTTCTCCTCACTCGGCTTCGAATAGGCCACAGCCCTATGACGCATGGCTTCCTGCTCCGGCCGGAGGACCCTCCAATTTGTGGTGCTTGTGGCGTTCAGGTCACTGTGCGCCACGTTTAATTGGATTGTGTTTTATTTTCTGACCATCGGGCCGTTGCTGACTTGCCAGCGGACGTGCCATCTCTTTTAGGCAACACTCGGACGAATGTGGTTAAAGTTTTAAAGCTCTGTGCCATGTCAAATGTTTTTACAAACATTTTAGGGAGAGGATTTTAATTCACTGTGTGACAAGCTCGCCCATATTTTATGTAAGTGGCCAGCCAATGACAATTTCCTGTGGCATTCTTGTTGCTATGTTTTCCCTTTCCTTCGGTTTTACTTTCTTATGTAGTATTTTCCTTCTTTTACTGCTTTCTTTGAGTGTGTTTTTCAGTTTTATTAGGTCTGTCCACATTCGTTCCTTTTAATGTGTGTCAGGGCGCTGATGACCTCGATGTTAAGCGCCCATAAGCCCCAACACACGCACACACACACATCACCTCCAACTGCGCAGCGCTACGCGCTGTTCACATCCAACTGCCCAACACTACAATGGTAAATATTCCAACAATGCAAACCAGCCACAGACTGCACACAGCACAGTCAGTGATTTTTATACAGAGCGCTACGTGACGTTGCTAACATAGAAACCTAAACAGCCTACTTACAAAATGTTAACTGGGAATGATACTCCTTGACAGAGCGCAGGGGAAAGATGTGGGAGACCCGCACCGCCATACTAGCCAAGGTCCTAATGGAGGTAGTTAGCCGTTGCCGTCGTCCGACCGTAATGGGGATAAATGACGATGATGAAGAAGGCGACAGAACAACACCCAGTCATCTCGGGGCAGGTGAAAATCTCTGACCTCGCCGGGAATCGAACCCGAGACCACGTGCTTGGCAAGTGAGAACGCTACCGCGAGATCGCGAGCTGCGGACAAATGTTAACAAACAACTAAAATGTGAACTAAATTGTAAAAGAAATACAGGGTGTATCAAAAAGAATCATCTATTTAAAAAAAACTATTATGTTATTGGAGATATGTGCTTGAACAACGTACTGCTCAAAAGAGGAAACTCTCGAGTTTTACTTGGGTCCCGTTAGGTTCTCCAAAATTTAATGTGTTTTGTGCAGTTCCACGGGAAAAGGTGAACGGTCCATTTTTCTTTGCCGAGAACACTACAGAAAGCACACATCTCGATATGTTTGAGAAATTTCTTTTCTCACAGTTGGAGACTGATTCGAACGACTTCATTTACCAACAAGATGGGGCACCCCCGCAATGGCATCTGAAGTGCGGGAATTTTGAAATCAAACAATGATCGCTCGCATTGTACCCAATGATTCAGCCTTACATTTCTGGCCTCCTAGGTCATCGGGCCTGACTACGTGATTATTTCTTGTGGGGGTTTATAAAATACTGTTTATGTACCTCCGTTACCAACAACAACGAACGATTTGAGACATCGCAAACAGCAGCTGTGGAAGCTGTAACTCAAGACATGCTCTCTGCAGTGTGGGAACAATTTGAATACCGCATTGACGTATGCCGTGCGTCTCAATGAGGGCCTATTGAACCCCTATTACGAGATACGAAAAATAGCTTTTGAGTTTCGCGATCATCAAAAAACAAAAGTCATTGTCTGTGTTTATTAGTTTCAGATATATAGACTTCCCAAATCAGCTGATTCTTTTAGATACACCCTGTAAGTTTTCTCAGTTTCAATAACTGCAAGAGCTGCAGTGTAGCTATTTATAAAATAGTTGTAATTGTTAACTTTTCAGCACCTTTGAATAATAAAATGCGTGATAACATTTTTTAAAAAGTTAACTTCCGATATGCCAAGTATAATAATCCCAAAGAAAGCAGGTGTTGGTAGATGTGAAAATTACCCAACTATCAGCTTAATAAGCCACGGCTGCAAAATACTAACACGAATTCTTTACAGACGATTGGAAAAACTGGTAGAAGCCGACCTCGGGGAAGATCAGTTTGGATTCCGTAAAAATGTTGGAACACGTGAGGCAATACTGACCTTACGACTTATCTTAGACAATAGATTAAGGAAAGGCAAACATACGTTCCTAGCATTTGCAGACTTAGAGAAAGCTTTTGACAATGTCGACTGGAATACTCTTTCAAATTCTGAAGGTGGCAAGGGTAAAATATAGGGAGCGAAAGGCTATTTACAATTTGTACAGAAACCAGATGGCAGTTATAAGGGTCGAGGGGCATGAAAGGGAAGCAGTGGTTGGGAAGGGAGTGAGACAGGGTTGTAGCCTATCCCCGATGTTATTCAATCTTTATATTGAGCAAGCAGTAAAGGAAACAAAAGAAAAATTCGGATTAGGAATTAAAATCCATGGGGAAGAAATAAAAACTTTGAGGTTCTCCGATGACATTGTAATTCTGTCAGAGATAGCAAAGGACCTGGAAGAGCAGTTGAACGGAAAGGACAGTGTCCTGAAAGGAGGATATAAGATGAACATCAACAGAAGCTAAACGAGGATAATGGAATGTAGTCGAATTAAATCGGGTGATGCTGAGGGAATTAGATTAGGAAATGAGAGGCTTAAAGTAGTAAATGAGTTTTGCTATTTGGGGAGAAAAATAACTGATGATGGTCGAAGTGAAGAGGATATAAAATGTAGACCGGCAATGGCAAGAAAAGCTTTTCTGAAGAAGAGAAATTTGTTAACATCGAGTATAGATTTAAGTGTCAGGAAGTCGTTTCTGAAAGTATTTGTATGGAGTGTAGCCATGTATGGAAGTGAAACGTGGACGATAAGTAGTTTGGACAGGAAGAGAATAGAAGCTTTCGAAATGTGGTGCTACAGAAGAATGAAGAAGATTAGATGGGTAGATCACATAACTAATGAGGAAGTATTGAATAGGATTGGGGAGAAGAGAAGTTTGTGGCACAACTTGACCAGAAGAAGGGATCGGTTGGTAGGACATGTTCTGAGGCATCAAGGGATCACCAATTTAGTATTGGAGGGCAGCGTGGGGGGTAAAAATCGTAGAGGGAGACCAAGAGATGAATACACTAAACAGATTCAGAAGCATGTAGGTTGCGGTATGTACTGGGAGATGAAGAAGCTTACACAGGATACAGTAGCATGGAGAGCTGCTTCAAACCAGTCTCTGGACTGAAGACGACAACAACAACAGAACTGCAGAAGAAAGAAGGAAAACAGTGGGAGCAGGAGGGCAAAATACTTCATATTTCAGAAGGGGAACGTGATGGCGGGGACCGTCGCAATCACCCCATCAATCCGTCGGGCACTTAGATGGTGCTGACCAAATGCCGCATGTCTAGTGCCACCTAAAATTAAGGCAAAAACAAAACAGTCGGCGAGGGAGGCAGTAGCCTGACGATACTGGTTCTTGACGCAGTAGCGTCGCGAGTTCGCGGAAGTAATGACTTTATAATTTTTATGATAAGCCATTTCACGTAGACAGTTTATTTATAAGAGTCCCGTGATCAGTAGATCACAAGCAACCTCGTGCTAAGAGCAGCGCACTCCAGTGCTGGGCTGTGCAGTGGATCGCTAACAGTGCGTCCTCCGTGGAGCCCTCGCTGTGACGTAGTTTCGTGGCGCGCCCCCTCGCGACTGCTCGCCGCGGCGCAGCGCGCCTGTTAGGCACTCAGCACCCCTTCGTCATCTCCCCTCCTAAATGAAACCGCATCGCTGCGAGGCGAGTGGCGCTTCCGTGCGCAATCTGCTACCTGCGTTTAGTCACCAACTCTCTCAACACTGAAAGTCGACAGAAAACAGCCAGTAGCTGCCTTCAGCGATTTGGAACACCTCTTCATATACTAGTGCCCAAAAGGTAAAGAAACAAAAGAGTGAAAAAGAAAAGGTGTGCAGGTATTTCAGATCTGCTTCAATATTTCCGAGCAGACTGGTCGTTTGCATAGGCAGAGATGTTCCCCGACAGCTACATAGAGACTAAGTATTTCATAGTGAATGCATTAGACCCATAGACCACAAATAACACACGCTAAGCGTGACGTCATTATACTGAAACCAACATATAACTCCTCAGCCTAGGGGCAGAAAGCTTCAGGAAGCCAGGTTTCGTTGACTGAATGTGCAGTCTAATGTGTATTTGTGGGTGACCTCTGGAATAGAGTTCAATTTCCCTTAATTGAGGTATTTGCTGTTAAGGTTACTCTATTACTGTGGAGAGATCGTGTGCGTCGTTTGGTTACACCGAGAGACACGTAAAAGGAAGCTATATCTCATTCTTTCAGTAATGCAAAAAGATGTGTAAGGACATTTTTTTTTAGATTAAGTCAGTATATTAACACGCTAAAGCAAACGACTGATATCATCACCAAGCGGATCCGTATGGTCTTCTATCTGAAGTTATTTATTTGTATGTAAACTGTAGGGTGTGATTGATAAAGGTCATTATAGTGTATATCTATACCGTAAAAATACGCGCGGAAATGTATAAAGCATTATTTTCAGGATCTTTTTTCTTCTGTTCTCTTTCATAACTTGTTTCTACGTAGTCCTCAACTGCTCACAGTTCTCCCAAAGTACAAAGGGATGTCTGGACCCATGCTTTGAAAAGCGAGAATTTTAAACCTTTCGACCACACAGTGCTCTGAAGAGAATAATTTTCTCCAGATTTTTTTGAAACTGAGGCCTCTGGTATCCGAAGGAAACTAAAGCCAGATGCTGTGCCACCAGTTTTTTATTTGCCTTCACACTCAACACGAAAAGCAAATAAAAAAGTGGAAATCACCAACTTATAGAAATGAGCAATAAGCCTGCTGTATTTCAGAAAATGATGTGTAAGATCCATTGTATTTGTACTCTGATCCATGTACTGTAAAGAAAGTTGTTATGGACAAGTTTCAGTCGCTTGAGCGTGTAACTTCATTCAGAGATGGGGGCGTACGCGGTATGCGTTATGTGTTGTCTATGATTAGACCCATCATGACTCAATCGTATTTGCACATTAGTTGAGAACAGAGAGTATTCTGATAATCAAGCGTTCGACAGCGACGAAACCTCTTTTTCAGATTATATGGAAATGAGCGTATGGTATCGTTGGCCTGGAAGCCCCATTCGGGGAAGTTCGGGTGCCAAGTGCAAGTCTTATTTCATTCGACGCCACATTGGGCGACTTGTACGCCGGTGATGAGGATGAAATAATGATGACAACACAACATCCAGTCCACGAACGGAGAAAATCGCGAACACGGGCCCGCTTCCGTGGGAGGAAAACACGTTACCACGCAGCTAAGCAGTCGGACCTTCAGAGTAAATCCATCAATTCCAAAAGTTATTGCCAACTATAACGTACATACAGACCGCTTAGTGAAAAAAAGTGGAATTATTAAGCAAAATCGTACTGAAGCAGGTTTATGGGGAGCCATAGTTGCAACGTCAGTGTCGAAATAAAATATTACTGATACTCTTCTAATGACTGGTTATCTGTCTCGTCACGGGTAAGACTAACCAAGCCACAAACAATATCTTAAGGGGCAGTCAAATGAAAACCCGCCATAATACACAGACCGCACGACAGGTGGTTCCACTGTTACGTTTCGATACTGTCACCGCTGCGGTAGGGGAACACCTTAGTGCCACATCGGAGGTGCACACAGTCATTGGGTTGTAACCTTAATTGTTGGCGTACTGGCCTGGCGTGTTCCTCCAGCTGTTGACATGGAGACAAGCTAAGAAGAGCAGAGAGGTGTGGTTCGTTTATTGATAGCTGAGGATGCTAGAGTACGCGAAATTCAACGTCCTATGTCCGCTCTGTATGGTGACCACTGCATGTCCCTCACGTGGCGTGGGACTGATCGATTTCCTTATCTGGGGAAACCAACGAAACAGAGAGCATGAAATTCGTGTTCAGGTCGGCATTAGCCATGGCTCTGTGCATGCCACCATCAAAGACCACTTGCATTAGCGCAAAATTTGAGCACAGTGGGTGCCGCATCACATGGACGAAAGATGTGCAGAACAGCGTTAAGTCTGGGTAATGTGCTACTGTACCATGAGGAAGGGCATGCATTTCTTTCCTGTATTGTATGTTAACCGGGGGCCTAGAAACGACGGAGAGGCTCCGTCCCAGCCGCAGCCGCAGTGGTCCACAACCCCACGACGTCTACCGCAGTCCACTTCACCCCTCCGCCGCCCCACACCGAACCCAGGGTTATCGTGCGGTTCGCTCCCGGTGGACCTCCCCCTCCCCCCACCCCCACCCCAGGGAACGTCTCACACCAGACGAGTGTAACCCCTATGTTTGCGTGGTAGAGTAATGGTGATGTACGCTTACGTGGAAAACTTGTTTGTGCAGCAATCGCCGACTTAGTGTAGCTGAGGCGTAATAAGGGGAATCAGCCCGCATTCGCCGTGACAGATGGAAAACCGCCTAAAAACCGACCACAGACTGACTGGCTCACCGGACCTCGACACAAGTCCGCCGGGGGAATTCGTGCTGGGGACAAGGCGCTCCTTTCCGCCCGGAAAGCCGTGCGTTAGACCGCACAAACCGGGCGGGCTTGTGTCCTGTATTGTCTCAGAGGACGAAACGTGGTGCCACCATTTCGAGCTCTAGGGCAACTGGCAAAGCCAGCAGTGGAAGAGTCTACGAATACCGTCAATCATCACTTGTACTGTATAATGCAATGACGACAAAGAAAATTTGTGCTGAACCCGGGCTTCCCGCTTATTGTGAGCGGTCGACTTACCATTAGGTGATCCGAACACGACACACGGCTAGACCCAAATTTCCATATGTCGTCAACCACGTGTCTATAACCTGTACTCGTTCATCCAATATGTATATCCCCGTACAGGTGAGGCATTTTACTTCAAAGTCGATCACCCGGTGTCTGTGGATAAATACGATATTGCAGCGGCATGGCCACCAAAACAAAAAGTGAATACATTTTTTTGATAAAAAAAGGGAAGGAGATAAGGAAAAGAGATAAGGAAAGGACAGAACAAACTTTATTGTCTATAATACAGCATACAATCACCGTTGATCTTTATTTTACAATTGTCACTGCCAACTTTTGCCCATATAAACAGGTACTCATCGGCATTTAATTTCTTCTTCCTTTTCGTACTCAAAACAAATGGCATACTTGGAACAAGAGTACCATAAGGCTGTTTACTCAAGAGCCCTGTAGTCTCAGCTATACTCCATGTCTTCCAAGCCAAAATGTTAGCATCTGGAAATGCTTCAAGGCCACCATAATCTGCGTGATTGCCCCATACAACAGCAAGTGTCAACCAAGTACTACCTCCAAACACTGCTTGCACATCACAGGTGAAGTTCAAATGGAGTCCACGAAAAACATTTGTGTTGACGTGCCACAGCAATGCCTCTGCGACGTGCTTGGCGTCGTCGCTGGCGGCGCAGCGTTCCTGTGTATCGCAGTTTGAAGGCGATTGATATTGACTTGGCTGGCCAGTTTAATAAGCAGCAATTGACTGGAGGTCCAAATGTTTTTCGTGGACTCCATTTGAACTTCACTTGTGATGTGCAAGCAGTGTTTGGAGGTAGTACTTGGTTGACACTTGCTGTTGTATGGGGCAATCATGCAGTTCATGGTGGCCTTGAAGCATTTCCAGATGCTAACATTTTGGCTTGGAAGACATGGAGTATAGCTGAGACTACAGGACTCTTGGGTAAACAGCCTTATGGTACTCTTGTTCCAAGTATGCCATTTGTTTTGAGTACGAGAAGGAAGAAGATGCGTTGTTCCATTGAAAATGCACGATAACGTCCGCCTGACACTGCCAATCGGACAAAGCTACGCTTCAGCGATCTTGTTGGGAAAGACTGCAACATCCTCCGTACAGCCCGGATCCTTCACCGTGTGTTTGTCCCATCTTTAGAGACCTGAAGGAGGACATGCGTGTACGTCAATTTGAGTAGGATGAGGAAGTGCAGTAGTGGGTGTGATTGTGGATCCGTCAGCTGCCGACCACGTCCTACGATACAGAAACTGATCGTCTCGTCGCCCTGTGTGATAAATGTCTTAACGGATGTGGTGATTAGTTTTTACTGGAAATGTTCCGTGGTCCTATTGTGGCGGTTGTTCGGTTTTCATTTGACTGCCCCTCATACTTAAAGGATTACGAGCGTATTATAGCAGAATAATAAATATCCCTTAATATATTCCGAAATTTTGTCGATAATGTGTGCCTTTAGTGAAACTGTAACACTGACAGAGTTCAGATACTGCCTAAATACTGTGAGTTTTTAGCCCTACTTCCAGCAAGTTTCTAACTTAACGCAATTCTGTTTCGTCACACTGCAGAGAGTGCCACAAAATAGCGCGTTGTCAGAAACTGTTTTTCGCAGCGGAAAACTCGCTGCTCATATCGCCTCTCCAGGCAGTGTTATTGCATAACACAAAAGGGCTGCCGCGTGTGGGACCATACAATACTTCCTGTGCTGGCCGCAGCCAGCAATTGCCGTTACGGTCGCAAGCACTTCTGCTGCCGCCGTCGTTAACATACACCGGTCACAGCGCGTCCGCTAATTGCACAGACAAAGAAAAAGCATAGAAACCACCCCAGAACACAGCAGTCGTGGCCTGTTCTACCATAAGCAACAGTGCAGGGCAATTAAGACTTAAGCTGTTTTATTTTCTGGTGTTATTTTCCTCTCTCAGGAAACAATTTGTTTTAATGGAGAATTGTAGTATGTAGTATTTACCCATAATTAGTGTTAATTTACACGAACAACGTGTAGATTACATTGAATGAGAAACGAGGCTGTGATTAACTTTAATATAGTGTTGTAATTCCGTTTTTTGCCACAAACGTAAGAATAAGTGTAAAAAAGTGCTGACTTAGGAGAGATGAAAGTATACGATAATATAAGCGAAAGCGTTCCAGTAAACATGAGTCCGCGAATGAAACGTTTCTTAGGTAACAGCAGATGTGTGGCTATGTGCTACTGCTAAATTCAGTGTGAAGTATTGTTCTACTTAATATGCGGCGGTCCTGAAAAGTGACGCCTCGACTTATGTGAAACCTCTTAAGGATTTTTGGAATAAAACAAGTATTATTAATATTCAACATCTTTATTATTACACACATG
This sequence comes from Schistocerca cancellata, assembly GCF_023864275.1. Classification (NCBI taxonomy): domain Eukaryota; kingdom Metazoa; phylum Arthropoda; class Insecta; order Orthoptera; family Acrididae; genus Schistocerca; species Schistocerca cancellata. Next base: position 347,693,274 of record NC_064627.1, on the reverse strand, counting down.
GAGCACCATGGAGCATGATAATGCCAGATCACACACGCGTTGCATCTTAACAATCCGACGTCTTGGGTTCAATGTCATTGACCATCCTCTATACAGTCCCGTCTTGGACTCACCCGATTTTCATTAGTTTCCAGAACTTAAACACCTTTGAGGAATTCACTTCGACAGTGATGTGGCTCCGTCAACAAACATTTTACAGTGATGGTATTAACAAACTGGTCTCTCGTTGGGAGTCGGCTGCTGTGGCTGAGCGGTTCTAGGCGCTGGAGTCTGGAACCACGCGACCGCTACGGTCGCAGGTTCGAATCCTGCCTCGGGAACGGATGTGTGTGATGTCCATAGGTTAGTTAGGTTTAAGTAGTTATAAGTTATAGGGGACTGATGACCTCTGATTTTAAGTCCCATAGTGCTCAGAGCCATTTGAACCATCTCGTTGGGAGAAATGTGTTCATTACCAGTGTGATTATGTAGAGAAATAAATATGAAGATGTAAATAATTAAGTTGTAGAATATTAATAACATTTGTTTTATTTAAAACTCTTTACATGAGGCATTTCTTTTCAGCACGCCCTCGTACGAATGTAATTGAAATGTAAACATTTCGATTATATCCCCATCTAATTGGCCAAAAATGCATCTATGGCCCATCATCAAGAACTTGGTGCATGCATGATGGGGCACCGGCACATTTTGCTGTTGATATAAGACGACAACTAATGCTCCCATATGGTACAAAATGAATACGTAGGTGAAGTGCGCACAGTATCACGGCCGCAGTCTTCACGATTCTTCCATGTGCGTCATCTCAAAAGTGAAGTCAGTAGCTCTCCCGTTGGTATGGGTTGAAAATATGAAACAGAGAACTGTTTATTCTCGTCAATATTTACGAGATCTGGGGGTGTTTGAAAGAATTCTTAGCCCGACGCTGAAGAGAGCGCAGCATAGCATCCATACACGTGGAGAATCTCACTTAACAGAAACCCGTGTGAAGCCTATTGTAACATTTAACATTCTGAATCAGTATGGCGCGTAGGGACTACAGAAGAAAAGTTTTACATAGCGTCCGACAGTAAGATAATGACGCAACAAAACTGGTTCATTGACAGAGGGGACTACATGCTCAGTGTTTCCTGCAGACGAGACGTCTGCTGCGGTACGGATAATAATTGCGTGACTATGTGCGAGTGAAATGGTGTGGCAACCGGAAATATATATTCGAAATTTGAAGTACGTGGGAGAGCACGGTTGTTCGGTTGGTTGGCTGATTTGGGATCGGGACCAAACATCGAGGTAATCGTTCCCATCGGATTAGCGAAGTAAGTCGGCCGTGCCCTTCCAAAGGAACCATCCTGGCATTTAGGGAAATCACTGAAAATCTAAATCAGGATGGTCAGACGTGGATTTGAACCCTGGTGCTCCCGAATGCGAGTCCAGTGTGCTAATCACTGCGCCACCTCGCTCGTTGGGACGGCACGATTCTTGTGGGCGAAAGGTGTAAATTGCACACAGATTCGTCGTGAAATGCTGGCTGTGTATGAATCAAACGCAATTCCGTGTACAGCCGTAACGAAAAGCAGCAATTCCACCAAGGCCTCAGAGACGTTGGGGAAGCTGATGGGAAAAGTCCAGATCTTGCGTCAGGCGATTTCCGTCTTTCCGGCAAGCTGAAAGGACTTTGCGGGGGGGGGGGGGGGGAGATTTTCCGATTAGCACCTTCATAGAGCAATACTCGTGTGGCTCCGTGACAAAGGAGCGCATTTTTCACGTTAAGGAATTGTATGATTGTTGGACATTTCGACTATTGTTGACAGAGACTTGGTGGTTATGCTACTGGTGCTACTTGGCCTTGATGACCTCAGAAGTTAAGTCGCATAGTGGCCAGAGCCATTTGAACCTACTTGGCCTGCCAAAATAATGTGAAAATCACTTTTGAAGTCCTCTCGTATGTCTACTGAATAGGGCACCAAATAGACCAGCATATGCTGCAGTGGCAACTTGTGTGAGTTAAGAATGTCTTATATGATGAAGAAAATGGTAGAGTCCCACTGTAAAACATTTGCCCGAATTGACGGAAGAAGGGATGTAAAATAGGATCCACTACCAGTAACAACCGAAGGTGATTTATTTGAGACACGACCGATGTCGGGCTTTTAACCATCTACAGTGGACTACTCATCGATTTTCTGTTTTTCACATTTAGTGTTGGAGTTCAATACAGGCCATGTCTTCAAATCTTACTTGCACATTTGTAACATTTTTTACAAACAAGTCTCGATTTTCACACATTAACTGCACATTTGTCACCATACTAATTATTTTAATTGCCCTATTACGCCTTAAACACAGAAAAGGCACTCTAAAAGTCAATAGCTGTAAATAAGACATGAACTCGTAGCATCCATTACTGTGTTAAAGCAGTAATATAGCGGTTCAAATAATTACTGTGGTGACAAATCTGCAGCTCGTGTGTGAAAATTGAAATGTGTTTGTAAAAAATGTGAGAAATGTGCAGTTACAAATAGGGTACTCCGCATGTATTGACTCGAACATTGAATGTGGAAACATAAAAATGAATGTGTAATCACCTGAAGATGGACATCATACCGAAACCGATATTCTCTTAAATAAACAACCTTCATTTTTAATGGGAGTGGTTCTTATTCTCCAGTCTTGTTCTCCACCCTATAAAGAAACAGTCATGGAGTCCAACAGCATTCATCATGGATAAAATTCACTTAAATGAGGGTAACTGTGGTGCAATAGCTTCAACTTTGAATCGATTTAGAATGTACCTGCAGAGTTCGAGAACCCCAGTCGGCCGTTTTGACCATCTGTGTATCATCATCGTAGTAGTCGTCAGCCACTAGACCTACACTGCCACGGAAAAGTCTTCCCCATAGTACCGTTTGCATGACCATCTTCAGCTGTGTGTATGCATGTTTCTCCCAGATGTTACCTGCTGCCATCTCCCCATTATTCTTTTGGCGTTTTCGTATGTCTTGCTCTCGTACACATGAGAGGTGGCATGAGCCCCCTCTCATATTTCTATCTTACGATTCTCCTCTCTAATTACATGTGGTGAAAAGTTGCTATTCCTTCACACGCGGACTTCCCATGCAGCGTCTCTCGTCACCCGGGTGGTCCGGTGACAGGTGGGCTCTGCTGATTTTGAAAGGGTAAGCCGACGGGTGTGAGGGAGTCGAGTGAATGCTTTCCAGACGCCGACATTGTCAAGAGACACGCCCGCAGGGGCCTGAAGTAGTGGCTGGGCTAGAGGTTCCGTTACTTCGCAGAAACTTGGCGAAAACACTTTCTGGCGGGCTACCAGTGAGGCGTGGGAATGACTTGTGTACCCAGGCAGTTGTGGCGGGAAAATTCCCGCGCTTTCTGCAAAATAGTAACTGTGATTGGCTTGCTCAGGGCATAGCTCCGTGACGTAGCAAAATCAGCGAAGAAATTGGCGCCAAGAATCTCCATTGGTGGAATGGTAGTGTTCCGGCAATAGAGTGGAATTTTCCGACGGTTTTCGAGTTACTGATTGGAACGGTTAACCACGGCCACTGTCGTGGGGGCGGGAATGTTCTGTGTTCGGTTTTGTACGTGTGCTCTTGTGAGTAGTCGGCTCTCGCCTGTCGGTCGGAGTAGGTTACAAGACTGAGCTCTCGCTGCTCTGGACAGCCTGCTTTCCATTGGCTGTCTAATATACTTTTATTTAATTGTAACTGTTTGACGAAGTTGCTGAAGTTTCGACTTCAACGTAACTTTCCGAGTACAGTTGGCAATTGAGCGTTCTGCGTACAAGCGGGCTGTGTTGTCTGTCTTGAGCAGTTTTGGCTAAAGTTGACTGTATCGGAGTTACAGTGTGACTTCGCTTGTTGAAATCAATCACTGTACCATCAGTGATTGTGTGGCGAGCCTTCTTAGTCTCCCTCAGAGGCGCATTTGTATTACTAGGAAGTCTTTAGTCTGGAACAACCAAACCAGGGTAATTCGTTTTGGGCTATACTCGCGACATTATCATCACCACGACAGGACGTCGTAGCAACCAGCCATCGCCTCCGGTACGCCAGATCGTGTTCTGGCAGTTAAGAAGACAGTTTGGTAATGTATGTCCGCAGCACCGGCAGATAGGGATTTTCCTAGGTGATAATCAGAGCTCAGCAGAGCGCGCCTGTTCGTCTTTTTCTAACTTTGTTCTGTCCTGGGTAGCAGCAATTAATGTTGGGTTAGCTGTGTGTCTCTCTTAAGATTTGAGTGGCAAGGAATTGGCTCCACGTACCACTTCGTCATAAACCTCACAATCTAGTTTAGGGACAACTTCACCTTCACAGCGTTTGTTTGAGTATCCAATTTGAGCCAATTTGATGTATTATAAATGTTTCATGTGTTTTTGTTTATTATTTTGTGTTTAGTCTTAATAAATCATATTGTTATTTTGGACAGAACTTTCATTCTGTTAATCGGTAGAGCAACCCTATCATTTCTCACTACGTTAATGAAACCTTCCTTTATTTAACATATTTATCAAATTAAATTATTGCAGGTGCCAAACTCTTTTCTACTCCACTTGCAGGGTTGATTACAGTCAGTTCGCGTATATTTTTTAATCCATGTGCAACAGCAAAAGTCGGAGTTAAAATAGGGGGGGCTTAGAGTATCATTTACATATGTAGATTCTAGAAGAATTTAGTGTTAAATACACTGCTAGCCCCGGCACCTCGCACACATAATCGGTGTGTATATAAAAAGTCAGCAGTTCTCTGTGACAGGTAGAACGGTCACCGAAGTGCTTTATTGCTGTTGCCAAGCCTGGTAGGGTATATAAGGGGGCGTGAAAAGTGTCAGTGTTGGATGAACACTGTGAAGCACACGGAGGCGCCGCGTACTCGTGTGAGACAGCGTTATCAACACATGACAGAGTTTGGAAGGGGCCACATTGTGGATCTCCATTTTGACGGTGGTCGAACCATGAAATATATGAATTTTTTGTGAATATAGAGGTAACAGTTGTCCGACACTGGACTGCATGGGAACGTGATGGCTGCCATACTTGTCGTCAAGATTCTGGTCGAACACAGTTCACCAACGCAAAGGACAGCCGCCGTGTTGTGCACCACCGTATCCCCTTCGCAGCTGCAGCTGCCATCCGAGAACAAGTAATGCACTCCCTGTAGCATTCTCTGTCCTTCCGCACCATTCGTTGAAAACTAGCAATAGCCATATTACGGAATTACCGTCCGGTGCCTAGCTGCCCTTAACACAAAAAGTCAAAAGTCTGATTTTGCAATAATGTCGTGACCGGAAACCACAGACCACTGGTGAATGGCGTCGCATTGGGTTCAGCGATAACTCTCGTTTCTGCGCTAACCCAGATGGCCACGTCAGCAAGTATGGCGGCGACCTTGTGAGGGGTCCCATTCTTCTATTGTTATGGAGAGGCAGATTGGCGTCACACCTGGTGTAGCATATGGGAGCCATCGGGTATTACTGCTTGTCAGTTGGTAATGACTGAGGGAAGAAATTGCACAATGGACATCCTGTGTCCTCATGTGTCACTTATCATTCGGCACTACGATGATGCCATTTTTTAGCAGGGCAACGCTCGTCCACGCATGGCACGTGTCTCTATGAACTGTGTGCGTGATGTCGAGGTACTGCCTCAGCCAGCAAGACCCCCACGTTTGTGCACGATAGAACTTGTGTAGAACGCGCTCGGATGTCAACTCTAGAGTCTAAGATATAAATGACTAGTTACAACATTTGAGTGCCAACTTGTTTCAGCGTAGGGTACAATGCCTCCAGGCCACGTTGTATCGATCAGTGGGCTACTACTGCCGAGTTATTTGCAAATTTGACTTTGTTTTCTGATCACTGAAATAATATCATACACTCTCAACTCTTACAGATTCATTTCGTTTTCTCCTCCCCATCTAAGTGCTTAACTTTTTTTGTCTGTCAGTGTATGTAGATTCACATAGCTGTGCCTTACATAACTCAAGAGAAGGAGATTCCACTTTGGTTGACGACATTGTGTTGAATTTCTGGTGACAGCAGCAACATGTGTCAAGAGAAGCGAAAAAGATATGTGCATTTATATTAAATAAAGGTTTCATTTTCCACAAAAAGATCTCTTTCACTCCAAACGTTCCCAAAAAAAAAAATTATGGCTGCGTTTAAAGTTACATCTCTCTAATATTTGTGAGCAATGTGTAATTACTCTGTAACGAGCCACCAGACTACGGTTCCTTATACTAAAATATTCAGAAAATAAGAGTGAACAACCTCAGGAGTGAAACTTCCTGGCAGATTAAAACTGTGTGCCGGACCGAGACTCGAACTCGGGACCTTTGCCTTTCGCGGGCAAGTGCTCTACTGGCAGAAGTAAAGCTGTGATGACGGGGCGTGCATCCGTGCGTCGCTGCGGTCCGGTCCCAGGTCGACGGGCACGTGCACCTTCCGCTGACCACTGGCAACAACATCGATGTACTGTGGAGACCTCACGCCCCACGTGTTGAGCAATTCGGCGGTACGTCCACCCGGCCTCCCGCATGCCCACTATACGCCCTCGCTCAAAGTCCGTCAACTGCACATACGGTTCACGTCTACGCTGTCGCGGCATGCTACCAGTGTTAAAGACTGCGATGGAGCTCCGTATGCCACGGCAAACTGGCTGACACTGACGGCGGCGGTGCACAAATGCTGCGCAGCTAGCGCCATTCGACGGCCAACACCGCGGTTCCTGGTGTGTCCGCTGTGCCGTGCGTGTGATCATTGCTTGTACAGCCCTCTCGCAGTGTCCGGAGCAAGTATGGTGGGTCTGACACACCGGTGTCAATGTGTTCTTTTTTCCATTTCCAGGAGTGTATAATGTTGTGGGGAACGGCAGACAAAGACTACGTTTTATTGGCAGAAAACATAGAAATGAACAGGACTACTAAAGAGACAACATAAACTACCTCTGTCCGTCTTCTGCTGGAGTATTTCTGAGCGGTATGGGAACTGAGGAGGACATCGAAAAAGTTCATGGAAGGACAGCACGTATTGTATTATCGCGAAGTAGGTGAGAGGCTGTTGCACATACGATACACGATTTGGGGTGATAGTTAGTAAAAGAAAGGCATTTTTTCGTTGCGGGGAGATCTTTCCACGAAATTTAAATCTGCAACATTCTCCTGTGAATGTAAAAATATTTTATTTACACCCATACACTAGGGAGAAACGTTCAGTGTGATAAAATGAGAGAAATCAGAGCTCGCACGGAAAGATTTAAGTTTCATTTTTCCCGCACGTTGTTACCGAATGGAACGGCAGAAAAACAGTGTCAAATACGTCCGTTTAATCCTCTGCCAGGCACTTAATTGTGAACTGCAGAATAGTCATGCAGACGTACTGTGTAGTGCCGGTGCAGGCAAAACTGTTTCACACGCTTTGCTGAATGTGAATCTTCCCAGCAGACGACATCTACATGTTCTCATGTTGAGCCTGCGATTGCAGTAGGTATGGGATAGTCGAGACTGGATTGTGGACCAATGGAAATGTGTCGCCTCGACGATGAATGTGCTTATTCCCCTAATTCGACGGTCGTATGTGAACGCCTGCTCGACACGTGTATGTACCACGAACGGAAAACACTGGGGGCAATATTATCCTATTCACCTGGAATTCCGTCTTGTGCTAGTAATTAAAGACTAGTCAACTCTCGTTTTCCCGATCAGCTTCCGACGGAACATTTATGGAACCCCATCTGGCTCCGCTCTACCTCCGAAAAACCACCGGTCCGTAGTTTATGGGATATGAGTGACCTATGCGTAGGTATCTCACCGGAAAACTACTAATTAGTGTCCTCGGACTCTTTCGCGGTGGTATGTTTGAATAAAATATTTTCGGTTTTGAAGCTGAAAATTGCCTAGGACACGAAATACAGTTTGAAAAGACGAGAGTCTTGGCTCATGTTTCAACATATTGAGATTCCTTTATAAAAGAGGCAGCTTACGTAAGAATAAACAGCAACATTTTAACAGGCAGCATGGGTACACAGCTAGTAGATCGTGGAGGCGGTTTTTGGATAACGAAAGAAAGTAAAGATGGGTGTTTGATACTCCGGCTGTTTCTAACGTGACGCTGGCCCCCTCTCGCCAACTCACGTCTCACGGTCACGCGGCGGGCTGGAGCTGTAATGAGCAACGCAAATCGCCTTCCACGCACATGCTATTAGGGTCCTCTCTGACTGATGCCAGAGACTGCAATCGTGCGTATACAGGGTGTTATAAAAAGGTACGGCCAAACTTTTAGGAAACATTCCTCACACACAAATAAAGAAAAGATGTTTTGTGGACATGTGTCCGGAAACGCTTGTTCGAGCTCATTTTAGTTTCGTCAGTATGTACCGTACTTCCTCGATTCACCGCCAGTTGGCCCAATTGAAGGAAGGTAAAGTTGACTTCGGTGCTTGTGTTGACATGCGACTCATTGCTCTACAGTACTAGCATCAAGCACATCAGTACGTAGCATCAACAGGTTACTGTTCATCACGAACGTGGTTTTGCAGTCAGTGCAATGTTTACAAATGCGGAGTTGGCAGATGCCCTTCTGATGTATGGATTAGCACGGGGCAATAGCCGTGGCGCGGTACGTTTGTATCGAGACAGATTTCCAGAACAGATTTCCCGACAGGAAGACGTTCGAAGCAATTGATCGGCGTCTTAGGGAGCACGGAACATTCCAGCCTATGACTCGCGACTGGGGAAGACCTAGAACGACGAGGACACCTGCAATGGACGAGGCAATTCTTCGTGCAGTTGACGATAACCCTAATGTCAGCGTCAGAGAAGTTGCTGCTGTACAAGGTAACTTTGACCACGTCACTGTATGAAGAGTGCTACGGGAAAACCAGTTGTTTCCGTACCATGTACAGCGTGTGCAGGCACTATCAGCAGCTGATTGGCCTCCATGGGTACACTTCTGCGAATGGTTCCTCCAACAATGTATCAATCCTCATTTCAGTGCAAATGTTCTCTTTACGGATGAGGCTTCATTCCAACGTGATCAAATTGTAAATTCTCACAATCAACATGTGTGGGTTGACAAGAATCCACACGCAATTTCGCAATCACGTCATCAACACAGATTTTCTGTGAACGTTTGGGCAGGCATTGTTGGTGATGTCTTGATTGGGCCCCATGTTCTTCTACCTACGCTCAATGGAGCACGTTATCATAATTTCATACGGGATACTCTACCTGTGCTGCTAGAACATGTGCCTTAACAAGTACGACACAACATGTGGTTCATGCACGATGGGGCTCCTGCAGATTTCAGTCGAAGTGTTCGTACGCTTCTCAACAACAGATTCGGTGACCGATGGATTGGTAGAGGCGGACCAATTCCATGGCCTCCACGCTCTCCTGACCTTAACCCTCTTGACTTTCATTTATGGGGGCATTTGAAAGCTCTTGTCTACGCAACCCCGGTACCAAATGTAGAGACTCTTCGTGCTCATATTGTGGACGGCTGTGATACAATACGCCATTCTCCAGGGCTGCATCAGCGCATCAGGGATTCCATGCGACGGAGGGTGGATGCATGTATCCTCGCTAACGGAGGACATTTTGAACATTTCCTGTAACAAAGTGTTTGAAGTCACGCTGATACGTTCTGTTGCTGTGTGTTTCCATTCCATGATTAATGTGATTTGAAGAGAAGTAATAAAATGAGCTCTAACATGGAAAGTAAGCGTTTCCGGACACATGTCCACATAACATATTTTCTTTCTTCGTGTGTGAGGAAAGTTTCCTGAAAGTTTGGCCGTACCTTTTTGTAACACCCTGTATAAGCGGTAAACCGTAACACTCCCAGCGTCCGCAACTCGTGGTCCAGTGATGCCGACAAGGTAGCGCTGCGTATTCCGTTAGATGGTTAGCTGCCCACTCTAATAAAAAAATAAATAAATAAAAAAATTAAAAAGAACCTGCGTGAATGGGTCAACAATGAACTTGAACGGGTGTCATGGGACACAAATGCTACGAACAATAACGAAAAAAAAATAAAAATGCTAGCCTTGCTACCACTCGATCATGGAGTCTCGGGTTCGATTCCCGGCCGGGTCGGGGATCTTTTTCCGCTAGGGTACGGTGTTTGTGTTGTCCTCCTCATTTCATCTCCCACCATCATTCGGGAAAGTGGAGAGACTGGACAATGAAGAGATCGAGAATTTGTACGGACGCTGATAACCACACCGTTGACGGCCGCACAAACAAAATAGCATCATCATTATCACCAGCGCTAACAGTCAATCGTTTTTACGCATGAATATGATGGCGGGCGAAAATAGCCCTCGAAGGCTCGAATATTTTATTCGAATTGACGTGGCTTGAAAATCGAGAAGAGTTTTTTTGCTAATAAATTGCCACATCCACGTCACGCAGAACCGTTACTGTGTTGAGTTCCAACGGTGCACCAACACGTTGTGAACCAGGTAGCCATAATGCTTAACCCCATCTGCTCATGCTCCAAAAAGAAAGTACAAAGTACCAATATCATTATGGTTTGTTGAGAATAATCATTTTTTGCCGTAAGATGGCTGGAGTCATTTGCTTAAACAGGTGCCACAAAAGTCTTAAGAACGTCATTCTTGACGGCCGTTGCATCATACCAGCTGTCAGTGCGGGTTGCGGACGTACTTGCAGCACCATTTGCTTCCTTAAAGTGATTCACTATCAGTCGACCAGATGTTATTGTGTTGTCAGACAACGTAACAACTTAAAACTGAAAACCCACAGCGAGTTATCCACTGAGCTGACACGAGTCATGGGATAGCGATATGCACTTATACAGATGGAGGTAGTATCGCGGTTCAAAAAGTTATAAAAGGGCAATGGCGGAGCTGTCATTTGTACACAGGCCCGAACGACGGAAATTAACAAAAATGGTTCAAATGGCTCTGAGCACTATGCGACTTAACTTCTGAGGTCATCAGTCGCCTAGAACTTAGAACTAATTAAACCTAACTAACCTAAGGACAGCACACACGTCCATGCCCGAGGCAGGATTCGAACCTGCGACCGTAGCGGTCGCTGGGCTCCAGACTGCAGCGTCTAGAACCGCACGGTCATCCCGGCCGGTGGAAATTAACAGACTTTGTACGTATCAGACATACGATTTTGGAAATCGTTTGGAAATTCAGTACTCCCCGTCACAGTGTCAAGAGCGTGCCGAGAATACCAAGTTTCAGCCATTAGTTCTCACAACCGACCCACCTTGGCCTCGGCCTTCACTTAACGACCGAGAGCAGCGGCGTCTGTGTAGAGTTGTCGGTGCTAACAGACTAGCAACACTGAGTGAAATAACCACTTAAATCAATGTGGAACGTACGACGAACGTATCCGTTAGGGCAGAGTGGGAAAATTTGGCGTTAATAGGTTATCGCAGCAGACGACAGGCGCGGGTGTTTTTGCTAACAGCACGACATCGGCTCTCTCGGACTCGCGAGCACATCGATTGGACCCTACACGACTGGAGAATCTTGTCCCGGTCAAATGAGTCCCAATTTCAGTTGGTAAGAGCCGATGGCAGAGTTCGAGTTTGGCGCAGACCTCACGAACCCATGGACTCAAGTTGTCAACAAGGAACTGTGCAAGCTGGTGATGCACCCATAAGGGTGTGAGCGGTATTTTCATGGAATGGACTGGGCCCTCTGATTATGTTCGGCTGCTTGGAGACAGTTTGCAGCCATTCATGGACTTCATGTTCCCAAACAACGATGGAATTTTTATGGAAGGCAACGCGCAATGTTACAGTGTCGCAACTGTTCGAGATTGGCTTGCAAAACGTTCTGGACAATTTGAGCGACTGGTTTGGCCACCCAGATCTTCCGACACGAATCCCACGGAACATTTATGGTATATACTCGAGAGCTCAGGTCGTGCACAAAATCCTTCACCGGGAACACTTTCGCAATTATGGACAACTATACAGATAGCATGGCTCAGTATTTTCGCAGCAGACTTCCAGTGACTTGTTGAGTACATGCAACGTCGAGTTGCTGCACTGCGCAGGGCAGAAAGAAGTCCGACACGACATTCGGAGGTATTCCATGACTTTTATCATCTCAGTGAATACCCTCTGAAGCTGGAAAAAACGTTATTCATGTGATAAACACCTTTCGACAAAGAGTACACAGAAAGAAGATGGAACGCCACTTGTTATTCAGCGTGTGCTCAGTATACTTGAAACTAAAACTGGACACTATGAGTTAGAAGCATGGTATCATTTCGTATCCGGATGTTAAACAAATTCCTACGCTGTTTTGCACTGAAAACTAAGTTCCACATATGCAAATATACTCTGCCACAGCAGGTGCGAAAATTCAGCAACTGGTGAGAGTTAAAAGTTTTTTGAAAAAAGTTCTTGTACGCAGAAGTTTGTCTGCTAGTTTTGTTTCACCTTCAAGCTGCAATATTCTGTATCAAATGCATCTGAAGGTGGACACAAGCCTAAAACTGATAGAACGCTATAAATTAGTTGTCACCAAGTCACTGGTCTCAGGAAATTTATTATTAAGCTAAACCCTCGTTGTTTTATGGGAAAACTGGCTGCGAATTTGCTACGATCAGGAACATACCATTATTATCAGCACCTTCCTCCATATAACGCTATAATAATTTCGTATTCATCTATCTCTAACGCTGGTTTTACTTTGGGTTTCTATCAGTTAACACTATAATAGAAAGAAAAAGAAATATAGGGTTTAGTGTCCCATCAGGACTGCAGTTCGAATGGAGAAACCAACCCATTTGCCTTTAACCTTTTGGAGGAAGCACAGGAAATCTAAATAGGGACGGTCGGGTGGGGATTTGAACGAATATTCTTCCGTAGGCCCGTCCATTTCTTACTAGTCGGTATGGGATAACATGAAAACCAATCTCACAATTTTAAACAAAATGAAGATTTCACTGTTAATCATACGATGTCAGAGAAACTGACATTAATATTCAGTACGTCGCTTATCCCGGTTTAACGAAAAAAATTGCGAACCATTTATCTAATTTTTTGCTCTCATCGAGTCGTCCATAATATATCGAGCAATAAAAACATCAGGGAAATCCAGTCGTAAATTTACCTCCACAGTGATTTATCAGATGTCCGTAAAGAAATCTGATCCACTTACGGTAGTTAAACATTGCGAGAAGCTGTAAGGAGCTGCCTCTTGGATGCGGTGATGTTTCGAAATATAGGTGACTGCACTCCACTGGGTGTGTCTGGGTGAGGTTGAAGGCCATGGTCGCAGCTATCGCTGATACTGCTGAATCTCAGTTACGCTATGAGATACACTCAGGGGTCAAGTACAGCGTTGTTATTCTTCAGATGTCTCCATGCGCTTGTAATACGGACAGTTCAAAAAACGCGCTAGCGGCCAGGAAGACGACGGCTATTATTTTTGCTACCCCTGTCGCAAATGCTACTTATAGAAACAATTCAAGCTGCCGCGAACGCAAAAGCAGTGTCGTCTATGCGATACAAACAAATCTAGCGTGGCAGGAGATGCCTTTGAAGATTGCATTCACAAAAGTAATTTTCCTGGGACAAACTTGCACCTACCGCGAGCAAATATTAAGTTATTAAGCTAGTGCATAATTTCGTAGCGTGTTTTGCCTGTTGGTATTCCAGGTCCTATGGGTTTATTCATCGCTTGTCGCTTTTTATTTGTAGTTCGCTGTTGCTATTTGAGTTTACATACTGTCATTTTGTCATCTGGAGATAGAGAGTGGAACTGTGGATGCTAGAATAGAGTGCCAAGTGGAGAAAGCGAAACATTTCAGACATATTCCGTTCCTCACAAGCGTCTTCTAACCAAACTGCGTGCCTACGGCGCATCGCCTCAGTTGTGCGACACGATTCGTGATTTCCAGTCAGAAAGGTCACAGTTCGTAGTAATAGACGGAAAGTCATCGAGTAAAACAGAAGTAATATCCGGCGTTCCCCAAGGAAGTGTTATAGGCCCTCTATTGTTGGATCTATATTAATGACACAGGAGACAATCTGAGTAGCCGTCTTAGATTGTTTGCAAATGATGCTGTCATTAACCGTCTTGTAAAGTCATGATATGATCAAAGCGACTTGCAAAATGATTTAGATAAGATATCTGTATGGTGCGAAAAGTGGCAATTGACCCTGAATAAGGAAAAGTGTGAAGCTATTCACATGAGTTCTAAAAGAAATCCGCTAAATTTCGATTACGTGATAAGTCACACAAATCTGAAGGCTGTAAATTCAACTAAATACTTGGGGATTACAACTGCAAATAACCTAAATTGGAGCGATCACGTGGATAATGTCATGGGTAGAGCAAACCAAAGACTGCGATTCATTGGCAGCACATTTAGAAGGTGCTACAGGTCTACTAAAGGGACTGCTTACACCACTCTTGTCCGCCCTATGCTGGAGTATTGCTGTGCGGTGTGGGAACCGCATCAGCTGGGACTGTCGGGTGACATCGAGAAAGTTCAAAGAAGGACAGCTCGTTTAGTATTATCGCAAACAGGGGAGATAGTGTTACCAATTAAAACAATGGTGTTCCAGGCTGCGACGGGATCTTCTCATGAAATTTCAATCACCAGTTTACTCCTCCGACTGCGAGAACATTCTTTTAAACGCACCTACATAGGGAGAAATGATCATCACGATAAAATAGGAGAAATCAGGGCTCGTAGAGAAAAATTTAAGTGCTCGTTTTACCCGCGTGCCGTTCGAGAGTGGAACGGTAGAGAGCTTGAAGGTGGTTCATTGAACCGTGTCTGCCAGGCACTTTATTGTGACCAGCAGAGTAATCACGTAGATTTTTCTGTTTGAATTCAGTAGAGCGGTGACAGCAACAGAGACAGACAGAAACATTTACGCCGTGTATGGGGATAATACCACCGGGCAGAGCTTGGCAAGAAAAAGGTTTTCTCGTTTTAAGGAGGATCGTTTTTACATTACTGACGCTCTGCATTCGGGAAGACCTTCGGGGTTTGATGAAGATCGTTTAAACGCATTTATCCACAGTGATCGACTTCGTTGTATCTGAGAACTGGCAAACTTGATAACGGTGATCATTCCTCCATCGTGCGACATTTGCATCCAATGCGGAAGGTTCAAAAATCGAGTGTATGGGTACAGCATGCTCTAAGCCAAAATCGCAACAGTCTGTGGGTGGCCATACGTACATCTCTGCTTGCTCGTCATCAATTGACTCGCGAACAACACCGACCATCGTTACTGATGACGAGAAATTGTATTTTTATACTAATATAAGAAAAAAAAGAATGGCTGAACCCCAACAAAGCAATAACTTGTCCTACAAAGACCTGCGTGCATCCACAAACAATAACGTTTTGCATCTACTGAAACAGCGACGGTGTGATATGTTACGAATTGCTTCCCCGATGACATTTATTGTCAACAACTGCAACGTCTTGCAGACGGAGTACAACAGCCAGGAAGACTGTATGAAGTGATGCTGCTCCACGATAACCCCCACCCGCATTCTGCTAGACTGACAACAAACGGTATATAGAAGGTGGTTCGGGAAGACACTTCGCACCCTCCTCGTTCGCCATTTCCGCTCTCTACTGAACAACGTTCAAACAACTTCCTACCCGGATGAAAATGCGCTCCGAATATGGCTCGACGATTTCTTCGCCTCAAAACCATCTAATTTGTATAGTCGCGGAATCGAAAAGTTACCCCAGCGTTATAAATAGTGAAGGAGAATATATTATTGATGACTAAAGCCTCTGTTATGTCCATCTGTTGCGTTTATTAAACTTACGAAAAAATGAACTTATGCACCAATCCAATATCAACTTATGTAGTGATCTGCCCGTGTTGCATAACTGAAGTGAGTGAACGTTTGAAATTCCCACAGAAATTTGCCATGACGAAGAAGCCTTCTTTTCTCTATGAATGTTGACTCATAAAAATATTGTTATAACGTGATCTGGCTTCGTTTCACGAATAATTTAACTAGGAGAAATTTATTTCGAGCAAGTGTTAGAGCAGGTATCTGGACCGCAGAACGATCTGTAGTGAAGTTTCCTGTAAGAATATCTAACACTTAAACCTGAAAAGTTCCGTACGTCCCACTTTAGTGGCAAAATACGTGCAATGAGCATGCTAGTCTCACAACTGTAATTTGAAACCATTTTCTACGAAGGACCTGATAATACAGAATTTTGATACAACACTGTATGAAAAAATGGCACAATAGACGCTGTAACTTATCTACTGGAATCTGAAAGAAAGCTAATACAAATACTACAAGCAATCTCACCTACTGTCTGAAAGTATGTACCACACGAAAAGCAATTCTCATGGCACCAAAAATCCTGCTTAAAGCAGAAGATTGCAGGAGGATCCCATTACTTAATAATGTGTAAGTTCATGGCCACATCGCCCCTGTATGTCATATAAATATATAGTCTCAGTATAATGATGGGAAAGTTTATGAACAAATGCAAGAGACTTAATATCACTTGATAATTATTGACACCCAAAAGATATAGATAATTGACATGAAATGTCAATACCGCAGGAAGACAAAGGCTTCATTTACAAAGTACTTGTGAAACCAACGAACATGCAAAGAAATGTTAGGCTATTGAAGAAGTTATTTATCAGCAGTAACATCTTGTTTCAATACGTCTCGTCAGATACGCTTTTGCAAGAAAACTTATCTTGCTTTGCCACGCTCCTCTACAGAGAAATACTGCGCGTTACTCTCATAGTTTCACTCACACAAACGCAAGCTGCAATCACACATCACTCTCCTTCCTCCTTAATATATACATTATATAAACTTGGTCCTTATTCATCAAAAAAAATTAACATTACATTTAGGAACCCATTGAGTTGAAGTGAATGTACCCATGAACATCACATAGCATTACATAGATATGTTTACTCGTATAGGGTGACCTACAGGAAACAGCACGTTTTCAGTTGACCACGCTGCTAAGATATAGACGTGCTTTCGCCATGTACATCATGTAATCGGACCCACAGAGTATGCTTTTCAGTCCAGTAGGGACACTTGACCGGTGCAGGCGCGCATTGACGCAGTGGCTGAGTTTTGTCGTGGGCAGAGTGTGCGGCTGTCCAACGAGCAATGGGCCTGGGAAGAAGCCACCATTTCCGTATTCCAGATAGGACATTATTCAGGTGGTTTAGACAATGGCGCGAGACGGGCATGAGGCATAAGGGACCTGTTTGAACAGTAGAAAACATCTGACGAGTTCATGGAGCTCTGCAAGGAAGCTCACAGCGATTTGTCCGTCGCCATTCCAGAAACAACAACGGCCGCCAACGAGTGTCATTTTCGAGCAGTACGCACGAAATTGACATTTTTTTCAATCCATAGCTGCAGGGACGTTGCCGTCTAAACGCGGTATGATTTCACCAAGACTGGGCCCTTAATTCCGTGACAGCACTGAGACGCCACTTTCCACGTCGAGTATTCTAATGATTCGGTGATATTTCGTGACCGGCGAGATTATCCGATTTTTCAACCTCTGATTCTTTTTTTCCGTAGGGTCATCTACAGAACAAAATTTTCCACGGCAGCCGAAGAGTCTAAAGCCGTATTCTGCGACGAGAAAGAGACCATTCTTCGAGAAATGATTATGAACTTTATGAGGAGCTTCCATCAGTGCATTGCCAATGATGGAAGCCATTTATGTGATGCACTTCTCAAGAAATAAATTTCTGTTTACCTTTCTAGTAATTGTAATATGTGTAGAACAGTTAACTACAAGGTATATGAGTGTAAATTTGCGCTCAACCTCATTATAACAAAATGAAATTTACTACTTCCCGCGGTACATTCTGTATATTTAAACGTTGTTTGAACAAGTGACAATTAACAATGGTTACGATATGACCACGACGTGATCTAAATGGCTAAATTGCAAACATTACACAAAGATGACATGAGTGGATTAATGTGAGAAACTATGGTCCCAGTGGTCATGCAGCTGGGCGAAAAGGCTCTAGCAAAGCATAAACTAAACATATGGCTGTGACATACTCTCGAAGAATGTGAGTTTTAATCCCAGTTGACTTCATTACTATTAGAAATGCATAAAAACAGAAAACGCATAAAAACAGAAAATTTACTTAAGCATAGCCTTCGGTGGTTTCATTGTAAGTTACTAAAACACTAACAGCTCAAACATTTTGTATCCAGTTTAACACTAGAATGGACCTGGCCGCCACCGCCCGCAGACACTGACCGCCCCTGGGGGAGATAGGCAGGCGCCGTTGGACCGAAAGGGAACAACCGCCCCCACTTCCGGGACATCCAAGCTATATACGCCAGATTGTTTGTCTGCACTCTTGAAAAGAGTGCAAGGGGCGCAGACTCATCCACTTTTTAAACTGAGATTAAAAGTTTTAACTCTGCCAGACAAGGGGACAACTGGAGTCCTCTGAAGGACGTGACATGCTCCTATGAAAGGACGATATTCAGTTTGCTAATGCAAAGAATTCTCGGTATTGAAAGCCTTTTAGCGTCTGCATGTGCTCTCTTGCCGAGAGGAAGTGTGGGAAAGCTTGTAGTGAAGTGGAAATGGTTCAAATGGCTCTAAGTGCTATGGGACTCAACATCTGAGGTCATCAGTCCCCTAGACTTAGAGCTACTTAAACCTAACTCACCTAAGGACATCACATCCATGTCCGAGGCTGGATTCGAACCTGCGACCGTAGCAGCCGCCTAGTTCCGGACTGAAGCGCCTAGAACCGCTCGGCCACAGCAGCCGGCAGTGAGGTGGAAGGAGAATTTCAGCAGAGGAAAAAAACTGGAAATTTGTGGTAAGGTCTTATGGAACCAAACTGCTGAGGTCCCTAGGCTTACACACTACTTAATCTAACTTAAACGAACTTACGCTATGGACAAAAAACACATCCATGCCTAAGGGAGGACTCGAACCTCGGACGGGGGCAGCCGCGCGGACCGTGACAAGCCTAGACCGCTCGGCTACCACGTGCGACTCAGCAAAAGAGCAGGTGGAGGTGACAGGATGTCTACTCTTAACTAGCGGCATGAAGGTTTCATAGCGAGGTAATTTAGCCACAACAAGATCAGCGCTTCGTCTTCCTCTTACCGTGAGCATTTGCAAATTATGGGCTGTACAAAACTGTTAACAATGATAGTGAATAATAATATGATTGTCCAGAAGGTTAATGAGCCAGCTGATAGATTTTATGGCCATGCCATGGGCATAGCTCTGGTGGACGCAAAGAGATCGCCTTGGAGCGACACTTGTGACCGAGCCGAGAAGGAAGACAATTGTCGTCCAGACGGAAAAGCGGGTATTTCTTGACGAACAAAAAATGGTTCAAATGGCTCTGAGCACTATGGGACTCAACTGCTGTGGTCATAAGTCCCCTAGAACTTAGAACTACTTAAACCTAACTAACCTAAGGACATCACACACATCCATGCCCGAGGCAGGATTCGAACCTGCGACCGTAGCGGTCGTGCGGTTCCAGACTGTAGCGCCTTTAACCGCACGGCCACCCCGGCCGGCTGACGTCGAACAAGAGACGGCACTTGGTTGCTAGAGATGCTCCACTGTTGTCCGAAACATCTCACTTGGACCATGGAACGTTCAGCTGTCCTAACACAGCTCGTGCGCTGCTTGAAGATGGCACACTGCGGCCAGCGTTCTCAGCCATAGAAAATTGTAATTTCTGTAACAATTTGGGGCGCAATTAACAGTCGCTCTCCCAGGAGCAATCCTCAAATCGCCAATTAATTCGAACTTCCGATTCATGTTCTTCAACCCCGGTGCGGAATGAGGATATCCCCTTATTCCTTTAATGCATCGACACTCGCGAAGAGCAGCAGTGCCGTTGCTGTTGCTTTGATAAAATAACTTTACGAGTAAAGCCCAGGTCAACGTGTTCAGACCCATACCGTCTGTTTCCACCTTTAATGCACACTCACGCTTGTGTTTCACCCCCAAGTCACTGTACCAGTACCGGCGCCTAACGGCAAGTCATCACACCAACACTACTAACAACACAAATTCTGCAGTACACGGTCTGAACATCATTCCTATAAAGTTTCTGCCCATTCGGTAAATACTTTTCCGTCTACACTGGCTCAAGTAGCGAAATTTTAATTCTACCACCGTATAATTCAATTGATCGACGAAAAGAGGAAGTATGAAAATGTTTAAGGAAAGAGAGGAATACAGCAATAAAAATCAATAATGAAATTAATAGGATGTGCAGCGCAGGCAAGGCGAAATGATTGCAGGAAATATATGAAGAAATCGAAAAAGAAATGATCGTCGGACGGACTGACTCAGCATACAGAAAATCCAGAACAACCTTCAGTGAAATTAGAAACAATGGCGGCAGCGTTAGGAGTACAATGCGAATCCACACGCGCAGGGAAGAGCGGGTACGTAGGAAGAGTACATCTAAGGCCTTTATGAAGTGGAGTGATTATGTGGGAACGCGATAGAGGAAGAAGCAACAGTCGATTTGGAAGGTGTAGGGTATACAGTATTAGAGTCAGAATTTATAACACCTCTGGAAGAGTTGACATTAAATAAGGCAGAAGAGACAGATAACACTCCATCAGAATTTGTAAAATCATTGGAGGAAGCTACAATCAAACGTCTGTTCAAACTGGGACGTAGAATCTATGAGACTGGCAACATACTAGCAGACTTTCGCAAAAATATCATCCACCACAATTCCGAAGACAGTAAGGGCAGATAAGTGCGAGAACTACCGCAAAATCAGCGTAACAGGTCATGGATCCAAGTTGCTGAGGAGAATTATATAGAAAAAAATGGAAAAGAAAGCTGGTGATCCGTTAGATGATGATAGTTTGGCTCCAGGAAAGGTAAAAGCACCAGAGATAGGGTCCTGAAGCTGCGCTTGATATTGGAAGCAAGACTCAAGAAAAATCAAGACACATTTATGGGAATTGTCGATCTACAAAAAGCGTTCGACAATGTCAGATGGTGCCAGTTGTCAGAAATTCTGAGAAACATAGAAGTAAGCCATAAGTACATGAACCAAGAGGTAACAATAAGACTGGAAGACTAAAAAGGCTGGAAGACAGTGATGCAGTATTTTGCCTGCACTGTTCAATCTGTTTTCTGTATGCTGAGGCAGTCTCCCCGACGATAATTTCTTTTTCGATTTCTTCACATCTCCTGTCTTTCCTTGAATATTTTTCTAATTATTTCTTTCGTGGATCAGTTGAATTATTTCTTGTGTTATCCAAAGTTTTTTTGGAGTTATCTTCCTTATATAATTGTTTGTCTGTCGAACATCTGCGATTGCTCTTTTTAGAGACGTCCACTCCTCTTCAACTGAACTCCCATCACCACAACCCGCAACGCAGCGATGCGGGATTTCGTCATTTAGTTAGCGCCGAACATCGACGATTCTATGGCAGAGTGCCTCAACTTGTTGAAAGATGAAAGTCTAGGAATAAGTAGTCAGTTATGGAAACAACTACAATGTTTCAAGTGTGCGTAGAAAGTGTCCGTCACAGTCTTTTCAAAGAAGGAAAACGTCCTAAATAGCTTCATTTATCACATCGCACGCAGTACGTTAACCTTGGCAAATGTCATTAGGCAAGGATGTTTACTGCCTCACACCCATACACTGTGGCGATTAACCTTTCCAGATAAATGGAAGGTTGTTTCGCTCTTGAATATCAGCTTGATGGTGAAATGTTCATCCTTTTGTGCGTCCTACATTGTGATGCAAAATTGAAAGTATCAGCCATAATCTTCCGGTTTTAATTGTTGCCCGAGCTGCAGACGGTACGGTTTGAAATACAACCACTGTCGCAAAATCTTCCACATAGTTTGCTGCCGTGTTTAAAGTTTGTGGCTTTCCTCGACCATTGATTTTTTTTTTTGATTGCATACATTTTTCCTCGCCCTCTCCATGGTTGCATCTGTGACACTTGGTCCACCAGCACTTTTCTGTTTCCAGATACAATCAGTGCCCTTAAATAGTCGATACTAACGCGCAATCCTCTGTTTAAAAAAAGCTTCTTTTCCCTAATTCCTTCTGAATGCACGTTACACAGTTGTAACAGATGAACATCTCGCATAGGCCTATTCCAAAGTACAAAAACTGTTTTCTAACTTATTCGACATTTTGTCAAGGCACTGCACTCGTAACTTCAGATGGCAGACACAATGAAAACTCGGGGAGTTTACTGTTCTATTTATGCATCAATCATATTTATACCTGTAACAATTTGGAAAATATAGAACTTTGAAATCAAATAAATCATTTGTAATATCCCTGTACTTTCTTGTTATTATTGTTAAAATAAATTATTTATTGATTATGAATTTCCTGTGTAAGATATCAAAAGGACTGAGAATCTAGTGTATGATCCCCTCTCACCCCTCCAGCCCGTACATTTCTACTCCTAACACAGCCTTTTAGAGAAGCTGCCACGCTGAAACACGTGCTGTAACGCTTTAATGCTGTAAATGTTAACGAACTCATTTAAATGGTGTGCACGTTTCATATTCCCTCACAAAAGAATTCAAATCAAGAGTAACTTCGAAGTATATATCCTTGGTGTAGCGAATCAACTGAAAATACTTACGAAGGGGAAGGCTTTCGGTCCAGATTGTATATTAGTGAATTCCCTTTCAGAGAGTATGCTGATACAATAGCTCTATACTTAGTAATTACACAACCGCGAGACTGGAATACTCAAGAAAGGAAATAGGAATAATACGCTGAATTACAGACACACATCACCAACGTCGATTTGCAGTAGGATTTTGGGACATATACTGTGCTCGAACAGTATGAATCACCTCGAAGAAAACAATTTATTGACAAATAACCATTACGGATTCGGAAAAATTGTTCTTGTGAAACATAACTAGCCTTTATTCCACGAAGTAATGACTGCTATCGACAGTTGACGTATATTATCCCTTCCTTCCTGTGGTTATTAATTATTATTATTAAGTGAAACACAAGAATGGGATAATATAAGAAATATGTATATATTGATTTGTAGGTGGCCAAAGATAAATATTAAATTATGTTTCAAATGAGCGCCAGGCTCCTACAAATTATTTCAAATGCTTTCGGCGAAATGTAATGCAGGCTAAACTCACTGACCTAGAATAAATCGTACCTTTGAAAGTATGCAATTTTTGACGAAATAAAAGTAGTGAAGCTTTGCACTTTAATTGAATAACTTGAAATGATTCTTTCTGCTCCGGCTGTGGTGATATGTTACACAGAAAAATAAATTTAAATGCGCCGCGTAATGGCGGCCAATTGTTGCCAGTCAAAGATCACCGCTGCTCGCTGCGCAGAAACTAAAAAAATGTTACAGAACTTCTTGCATTTATTAATTCAGGAAGAATTGTTTGCATGGGTTCTTTAAGTAACACAATGCACTCACTTTTTGTGAATATATTTCCACAAAGCACAGAATACACACTTGAATTATTCGCTACGTACGAGAACAAATAGAACAAAAGCTACCGCAAGCGTACCTTACATACAGCAGAAGAAATGATCTGACTCGAAGTGACTTTAAATATCTTTTTTCTCTTCTATATAATGACAATGATAATAATGTTAGTTTCGAGAACATTATGCACTACGATCTCATCTAATATAAAGGATGTCTTTTTACTACATTGCAGTCGATATAGTCTTTCTTTGAAGCTAATTTAATACATTTTCATAATTAATTTGTGGTTTATGTCCATATAATATTGTTCAGAGTCCTTTTATTATTTACATCAAATATATCGGCTTGAATATTTCAAAAGGGACACTATAGACGTCAAACTGGTTCCTCACAAGTGACTTCTAATTAAATTGCTTGCCTACAGAGTATCGTCCCAGTTGTGTGATTGGATCGTGATTTTTCTGTCAGATAGGTCGCAGTTCGTAATAGCTGAAGGAAAGCCGTCGACGAAAATAGAAGTAATATGTGACTTTTCCCAAGGAAATCATATAGGCCGTTCAAGTGGTTCAAATGGCTCTGAGCACTATGGGACTTTAACTTCTGAGGTCATCAGTCCCCTAGAACTTACAACTAATTAAACCTAACTAACCTAAGGACATCACACACATCCATGCCCGAGGCACGATTCGAACCTGCGACCGTAGCGGTCGCACGCTTCCAGACTGAAGCGCCTAGAACCTCTCGGCCACAACGGCAGGCCATATAGGCCGTCTTTTGTTCTTGATCTACATAAAGGATCTAGGAGACAATTTTACCGTTATGTAATGTCATTAGATGATCAAAACGAATTTGAAACGATTTGGACAAGTACTTCCATGATGAAAAAAGTGGAATTTTAAAGTGTGAAATCATCCGCGTGAGCACTAAAAAGAATCCACTAAATTTCAGTTACACGGTAAATCACAAAAATCTAAAGTCTGTAAACTCAACTAAATAGTTATCGATTACGATTACGAATAACTTAAGTTGGAACGATCACGTAGGTAATGTTGTAGGGAAAGCAAACCAAAGACTACGATTTATTGGCAGAACACTTAGAAAATGTAACAGCTACGTTTGTCTGCCCTATTATGGAGTATTGCTGTGCGATGTGGGATCGCATCAGATACGATCGACGGACGACATAGAGAAAGTTCAAAAACGAGCAGCTCGTTTTGTATGAAGGCGAAAAAGGCAAGAAAGTGACACGGATATGATGCACGAATTGGGGTGGCAGTCATTAAAATAAAGGACTTTTCCGCTGCGGCAGGACCTTCTAATGAAATTTCAATCAGCAACTTTCTCCTCAGAGTGCGAAAATACTTTGTTAGCGCCCCCCTTCATAGGAAAAAATGGTCGTCATAACAAGAGAAATCAGAGCTCGCACGGAAAGATTCAAGTGTTAGCGTTTCCCCTGCGCTGTTCTAGAGTGGAACGGTGGAGAAGTACAGGGTGGCGCACGAAATGTGTTACCAATTGTTTCTCTCACAATTTACGACGCACATTAGATATCTCGCTGGGATCTCTACAGCAGTACCAGCATAGCTTGGAAAAACATATGAGTTACGAAATGACGTGTAATTCACGATACTGCCGCTAGGAGACTAGTAAGCAGCAATGGCTGACAATGGAAGACTGACGACACAGCAATGATCGGCAATTGTGTTACTTTTTCATGAAACGAAAAGACTTGTTGTGACTCAGAGGCGTTTTCGACAACAGTTTAACACACGATGGGTCCCTTGCAACAAGACCAATCCACAGGTTGTGCGATAAATTTGTACAGGAAGGAACAGTATTGGAAGCGAAGCGTCCTCGGCCTAAACCTGTTTGTTCGCCGGAGAATATTGTAGCGGTACGAGTTGCTGTACAGAGAAGCCCCAGGAAATCGTGTAGAAAGGCAGCAGTGCAACTGGGGATTTCCAGACGCTCCGTTCAACGCATTCTTAAGTGACCTCCATATGTGCCCGTACAAGATGACCTGTGTACAGAAGCTCACTGAGGAACACAAGCAGCAGAGACTACTGTTTGCTCAGTGGGCGGAGGATAGGGAAGAAACTCGCAACAACGTTTGGTTTTCAGACGAGGCGCATTTTCATTTAGACGGTGTGATTAAGAAACAAAATGTACGCTTTTGGGCCACTGAAAACACACGAGTGCTTCATGAACGACAACATTATGCTCCGAGGATTACAGCGTGGTCAGCAGTTTCCAGTCACGGACTTACGGGATCCTTTTTCTTTGAGGAAACTGTGAACAGCGAGCATTATTTGAGCATGCTTCGCATTAGCTTCATGGCACAGCTTCTTGCTACTGCCTTGCCCTTCAACACGCAATGGTTCATGCAAGATGCAGCAAGGCCACATACTGCAAACACTGTGTTGGAGTTTTTACACGAGCATTTCGACATGCGGATCATTTCACTCAGGTTTCCAGGTCGCTTCAATGACGGACAAAATTGGCCCACCAATAGTCCAGACCTCAATCCATGTGACTTTTTTCTTTGGGGGTACCTAAAGGAAAAATTTTTCCCGAAACGTCCACGTGATTTAATGGAGCTCAGAAGACTTATTCTTCAAGCTTGCAGTGAAATTACGGAGCACATGTGCCGTAGGGTAATCATTAACTTCAGTGTTCGTTTGAAGGAAGTTAGGAAACGAAATGGTGGACATATTGAGCATGTCCTGAGTTAGAACAAATCTCCACGGACGGCTCTTCATTGTAGTATATGTTCCTTTCAGATTATATTGACAATAAAGTTTATATTCAAAAACAAAATGGTAACACATTTCGTGCGCCACCCTGTAACTTAAAGCTGGTTCGATGCATTCTTTGCCAGGCACTTAGTTGTGAACGTAGATGTAAAACTTACGTACTAACTCAATAGCATTGCAATTTTCAGAAAAAATTGTGCATATTTTACTTGGCCGTATGTAGAAAATGTATGTGCACGATCGCCTGCTCGCTACAATAGGAGAGAGCTCCCGCTGTCAGAGGTGGACCTCGTGTTTGCCAGAGGGGACAGCCGGCAGAGCCGGAACCACGCCAGGCCAGCGGCTAACGGCGGACAATGCGAACCGTTGGCAGGCCGGAGCAGAGCGGAGGGGGCGTGGGCGTGGCGGATCCCAAGGTCAACGGCCTCGATGCTGCGCCTGCGGCTACCTGGCGCACATTTCGCTCCACCGCTACGTCCAATGACGCGCTGACTTTACATCTAGACCGTGCTGTTGTTGTGGTCTTCAGTCCGAATACCGGTTTGATGCAGCTCTGCACGCAAGTCTATCATGTGGAGGTCTCTTTATCGTCACATAACTGCTCCAGCTTACATCCATTTGAACTTATCTGAGCCCTGGTCTCCCTCCACTATTTTAACGCCTTTTCTACCCCTCCCCCACCCCCCACCCCACCGCCTCGCCTCACCCTTTTTTTTTTTTTTTTATAAGAGTGACGATTCCTTGATGCATCATGAAATGTACTTTCTTTTAGCCATATTGTTCCATAAATTAACTTTTCCCCAATTCGATTCATTACCTCCTCACTATTTATTCGATTTACAAGTGGAGTCCAATAACTAATGCAACATATTTTTTTCTGAAAGCAGGTTGTTTTTATTCAGGATTCCAGTACACCATATAATTCCCCACTCTTCTGGCTCCAGACGCATATTTTTCAACATAATCTCCGTTCAATGCGACGGCCTTACGCCACCTAACTAGGAGAGCCTCTATGCCTGCATGGTACCACTCTACGGAGACAACGACTCCCATGACTCACGTGCTGCTTCCCGCAGTGTGCATCGTTCATTCGGCCAAACGGATGAAACCGGAAGGTGCGAGACTTGGGCTGTGGCTAAATGAGAAAGAACAGTCCAATGAAGTTTGTTGCGCTACATCTACATCTACATTTATACTCCGCAAGCCACCCAACGTGCCACTGTCATTACCTCCCTTTCCTGTTCCAGTCGCGTATGGTTCGCGTGAAGGACGACTGTCTGAAAGCCTCCGTGCGCGCTCTAATCTCTCTAATTTTACATTCGTGATCTCCTCGGGAGGTATAAGTAGGGGGAAGCAATATATTCGATACCTCATCCACAAACGCACCCTCTCGAAACCTGGCGAGCAAGCTACACCGCGATGCAGAGCGCCTCTCTTGCAGAGTCTGCCACTTGAGTTTGTTAAACATCTCCGTAACGCTATCACGGTTACCAAATAACCCTGTGACGAAACGCGCCGCTCTTCTTTGGATCTTCTCTATCTCCTCTGTCAACCCGATCTGGTACGGATCCCACACTGATGAGCAATACTCAAGTATAGATCGAACGAGTGTTTGTTGATGGACTACATTTTCTAAGGACTCTCCCAATGAATCTCGACCTGGTACCCGCCTTACCAACAATTAATTTTATACGATCATTCCACTTCAAATCGTTCCGCACGCATACTCCCAGATATTTTACAGAAGTAACTGCTACCAGTGTTTGTTCCGCTATCATATAATCATACAATAAAGGACCCTTCTTTCTATGTATTCGCAATACATTACATTTGTCTATGTTAAGGGTCAGTTGCCACTCCCTGCACCAAGTGCCTATCCACTGCAGATCTTCCTGCATTTCGCTACAATTTTCTAATGCTGCAACTTCTCTGTATACTACAGCATTATCCGCGAAAAGCCGCATGGAACTTCCGACACTATCTACTAGGTCATTTATATATATTGTGAAAAGCCATGGTCCCATAACACTCCCCTGTGGCACGCCAGAGGTTACTTTAACGTCTGTAGACGTCTCTCCATTGATAGCAACATGCTGTGTTCTGTTTGCTAAAAAATCTTCAATCCAGCCACACAGCTGGTCTGATATTCCGTGGGCTCTTACCTTGTTTATCAGGCGACAGTGCGGAACCGTATCGAACGCCTTCCGGAAGTCAAGGAAAATAGCATCTACCTGGGAGCCTGTATCTAATATTTTCTGGGTCTCATGAACAAATAAAGCGAGTTGGGTCTCACACGATCGCTGTTTCCGGAATCCATGTTGATTCCTACATAGTAGATTCTGGGTTTCCAAAAACGACATGATACTCGAGCAAAAAACATGTTCTAAAATTCTACAACAGATCGACGTCAGAGATATAGGTCTATGGTTTTGCGCATCTGCTCGACGACCCTTCTTGAAGACTGGGACTACCTGTGCTCTTTTCCGTTCCTCTAGAGACTTGCGGCACACGGCTGTTAAAGGGGGGCAAGTTCTTTCGCGTACTCTGTGTAGAATCGAATTGGTATCCCGTCAGGTCCAGTGGACTTTCCTCTGTTGAGTGATTCCAGTTGCTTTTCTATTCCTTGGACACTTATTTCGATGTCAGCAATTTTTTCGTTTGTGCGAGGATTTAGAAAAAGAACTGCAGTGCGGTCTTCCTCTGTGAAACAGCTTTGGAAAAAGGTGTTTAGTATTTCAGCTTTACGCGTGTCAGCCTCTGTTTCAATGCCTTCATCATCCCGGAGTGTCTGGATATGCTGTTTCGAGCCACT
Source organism: Schistocerca cancellata (assembly GCF_023864275.1). Taxonomy (NCBI): domain Eukaryota; kingdom Metazoa; phylum Arthropoda; class Insecta; order Orthoptera; family Acrididae; genus Schistocerca; species Schistocerca cancellata. The sequence continues at coordinate 347,664,242 of NC_064627.1, read as the reverse complement.
TACTGATTTAACGTAAGACCAGAACTTCCTAGGATTTTCTGTCAAGTCGGTACATAGAATTTTACTTTCGAATTCACTGCACGCTTCACGCATAGCCCTCCTTACGCTAACTTTGACATCGTTTAGCTTCTGTTTGTCTGAGAGGTTATGGCTGCGTTTAAACTTTTAGTGAAGCTCTCTTTGCTTTCGCAGTAGTTTCCTAACTTTGTTGTTGTACCATGGTGGGTTTTTCCCGTCCCTCACAGTTGTAGTCGGCACATACCTGTCTAAAACGCATTTTACGATTGCCTTGAACTTTTTCCATAAACACTCAATATTGTAAGTGTCGGAACAGAAATTTTCGTTTTGATCTGTTAGGTAGTCTGAAATCTGCCTTCTATTACTCTTGCTAAACAGATAAACCTTCCTCCCTTTTTTTATATTCCTATTAACTTCCATATTCAGGGATGCTTCAACGGCCTTATGATCACTGATTCCCTGTTCTGCACATACAGAGTCGAAAAGTTCGGGTCTGTTTGTTATCAGTAGGTCCAAGATGTTATCTCCACGAGTCGGTTCTCTGTTTAATTGCTCGAGGTAATTTTCGGATAGTGCACTCAGTATAATGTCACTCGATGCTCTGTCCCTACCACCCGTGCTAAACATCTGAGTGTCCCAGTCTATATCTGGTAAATTGAAATCTCCACCTAAGACTATAACATGCTGAGAAAATTTATGTGAAATGTATTCCAAATTTTCTCTCAGTTGTTCTGCACTAATGCTGCTGAGTCGGGAGGTCGGTAAAAGGAGCCATTTATTAACCTAGCTCGGTTGTTGAGTGTAACCTCCACCCATAATAATTCACAGGAACTATCCACTTCTACTTCACTACAGGATAAACTACTACTAACAGCGACGAACACTCCACCACCGGTTGCATGCAATCTATCCTTTCTAAACACCGTCTGTACCTTTGTAAAAATTTCGGCAGAATTTATCTCTGGCTTCAGCCAACTTTCTTTACCTATAACGATTTCAGCTTCGGTGCTTTCTATCAGCGCTTGAAGTTCCGCTCCTCTCGGGTGAGCAGAATCGTGCGAGGCCTTGTGTTGTAACGGGGAAGGAGAAGCTTGCATCTTTCGGCGATCAGTATAGCGCCGCTGTAACAAGTTTCAGCTAGTAATAGCAAATACTCTGTTCAGGAATCACAAGAGGAGGAGGTATACTTGGTAAAGGCCTGGTGATACGGGAAGATTTCGGTGAGATTTCATCATGGTCAGACATTGATTTCGAAATCAGATACTGGATTGTAAGGCGTACCCAGGAGCAGGTATAGACTCAGATAACAATATAGTAGTGATGGAGAGTAGGCGGAAGTTTAAAACATTAGTCACGAAGAATCAATACGCAAAGAAGTGGGATACGAAGTACTAAGGAATAACGAGATACGTTTGAAGTTCTCTAACGCTATAGATACAGCAATAAGGAATAGCGCAGTAGGCAGTACAGTTGAAGAGGAATGGACATCTCTAAAACGGGCCATCACAGAAGTTGGGAAGGAAAACATAGGTACAAAGAAGAAACCATGGGTAACAGAAGAAACACTTCAATTGATCGATGAAAGGAGGATGTACAAAAATGTTCGGGGAAACTCAGGAATACAGACATACAAGTCACTGAGGAATGAAATAAATAGGATGTGCAGGGAAGCTAAGACGAAATGGCTGCAGGCAAAATGCGAAGACATCGAAAAAAAATTATTGTGGGAAGGACAGTCTCAGCATACAGAAAAGTCAAAACAACCTTCCGTGACATTAAAAGCAGGGGTGATAACATTAAGAGTGCAACGGGAATTCCATTGTTACATGCAAGAGAGAGAGAGCGAATAGATGGAAAGAATACATTGAAAGCCTCTATGAGGAGGAAGATTTGTATGATGTGATAGAAGAGGAAACAGGAGTCGATTTAGAAGAGATAGGGGACCCACTATTAGAATCAGAATTTAAAAGTGCTTTCGAGGACTTAAGATCATATAACGCAGAAGAGATAGATAACATTCCATCAGCATTTTTAAAATGATTGCTGGAAGTGGCAACAAACGACTCTTCAGATTGGTGTGTAGAACGTTTGAGTCTGGCGACATACCATCTTAGTTCGGATAAAAACATCATCCACACAATTCCGAAGACGGCAAGAGCCGACAAGTGCGAGAAGTATCGCACAATCAGCTTAACAGCTCATGCATCTAACTTGCTTACAAGAATAACATACAGAAGAATGGGAAAAAATGAATTGAGGATGCACTAGATGATGATCAGTTTGGCTTTAGGAAAGGTAAAGGCACGAGAGAGACAATTCTGACGTTGCGGTTAATAATGGAAGCAAGACTAAAGAAAAATCAAGACATATTCATAGGATTAGTCGATCTGGAAAAAGTGTTCGACAATGTAAAATGGTGCAACGTGTTCGAAAATCTGGAAAAAGAAGGGGTAAGCTACAGGGAAAGACGGGTCATATACAATACGTACAAAAACGAAGAGGGAATAATAAGAGTGGACGACCAAGAAAGAAGTGATCGTATTAAAAAGGATGTAACACAAGGATGTACCCTGTCGCCCCTATTGTTCAATCTGTATATCAGGAAGCAATGATGGAAATAAAAGAAAGTTTCAGGAATAGAATTAGAATTCAAGGTGAAAGGATATCTATCAATGATACGATTCGCTGATGACATTGCTATCCTGAGTGAAACCGAATAAAAATTACACAATCTGCTGGATGGAATGAACAGTCTAATGAGTACACAGTATGGATTGATAGTAAATCGAAGAAAGATGAAGGTAATGAGGAGTAGTACAAATGAGAACGGCGAGAAACTTAACATGAGGATTGATGGTCACGAAGTAGATGAAGTTAAGGAATTCTGCTACCTAGGAAGTAAAACAACCAATGACGTACGGAGCAAGGAGAACATAAAAAGCATACTAGCAATGGCAAAAAGGGCGTTCCTGGCCAAGAGAAGTCAACTAATATCAAATATCGGCCTTAATTTTAGGAAGAAATTTCAGAAAAATATACATCTGGAGTACAGCATTGTATGGTAGTGCAACATGGACTGTGGGAAAACCGAAACAGAAGACAATCGAAGCATTTGAGATGTGGTGCTACAGACGAATGTTGAAAATTAGGTGGACTGATAAGGTAAGGAAGGAGGAGGTTCTGCGCAGAATCGGAGAGGAAAGGAATATGTGGAAAACATTGATAAGGAGAAGGGACAGGATGATAGGACATCTGTTAAGACATGAGGGAACGACTTCCATGGTACTAGAGGGAGCAAAAACTGTAGAGGAAGCAGAGGTTGCAATACAACCAGCAAATAATTGAGGAGATAGGTTGCAAGTACTACTCTGAGATGAAGAGGTTAGCACAGGAGAAGAATTCGTGGCGGGCCGCATCAAACCAGTCAGAAGAGTGATGACAAAAAAAAAAAAAAAAAAAAAAAAAAAAAAAAAAAAAAAAAAAAAAAAAAAATAGCGCCACCATCTATAGGAACTTCATGAAACTATAGGGGCTGAAGCGAGGACATTCCACGATGTCCCACAGCAAATTCCACATTTTTTTAGCTGAAATTGGTCAAGAAAAATAAAGCGTAGCATTAATTATTGAACGCCCCTCGTGTCTATCTAATCTTCAATATTCTCCGGGAGGAAGGAATATTGGGCTTAAAGTCCTGTTGACAAGGAGGTCATTAGACACGGTGCAATTTGGGCTTAAAGTCCTGTTGACAAGGAGGTCATTAGACACGGTGCACAATCTCGGATTGCTTCAAGGATGGGGAAGGAAATCGGCAGTACCCGTTCAAAGGAACCATTCTGGTATGATAGCCTGGAGCATTTAAGGAAATCACAGAAAACCTAAATCTACTCGGTCATAAGTGGATTTAAACCGTTGTCCTCCCGAATGAGAGTGTGTCAAACGCTGGGCCACTTCGCTATCGCTACACTACACAAAAGCTATTCGCTTCCCAATATAAGCTGCTAAAAGCACTACCAAATAGGCTGCTATGCCCTTTCCCGGAAGCCTTTCCTCTCAATAGCCAGTACGAACATCAGAGTAAGTTTCTGCAAAAGCAATGAGCTGCAACATAAAGCTATTCACAATCTGGTATATTGAAATTACTGTGTAGTTCCTATCCAAAGTATTTCATTGGTCACACAGACAACTTAAGAAAGTATAACAATCTGGCTCCTAGTTGGAAGAAATCTGTCGCCAGGGCCACAATGTTGAGATATAAATAGGCGTAAATGAAGAATAAAGATGCAGAATGCTAATAAAATTTGTTTTATTTAAAAAGCTTTAAGAGTTTCCTCCCCTCCCCCCACCCCCCCTCCACCCCATGAACCATGGACCTTGCAGTTGGTGGGGAGGCTTGCGTGCCACCACGATACAGATAGCCGTACCGTCGGTGCAACCACAACGGAGGGGTATCTGTTGAGAGGCCAGACAAACGTGTGGTTCCTGAAGAGGGGCAGCAGCCTTTTCAGTAGTTGCAGGGGCAACAGTCTGCATGATTGACTGATCTGGCCCTGTAACACTAACCAAAACGGCCTTGCTGTTGTGGTACTGCGAACGGCTGAAAGCAAGGGGAAACTACAGCCGTAATTTTTCCCGAGGGCATGCAGCTTTACTGTATGATTAAATGATGATGGCGTCCTCTTCGGTAATATATTCCGGAGGTAAAATAGTCCCACATTCGGATCTCCGGGCAGAGACTACTCAAGAGGACGTCGTTATCAGGAGAAAGAAAACTGGCGTTCTACGGATCGGAGCGTGGAATGTCAGATCCCTTAATCGGGCAGGTAGGTTAGAAAAAATTAAAAAGGGAAATGGATAGGTTAAAGTTAGATATAGTGGGAATTAGCGAAGTTCGGTGGCAGGAGGAACAAGACTTTTGGTCAGACGAATACAGGGTTATAAATACAAAATCAAATAGGGGTAATGCAGGAGTAGGTTTAATAATGAATAAAAAAATAGGAGTGTGGATAAGCTACTACAAACAGCATAGTGAACGCATTATTGTGGCCAAGATAGACACGAAGCCCACGCCTACTAAAGTAGTACACGTTTCTATGCCAACTAGCTCTGCAGATGATGAAGAAATTGATGAAATGTATGGATTGGGGTAAGAAATGAAAGAGGAAGCCGCCTGGTAGAAATTTGCACACAGCATAACTTAATCATAGCTAACACTTGGTTCAAGAATCATGAAAGAAGGTTGTATACATGGAAGAACCCTGGAGATACTAAAAGGTATCAGATAGATTATATAATGGTAAGACAGAGATTTAGGAACCAGGTTTTAAATTGTAAGACATTTCCAGGGGCAGATGTGGACTCTGACCACAATCTATTGGTTATGACATGAAGATTAAAACTGAAGAAACTGCAAAAAGGTGGGAATTTAAGGAGATGGGTCCTGGATAAACTGAAAGAACCAGAGGTTGTACAGAGTTTCAGGGAGAGCATAAGGGAACAATTGACAGGAATGGGGGAAAGAAATACAGTAGAAGAAGAATGGGTAGCTTTGAGGAATGAAACAGTGAAGGCAGCAGAGGATCAAATAGGTAAAAAGACGAGGGCTAGCAGAAATCCTTGGGTAACAGAAGAGATACTGAATTTAATTGATGAAAGGAGAAAATACAAAAATGCAGTAAATGAAGCAGACAAAAAGGAATAGAAACGTCTCAAAAATGAGATCGACAGGAAGTGCAAAATGGCTAATCAGGGATGGCTAAAGGACAAATGTAAGGGTGTAGAGGCTTATCTCACGAGGGGTAAGACAGATACTGCCTACAGGAAAATTAGAGACACCTTTGGAGAAAAGAGAACGACTTGCATGAATATCAAGAGCTCAGATGGAAACCCAGTTCTAAGCAAAGAAGGGAAAGCAGAAAGGTGGAAGGAGTATGTAGAGGGTCTATACAAGGGCGATGTACTTGAGGACAATATTATGGAAATGGCAGGTAGGTAAAGATGAACTGGGAGATATGATACTGCGTGAAGAGTTTGACAGAGCACTGAAAGACCTGAGTCGAAACAAGGCCCCGGGAGTAGACAACATTCCATTAGAAATACTGACAGCCCTGGTAGAGCCAGCCGTGCAAAAATCCACCATTTGGTGAGCAATATGTATGAGTCAAGCGAAATACCCTCAGACTTCAAGAAGAATATAATAATTCCAATCCCAAAGAAAGCAGGTGTTGACAGATGCGAAAATTACCGAACTATCAGTTTAATAAGTCACAGCTGCAAAATACTAACGCGAATTCTTTACAGACGATTGGAAAAACTGGTAGAAACCGACCTCGAGGAAGATCAGTTTGGATTCCGTAGAAATATTGGAACACGTGAGGCAATACTGACCCTACAACTTATCTTAGAAGAAAGATTAAGGAAAGGCAAACCTACGTTTCTAGCATTTGTAGACTTAGAGAAAGCTTTTGACAATGTTGACTGGAATATTCTCTTTCAAATTCTGAAGGTGGCAGGGGTAAAATACAGGGAGCGAAAGGCTATTTACAATTTGTACAGAAAGCAGATGGCAGTTATAAGAGTCGAGGGGCATGAAAGGGAAGCAGTGGTCGGGAAGGGAGTGAGACAGGGTTGTAGCCTCTCCCCGATGCTATTCAATCTGTATGTTGAGCAAGCAGTAAAGGAAACAAAAGAAAACTTCGGAGTAGGTATGAAAGTCCATGGAGAAGAAACAAAAACGTTGAGGTTCGCCGATGACATTGTAATTCTGTCAGAGAGAGCAAAGGACTTGGAAGAGCAGTTGAACGGAATGGACAGTGTCTTGAAAGGAGGGTATAAGATGAACATCAACAAAAGCAAAACGAGGATAATGGAATGTAGTCGAATTAAGTCGGGTGATGCTGAGGGAATTAGATTAGGAAATGAGACACTTAAAGTAGTAAAGGAGCTTTGCTATTTGGGGAGTAAAATAACTGGCGATGGTCGAAGCAGAGAGGATATAAAATGTAGACTGGCAATGGCAAGGAAAGCGTTTCTGAAGAAGAGAAATTTGTTAACATCGAGTAATAATTTAAGTCTCAGGAAGTCGTTTCTGAAAGTATTTGTATGGAGTGTAGCCATGTATGGAAGTGAAACATGGACGATAAATAGTTTGGACAAGAAGAGAATAGAAGCTTTCGAAATGTGGTGCTACAGAAGAATGCTGATGATTAGATGGGTAGATCACATAACTAATGAGGAGATATTGAATAGAATTGGGGAGAAGAGGAGTTTGTGGCACAACTTGACTAGAAGAAGGGATTGGTTGGTAGGACATGTTCTGAGGTATCAAGGGATCACCAATTTAGTATTGGAGGGCAGCCTGGAGGGTAAACATCGTAGAAGGAGACCAAGAGAGGAATACACTTAGCAGATTCAGAAGGATGTAGGCTGCAGTACGTACTGGGAGATGAAGCAGCTTGCACAGGATAGAGTAGCATGGAGAGCTGCATCAAACCAGTCTCAGGACTGAAGACCACTACAACAACAAGAAGAGTTTCCTTATGAAAATATCGGAGGCATTACTTTACAGCACACGCTCGCAATACGACACAAGTAAGTGATAGCAGTACCGAAGTAACTGCCACCACTCGCTGTAAGATGGCTTACAGTGTATAGATGTTGTGCTGAGGAGCTTGGTTCAATTGCCCTTCTGATCGCCTATCGTTCGTTGCCTATTTTTCCCTAAGCCACTTGTGCCGCTTGTCTTGGGGGTTCGCTCAAAATTTCAACTATAGGTTTCGTTCCCATAGTCGTTCTCTTGAGCTAGAGCTCTATTTCTTAATGATCTCCTTCTTTTCTTCCTTTTCAGGTGTCACGAGAAATGTAGCACCTCATAAACTAAGGAGAAATTTGGGAGGAACTTGTTGTAAAGAGATGGATAGGGTCGTTGTTCAAATGGCTCTAAGCTCTATGGGACTTAACATCTGTGGTCATCAGTCCCCTAGAACATAGAACTACTTAAACCTAACTAACCTAAGGACATCACACACATCCATACCCGAGACAGGGTTCGAACCTGCGACCGTAGCTGCAGCGCGGTTCCGGACTGAAGCGCCTAGAATAGCTCGGCCACAGCGGCCGGCTAGAGAGGGTCTGAAGAAAAAGACGCGCACTGATGGGTGTTACATTCCGTTCTGGTAGCTAGAACTATACATCAGTGACTTGTTCACTCGCCAGTTCGGCGATGCGGTTTACTGTAGCAGATTAAGCTTACCGAGCACAGAGAAGACGGCGTGTGGTGACGCGTGGGTTGGCTGCCGGCACGAGTAATGAACTGTTAGCTGCATCAGGAACTTGTTTGCCCTTGAGTGATGCAACGCCAGGCGGCGCCGCTCTTCCATTCACAAGTACCTTACGCAACGTATAAATATAACCTGTTCTGCAGTTGTCATCCATTTATCATCCTATTTCGCTCCAGAAATAGATAATTCAACAAGGCAGCACGCCAGGTTTCATTATTTTAGGCAGCCGCTTTTTTTGTTAAAATACGAGGTGAGTTAAAAAATAGGGGGTAACTTGTGCAACGGCAGCGTGCATTCGATTCTTCGGGTGCGCGAAATTGTTTGGCAGGGAAGGAACATACATATAGTCTTTAATGAAACACCAGAGAAAGAAATCCAGTGGTGTCAAGTGTGGGGAGTGATGTAGCCATGCGACTGGTCCTTCCCGGCCAATCAACCGATCTGGAAAGCGATTATCGAGGAAACCTCGAATTTCCGTAAGGAAATGAGGTGTGCACCGTCTTGTTGGTAGTAAACCAGCCTATCTCGGTCATCTTCACCGACCTGTAGAATTAAAAAGTTGCAGAGTTCTTTTCATGAAACCAAAACACACAGTGAGTACGCTCCGCTCCGGTGAAAGTAGCCATTTTAACTGTGCACTACGCTGGCGCCCCTGGTGGCGGAATGAAGTACTGATGCACTATGTGAATCAAATTTGAGGTTTCCAGAGTGAGATTTTCACTCTGCAGCGGAGTGTGCGCTGATATGAAACTTCCTGGCAGGCTAAAACTGATACTAAAATGTACACTTTCACGGCCGGAAATATCATGTCCATTATAATGATCCGGGCTGTTATGCTGTGGTCGGTTGATGCATTTTGTCTCAATTCCCAACGTTTCGTCCCTGACTGCGGGAGACATCTTCAAGGGGGTCCGTAGGTCGATGAAAGGTCCAACACACCCACTGGCTCGCTACTGACTGACCTTTCATCGAACTACGGACCCCTTTGGAGATGTCTCCCGCAGTCGGAGACGAAACGTTGGGAATTGAGACAAAATTCATCAACCGACCACGGCATAACAGCCTGGATAATTGTAATGGACAGGCTAAAACTGTGTGCCAGAACGAGACTCGAAGTCGAGACCTTTGCCTTTTGCGAGCAAGTGCTCTACCGACCTTTCTTTTCGTACTATTTGGTCGTAGTGGATGTCATATGACATCCGTTGAAGTTCGTTGTTGACCCCTTAGTTTTTTTTATTAGAGAGACCATAAAGGAACCTAACGAGGATTCGAGCCATAGCCTCCGTGGTGGAGGTGGATCTGACAGCCCAGCAATCCATTCAACGAGCCACGGCGGCTGGTGACTTAGCTACCCAAGCACGACTCACAGCTTCAATTCTGCCAGTAACAACTCTCCTACCTTCCAAACTTCACAGAAGCTGTTCTGCAAACCTTGCAGACTAGCACTGCTGGAAGAAAGAATACTGCGGAGACAGAGAGTTTCTTATCAGCGCGCACTCTGCTGCAGAGTGAAACTCTCATTCTGGAAACATACCCAAGGCTATGGCTAATCCATGTCTCCTCAGTATCCTTTCTTCGTCCGCAGCTCGTGGTCGTGCGGTAGCGTTCTCGCTTCCCACGCCCGGGTTCCCCGGTTCGATTCCCGGCGGGGTCAGGGTTTTTCTCTGCCACGTGATGACTAAGTGTTGTGTGATGTCCTTGGGTTAGTTAGGTTTAAGTAGTTCTAAGTTCTAGGGGACTGATGACCATAGATGTTAAGTCCCATAGTGCTGAGAGCCATTTGAACCATTTTTTATCCTTTCTTCCGGGAGTGCTAGTTCTGCAAGGTTCGCAGAAGAGCTTCTGTGAAGTCTGGAAGCTAGGAGACTAGGAGACGAGGTACTGGCAGAATTGAAGCTGAGAGGGGGAGGGGGGAGAGGGTCCGTCGTGAGTCGTGCTTGGGTAGCTCAGTTGGTAGACAAAATACATGGATGTCGGAGGGGGGCTTTCCCATGCAATGGCGGTGCCTATTGACAAGGTGTCCGTACTCAAATGTTTACAAGTGCAGTTCTATAGCAATGTTCGCCACACGGAGGCGGCTACGCACCGCCAGCTCCTGCACCAGACGCGTGCTCTGCTGCAGTACAACAAATTGCGTCGCATGGATATGACCCTCAGAACACATTATGTCAACACCTTTCTTGTCTCCAAACTGAACTATTTTGCCCATGTCCTTTCCTTGACGGCTACGATGGTCGACAGATTTCAAGCAGCATATGGACATTTCGTAAGCGCCGGCCTTAAAGTCCGATGCGCCACCCTGACACTGCCGCAGTGGGCGGTCAGTGTCGATTTAATTCATGTACATAACCGTGCGCGATCGCGTTATCTCAACACTATGTGTCACACGTGGCCCTCTGCCCACGCCACTCTGACAGGCACCCTGATAGCGGAAGTGGCACCACACTCTCTGCATCCCCCGGTTTCTGTAGGACACATTTCACCGGTACTTGCCCACAACAGGAGTTCTTGATTGACTTCAGTTACTTACGGTCAGACCTTCCGACGACACGGATGCCCAACACGTCGCCCACAGACGTCCTGAAGTTGCCTTGAACACGATGTGGCGAGCGGTACACACGCCTTTTTTACCTAAAACGGTGCGTTCATTGTGGTACGTGATTGTGAATGGGAAGTTCGCTACTCGTCAGAGGCTACATTCCATTCGTCTGACGGACAACGCCTTGTGTCCGTCAAGCTCAGTCGTTGACTCGGATGCACACCGTCTGACTTGTGCCACGACCAGCAAGTGCTGGCTACTGACGCAGCGCATCCTGGCATTACTCTTGCGGCGATTGCCGGAGTCTATCTGCCCTGATGATATATTGCGCCCCGACGGCGTATTCTTTCCATCGACCAAGGCGAACGCCGTTAACTGACTAAAAGGCATGGCCCTTCACTACATACTTTGTGATGCTCATGAAGGCACATTCGACTTTTGGTCCCTACTGATGACGACACATGCAGCTTTCAGCCGCCACCCGAAGTACAGAACCCGTTTCGAAAATTATTTAGGTTCATTATTTGCGGATCCTCCTGCTCACTGGGGCGTTCCGGGTATGAGACGCTGAAAATGAAGAAGAATCCTCGAGCATATTGATCCTCTACGGACGGAATAGGGACTATCCCCTCCCAGCAGACGAGAAGACGACTCGGACGCTTGGCTACGGCAGCTGTAGGATTTTTTTTATAATGAAGCAAAAATAAATCTATAAATACAATACAAAATAAAAATGAAAAAATTAAAAATGTTAAAAAAATTAAAGAAATAAATAAATCAATCAAAGTAGACAAACCCGCTACACCCTCTTCCTGATCCTTCGATCCTCGAACACGTTGCTTGGGCATGGCGGCGGGATGGCCAGGTCTCGGGTGTCGACCCCCTGCCCTACCCGTCGTCCTGCTCCTGCAGCGGTTCCTTACAACCACGAAGAAACAAAAAAAAAAAGTTGGTAGAGCACTTGCACGCTAATGGCAAAGTTCCCGAGTTCGAGCCTCGGTCCGGCACCAGGAAGTTTCACACTTGAGGTTGTTTGCTACAAAGTAATATATGTACCGATTCTGTCAGTTATCTCAACAAATTTCTGTATCATTCTAAAATTGTAAACTCCTTTTTTTGACTCACCCTGTATAAACTGAAGATGCATTGCAGAAATATTATTTTTAGGGTTGCCTTTTTATTCGACTTAAGTATTCTTTTCGACTTACTTTCGTTATGCGCTGTAGACCCGTTCGTACAGTATAACGCGTAGCGCGCAAACTTGCGTGTACTGTCCAGCGTGACTGTGGTTTTCAGACGGTTTTTCGCGCTCGCTTAGGCACGTGCTGTGTTGATCGGCGATCTCCGCCTCAGAAAATACAATACAAAAAATTTACTAATTCACTGTCACAAAGCGCACACGAGCTCCCTCCCTTTACTGGCTAACGAGCCGACGGCGGATCCATACTGGGCCTACCGAACTGCTAAGTTGTACATTGACACAACACTATATTTCACTTTTTAAACAAAGAAGCAGTATCTCACGCACTGATAAGACAGAGGACATATTCAAACTGAACTGTGACTCGACTTCAACCAATCAGGAACTACAAACGGCAGCAAGTGCGGGCAAGAGTACGGCCATACTTGCCAAGTACACTTTATCCTCCCTTAGACTCGCTGACTACTGTAGCCACAAGAGAGGTAACCGTCAACAAAATTAGGATAAAAAAATATGCAAAGTCATGAAAACAGAGGCATAAACGCTAGGAAGGCAGAGGTTCAGTTATACATTGTACGACGGTTATTAATTTAAAAAGTTTACCGCCTTTAATTAAGCAATAGATAGCTACTTACGAATTTCCAGCGTGCTGGAGTAGCTATGGGTTAGCAACTTCTGTTAACCAGGACAATGAAAAACCAATTCAAAGTGCCCAATTTTCCTTGTTTTGTTCACTCGACGACTAATCAATTTTCAAATCGCATATCCAAAGATGTGAAAACCATGTAAAAATGTGCAACAAACAGTTTTCACATCTTCGGAAATACGATTTTTGACTATGTTACGATGATTTGAAAATGGGTTTTGGCCCGAAATTAATCATCGAGTGAATAATAAAAGTAAAATTTGGAACTTCGGATTGGTTTTTCATTGTACTGGGATCACTACTTGATTAATGAAACGTGAATGGATCGTAGTCCGAGGCGAAAAAATTCATCCACTGCAGGAAAAGTATGAATCGAGTACGACAACTTTGTCTAAAGTAATAGATGTGTGTATTGTGTGGTGTCATGTTTGTTGTTTTCACACTCTCCCTTCTCTCAGGAAGAGAGAGGGTGAAACCCTGGTCCTGTCACATAGCCTGCTCTTCTACCACCAAGGTGGCCGGCAGAGTTGTTATTCCTGATCATGAACTTTAGTGCAAAACCGTTCCCTATTTCGCCGGCCAAAACCTGTCAGTGAAAATTTATTCCACACCTAAATTCGAACAGCCTGCTTCCGAGTCGAGCGCCACCGCAAAGGCCTGTGTTAGCGACCTTCCTTGAATTCTTTTTGTTCTTTTTTGTCTACTCTTGAGAAAAAAAGGAATATTAAATTCTTATCTTTCTTAAAACAAAAAGTTCCTCTTCACTAATCATATTCTCTTCCAAAATCATATTTCTTCTCTCTTGACAACTAAAAATTCGTCAATATTTATAGCGCAATTTTTTACTTCTTCGAATGCATAATACTTCCTTTTCAAAATTATATTTCTTTCTTCTTTAAGACTTAAATTCTTGATGTTTTACACAGAAATTCTACGAAATTTAAACTAAAATTCCTGCTTCCTTACTTACGAATTTTTTTTCTTGATTAGTTTTTAATTGCTTTTTTTGTAATATCAGCTGACGTGCTGGAGGTATTAAACTGAAGTGTAAACAAAGCATGTCTTAGTCAACCTTTTTTTCTCAAGTAAACAGTGCCTACAGAATTTGTTAAAAACCTGTCCTTGCTACTGCAACACACAGAATAAAACGTTTCAGGAACAAACTGAAGTCGCAACCCAGTTTTTAGTGGAACTTGTAGGAATTTGTGACGAAGCCGGCGCGAAGTGTTGCAGTAGCAACCGCAGGCCGGTAAGTGTAGTGGGGCGACAAGTATGTCTGAATAAAACATAGCAAAATGATTGTGAGACAGGCCAGTGAAACCTCCACCATACGGCGGTAATACCCAGAGCAGGCAGGACGATGTCAGATCACTAGGCAAGACCCATGTTCTACGCTCCATGACCTGAGACTGTGTAATAGTGCAGCCAATGAACGTCAGAGCCACACAAATAGATGTGAATTTTGAGACAGATTCATTCGGAGTCGGCAGTACCACATTACGCCAGATCCAGGCTAGAGGAACAGATGAGTACGGACCAACAGCTGTAGCCACGAGTTCGAGACCGGGTCGGGCCAGCCTGGTGCCACAGCGCCGCCGACTTATCGTCCTTGTCTGCCATCACTAGACAGCTGTCAGGGGACAGCGGATCGTGTCCCGTGCACGGCAGTCTCTGCGGTGGACGCGAGTGGGTGCTGAGTCGACAGGTGCGGCCGTTCCGCAGCAGAACGCCGGCGCAGCAGGTGTAGGAGAGCTCCGCTGACGTCAAGTTCGTGGCCTACATTCAGGCCACTGGCCATTGCTCGGCACGATGTCAGCAACGCAGACTGCTTACGTCTGCATCTCTTCACCGGGATAGAAGTCAGCTACTTGCTATCTGACGCCAATCAATATCATGGAGTGGGGTGTGTCTGCCTCACATTAGGTAGGGGCAAATTTTTAAAGATATCGATATATATCACATCAATATTTATATAAGAAATCGACATTGTCGGTATCAAAATATCGATACTTTGCTATGTAGGTCGATATTTTCAGTATTTCAAAAAATTGTTCAAATGGCTCTGAGCACTATGGGACTTAACATCTATGGTCATCAGTCCCCTACAACTTAGAACTACTTAAACCTAACTAACCTAAGGACAGCACACAACACCCAGTCATCACGAGGCAGAGAAAATCCCTGACCGCGCCGGGAATCGAACCCGGGAACCCGGGCGCGGGAAGCGAGAACGCTGCCGCACGACCACGAGCTGCGGACTTCCAATATTTACAGGGATTCAAAAGAAACTAATCTTATTCACAGAAATGATTAACAAACATTTGAAAATTGACAAATGCTTTATTATATCCAATATTAACCGATGAAAGACCCGCAATGTACTACAAAATCACTTATATATTAACAGAACTCTTTGCTTAATACACTCCTGGAAATGGAAAAAAGAACACATTGACACCGGTGTGTCAGACCCACCATACTTGCTCCGGACACTGCGAGAGGGCTGTACAAGCAATGATCACACGCACGGCACAGCGGACACACCAGGAACCGCGGTGTTGGCCGTCAAATGGCGCTAGCTGCGCAGCATTTGTGCACCGCCGCCGTCAGTGTCAGCCAGTTTGCCGTGGCATACGGAGCTCCATCGCAGTCTTTAACACTGGTAGCATGCCGCGACAGCGTGGACGTGAACCGTATGTGCAGTTGACGGACTTTGAGCGAGGGCGTATAGTGGGCATGCGGGAGGCCGGGTGGACGTACCGCCGAATTGCTCAACACGTGGGGCGTGAGGTCTCCACAGTACATCGACGTTGTCGCCAGTGGTCGGTGGAAGGTGCACGTGCCCGTCGACCTGGGACCGGACCGCAGCGACGCACAGATGCAGGCCAAGACCGTAGGATCCTACGCAGTGCCGTAGGGGACCGCACCGCCACTTCCCAGCAAATTAGGGACACTGTTGCTCCTGGGGTATCGGCGAGGACCATTCGCAACCATCTCCATGAAGCTGGGCTACGGTCCCGCACACCGTTAGGCCGTCTTCCGCTCACGCCCCAACATCGTGCAGCCCGCCTCCAGTGGTGTCGCGACAGGCGTGAATGGAGGGACGAATGGAGACGTGTCGTCTTCAGCGATGAGAGTCGCTTCTGCCTTGGTGCCAATGATGGTCGTATGCGTGTTTGGCGCCGTGCAGGTGAGCGCCACAATCAGGACTGCATACGACCGAGGCACACAGGACCAACACCCGGCATCATGGTGTGGGGAGCGATCTCCTACACTGGCCGTACACCACTGGTGATCGTCGAGGGGACACTGAATAGTGCACGGTACATCCAAACCGTCATCGAACCCATTGTTCTACCATTCCTAGACCGGCAAGGGAACTTGCTGTTCCAACAGGACAATGCACGTCCGCATGTATCCCGTGCCACCCAACGTGCTCTAGAAGGTGTAAGTCAACTACCCTGGCCAGCAAGATCTCCGGATCTGTCCCCCATTGAGCATGTTTGGGACTGGATGAAGCGTCGTCTCACGCGGTCTGCACGTCCAGCACGAACGCTGGTCCAACTGAGGCGCCAGGTGGAAATGGCATGGCAAGCCGTTCCACAGGACTACATCCAGCATCTCTACGATCGTCTCCATGGGAGAATAGCAGCCTGCATTGCTGCGAAAGGTGGATATACACTGTACTAGTGCCGACATTGTGCATGCTCTGTTGCCTGTGTCTATGTGCCTGTGGTTCTGTCAGTGTGATCATGTGATGTATCTGACCCCAGGAATGTGTCAATAAAGTTTCCCCTTCCTGGGACAATGAATTCACGGTGTTCTTATTTCAATTTCCAGGAGTGTATGTTCCCCTGTCAGTCTGCTTCCCTTATGTAGCACAACCAAGTTTACTAACGGAGCCACTCTTTCAGACGAAACAAGAAGGGCTTGGCCTATTAAGTATTTTTGAGCAATTTCTGACAAAACAATGACGACTAAACATTTCAGACAACAGCGTCCGTTTTCCATTAAATACCAGCGTTGGAACTTGTGTGATTTTTGTGCTGAGTGTGCGTTGTTTTTATAGCGCATCTATCTTCTCTCGTTCCAGGCAGTCATTGAGTAGGAGAAGTGCAGATTCTGCCTCATAGTTGGGAGCAGGCAGTAATAATTTCCACCATTCCCATACAACGCTGTCGGAAAATGTATTTTGCACCATGTACTTATCATTTGCAATTATAGACATGACATACGGAAATAACAGGCTTTCATGAATGTGCGTTACAGATACATTCATGTTCAAATCTGGTGCTCATTTGTAGCACCGAATGCGAAATTAAATTAAGCTCATTGTAAGACTTTCAGACTGCAAAGATTGGTAGTAGTTGAAATGGGTAAGAGATCTGCTGACGAGAACTACAGCGCCTATGAGTCAAGAAAAGACAGACACTAATAATATCCCTTTCAAAATTCAGTACTAAACGCCGATTAACCGAAATACCGATGATTTAAATTTCGACGATTACATCGACATCAGTTTGGAGAAACATCGATATTTTGATATATCAATATTTCCGCTCGGCCCTAACTCACATTGCTAACAATGTGACGTGTATTTGAATTTGAATAAATCATTTATCTCGACCACCAAGGTGACACTGGGGCCATTGGCCCATCACTCCACATCTCATCTTAACGAGCGCTGCCTTCACTTTACAATAAGGATGGAATAGCTATTTAGAACATTAGGGCTGTGTAAATGGTCACATCAACGTTGTTATCAAGGACACGTTCAACTTTTTCGTTCATATCTAGATCTTAAAAAAGTATTAAATTAAAAAAGGGAAAGAGCCTTTGTTGTTCCCCACTTATAAATGGTTCAAATGACTCTGAGCACTATGGTACTTAACTGCTGAGGTCATCAGTCCACTAGAACTTAGAAATACTTAAACCAACCTAACCTAAGGACATCACACACATCCATGCCCGAGGCAGGATTCGAACCTGCGACCGGGGCGGTCGTGCGGTTCCAGGCTGAAGCGCCTAGAACCGCTCGGTCGCTCCGGCCGGCATTCCCTACTTATAATTAGGATAAAACAATAGTTTTTGTGACGTTAGATGCAAGGAAAACTCTTGCATTTGTGGTTTGCCCTTGGTGAGTGGAAAGTAATGACGTGTTTCACTAGCGACATACAACTGTTGTGTTTTCCAGTTGGGAATAATCACCAGTTTGGCTTTTGAATGTAAGCCGGCCGGGTGGCCGAACGGTTCTAGGCGCTACAGTCTGGAACCGAGCGACCGTTACGTTCGCAGGTTCGAATCCTGCCTCGGGCATGGATGTGTGTGATGTCCTTAGGTTATTCAGGTTTAAGTAGTTCTAAGTTGTAGGGGACTGATGACCACAGCAGTTAAGTCCCATAGTGCTCAGATCCATTTGAACCGTTTTTGAATGTACGTTGTTTCAACTGTGTGTGGTTATGCGCGGTTTATGACTGCCAGGTTTTTGTTCTTCAGACCTCGACTTCTCTAACAGAATCCAAGTGAATTACTTCAGGTGGATGAAAATTCTATTTATTCTGCTCTGATAGTCTTCACAATGTAGAATATGTTTTATTGTACAGAGAAAATGATAGCTTACGGTTAATTATTTGCGCGTTATACTCATCATATGCGTTACAATAGATTTAATGCTGCGAGGGAATGGCGTCGTTGAACAGGAGAAGAAGTAATAATTGGCTTGCAATGAAAACAGATCGCTTTTCATTAGCTTGTCAGGGTGGTAGGTTGAAGGGCTGAACAGTAGGGTCAAATGGTGGATTTGACGTGCGATGTTGCATGGAATTAAAAGAAAGGCAGAGAATACGGTTTCACCGCGAGTGCAGACCTGCAGCTAAGGACTCGTCCGTATTTGGGGGTCTAATGGTGGATTCCACGAGCGATATTGCATAGAATTAAAAGAAGGAGAGAATACGGTTTCACCTCGAGTGCGGACCTGCAGCGAAGGACTCGTCCATATGTGGGAGTCTCGTGAAATGACTACGACCAGAAAGCGAGAGACACCAGCGCTCATACAGAAGGTTATCCGCAGTCGTTCTTCGCACGCATCATTCACAAATGAAATAGAGAAAGTGGGAAATGGTAGTGGTACTAGAACAACCCTCCGCCACAGACCGTAAGATGGCTTGTTGTGGAGTATAGAAGTGCACTGCGATGTGCCTCTTCAATGCTACATATTCAGTAACTCGTTCTCAAATCGGACGTTAGCTTACTTTGAAATGAGTTGCATCGAAGAAGACAACCACGTATGAAAAAGTGAAGTTTTACTTAGCTAATTATCTCGTTCGTTGTCTTCTTTGGAGGCATGATAACGTCCGCAGGTATTCTTCTAGTGTGGAGAAAATTAACTGATGAAAGGATTATAAAAAATACTAAATGAAGATTGTGAAAATCGAATAAGACTCTAAATACTAAATGAAGTATCTGAACTCTTAAACGTTTGTGTTCTGCAACTTTCCACACATTTCGACGACACAGTTTGATCAAACAAAACAAAAATACGTCTGTTCTCCGCAACCTCACAAAACTAACACAAGGAAGAACAGAGGTACTATACAAAAAGCTTACGTTTTTGTCAGGAACAATCGCTGGTACCGATTCACGAAAATTAACGAAACTGAATATGCAAAGTTTTATGTTAAAGGTTCAAAGGGTTCTGAGCACTATGGGACTTAACTTCTGAGGTCATCAGTCCCGTAGAACTTAGAACTACTTAAACCTAACTAACCTAAGGACATCACACATATCCATGCCCGTGGCAGGATTCGAATCTGCGACCGTAGCGGTCGCGTGGTTCCAGACTGTAGCGCGTAGAACCGCTCGGCCACCCCCGGCCCGCTTATGTTAAAGCTTCAACATTGTTTCAAATACACGGAATATAAATATTTCGAAGTGATATGACTAATCTTTTATGGACACATTTTTGTGACATTATTTTTTCTTTATGTAAACGAAGATATCGGTACCTGCAGCTATCATAGGATTCTCAATATATCATTGGCTCGATTACGTTTGGAGATGTAGATATCCACGAAGTGCAAGTCATGCGCTCTTCAAATCAGCCCACATGTTCAAATTTGTGTTATCAGTTGGCCAGTTGTAATTAACACAGCCGTGAAGCAGTGAAGGTCACGGTTAATGCAGGCTCAGAAATGGTAATTGGATGTCTCTATAGGCCCATTGGCTCAGCAGCTGTTGTGGCTGAGCACCTGAAGGATAATTTGGAAAATATTTCGAGTAGATTTCCCCACCATGTTATAGTTCTGGGTGGAGATTTTAATTTGCCGGATATAGACTGGGAGACTCAGACGTTCATAACGGGTGGCAGGGACAAAGAATCCAGTGAAATTTTTTAAAGTGCTTTATCTGAAAACTACCTGGAGCAGTTAAACAGAGAACCGACTCGTGGCGATAACATATTAGACCTTCTGGTGACAAACAGACCCGAACTATTTGAAAAAGTTAACGCAGAACAGGGAATCAGCGATCATAAAGCGGTTACGGCATCGATGATTTCAGCCGTAAATAGGAATATTAAAAAGGGTAGGAAGATTTTTCTGTTTAGAAAAAGTGACAAAAAGCAGATTTCAGAGTACCTGTTGGCTCAACACAAAAGTTTTGTCTCAAGTACAGATAGTGTTGAGGATCAGTGGACAAAGTTCAAAACCGTCGTACATAATGCGTTAGATGAGTATGTGCCAAGCAAGATCGTAAGAGATGGAAAAGAGCCACCGTGGTACAACAACCGAGTTAGAAAACTGCTGCGGAAGCAAAGGGAACTTCACAGCAAACATAAACATAGCCAAAACCTTGCAGACAAACAAAAATTACGCGAAGCGAAGTGTAGTGTGAGGACGGCTATGCGAGAGGCGTTCAATTAATTGGAAAGTAAAGTTCTATGCACTGACTTGGCAGAAAATCCTAAGAAATTTTGGTCTTATGTCAAAGAGGTAGGTGGATCAAAACAAAATGTCCAGACACTCTGTGACCAAAATGGTACTGAAACAGAGGATGACAGACTAAAGGCCGAAATACTAAATGTCTTTTTCCAAAGTTGTTTCACAGAGGAAGATTGCACAGATGACAAAATGGTAGATATCGAAATAGACGACAGAGGGATAGAGAAACAATTAAAATCGCTCAAAAGAGGAAAGGCCTCTGGACCTGATGGGATACCAGTTCAATTTTACACAGAGTACGCGAAGAAACTTGCCCCCCTTCTTGCAGCGGTGTACCGTAGGTCTCTAGAAGAGCGTAGCGTTCCAAAGGATTGGAAAAGGGCACAGGTCATCCCCGTTTTCAAGAAGGGACGTCGAACAGATGTGCAGAACTATAGACCTATATCTCTAACGTCGAATCAGTTGTAGAATTTTGGAACACGTATTGTGTTCGAGTATAATGACTTTTCTGGAGACTAGAAATCTACTCTGTAGGAATCAGCATGGGTTTCGAAAAAGACGGTCATGTGAAACCCAGCTCGCGCTATTCATCCACGAGACATGGGTTCACAGGCAGATGCCGTGTTTCTTGACCTCCGCAAGGCGTTCGATACAGTTCCCCACAGTCGTTTAATGAACAAAGTAAGAGCATATGGACTATCAGACCAATTGTGTGATTGGATTGAGGAGTTCCTAGATAACAGGACGCAGCATGTCATTCTCAATGGAGAGAAGTCTTCCGAAGTAAGAGTGATTTCAGGTGTGCCGCAGGGGAGTGTCATAGGACCGTTGCTATTCACAATATACATAAATGACCTGGTGGATGACATCGGAAGTTCACTGAGGCTTTTTGCAGATGATGCTGTGGTATATCGAGAGGTTGTAACAATGGAAAATTGTACTGAAATGCAGGAGGATCTGCAGCGAATTGACGCATGGTGCAGGGAATGGCAATTGAAACTCAATGTAGACAAGTGTAATGTGCTGCGAATACACAGAAAGATAGATCCTTTATCATTTAGCTACAAAATAGCAGGTCAGCAACTGGAAGCAGTTAATACCATAAATTATCTGGGAGTACGCATTAGGAGTGATTTAAAATGGAATGATCATATAATGTTGATCGTCGGTAAAGCAGATGCCAGACTGAGATTCATTGGAAGAATCCTAAGGAAGTAGGTTCCAGTACGCTTGTTCGCCCACTGCTTCAGTACTGCTCAACAGTGTGGGATCCGTACCAGATAGGGTTGATAGAAGATATAGAGAAGATCCAACGGAGAGCAGCGCGCTTCGTTACATGATCATTTAGTAATCGCGAAAGCGTTACGGAGATGATAGATAAACTCCAGTGGAAGACTCTGCAGGAGAGACGCTCAGTAGCTCGGTACGGGCTTTTGTCAAAGTTTCGAGAACATACCTTCACCGAAGAGTCAAGCAGTATATTGCTCCCTCCTACGTATATCTCGCGAAGAGACCATGAGGTCAGAGAGATTAGAGCCCACACAGAGGCATACCGACAATCCTTCTTTCCACGAACAATACGAGACTGGAATAGAAGGGAGAACCAATAGAGGTACTCAAGGTACCCTCCGCCACACACCGTCAGATGGCTTGCGGAGTATGGATGTAGATGTAGATGTAGATGTGGACTAAATAGTCGTAGTCCATCGGGAGAGGGGTACGATTTTTCTATCACGAAACTGTACGTGAATTTAGTCGGAAGTCGAATTTGGAATTCCCGGACGAGCGCACATCTCTGGCTGATCGTACAGCCTCTCGCCGGTTTGCGCCAGGCAGGATCATCCACATCCAAGAGAACACTTCTTTTCCGGCGCTTGGCGATGTTGAACGTGTACAAAGGAGAGCAGTCTTCTGAGTATTTTACTGCGGTGGTATTAGAGTGAAGGGAAAACTTTCCTCATCTCCATAGCTGTTGGTGAATTTTTGGATCAGAATTTCTACGCTTAACGTAGTGTCAGTGTAAGACTAGTTTAAACTACCGTAAATCAAGCTGGGGAAAAGAACAAGAATTTATACACTGTTTAAATATAGTAAATTAATTATTTCTTGTAAGCTTTTATTTAGTCATTCTGGATCATGATATCCAGTGAGAACACAACTTGCTCAAAGTTTACTGATTTGTTGTTTTTACTTTTCAGAGCCGGATTACTATACATATGCCCAAATCTAAACACTTAATATCAGGGATCAGCTTGTGTATGGAGAAGTAAAATCTCTAACAGATAGCGAGTAACTTCTTAACACGAACTTCGAGGTCTATCTAACTACCACACTTTGGCTCTTTAGGAAGGTATCCGACGTGAATTGGTCTTCCACTATTTTTTCGTTTCACGTCCTCTCAAGTAGCTGTTTATGCTTTACTGATTCTCCCACTGTCTGCCCCATGTCGACACATTTGTCTTTTTTCCCCCTTCTCGTATTCACAATCGACTTTTCCTGTAATTGTTTCCCACTCTTGCGAGAACGGGCTTGTATAGCAAAAAAATGGTTCAAATGGCTCTAAGCACTATGGGACTTCACATCTTAGGTCATCAGTCCCCTAGAACGTAGAACCAATTAAACCTAACTAACCTAAGGACATCACACACATCCATGCCCGAGGCAGGATTCGAACCTGCTACCGCAGCAGCAGCGCGGTTCCGGACTGAAGCGCCTAGAACCGCTCGGTCACAGCGGCCGGCTATTGCATAGCAATACATTATCCAATTAGTATTTTGATCTGAAGAGTAATTTTGCATGTATTCAGTATGGTAGAAAGACATCATGGGTATTATTACTTACAACTCACTCTATGGTAGAAGTTCAGTAACTTATCTCTACAAAGCACTTCGGCACGTTCAGGGTGTGCCCCATTTTCTGTATCCTTTTAGTGAAGAGATCTTCCGTACGCCGATTACTTTCACTAACGTTACCCGCGTTTGTCTGAACGAGAGTGGTGCATAAACAGGTCGTGGGAGGTACGACACAGCCAGAAGAATTTTACAGAGATCTGAAAGATCTAAGTCGGAAAAAGTCCCCTCAGGTAGACAAAATTCCATCAGTATTATTCATATCCTTTGGACAAAGCTGTTCGAGCTTGTATGCAAGATAATTGAGTATAAGACATCCGAAAAACCCTCAGACTTCAAGAAGAATTTAATAATTCCAGTTCCAAAGACATCTGGTGCCGATCGGTGTGATTTCTACCAAAGCAGCAGTTCAATAAGTGGTAACTGCAAAATTCTGACAAGAGTTATTTACAGAAGTACGGAAAAGTGGGCAGAAGCCAACCTCGCAGAATTCATTTTGATTTCCGGAGAAATGCAATAACACACGAGATCATACCGCCCTTCGACTTATCTCAGAAGATAGACTAAAGAGAAGCAAACCAATAGGTTTTTAGATATACAAAAAGTTTTTAATAATATTTACTTGAATACACTCTCTGAAATTCTGAAGCTAGCAGGGGTAAAAACAGGGAGTGAAAAGTGATCTACAGCTTGTACAAAAATTTTCCCTTTCTTTTCCTTTCCTTTCTCCCCCCCCTCCCCTCCACCTTCAATTTACTTTAACTTGGACATTTTTGTTCATCTCCCTTACTTTTAATCATTTTCCTAATTTCTCCTTGGTTCCCTTTACAGCTTGTTGAATGTACGCCGGGGATAGCCTACAAACTATATAAGAAGATAGCAAAGCCATATTGCTACATAAAGAAAGAGAAGTCAAATCCTAGCTGACAGTCAAAAGTTGAACGCCAGTATGACCAGCTCTACAGGTTTGTTTGGAGTGATGATGAAATAATCATTATAACAGATATCGAATGAAATTAGAGATGCCTTGTTAGGATCATAACAGTTACGCATAGCCCAGACGAAAGAGTAATGGTATGGAGCAGGCTGACGCAAGATTCACTGATTCAGATACAATATTCTTTGATTTCAGTAAGAAACTGACCGATTGCGAGGTAAATTCAATGATTTTTCAATGTGTAATACCCTCTTGCCCCATAAGGGTAGAAGGGGTGGGGGAGGGGGTGGGAGGGGAGGGATCTCAGCAATACATTCAACCCGTTCTTCAGCCAAGAGAGAAGTGAAACAAACAAAGACGAAAAAAGACTACATGAAGTGATTCATTTAGAATTTAATTTACAAATTTTTAAAGGAGAAATTTATGGCAGTTTCTATATAAAAGAAATGTGGCTTTCTTCGTTTTTAAGTAAAATCATAAACAATGAAGCTTAAAACGAAAGACAATACGAATGCGTTTAAACTATTTAATATACAATGGAAAACACTGGTTTTAGAAACAAGCACTTCATTGCCACTATAACTTGAAGGACTTGCCCTGGGAAAGGTCGTATGTTGAAGGGGAGAATGTTGGGTATTGAGAAGGATAGGTGGAAGGGCGTGTAAGTGTGGAGGAGAAATGTATCAGTGTAGTATGGAGATAAGAAGGGGGGGAGTAGTTGGAATTATTGATAAAGCCTTAATTTGAAGGGGACACGGGGAGGGGGTGGAGAAAAGTGGTACTGAGCTATGGTCAGGGAAGCAGAAGGGAGCTCTGACGAGTGGGAAGCGGTAGGATAGATAATTGAGAACGTGTTAGATGACAGATCAGTTTGACTTTAGGAAAGGTAAAGGCACCATAGGGGTAGATCTGACGTTGTTGTTGACAATGGAAGCAAGACTAAAGAAAAATCAAGACACGTTCACAGCATTTATTGACCTGGAAAAAGCGTTCGACAGTGTAAAATGGTGCAAGATGCTCGAAATTCTGAAGAAAATGGGGGTTAGCTGTAGGGAAAGAGGGGTAATGTACGACATGTACAATCTGTACATCGAAGAAGCAATGATGGAAATAAAAGAAAGGTTCAGGAGTAGAATTAAAATTCAAGGTGATAGGATATGAAAGATACTATCCGCTGACGACATTGCTACCTTGAGTGAAAGTGAAGACGAATTACATGATCTGCTGAATGGAATGAACAGTAAACAGTCTAATGAGTCCAGAGTGTGGACTGAGAATAAATGGAAGAAAGGCGAAAGTAATGAGAAGTAGCAAAAATGAGAACAGCGAGAAACTTACCATCAGGACTGATGGTCCCGAAGTAAACGACATTAAGGAATTCTGCTACCTAGGCAGCAAATTAAACCATAACGGACGGACCAAGGAGGACATAAAAAACAAACAGCATGGCAAATAGGGCATTCCTGGCCAAGAGAATTCTACTAGTATCAAACACAGCCCTTAATTCGAGGAAGAAATTTTTGAGAGTGTAAATTTGGAGGACAGCATTCTATGGTAGTGAAACATGGACTGTGGGAAAACCGGAACAGGAGAGAAACAAAGCATTTGAGATGTGATGCTAAAGTCAAATATTGAAAATTGGGTGGACTGATCGCTTAAGAAAGACGAAGCTATGTGCAGAATCGGAGAGTTAAGAAACTATGGAAAACAGTTTGAAGAAGAAGAAGAAGAAGAAGGTACGCGATGATAGGACATCTGTTGAAACATCGGGGAATAACTTCCATGGTACTACGAGGGTTGGAACTTAAATAGTGGCAACTATTTATTCGCAACCGATACGGAAGAGTTACATGTTTGCACCTGTTACTGTCCTTCAGAGTAGTCACCAGCGTTGTGTAGAAGCCGTTGCCAGCGATGTGGAAGTCATGGTATACCGTTGGTAGAGCCTGTTCTGTTGATGGTGCGTATGGACCGGTCTACTGCCAGTCGAATCTCTGGAACAGATCTGAAGCGAATGCCACGAAGTGGTTCCTTCATCTTCGGAATCAAATCAGAGTCACAAGGACTTAATTCCGAGGAATATGGTGGATGGTACAGTACTTTCCCGTCCCATCGACCGAACAGAGCAGCCACAACTAGCGCTGTATGCGCCCGCGCATTGTCGTGCAAAATGATGGGTGGGTTGCGCAGAAAGTGTCGCCGCTTCTTTAGCAAAGCTGGTCGCAGGTGATGCTCCAGAAACGAAAAGTAATACTGTGCATTGACAGTCTGCCATGGAGGAAAGCAATGCGTTAGTATAACACCATCATAGTCGTACACGAGAATCACCATAAATTTAGATCTCTCCAGTCGCACCATCCACAGAACAGGTTCTGCTAACGGTACACCACGCCTTCCACATCGCTGGCAACGGGTTCTACACAACGCTGGTGACTACTCTGAATGACAGTAACGGGTGCAAACATGTAATTCTTTTGTATCGGTTGTGAGTAAATAGTTGTCACTATTTAAGCTCCAACCCTCGTAGCTGTAGAGGGTAAAAACTGTAGAGGAAGTCCGATACTAGAATACATCCAGCAAATAATTGAGGACTTACGTTGCAAGTGATACTCTAAGATGAAGAGGTTGGGATATGAGAGGAATTCTTGAAGGGCTCCATGAAACCAGTCAGAGGACTGATGACTAAAAAAAACCGGCTGCATAATGTCAGGGTGAAGTCCGTGGTCTGTGAGAGGTAGACGGTTCATATTTCGTTGGGAGAGGATGTGGATAGTGTGCAGGTGTAGGGTTGGGGGGATGTGTGGGTAGAGGCAGACAATGTACTTCGATTGGAAATTAGAGGGAAAAACAAGATTATTGGAGCAAAGTCTGCAAATGGTGTACATTGTTCTCAGGTGTTCAGTGTGAGTGAGGTGAGATGAGAATGTGATGAGATGGTAGACGATCCATATTGAGGAAGGCAAGTGGAAGCGGAAAGTGAGGTGGAGTGCATGGCGTTCAAGGATCTGGAGGGCAAGTATTGTATTACGGTGGATATGACAGCCTCGTATGTTCTTTTCTGGCGCTAAATCTCTAGAGTGACTTGATAAGTCAATTGTGATTTCATTCTCGACGTATGGAGATTCTCTGGTATACTGTTATTACAAATGGATGCCACGATCTTTTTGTTTTGGGTCATTTTGCATTGTTTCATCGGTCTGTAAAGTAAGTTCGAGGTATGCAGCTTGCACGAAGTTTATAACGATGTTTCTTACCTGTTGGTGATTGTACACAGAAAATTTTTTCTTCTTCTGTGATCTGAAGATGGCTAACAAATTTAGCCGAAACTAGTAATCAATACAAATAATAAATTGAGGTCGTTACTAATAAAGGATTTTTGCTGAATCCAATAACTGTAAACAGTTACAGAGCTTGTACCTGCAACTTGACCGTATCAAGAAACAACACAGTGCGGCTTCGAGCTGGTTGCGGACAGCAGCCAATTCTCCTTATGTCCACACACAACAAACACACTCCCTACTCATGCCGAACTGTGTAAAAAAAACTCTATAAAGTGTCAAAAAATGCAGAAAAATTGAGAATCAAGAATCAAACATCAGAAAGACATAAAATTTCTCGACTGTGGTGTTATTGAAGTTGGGATGCAGTCAAAATGTATCCGAGAAGAATGAATAATCACTAAAATCCGTTCCACAAAATTCTTACTCTAAAGTCTAAACTATGGTGGCAAAATCCTCAAGCTCTTCAAAGAAAAACAAATTGCACTACAGAAATCATATGTATAAACAGTTGTTTTTCATTGGCAAGTCGGCTCACGTAAATGCTAATTCACGAAACAAGCCTGCGTCGTGGCACGGTTGATTTCCTCGCCTGTAGAGAGTCCTGCTTCAGCCGCGAGAGAGCAGATGGAACGGCTAGGTAATTGCCACTGTGTGGTATACACTTCACCTGAATCCTGCGCTACAAATTCTTAGAAAATGTAAATAAACCCTAATCAATCAGACAGAAACACAGTTAACATTTACTTCTTGAGACAAACTCTTCAGAAAAGCATTAAAAGTTGTTTACTACTGCTACTGTGGAGATTGGGTAGTGGAGGGCATCTGCTGAAAGAATAGAAAGTGTAAGGCTGTGGTCGAAACCCCGGGATGACTCAGAGTTTTAACTGTCATAAAGTTTCATTATAATATGATAGCTTTGCTTTTATCTTTCTACACAACGTGAAAGTTTTGAAAGCTTTATTAATTATTCCCCAAGATTAATGTTTATTACCCACCACTTCCCTTCTGTTATTCATTTTTATTTATTTATTTTATTGTGTGTGTAGTCATACAAATAATGTTTTTATGATAACACAAAATAATAACTATTGCAGTTATAGTGTCAGCTATGCAGCCTCTACAGCAGACTTCATGTTTCCGTGGATAGAGTTGAACAGTTGGTTTAATCCACTTGTAACCTCCCCCTCACTTATCGACCCTAATGACAGTGAAAAATTAAACCGCGTGTACCTAATGGAAATTTGGGAAAAGCAATCGTCACCGAAGTTAATCTGTCGGTAAAGAGGGAGGAAAGGGTTACATCTAAATGAAAGGAAAAATGCTAATGAAACTGGTGGAAATTAATTTTGAAATAGGGGTAAAGTTAATAAAGAAAGTAAATGTGCGGCCGTTACGTTAACAATTAACTAGCGGTAATTAGATATTTGAGATTTGGGGGAAATTACGGTCGCCAGTCCTAAGGACAATTACTATAGTAACTGAAAAAGAAAGATTATTACGCATATAATTAGCACTAGAAGCGTGGCAACTGAAGGTTGACAAGTGTAGTGTGAAAACTGAAAGTTTGTCAGAAGCAATAAATTTCGCTACACTCTGATTTAATTTAGCAAAAGAATTAATAAAACCGGAAAATCGAAAGTTAATTTAGTGACTGAAGTTAATAGTGAGCTTTCTTTCTGAAGCACATCGAAATTCAGTAAAATACGGATAGTCTTGGACTACCTCAACAATCATTTCAAAAGCTACTTGAATCTACGCAATTTAGAAATAAGAGATTTAACTTTGAACTTGAATTAAATGATTCTGAACAATTAACAATAGTAAAATTTAGTACGTACCAAGCTGAGCTGCAGTCACAGGTAAGCTAAAATACGGTAACAAAACTCGCACTCTTAATTCGTGCTTGTGTAATCTAAATATTGTAGCCAGCTATGAATACTTTAACTGAACTTCGAAATTAAAGCAGCGAAATTGAATTATATTACGTTAATGCTGGCGTTTGAATTTCAACGACACTCTGGTTCATTTCGGAAAAGGAAGGGACCCTGCTTGGCAATGCAATTGGGAAATGAGCAACAAAGGTTCATGCTAAGTTGCTGTAATTTTGTGATGCAACAATTTTAAAAGTTTGAAAAGCTGAGGTCTGCCGTACAGTTCTAAAACTTTACGTGCTTCCAGTCTTCCTTGTTGGTTGATTGAAGGTTTGAAGCCGTCGATCGAGGATGTGGCGACAGTCACTCATTGTCGGCCGTCGCTGTTGCAGAAGCTGGATGTTGGCGCGCCTTCTTCTCAACACGGTCACCAGACGAAACGGGCTCTTGATGTGCGCCAGATAATGCTTCCCGTCCGCGACACCATGTCAGGAACTATCATCGCAAGTCGAACGCAATTACATGCTGTCAAACCCCGAAAGCGCGGCAACTCGCGGGAGCGTCACACAACACACCTGCTCCACTCGCTACTCCAGCCAGACTCTCTCTGCTCAGCCCGCGCTCCACGCGGCAGAGTTAACACTACCAAAGATCCTACACACTTTGATTCTTCACACGACCTATCGATGTATCCTTTCGATAGCATAGTTTTCCCTAGGCCAGACCCAGCGCAAAAATACAAACAATATTTACGAAACAAACCAATTATACATCAACATAAATGCATAAATATATATATACAAATAGTAAAACAATTACAATATGTAAAGACACAGAAATGTCATATATTCAGGTAACAAAAATAAGGAAAACAAATTTATAGTACAATAGATGGAAATAGGAGGATATGCATTTCCGGCGTTACACACTGATACCATCACTTACGCCGTTGATTAAAATTATAATATTACCAACGTATTTACAGTAGTCATCAATGTTTTGTTGGAATGTTAATAAGAATTCAGGATCTTGTAAGCTGTTTGTAAATACTTCGACCAGCAACCTAGACAGGTTTGATCCCGCTGCTAAGCCATCTCTTTGCTTGAACAAATAATTAAATGGCTTGTCAAGGATATTAAATTTGTGTAGGTCTGTATTTACAGGAAAAGGTAGTGAAGTAGCTTACTTGTGCAGTAGGTTGTTGCGGTGGCGCTGATTAACAGTTGCTTCGCCAACAGCAGTGCAGTTATCCCGCCTAGCGGGTACATGTGATACAAAGAGCAGGAACGCATAGACCGCTGGACAAACGTGCTGTGGCATCATGCACGTCAGAAGAGGAGAAGCAGTTTATTATAGCGTGCCACCGATTATCTAACCTCTGGACTGAGTAGGAAAAAACTTCTTCATACTAACTGCCTAATCATGCATCACACTTATACTTCTTCATCACGTCGTAACTCAATGCCGCGTAACGACATACTGAAGCGCGAAAAGACTTGATAATAACTTCATACTGGATCAGGCGGATATGGAGGCTGGAATAAACATTCAATAAGAAAGTAATTGTTTCTTTAATATCGTTAATTGTACTGTACATGCCTCACGTTATCATGCTGCAACGTCACTGCTCGGCAGGATGCACAGTTTTGATTTCACTGCGACCCGCTAAAGCTTACCGAGCATAACACAAAATGACTCATTACTTACTAATGTTTGTAGCGTAGGATTTCGGTGAGCCGGGGTTCGGACTGGGGATTGTGCAAACGTGGGTTCAATTTAACAACTAATTAGAGATATTTTTTGACAACAGACCAATAACAATTAAGTAGAGCTTAATTTGCAGCCAAATATAGTTCCACAAAGCAGCACTCAAACAAGAAATTAACGGATAAAATGTGTTCAGCACAATGAAACAGAATTCAGTGATATATAATTAAAATCGAGCAACCACAATAACAACTACATGTCCGTTGGTCACAGACAGGAAAAGGCAAATATACTTCATAGCTTCTGCATTTAACCGCAGGACACCCACATCGCCCAAAAAGCATGGAGTTAAACTTTGGTCATCAACTGCTCCCATCACTACCACGAGCTATCAAGTATCTGTAGGAATACCTTCACATATCTCCCAATACCTTCCTCTGTAGAATAAAACGTATAAATGAATCAATCTCACGGGGAAAAATAATAATACAATTTGCTTGATAAAAAGGGTATAAACCAAATCAGTCACGCTCACGTCGTAATAACAACAAGATCGTCTTCCTTACGATAAAACATACAAATCGGTCACTCTCACGGCGTGTAATTAACAATATCAAAACGTCTGTAGCCCTTAGATAACATATTCACATGCACAGCATGCCATCATACAATAACCAAAACACGTCGCACTATAACCACAGGCTTTCCGTGTGCAATATAACTTGCTAACCAAAACACCGCTTGTCTCTTACCCTAGGCTATATTGCATTACTTAACCACCAAGATTAGGAAAAGGAGGTTAACTGAGGGCCCTCTACCTTAAAAACAGTACGTATGTCAACCGGGCAAGTCACACGCAACAGCACTTCACCAAATTGTTGCGAAGGTAGTAAGTTCTACACTTTCAGCGAAATGCTTTCTGCATCTTCCTGAGTACTGGGAGGGATTTTAGCAGTACAACTTCCGAATTCATGCTACAGAAGAGCGTGGAATTAAGACTATTATATACAGGTGGATTAAGACCATGCTGAGTAGAGGAAATTTAGAAGCAACGATGATGATTAAGAAAATGTTGATCAACACTACCAGATGGTGCCCGTAAGGAAGGATTTTATCCCCACCATTTTGGAACCCAGGGATTTATGAACTCATCAAGGTGTTAAATGCTAGAGGTTGCTTTCGCCAAGGATACGCAGCTAATTTAGTCATAGTAATACGTGGCAAATTTCCAAATTAAGTGAAACCAATGGCACGATGCGCACTGAACATTGTGAAAAACTGGTGCAAGAAACAGTATGTAAGGATCAGTACCAGAGAAACGGTTGCACTACCGTTCATGAAGAAGCACATCCAGGACACGTACTGGATCTTGAGCTTTTCGGCGAAATTCTACCAGCAGAAGTGGTAGTGAAGCATCTGAGGGTAATCAACGATGTGAAATTATAATGAATCTCCCACTTAAAGAATATATATTACATATAGGCGCTCTTATGTGCACTAGGACCTATGGTAAAAATTGTCATCTATGCGCCAGGAGTACGTTCTGGAGAGACACCTCTGTAATAAGACCTATGGTAACTTTTGGTGCTACAGTATGGTGGAATAAAGTAGAACAGAAGGTGACTGCTATGGAGAATGGGAAGGTGCAGCCATAACGGGCGAAAGTAGCAGCACACCCACTGCTGGGATGGAGACCATTAAGCCTCTGGGTTACAATGGAGACAGCGGCAGAGGCATACAGGTTAAAATATAGAATCCTTAAGATATCCACAACACCACACCAAGATAATGTATGTGGTCAATATAGGAATGGTCAAAGAAATGCCAGCTCACTATACAATAACTTCCAGCTGCTTCAATAAACTTTTCAAGGTAACAATTGGAAGTAGGAAGCAGTGTAAGAAAGCGCCAGACTGCCATTCAGGAGCCACAGTTTGATTTACTGACAGGTTCAAAGAGGGGAAGGTGTTTGGGTCTGGGGTATATGGGATACAGCCTAGACTAAAGAGAGTAGTCTCTCTAGGGAAGTTGGCACGGCATTCCAGGTGGAAATATTTGCGACCAGAGTGTGCACGGAGAAAATCTGTGTAGGTTCTTTAAGGATAGAGGCATCTACATTCTGAAATCCCTATCCAGAGTAAACCTACAGCAGGTACATGGTCACTAAGGAATTAGTGGCAATAAACAAGCTAATAGGCTGGCCAGAAAAGGAGCGGCGTCTCCATTACCTGTCTTAAGCATGAGTAAAGTGATGGTAGAATCAAACCTACATTGTTCGAGCAGTGGTCAGCATGCAGACCATTGGAGTAACGTCCAAAATAAAAACATATCAAACTAATGATGTCGAAGCCACGTTTCAAGAGAAGCTTTACAATCTTGGGCTTGAATAGGAGCCAGATTAAAGTCGTGGTAAGATTAACGACTGTCCATAGGAACTTTGAGAAACACCTGCACACGTTGTGTATAGAGAAACAAGCCAGTAAGTGTCGACTATGTGGCGAGGGGAACGAAATCACACCGCGTGATAAGTGATGGAGGCCAAACGTCACAGAATGTATGGGTCTGCTACTACTCTCTATCAGTCCTGATTCACTTTAATAGAGTGGCAGAAAAACCTCACAATAAACTCAGTTTCACTGTGAGAAACAGTCTCCGTGTACAAATCGAATAAAAAAAAAGATGCAGCCATAGGCTACTAAAGCACGTAGATAGTGCTCCTCTAGAAATGCAGACACCTGTTTCCCGCCTCTTCTGGCTCAGGAAAAGACATCAGACACTCTGTTTGTCCCAACTCTGCCACCACTTCCCGTGCTGACCATTAGCGATGTCCTGTAGACAGCTCTTTGGTTTCCCATTCTCCACCATGCAACAACTGACAGCCACTCCTAGACCTTCAGGCCCACCGTACCGTTACGTACGCCTCGGCCGCTGTGACAGTCCAGTCCCTTGCGGCACGCTGCAGACTCGTCTGCCACTCCCATCACAATGCCGACAATGGCCTCCAGAAGACGATGTTCGTTCCACTTCCTACAGATGACTCCCCTGCACTCCTCTGCCCTGCTCTACCTCGGCCCCAGCAGTGCTCGTGGCAGTCACTTCAGCGTACGGCCCTTGTTCTCGTGGTGCGAGCAAGGCATGCTGCCAATCAGGGCTGTAGGCAAGATAAAAGTGCTGCTCGACGTAGCACAAGACAACAGACCAAGACTGAGCAAGGTGGTGCAGTGATTGAACTGCCATGGCTGTCAAGATTTAATAAAGTTGTTGTTGTTGTTGTGGTCTTCAGTCCTGAGACTGGTTTGATGCAGCTCTCCATGTTACTCTATCCTGTGCAAGCTTCTTCATCTCCCAGTAACTACTGCAACCTACATCCTTCTGAATCTGTTTAGTGTATTCATCTCTTGGTCTCCCTCTACGATTTTTACCCTCCACGCTGCCCTCCAATACTAAATTGGTGATCCTTTGATGCCTCAGAACATGTCCTACCAACCGATCCCTTCTTCTAGTCAAGTTGTGCCACAAACTTCTCTTCTCCCCAATCCTATTCAATACTTCCTCACCGAGCGAGGTGGCGCAGTGGTTAGACACTGGACTCGCATTCGGGAGGACGACGGTTCAATCCCGCGTCCGGCCATCCTGATTTAGGTTTTCCGTGATTTCCCTAAATCGCTCCAGGCAAATGCCGGGATGGTTTCTTTCAAAGGGCACGGCCGACTTCCTTCCCCGTCCTTCCCTAATCCGATGAGACCGATGACCTCGCTGTCTGGTCTCCTTCCCCCAACCAACCAACCAACCAACCAATACCCTTCAGCATTCTTCTGTAGCACCACATTTCAAAAGTTCCTATTCTCTTCCTGTCCAAACTATTTATGGTCCATGTTTCACTTCCATACGTGGCTACACTCCATACAAATACTTTCAGAAATAATAATACTTTCAGAAATAATAATACTTTCAGAAATAATAAAGTAAGAGGTCAAATGTCAAATGCAGGATCGAATTCCAGTACCAAAAGATAGATAATGTTTTCCAAACAAGAAGTCAGGCATGTACGTAGCTTAATATGTGATACGCATAGAGAAATGGAAATGTATTCTCAATATATAGAGGAGAAGTGAGGTTGAGTGTGACCTGAGTACAGTAAAAGTAACTTAGTATTAAGAAAACAGTTTTAATCCCTTTTTTTATTTATTTAGTGCCGACCGGTTTCAGCCCATCGCAGGGGCCATCTTCAGGGCGAACATACCGCTGGTCGCCTGCTCCTTACAGACCTTAATACTAAGCTAATTTTATACCAATCGCTGTTACTCCACAACCATGTTGTCCAAACATCTACAGTAAAAGTATTAGCAAAACTGATACAGATCGTGACGCCAATATGAGCGGTGCAGGAAGCAACGAACAGCATGAAGAGGTGCAGAAATCGCATTGCATGAAGTACATAAGCAATCAGAACAGAGCGTTTGAACAAAAGAGTGTAATAAAAATTGGAAAAATTCTGTTGTTCATATTGTGATGGACTTTATCTAAAAGGGTAAAAGCTATCATACACAGAAACGATGAGATATGCACTCCCGATATTGCCAGAACAGAAAGGCAAGGTTGTGAATATACATCCGGATAGAATACTTCAAAAATGTTCAGATGTGTGTGAAATCTTATGGGACTTAACTGCTAAGGTCATCAGTCCCTAAGCTTACACACTACTTAGCCTAAATTATCCTAAGGACAAACACACACGCCCATGCCCGAGGGAGGATTCGAACCTCCGCCGGGACCGATAGAATACTGAAAATGCAAAAGACAGTATTACATGACCATGTTGAGAAAGTGGTTAACGAGATTATAACTGTTGTAAGTCGAATGCACCTGTGTCGCTAGTACCAAAGAAACGAGACGCCAGTGGAAGGTGGACTGATGACCTCAGATGTTAAGTCCCATAGTGCTCAGAGCCAGTGGAAGAGTTAAATAGAGATTCATAGCAGACTAAGAGAAATTGAACAATATTTCAGTGGGAAAGTCTTTCCCATGACAAATATAAGCGATCTATTTGACCAACTAGGGAAAACTATTTTTCCACTTTAGATTTGGCCAGTGGGTACTATCAGGCTTTAACGGAGCCAGCTGATTGAGAGAAGACAGCATTCAGCGCAAATTTTCAGCAATGGGAATACACAAAGAATGCCGATTGGGCTTATTAATGCACTAAGTACACTTCAGAGACGACTAATGAATTTTGCCATGGCTGGATTACAAGGGACAATGTGTTTAGTTTATTTGGATATAATCTGCTACAAGAGCTCATTAGAAGAACATACGAGAAGCTTCAGGAAATGTTAGTTGGGTTAAGGGCATGTTGTTTATAGTTAAAACCACATAATTGCAAATTCCTGAGAAAGAAGGTTTTATTCTTGGGACACAAAATAATGGATAAAAGTGTAGAGGCTAATGAGTGGAATGTGGAGAAGAAAAAGGAATTTCCAGCTCTGAAATCCACTAAGGATTAAAACGGTATTTAGGTTTGGCTATATTTTACTCTTGATTTATTCCAAATTTCAGTAACATTGAAAGTCCACTACATAAATTTTTGAAGACTGGAGTGCCATACATGTGGGGAACTCAGCAACAGGCTGCATTTTAGGAACTAAGTGGAGATTAGTAAATCCGCATATATTGAGCTACCTAGGTTTCGAGGGATCATTTATAGTAACTACAGATGCCAGCAGAACTATGACGGGAGTTGTTCTGTCACAAGGGAAGATAGGTGCTGATTTACCAAACGCCTATGCTTAACGTCATTGAATAAAGCTGGAAGGAACTATTCTGCAACGGAGTTCGCAATCATATAGGATACAAGACGTTGTAGACGATCTGTCTATGGGAGACATTTATCGCTGGTAACAGGTCACAAGCCACTGACGTGGATTTGCAGTGTCAAAGATCCATCATCAAGGTTATTGAAATAGTGATTGATACTCGAGGAGCATTCTTATGACATTGTCTAGAAACCGAGAAAGCTTGAAATAAATGCAGATGCGTAAAGCCAAATGTGGTCTGATGATGTAGAAGATATAAGTAAAAGTACTTGCTACATAAGATTGGTTACAGAAAATGAAGAAGAAAACGACGAAATTTGCATCGAAGAAAAAGACGAACTCATGAAGGAAATACATGATTATCTGTTAGGTGGTCACTAAGGGAAAACCTTAGACCGAATAAAGAATTATAAGCATTTGATAGGCGTGGAAGGAGGCATATAAGAATAGATTAGGAGGCGTAACAAGTGACGAAGGAATAAATTCACTCGCAGCAAGATAAAGATGCCTCTAGTGAGACAGTGAGACAGAATTCGAAAAATGTAATATGGATATATGTAGTCGGTCCATTAAATCCAATAACGACTGGATATCGATACATCTTGACATTTCAAGATGATATGAGTAAATTCACAGTAGCGACACCCACGAGAGACGGCACCCCAAAACAGAAATGCAGAAATTTGTAAAAGAAATTGTGTTGATATGCGGAATTCCATCAGTACTATTGACTGACCAGGGATCGAATTTTTTGAACGAATTATTCAAGAAGGCATGTGAATTAGTGAGAACCCACAAGATACAGAAAACAACATTTCACTTACAGATTAATGGGGTATTTGAAAAACTCTCAGGACTTTGGTGCAATATCTACGAAACGTCGTAAAAAAGGACGATGGCAGTTGGGTCTATGGTTTCCATTCAACATTTTTGTATTTTATGCAACGCCAAAAAGTAGCATGGGGTACACACGGTTTGAATTAATGTTTGATGAAAAATGAACATACCAGGCATCCTACAGAGGGAGGTAAGAACTATTAGGTATAATTATGATGATTATGCATACCAGTTTTTGCCGGTTAGTACTTGTTACAACTACCATAGTTCATACACCGGTGTCTACTAGACTGAGAGGGGCCGATGCCGTTGTCGTTTACGAAGGACGTCCTCATGAAAAAGACAGAGTACACTCGTTTTTAAAGAACAGAAGGTAGAAAATAAAAATGGATAAAATGTAACTATATTATAAGGAAAATCATGTGAAAAAATTGTATTTGAAAATTTAAAGAAACTAATGACGCGTAATTTAAAGGAATTATTTTAGGTGGTGAGGTGTCATGGCTGCCAAGATTCATTAACATAAGGGCTCCAATATTATTGATATCACAAGCATCATGAGCGCTATGAAAAGAATGGAAACGTAGCAAGGCTCAGGCATGACACTGGAGGGACACGCTGAATATGGCTAGCAAAAAGTAGAGTGGGCGAGCGCAACAGTCAACAAGCCCCCAGGGAAAAGTGGTATGCGACCGCATGTACGGTCGTCGGGGCTCAATTCGAAGTGGGACACATCAGTGAAGGCGTTTCAACTCCAGCCCATAAGACGTATCTGAAGACTCCCTAGATAGCTGTGGGATACCAACCTGACTGTCGCTGCTACAGGCCCGACAGCCAAGAATGGAGGTCCTGGTGCCTCAGCGCATTACAAGAGCGATATATTACCCTGACAGAGTGTTTACAAGTTTACAGAAGCTGTGTGTTGGCTGCACGGTATTGTCCTTTCGCCAGTCACTAAATCGCTGTCTTCGCTTAGGACAGGTTTCAGCATCATCACATCCCTTTCCGCTGTTCTAAAGTAAATATCAATCCATCACTCTCTGTTTGCAGTAAAGGACAAGAGGCATCCGTAATCATATGATTTTTTTGTCCGAAGGCCTTAGTAGGAGCAGAAACTCATAGCAAAGTTTCAGCGCAATGCAGGAGCAGTTTATTATCACTACAGAATATTTACCAGTGTACTTTACTGAAGCCGTCGAATAAGCTTCAAGGACTATGAAAGCGCTGGACATACAGCAACATCCACAACTGACGCCCTAATTAATGAGTGACTGTCTATATAAAAGCAAGCATAATAAGATCAGCTATCGAACTGTGCGTGGCATATGGGTTCCAAAACAGTTCTATGAAGAGCGGAAAATCTGTTGATTGAGAACTTGTCAACACGCAGTGGACTGCAATGCAAACGAAGGGGAAACTTATCTGACACGAATCATCACTGGAGATGAATCAGTCAACAACGCCCTGTATGGAAGCGAAACGTACTATATCCACAGATACGGTACATTACTTGAGGAAAGACCAACAGTAACAAAGTGAATACAATGATTTGAAGCCTTCTAGGTGTCGTTAATGGAACACGACGCTGGTCCGCAAACCGCCGTCCGAAGTCTCCATAATCTGCACTTCGAAGTGTTGAAGCATCCAGAATACAATCGCACATTTGCTCCGTCATTACCATTTGCTTGTTCCATTCAAAGTTTAGGCCGTTGATTCGCCTCTCATCCACAGTCGAAGGTAGCGGTCAATAACGGCTTCTTGATAAACCGAAAACCACATTTTCTCACTCTTACTGAAGGTCCATGTATCAGTGAATCGAGTGCATTGAAAACCATTGCACTATTACAGGTGGTACTGAGATCACTTAGAACTTCCGGGCTAACGAGCAGTGGTCGATGAATAAAACTTTCTCCTAACGTTTCCTCTCTGACTGTGGGAAATTTCTTCAGTGGCAAAATGGCGAACTGCAACCAGAGCTCGAGGGCCATCACGTACTTCGGCTAAAAGAATATCTCTGGTAGTGTCAACATTCTCGACTGTCATTCTTACGTTGCACTGTTCATTTTCAAATTTTATCCAATTTAACGCCTTCCTCGTTTCAGTCAGAATTAGGTGTTTATCAATCTCAGTAGCCTCTCTATGGATACAGTAATTATAATGCAGTGTTTTCGATATGACACACATCTCAGTGAATTTTATTTCATGATCACCCTCTTGGCAAAGATGTTCCACTTCGGCCGATTTATCCGCAATTTCCAGGCGGCAGTTCATCTTGTATTCAGCCACTCGGGTATAACACTTATTTTTGTGGTACCTATATAAACCGCAAATTTTCTATACACCGGGTGTAGCCAAAGGATGTCGCATATCTTTTGCCGATTTTAAACATTCTTTTAACTTCAAGATAAACTTACAAAAGGATGCAAGGAGTCTGTATACAGTGTTTACGTTTGTCGTGCTTACGGTGGAAGAAACTGAACATTTCTGTGAGGTAACTGAAACCTTTGAGTCTTGATATAACGAAGGAATGCTGAAAAGGAATGCCTCCGAATTTCTTATGTGAAAATTCCTAAAGCTTTTTAAATTAAACCAAGGTTATTAACATTCAACACCTTTATTGTTCATGTCTACATATTTGCAGCCCTCTGGCGTTAGAGAGCTCCGAATTATAGCTTGTAACATGGCGGTGTGTAATGCACGTATGTCGATGGTGCTTGAGAAACGGCATGCTGTAATCGAGTTTCGAATTCGAAGAGTTCGTCTGCATGTTGAGCACCCTCTCCTTCAGCATGACAAAGCCAGACCACACACAAAGGCGGCGACACCTGCAACAATCCGACGCCTTGGGTTCACTGTCGTCGGTAATCCTCCAGACAGTCCAGTCTTGGCCCCATTCGATTTTCATCTCTTTCCAGAACTTGAAGAACACTTTCAAGGACATCACTTTGATAGTAATGATGCGGTGCAAGGAAAAGTGAAGTTGTGGCTCCATCGACAAATACACTACTGGCAATTAAAATTGCTACACCACGAATATGACGTGCTACAGAAGCGAAATTTAACCGACAGGAAGAAGATGCTGTTGTTGTTATTGTTGTTGTGGTCTTCAGTCCTGAGACTGGGTTGATGCAGCTCTCCATGCTGCTCTATCCTGTGCAAGCTTCTTTATCTCCCAGCACCTACTGCAACCTACATCCTTTTCAATCTGCTTAGTGTATTCATCTCTTGGTCTCCCTCTACGATTTTTACCCTCCACACTGCCCACCAATACTAAATTGGTCAGCCCTTGATGCCTCACAACATGTCCTACCAACTGATCCCTTTTTCTAGTCAAGTTGTGCCACAAACTCCTCTTCTCCCCAATTCTATTCAATACCTCCTCATTAATTATGTGATCTACCCATCTAATCTTCAGCATTCTTCTGTAGCACCACATTTCGAAAGCTTCTATTCTCTTCCTATCCAAACTATTTATCGTCCACGTTTCAGTTCCATACATGGCTACACTCCATACAAATACTTTCAGAAACGACTTCCTGACCCTTAAATCTATACTCGATGTTAACAAATTTCTCTTCTTCAGAAATGCTTTCCTTGCCATAGCCAGAAATGATTAGCTTTTCAGAGCATTCACACAAGGTTGGCGCCGGTGGCAACACCTACAACGTGCTGACATGAGGAAAGTTCCCAACCGATTTCTCATACACAAACAGCAGCTAACGGGCGTTGCCTGGTGAAACGTTGTTGTGATGGATGCCTCGTTTGAGGAGGAGAAATGCGTACCATCACGTTTCCGATTTTGATAAAGGTCGGATTGTAACCTATCGCGATTGCGGTTTATGGAATCGCGACATTGCTGCTCGCGTTGGTCGAGATCCAATGACTGTTAGCAGAATATGGAATCGGTGGGTTCAGGTGGGTAATACCGAACGCCGTGCTGGACCCCAGCGGCCTCGTATCACTAGCAGTCGAGATAACAGGCATCTTATCCGCATGGCTGTAACGGATCGTGCATCCACGTCTCGATCCCTGAGTCAACAGATGGGGACGCTTGCAAGACGACAACCATCTGCACGAACGGTTCGACGACGTTTGCAGCAGCATGGACTATCAGCTGGGAGACCATGGCTGCGGTTAGCCTTGACGCCGCATCACAAACAGAAGCGCCAGCGATGATGTACTCAACGACGAACCTGGGTGCACGAATGGCAAAACGTCATTTTTTCGGATGAATCCGGGTTCTGTTTACAGCATCTTGATGGTCGCATCCGTGTTTGGCGACATCGCGGTGGACGCACATTGGAAGCGTGTATTCGTCATCACCATACTGGCGTATCACCCGGCGTGATGGTACCGGATGCCATTGGTTACACGTTTCGGTCACCTGTTGTTCGCATTGATGGCACTTTGAACAGTGGACGTTACATTTCAGATGTGTTACGACCCGTGGCTCTACCCTTCATTCGATCCCTGTGAAACTCTACATTTCAGCAGGGTAATGCACGGCCGCATGTTGCAGGTCCTGCACGGGCCTTTCTGGATATAGGACTGCTGCCCTGGCTAGCACATTCTCCAGATCTCTCACCAATTGAAAACGTCTGGTCAATGTTGGCCGAGCAACTGTCTCGTCACAATACGTCACTCACTACTTTTGATGAACTGTGGTAACGTGTTGAAGCTGCAGGGGCAGCTGTACCTGTACACGCCATCCAAGCTCTGTTTGACTCAATGCCCAGGCGTATCAAGGCCGTTATTACGGCCTGAGGTGGTTGTTCTGGGTACTGATTTCTCTGGATCTATGCACCCAAACTGCGTGAAAATGTAATCACATGTCAGTTCTAGTATAATATATTTGTCCAATGAATACCCTTTTATCATCTGCATTTATTCTTGGTGTAGCAATTTTAATGACTGGTAGTGTATTCTACAGTGGTGGTATCAACGAACTAGTCTCTCTTTGGCAGAAATGTAATCGTCGTCAGGGTGACTATGTTTACAGGAAGTGTAAAACAACAAATTAAGAAGGGCTGGATAATAAATGCAAACATACTAAACAATGCACAGCAAGTAGCAAGATAGATGCCACCTGTAGAAAAGTTAAAGAAACTTTTGGAGAAAAAAGTAGCAACTGGGTATGAATGTGAAGAGCTCAGATATAAATCCACCATTAAGCAATGAAGGAGAGGCTGAATGATGAAAGGATATGTGGGAACGCTATATAAGGGAAATGAACTTGAAGGTAATGTTATAGGAAGGTAAGAGGAAGTCGATGAAAATGAGGTGGGAGATACAATACTGCGA
The DNA here is from genome assembly GCF_023864275.1 of Schistocerca cancellata. Classification (NCBI taxonomy): domain Eukaryota; kingdom Metazoa; phylum Arthropoda; class Insecta; order Orthoptera; family Acrididae; genus Schistocerca; species Schistocerca cancellata. The sequence goes on along the minus strand of NC_064627.1, from coordinate 347,621,029 downwards.
GAAGAATTTGTTAGAGCACCGAAACACTTAAGTTGTAACAAGGCCCCTGGAATAAATGACATTTTCTCAGAACTGCTTATACACTGCGAGAGCCATCCATGGCTAAACAAGCGAATTCCAGTTAAGGAGATGGCAGGTGCTGGCAGATGTGAATATTACTGGCCCATCAGTTTAATAAGTTACAAAATATTTACAAGAATTATATTCAGAAGAAAGGAAAAACTGGTAGAAGCCGACTTCAGGGAGGATCATTTTCGGTCCTGGAGAAATGTAGGAATACGCAAGACAATACTGACCCTTCGACTTATCTTAGAGCATAGACTGACGAAAGCTAAACCTACGTTTATAGCTTTTGTAGACTGAGAGAAACCTTTGCACATTGTTGAATGCAATATACTCTTTTAAGTTCTGCGGGTAGCAAGTATAAAACATAAAGAACAACAGACAACTTGTACAGAAACTAGACGGCAGTTACTAGAGTCGACTGACCTGAAAACGAAGTAGTGGTTGAGGGCGGAGCGAGACCGGGTTGCAGCCTATCCCAGATATTATTCAATATATACACTGAGTAATTAGCATAGGAAAGCAAAGAAAATATGGAAAGGGAATGTTCGGGGAGAAGAAATAAAAACTTTGAGGACAGCCGATGACATTAATAATTCTATCTCAGACAGCAAAGGACTTGGAAAAGCGGTTGAATGCAATGGATAGTGTCTTAGAAAGAGGTTATAAAGTGAACATTAACAAAAGTTAAATTAAGATAATGGAATGTGGTCGAAAAAAATAGCGATGCTAAAGGAATTAGATTAGTAAATGAAATATTAAGAGCATTAGGTGAGTTTTGTTATTAGGGCTGCAGAACACCTGATGATGACTGAAGTAGAGAGGATATAAAATGCAGACAAGCTATAGTACGGATTGCATTTTGAAAAAGAGGAATTTGTTAACATCTAATATAAACATAAGTTTTCTGAATTTTTGAAGGTATTTGTCCAGAGTGTAGTCTTGCACGGAAGTGAAACGTGGGCGATAAACAGTTCAGACAAGAGGAGAGCGAAAACTTTTGAAATGTGGTGCTACAGAGGTAGGCTGAAGATTATGTGGATGCATAATATAACAAATGAGAAGGTACTGAAACTGCGGAAAAACAGAAATTTATAGCACAACTTGACTAAAACAACGGATCGGTTGATAGGAGTCATCATGAGTCATCAAGGAATCGTGTTTGGCAATGGAGGGAAGTGTGAGAGGTAAAAATCGTAGAGTGAGGTGAAGAGATGAATACAGTAAGCATAATCAGAAGGATGTAGGCTCCAGTAGTTATTCGGAGATGAAAAGGCTAACACAAAATAAAACAGAGTGGAGAGCTGCATCAAACCAGTATTCGGACTGAAGACAACTACAGCAACAGCAAGGTCGTATGTGGACACATCCAAATAATAAATTCTTGTAAAACTGAATGTTTTTTTAATAGCTTTTTAATCCTTTGTTAAAATTCTCTATCTCCACTTATGTCTACTAGGAGGTTCAGTGACCTTTTTGAAAGACAATATAAGAACATTCACCAAGGAGACAAAAGTCATGAGATACCGCCTAATATTGTGTCGGACCTTCTTTTGCAAAGAGTAATGCAGCAACTCGGCATCGTATAGACTCAAACAGTCGTTTGAAGTTCCCTGCATAAATATTGATCGATGCTGCCTCTGTATTCGTCCATACTTTCGAAATTGTTCCTTGTGCATGATTTTGTGCACAAATGAACCTCTCGATTATGTCCATAAATTTTCGGTATGATTCGTGTCGTGCGATGTGGTTGGACTAATTATTCCCTCAAATTGTCCAGGATATTCATTAATCTAATCGCGAACATTTGTGGCCCGGGCACATGAAGTACTATCAACCATAGATATTCCATAGTTGTTTGGGAGCACGACATCCATGGATGGCTGCAAATGGCCTACAAGTAGCCGAACATAACTATTTCCAGTCAATGTTCAGTTCAGATGACCAGAGGATCCAGTCCATTCCATGCAAACACACCCTTATGGAGCTATCACCAGTTTACATAGAGCCTTGTTGACAACGTGGGTCCTTGGCTTCGTGGGGTCTGCACCACTTTCGAACCCTACTGAAATCGGCACTCATCTGACTAGGCCATGGTTTTCCAGTCGCCTAGGGTCCAACCGACATGGTCGCGAGTCCAGGAGAAACGCTGCAGACGACGTGCTGTTAGCAAAAGTACTCGCGTCGGTTGTCTGCTGTCACAGTCCATTAACGCCCAATTTCCTCCACTGTCCTAACGGATACGTTCGTTGTACGTCCCATGGTTATTTCCGTTTTGAGAGGTAATGCCTGAAATCTGGTATTCTCGGTAAACACTTGACACTGTGTATCTCGGAATATTGAATTCCCTAACGATTTCCGAAATGGAATATCCCACGAGTTTAGATCCAAGTACCATTCCAAGTTTAAAGTTTGCTAATTCCTGTGGTGCGGCCATAATTACATACAAAACCTTTTCACATGAATTACTTGAGAACAAATGACAGCTTCGCCAATGCACTGTCTTTTTACACTTTGTGTACGCGATTATACCGCTAACTGTACAGTGCGTATCGCTACCCCATGGCTTCTGTCACGTCAGTGTAATTGTATACTCAACCTTTAATTCAGTTTTTAAATGTTCATAGAATCGTACTCCTAAAAATTGTGTAAATTGTTTGGTTGTTACTGAATCATTCAAATTCTAATATTTCATTGCATCTGCCTTTGTTCTTAAGTCTCTTAAGCTCATTCATAGTATTGCGTTTGTTTCAGCTGCCAATTTTCTGGCTCTCAAAATGTGATGAGTTCAATTTATTTCTATCTTTTGTGAGTTGTTGAGATAACCTCTTCCAGTCGTAGTCTAGTAGTCTGTCAAGCCACAATCGGAACACTGAAATCTGCATATAAGCTCGTGACATGACGCGGTTTATTAGTCAGAGGCGCCTTGGCTTCTACCTCATCTTTGGCAGCTATTAGAGATTCACGAATATCGATCCCGCACGTCTTCTTTTGTGAGCGCAGCTGCCTAGCAACCGGCAGCGGAACCTGTCTCCCCTAATTAGCTACAGCCAATTAGCAGAACTTGCCATCTGCCCGCTAGCTCCCTCGAGGACAAATTCTGTCTGGCTCACCGCTCCCGGTACAAGTAGCACCTACGTTTATTTCTGGAGGTGCATGTGACATTACTGGATAATAATCCTACTCAAATGAGGTACCGACTAGTGTGACAGTTGCGACCCAAATTAAGTGGCTCTCTGGGGTACACAAATTAACAGACTTCTCCAGGTTTCTAACTGCTTCAGTTTGTCAAACGTTATCCACATACATCTGCACTATTACGAGGGCAAACCATTAGCGCCTATTTTTATCTTTGTAAAACATCAGCCCTTTTGTCAACATGTACGAAAGACGAAAGTCTTTAACACTGTGAAATACACGAAACCAAATGCGAAACTCTTATCGCCTGTTGGATATTGGTGATATGTACAGGATTACGAAACAATAATATGAAAAATATGCGTTGTAAATTACGAAGTCACAGTAGGAAATCGGAGCCCGTAGATGTACGAGAATATACGCGAAATGTGAAAAGATTGAAAATTAGACCATTTAAAGGAATATGAGAAACATTTACACCAACAAAGTGAAAAAGAAAAAAGAATACCAACCATGTGGATTAAGGCAGAATCCTTGAGCAATGGGCAAAGTATAGCTACTTTACAAAACTGAAGTTACGATTATAGACGAGAGTGGCATCAGTATTACTTCCTTCTGTGTTTCAGTCTCACTTTGCCAATATTTCTCGGTGATATGTTGAATAAAACCATTCCCATTTCCATCCTCAGTTGCTGTCATCATTGGAGATGTCCTCTTACCAGCAGAAAAATACAACGTTGTGTGGTGAGGTGGCTTGAAAAACAGTAGCCAAGTACGTCCCATCTTTCCTTTCATTTCTATGTACACTGCAGACCACTAAAAGTGCAATACTAGGAAGCACTGCAAACAAAAATATTGTACTTACTGTGCATAAATATACATAGTGTTGCGCCACGCCATAGTCCGGAACGTTGAACTACCTGGTGCTAATGCAGAAAAACGACGAAATAGGGAAAGAGGTGCCGTCATTGGGTGACCATCCACTAAGAAGTAAGAAGACGTGTTGAGAGTGCAAGAGCACTTATTCAGGAAGCCAACGAAGTGGAAAGAGCTATCCAGCACCTCTGAAGGGCGAAGTTGGGCCATACTACAGCTCCAGGGCTATGTTAGCTCCGGAGATTAGAGAAGGAAGAGAACGAATGAAGTAATTCATTGGTGACACCTTGCTGCTGTAACTTGTTGTTCCTTCCGTGGTGGGAGTGCTGTTGCTGGAGAAATATTTCCCAGCAGACTCTGAAATGTCCCCTTTGAAAAATTTATGAATGACTGTGCTGATAAACCTCTTACGTTATTTGATTTTCAAACAGCTGAGCAAAACTGAACGTACTCAGACATTTCTCTCTTTATTTATTCTGATCAACACTAAACTGACACACAATATTTTTAGCGCAACGCAATCTGACTTTGAAAAATCCCTACAAAAGAATGGCCCTGACTAACAATAACCTATACCTTTCATGAATCACTTACCTCACAAAAATCTTCGTACTCGAACTACTGCAATACAGCGAGCGCCACTACTGCCAGCTAAGTAAAAGATTGTAACTACTGAAGTCACTAACTTCTGATAGGCATAGCTAGCAAATGAAAGATTTTGATAGAGAAGAAACAATGTATTTACCTTAATAATGTTCAAAAGTCATCATATATAAAAATGGTTCAAATGGCTCTGACCACTAAGGGACTTAACATCTGAGGTCATCAGTCCCCTAGAACTTAGAACTACTTAAACCTAACTAACCTAAGGACATCACACACACCCATGCCCAAGGCAGGATTCGAACCTGCGACCGTCGTAGTCGCGCGGTTCCAGACTGTAGCGCCTAGAACCGCTCGGCCACACTGGCCGGCTCATCATATATATATATATATATAGGGTGATTCAAAAAGAATACCACAACTTTAAAAATGTGTATTTAATGAAAGAAACATAATATAACCTTCTGTTATACATCATTACAAAGAGTATTTAAAAAGTTTTTTTTCACTCAAAAACAAGTTCAGAGATGTTCAATATGGCCCCCTCCAGACACTCGAGCAATATCAACCCGATACTCCAACCCATTCCAAACTCTCTGCAGCATATCAGGCGTAACAGTTTGGATAGCTGCTGTTATTTCTCGTTTCAAATCATCAATGGTGGCTGGGAGAGGTGGCCGAAACACCATATCCTTAACATACCCCCATAAGAAAAAATCGCAGGGGGTAAGATCAGGTCTTCTTGGAGGCCAGTGATGAAGTGCTCTGTCACGGGCTGCCTGGCGGCTTATCAGCTGCAGACAGTGCTTGAACCAATTTCAGACGATAAGGTTTCATAACTAACCTTTTTCGTAGGACTCTCCATACAGTTGATTGTGGAATTTGCAGCTCTCTGCTAGCTCTGCGAGTCGATTTTCCTGGGCTGCGAACAAATGCTTGCTGGATGCGTGCTACATTTTCATCACTCGTTCTCGGCCGTCCAGAACTTTTCCCTTTGCACAAACACCCATTCTCTGTAAACTGTTTATACCAACGTTTAATACACCACCTATCAGGAGGTTTAACACCATACTTCGTTCGAAATGCACGCTGAACAACTGTCGTCGATTCACTTCTGCCGTACTCAATAACACAAAAAGTTTTCTGTTGAGCGGTCGCCATCTTAGCATCAACTGACGCTGACGCCTAGTCAACAGCGCCTCAAGCGAACAAATGTACAACTAAATGAAACTTAATTCGCCGACAGATAGTGCTTAGCTCTGCCTTTTGTCGTTGCAGAGTTTTAAATTCCTAAAGTTGTGGTATTCTTTTTGAATCACCCTGTATATATATATATTTATTTCATGACATCCATCTTTACAAATTTGTTCTGGTGGACACACGTCCAGATCGTCCGCTCAAAACTCTGGCATCTCTCTCCCCACATCCATCACTGCTGGCGCCTCACCTCCAACTGTGTAATGCTACGCGCTGTTCACATCCAACTGCCCAACACTACACAAGCGAATATTCCAACAATGAGTCCAATCAGGCACAGACTGCACACAGCGCAGTCATACAGAGCACCACGTGGCGTTACCAACATAAAAACCTAAACAGCCTACTTACACACTCTCTAGCGGCGCGTGGGAAAATGAACTCATAAGTCTTTCCGTACGACATCTGGTTTCTCTTATTTTATTATTATGATCATTCCTCTCTATGTAGGTTGGCGACAATAAAATATTTTCGCAAAAATGGTTCACATGGCTCTAAGCACTACGGGACCTAACATCTGAGGTCATCAGTCCCCTAGACTTAGAACTATTTAAACCTAACCAAACTAAGGACATCACACATATCCATGCCTGAGGCAAGATTCGAACCTGCGACCGTAGCAGCAGCGCGGTTCCGGACTGAATTGCCTAGAACCGCTCGGCCACAGCGGCCGGGAGAAAATTAGTGATGGAAATTTCGTGAGAAGATCTCATCTCAACGGAAAACGCCTTTGTTTTAATGACTGCCACTTCAATCGCGCAACATATTTGTGACACTATCTCCCCTGTTTCGCGATAATACAAAAATAGTACCCTTCTTTGAATGTTTTCTATGTCCGCCGTCAACGCTGTCTGATGCAAATCCCATACCTCTCAGCTATAGTCTCCTCAGTAGTTTCTTCAGTAACGTGAATGAAAGTCTAATTCAATCTGGGATGTCTTACTAGCGATCCACCGTAACCACACTCAAGTCACGTCCCATCGGCAGAGGCAGCATCGCTACCTCACCTTCACACGACTGTTTTCTCAACATAGAGATCACACCCCCAGGCCACTACAACCGGAGGACAATATCATTAATTTTGTAGGTGATCTGGCAGTACAGTGACCGGTCATCTCTGGGAGCAAAAATGGCTCTAAAACTCCTGGCATCGAGCACAATTGCTGCTGGGTGACAAGTATGTTTATGTCACTCAATGCTGCTCCAACTGCTATTATATGCCAGACTTCATCAGTCATGAAACTTCATAGCAGATTAAAACTATTTGCCGGCCGAGACTGGAGCTCAGGACCTTTGCCTATTGGGGTCGGGTGCTCGTTGATTGAGCTATCCAAGCGCGACTCACGACGCGTTCTCGCAGCTTTAGTTCCACCAGCACTTTATCTCCTACCTTCCAAACTTAGCAGAAGTTCTCTTGCGAAACTTGCAGGACTATCACTCCTCGAAGAATGTCTATTGTGAAAACATGGCAGCCGCAACCGGGTGAGTGGTGCCATGCCAGTTTCTTGGCAAGCAGTGTTCACACTGATGAGACCCATCCTATGTTCGATGTCACAGTGCAATAACCAGTCACAGACGGCAGATGGCAACACAATACTAGAGGGTATATAAAGCGAGGGGGTGGGGGGGGGCGGGGGAAGGGACAAAAACAGTGCAGCCACAATGCGGAAATGGAGTGATTTATCTGACGTCCAGAAGGGCATGATCATTGGCTTTCGGGCCAAGGGTGGAAGCATTTCCGAAATGGCCAAGTTTATTAACTGTTTAAGTGTTGCTGTGGGTAAAGTACACGGCTACGAGGATGTGCGCGGGTGAATAGAAGTGCAACTGTTGAGCAACTGACTGCGCAAAAGAACCAAGGCGCTACCAAGGTGTCTGCTCGATTAACGTTCACTGAACGTTGCTACATACGGGCCTTCACAGCACGTACTTGGTTCGTGCACCCATGCTGACTGTTGTTTATCAGCCACGAAGGCTGTAATCTCCACGCCAATAGCGCAACTGAATGTCTACTAAGTGGCGACAGGTGGCGTTTTCAGATGAATGCCATTTCATGCTCCATCGGATAGACAACAGATGACATGAGGGAGCTTTATGACCTAGGCAGTTGTTTCGTGGCATTCCGTGGGTGATTTCGTCGTTGTAGAAGGCACAATGGATCAATGCAATTATGCATCTGTCCCTGGGAACTAAGTCCACCCCCACATGCAGTTTGTTTTCTCCTCAGAGCGATGGCATCCACCACCAGGACAATGCAAAGTGTCACACAGCTCAGAGTGTAAGTGCATTGTACGAAGAGCACCAGGATGAGTTTAAAGTACTGCCCTGGCCAGCAAACTCCCGGATTAAAATCCAGTAGGGAATCTGTGGGATCACATTGATCCGGCCGCTCGCGCAATGGGCACTCAGCCGATATACCTAGCGCAGCTGGGCATGGCACTGCAGTTGACATGACTCCACATCCGTGTCAGTACCTTCCAGAACGTCACTGACTCTTCCTGCACATCTTACAGTGGTCTGTGCTGCAGAACATGATTGTTCGGGCTTTTGGCAGGTGGTCACATTGATGTGACCGGACAGTGTTTATTTTCAAGGGGTGATAAATCTGGAGAACATTCTAGCCAGGGCGGAAGTGTAATATCCTCTGTAGGTCAGAACAGCAGAGTCAACATGTGGTCTTGTATCACCTTGTTCAAATGGCCACAAACCTTCGAAGATAGGGAGCAGCCACCGGCTTTACCACGTCATAAATACAACGGGTGCAATCCAGACTCCTGTCTACACAAACAAGAGATGATGGTGTTGTATACCCAGTACACTCTATACCATCACGTCAGAAACTGGAACTATCATAATGAATCCAATCTCGCAACGTTCGCACTCCTCGGAGCTTCCATACTGAGTGCGTTCATTGTGATACCACACGCATTCATGTGAAAAAATGACGGGCTGGTACTCTTCCGCCTAGTGAGAACTACACTGTCGGCGCGCCTCTCATTGATGCTGTGTTAAGGGAAGCTGCAACAATGGCCACCGTGCTGACAGTCGGTTTTGGTGCTGCATTCGTCGCACCATCTATGTGGATAATAGCCCCCAACAAGCCCATTTCTTGAGTTAATATTTGTGATGTGCCTGTACAACCCCGTACAGTTCAGAGAATGTCTGTCCCCTTTCTTCAGTTAATATTTGTACTGTACCTGTACAACCCTGTATGATTCAGAGAATGTCTGTCCCCTCTGCCATGCCAAACAGTATGGGCCACAGCAAAAAAAGTCCAGTAAATATGGGCTCTAAAATGCATACCTTAAGAGCTATGAGCACTTGTTTAATAGAAGACATGTGTTTCACAAGTTGAACAACTTCTCATGGCTCTTGAAACGTATTTCAGACCCCACGAGCCGGCCGGGGTGGCCGAGCGGTTCTAGGCGCTACAGTCTGGAACCGCGCGACCGCTACGGTATATATATATATATATATATATATATATGTGTGTGTGTGTGTGTGTGTGTGTGTGTGTGTGTGTGCGTGCGTGTGTTTATGGAGAGAATATATTCACTGGTTTTGTCTACTGTCTCTGTTTTTGATATGTATTTAATTAATTATTTCTCTGCTTAACGTAAATAACTTTAAGGATGTATTGAGTTTATTTGGTAACATATACGGGCCAATAAAATGATCACCTGGTACTTCTAACCACACATTCAGTGACAAATGTCGCAATTTGGAGACTCGTGCACAGCATGTAGGTTGGAGCCTAGATGAGACCAACGGGAGAATTGTCATAATTAAACACACTATCACGAGTCAATCCCGCTTCATCTGCAAATAAAATGTTATTATCAAGAGTACATTTACCTACAGCATGTTGCGCTCGTTGACAGAACTTTAGGGTCAAAGTCCGCCTCACTAACACACTGAATTCGGTTGAGGTAGTACGAGTTTATTGCCTTGCGCTGCGTTATTCCCCAAACACTACTGTGGCTTATTCCAGGAATTTGTGCGGCAAGTCTTCTTGTCGAATTTCCTGGAGAGTGTTCGACTGTTTCCAACAGCACGTCTACAAGCGCAGGTGCAGTTCACGCAGGCCTACGCGCTCTCGCAGCATGTGCGAAGCTTCCAGTTTCTCCGAGGCGTTGATGATGTTGGTTTTTGGGGCGCTCAACATCGTGATCATCAGCGTCCGTACTAGTTTCCAATCTGTCCATTTCCAGTCTCGCCAATTCCGCATGATGATGAGATGATGAGGACAACACAAACACCCAGTCCCCGGGCGGAAATAATCCTCGATCAGGCCGGGAATCGAACCCGGGACCTCGGGGTCCAGAGGCAGCAACGCTAGCCACTAGACCACAAGCTGCGGGTCCGAAGCGTTGATGCACCCTTGTAAATGTTCGCCATCGGCGCGGCTTCGAGCAGGTATGCCTCTTGGTACAAGTGGCAGCCTCCCGTGCCCCCTGTCATACATGAAATGCGTATCCGCATACTCCTCATTACTACCAGGTGTACCGGTATGAAATGAGCGTTAAGATACACATGTGTCGATAGGGAACATTAGTTGTGAACGAGCCTTAATTTTTTTTGTTTGGTTGGTATGACATCTGTCAAAGATATTTAGTATCATCAAGTCATGGAACAAACAACATCATTATGTTTTCATCGTGTTAACAATGTCGAATTTTGTACCAGAAAGTGATGATTTGCGGAAAGCATTAATTTTTTGTTTTCATTTGAAAAAAAAAAAGTGCTGCAGAGTCGCATCGAATGCTTGTCGAGGCATATGGTGATCATGCTCTATCAGGAGCAACATGCAAAAGATGGTTTCAACGGTCCAGAAATAATTATTTTGATGTAGAAATGAAGAACATGGAAGACCACCAAAAAAGTTCGAAGACGCCGAATTGCAAGCAATATTGGATGAAGATGATACTTTGAGTAGGAAGAAAATGGCAGCAATGCTAAATGTTGCACAATAAACAATTTCTGACCGTTTGAAAGCTATGAGAAAGATCCAAAAGTGTGGAAAATGGGTGCCACATGAATTAAATGAAAGACAGATGGAAAACCGAAAAACCATTTGTCAAATTTTGCTTCAAAGACGCGAAATAAAATCAATTTTGCATCGAATTGTTACTGGCGATGAAAAATGGATTTATTTTAAGAATCCTAAACGGGAAAAACCATGGGTTAATCCGGGACAACCATCAACATCGACTGCAAAACCAGATCGATTCGGCAAGAAGACAATGCTCTGTGTTTGGTGGGATCAGAAAGGTGTGGTGTATCATGAGCTTCTAAAACCCGGTGAAACTGTGAATACTAATCGCTACAGACAACAAATGATCAATTTGAACTATGCATTGATCGAAAAAAGACCAGAATGAACCAGAAGACATGGCAAAGTAATTTATTTACACAACACTGCACCTGCACACAAAGCAAAACTGGTTCAGGATACAAACAAAACACTTGACTGGGAGCTGCTACCCAACCCGCCGTATTCACCAGACTTGGCCCCTTCCGACTACCATTTGTTTTCATCAATGGGACACGCATTGGCTGAAGAACGTTTCTATTCCTACGAAGAAGTCGAAAATTGGGTATCTGATTGGTTTGCTTCAAAAGACGAACATTTCTATTGGTATGGTGTCCACAATTTGTCTGAAAGGTGGTCAAAATGTATAGAAAGCAATGGTCAGTACTTTAAATAAAATGTTTTTAATTTTCAATTCAAAATTAGTGTTTCATTTTTACAAAAAAAAAAAAAAAAAAAACGCTCATTTCCTACCGGTACACCTGGTATAATGTTCCATGTTACCACTAACACTCGTGCAACACAACTGACGCTCCGAAATCAACTGACATAAATGGCACCCTGAATCTCTCGGCCGTATCCATTCTGCAAATGTGAATAAAGACCACACCACGGACCGGCCTGCAACGTTTACAGAGAATCAAATCGGTAGGGGATGATAACCACAAAGTCGTAATTATCTCGGAAACGGTTCGTTTCAGGACATACCTTTATTGATACTTTTTCGCTTCTAATCTCGTTTACTTACATCAGTATGCGTTTACACCGCATGAAGGCCGGTAATCCTTCCTTATAATGAGTTTCGAGTCCTTTCAAATACGAAATTCTTGACAAGTCTCTGCCCCAGTTCTTCAACCATGTGAACCGGACTGGTGTACACTACACCTTTAAGGTGGCCCCCACACACAGAAAACTATGGGGTTCCTTTCCCGATTCATATATGCCCATATCGCCTCATTAGATGTCGTCACAGCACCAAAATGAGTCGACGCTCCCTCATGCATGTACCACTTCCTCTCGTGTACCAAAATAATAATTGGCTCCTTCTACCGAACCCCAGACTCAGATGATATAATAGCTGAACGGTTCAAAGAAAACTTGAATCTAATTATAAATAAGTACCCCACTCATATAGTTATAATTGGTGGAGACCTCAACCTACCCTCGATTTATTTGCGAAAATACATATTCAAAGCTGGTAGCAGACAGAAAACATCTTCCGAAATTGTACTACATGCTTTCTCTGACAATTACTTTGAACAATTAGTTCATGAGCCCACATGAATTGTAAATCGTTGCGAAAACACACTTGAACTCTTAGCCACAAATAATCCTGATCTAATAGAGAGCGTCATGACGGATACAGGGATTAGTGGACACAAGGTCATTGTAGCGAGGCTCAAAACCATATCAACCAAAACCACTAAAAATAAACGCAAAATATATCTATTTATAACGGCAGACAAAAATTCGCATCATGCCTTCCTAAGAGAGAGTCTCCATTCCTTCCAAGCTAATCATGTAAGTGTAGACCAGATATGGCTCAAATTCAAAGATACAGTATCGACAGCAATAGATAGATTCATACCGTATAAGTTAGTAAGAGACGGGACTGATTCACCAACACGTCAGAAAATTGTTGCAGAAGCAACGAAAAAGGCATGCCAAATTCAGAAGAACGCAAAATACCCAAGACTGGCTAAGTTTCATGGAAGCTCGAAATTTAGTGCGGACGTCAATGCGAGATGCTTTTAATAGTTTCCACAATGAAACATTGTCTCAAAATATGGTAGAAAACCCAAAGAAATGCTGGTCATATGTAAAGTACACCAATGGCAGGAAACAGTCAATACCGTCACTGCGCGATAGCGATGGAAATGTTACCGATGATGGTGCCACTAAAGCGGAATTACTAAATACAGTTTTCCGTAATTCCTTCACGAAAGAATATGAAGTAAATATTCTAAATTCGAAACCAGAAGAGCTGTTAGCATGAGTGACGTAAAAGTAGATATCTTAGGTATTATGAAACAACTCAAATCACTTAAGGAAGCCAAGTCTTCCGGTCCAGAATGTATACCAATCAGGTTCCTTTCAGAGTATGAAGACACAATAGCGCCTTTCTTAGCAATCATATACAACCGCTCACTTGACGAAAGGTATGTTTCTAAAGACTGAAAGGTAGCACTGGTCACACCAATATTCAAGAAAGGAAATAGGAGGCCGGCCACGGTGGCCGAGCGGTTCTAGGCGCTTCAATCCGGAACCGCGCGACTGCTACGGTCGCAGGTTCGAATCCTGCCTCGGGCATGGATGTGTGTGATGTCCTTAGGTTAGTTAGGTTTAAGTAGTTCTAAGTTCTATGGGACTGATGACCTCAGATGTTAAGTCCCATAGTGCTCAGAGCCATTTGAACCATTTTCTTGGAAATAGGATTAACCTATTGAATTAAAGACCCATATCACTGACCTCAGTTTGCAGTAGGATTTTGAAGCATATATTGTACTCGAACATTATGGATCACCTTGAAGAAAATTATTTATTGATACTTAACGAACACGGACTCAGAAAATGTCATTCTGGTGCAAAGCAGCTAGCGGTTTATTCCCATGAAGTAATGAGCGCTGCCGACAAGGGATCTCAGATCGATTCCATATTCCTAGATTTCCAGAAGGCTTTTGATACCGTTCCTCACAAGCGACTATTAATCAAATTGCGTGCATGTGGAGTATCGTCTCAGTTGTGTAATTGGATTCGTGATTTCCTCTCTGAGAGGTCACAGTTCATAGCGACAGACGGTGAATCATCGAGTAGAACGGAAGTGATATCTGGCGTTCCGCAAGGTAGTGTCATAGGCCCTCTGCTGTTCCTGAATTACATAAATGATCTAGATAATAATCTGAGCAGCCTCCTTAGAATGTTTGCAGATGGCGCTGTAATTTACCGTCTAGTAAAATCATCAGATGATCAATTCCAATTACAAAATGATCTAGGGAGAATTTCTGTATGGTGCGAAAAGTGGCAACTGGCACTAAACAAAGAAAAGTGCGAGGTCATCAACATGGGTATAAAAAGAAATCAGATAAATTGCACAAATCTAATCGCTGTCAATTCGACTAAATACCTAGGAAATACAATTACGACCAACTTAAATTGGAAAGACCACGTAAATAATATTGTGGGGGAGCGAAACAAAGACTGCGCTTTATTGGCAGGTGTTCACCTGGAAAACGCGACAAAGCCACTAAAGAGACAGTCTACATTACACTTGTCAGTCCTCTGCTGGAATATTGCTGAGCGGTGTGGAATCCTTACCAGGTAGGATTGACGGAGGACATCAAAAAAGTGCAAAGATTGGCAGCCCGTTTCGTGCTATAGCGCAATAGGTGTGAGAATGTCAATGATATGATATGTGAGTTGGGGTGGCAGTCACTGAAACAAAGGTGGTTTTCTTTGCGGCGAGATCTATTTACGAAATTTCAATCATCAACTTTCTCTTCCGAATGAGAAAATATTTTGTTGTAACCCACCTACGTAGGGATAAATGATCATCATAATAAAATAAGAGAAATCAGAGCTCGAACGGGAATATTTAGGTGCTCCCTTTTCCCACGCGCCATTCGAGAGTGTAAAGGTAGAGAAGTAGTATGAAAATGGTCGAATAACCCTCTGCCAGGCACTTAAGTGTGAATTGCAGAGTAACCATGTAGATGTAGATGTAAATGTAGACAGGTCACTGGCCAGTCTTAGTGTGTTTTTGATGCACTTTGCCACAGTCTTTCAGCCAAACGCTGGACCGATATCCAATCTCTGACTCAGGAACGGCGAGACACAAGCAACCAAAATACAATAGCATACAGAACAAAATTTTACACGATTCATAGACAGCTGGCTATGGCGACAGGGAGGGCATCCGTCTACAAAATCTAAAATAGAAATAAATTTGCCAAATCATGAACTATTGGACCCCGTACGTTCAGGTGAACGCTAGCAAAGAGAGAGATGTGAGCTTGTTGACGCTGTGCATTCTGGAAGGATTCGAACGAAACACGCTCGAGTAAATTTACGGGTCTAACAAGAGGCTATATACCAGAGCCTGCGTAGAACTCCTCTCGTTTCTATTCACGCTAATTCTGTTCTCCGAATCACAGCACGTGCCCATCAGCTTCATTCATGTGCCACTAGAGAGAAGGCTGAGTGTTCTAGAAATACACTGCCGTCAATTTTCTGAGAAGTCTCTCAAGGCAAACAACCAGTGGTGATGTTATTTCTGCTAGGAAACGTCACACCTTGTTTCTGCTTCGCCGCGACACGAATAGTACTCTCTGTTTTCACACAGACTGCTTCATCTCGAGAAAAAGTTCTTTATATCACTAAACCGGCATTTTGAGAGCTGGTTTCGGCAGTATTATACACTCCTGGAAATTGAAATAAGAACACCGTGAATTCATTGTCCCAGGAAGGGGAAACTTTATTGACACATTCCTGGGGTCAGATACATCACATGATCACACTGACAGAACCACAGGCACATAGACACAGGCAACAGAGCATGCACAATGTCGGCACTAGTACAGTGTATATCCACCTTTCACAGCAATGCAGGCTGCTATTCTCCCATGGAGACGATCGTAGAGATGCTGGATGTAGTCCTGTGGAACGGCTTGCCATGCCATTTCCACCTGGCGCCTCAGTTGGACCAGCGTTCGTGCTGGACGTGCAGACCGCGTGAGACGACGCTTCATCCAGTCCCAAACATGCCCAATGGGGGACAGATCCGGAGATCTTGCTGGCCAGGGTAGTTGACTTACACCTTCTAGAGCACGTTGGGTGGCACGGGATACATGCGGACGTGCATTGTCCTTTTGGTACAGCAAGTTCCCTTGCCGGTCTAGGAATGGTAGAACGATGGGTTCGATGACGGTTTGGATGTACCGTGCACTATTCATTGTCCCCTCGACGATCACCAGTGGTGTACGGCCAGTGTAGGAGATCGCTCCCCACACCATGATGCCGGGTGTTGGCCCTGTGTGCCTCGGTCGTATGCAGTCCTGATTGTGGCGCTCACCTGCACGGCGCCAAACACGCATACGACCATCATTGGCACCAAGGCAGAAGCGACTCTCATCGCTGAAGACGACACGTCTCCATTCGTCCCTCCATTCACGCCTGTCGCGACACCACTGGAGGCGGGCTGCACGATGTTGGGGCGTGAGCGGAAGACGACCTAACGGTGTGCGGGACCGTAGCCCAGCTTCATGGAGACGGTTGCGAATGGTCCTCGCCGATACCCCAGGAGCAACAGTGTCCCTAATTTGCTGGGAAGTGGCGGTGCGGTCCCCTACGGCACTGCGTAGGATCCTACGGTCTTGGCGTGCATCCGTGCGTCGCTGCGGTCCGGTCCCAGGTCGACGGGCACGTGCACCTTCCGCCGACCACTGGCGACAACATCGATGTACTGTGGAGACCTCACGCCCCACGTGTTGAGCAATTCGGCGGTACGTCCACCCGGCCTCCCGCATGCCCACTATACGCCCTCGCTCAGAGTCCGTCAACTGCACATACGGTTCACGTCCACGCTGTTGCGGCATGCTACCAGTGTTAAAGACTGCGATGGAGCTCCGTATGCCACGGCAAACTGGCTGACACTGACGGCGGCGGTGCACAAATGCTGCGCAGCTAGCGCCATTCGACGGCTAACACCGCGGTTCCTGGTGTGTCCGCTGTGCCGTGCGTGTGATCATTGCTTGTACAGCCCTCTCGCAGTGTCCGGAGCAAGTATGGTGGGTCTGACACACCGGTGTCAATGTGTTCTTTTTTCCATTTCCAGGAGTGTATTTTGCTATGCGCATGTTTGAAATTCTTGAGTTCCCATTCTCTTCTTTTTACGAAATCCCAGGCAAAGTAAGTTTCATCATTCACCAAGTGAGGTAGCGCAGTGTTTAGCACACTGCACTCGCATTCGGGAGGACGGCGGTTCAAACACGCGTCCGGTAATCCAGATTTAGTTTTCCCCTTGATTTCCCTAAATCGCTTCAGACAAATGTCGGGATGGTTCCTTAGAAAGGGCACAGCCGACTTCCTTCCCCATCCTTCCCTCCCTAATCCGATGGGACCGACGACCTCACTGTTTGCCCCCCCCCCCCCCCCACCCCAAAATCAACCAACCAACCAAGGTTCATCATTCAAGTCATCCTTATTGCTTTCTCTGAATAGTATTTTACCCGGGAAAGATCGGACACACCGACATTCTCATCCTTTTTAATGGCTTCCTGCCATCTATGGTGGTCCACGAAATTGCCCTCCGTCAGTTTCCAGGTTGTACGCAGATTTGTTCGTGGAACGAGCTGCTGCTCTCGGTGATGGTGGGGAGGTAGTGGATGTGTATCAAATCCCTGCAGGATAATGTCATTGAAAACATGATGAAGTAGAGAGATGAACATTATCCATGGAACATTCGTAATTCATATCATGGAGGTGAATTTCAGGTGACACTTTTACCGTATTAGCCAACACTCCTGGTTGTACAGTGAAAACAGTGTCCTTAAAGTAAACTGGCACACATCTGAAATTAAACGATCGCATCTAGATTGTTGTGAATCTCTTCAGTAATAGCAGACCAGGAATTTTTAGATCCCGCGTCTTTATTCAATTTGGCAGTTTCGATAGGTATAATACAAGCAAAGAAAACATGAAATAAACAACCCTGACAGTGGTTTTGTTGCATCTTTTTCCAATAATTATACCTTTTGCACCTTTATTTACTGTCAGCGTCTTTTGTTGCAATTTTTCTTCATCCGCAACTTTAGCTCTTTCGTGACAGATTTCGCTAACGCTACTTCGAGGCCCACTGCTGAATGTTCAGGTTTTAGCCTGAAACACTTTCTTGTGAAAGACATGTATTCAAAAGTTGGCCAAGAATTTTGGTTTCTGAAACACAGTAGGAATGACAGATATGACCCACTGGACAACTAGGTTGTTAAGAAGAAGATTTAACCGAAAATTTGTGTTACTTGATAGGAAATAAATAATTTAAATAATCGCTAGTTAACCGCAAATATCATAGACAATTCTAATCTACACCTAGATTCATATACGGCAAGCGCCCACACGGTGCATGGCGGCGCGTACTTTGAACCACTACAAGTTGTTCCGTTTCCTGTTCCATTCGCAAATGTCGTGTGACTAGGGCCTCCCGTCGGGTAGACCTTTCGCCTGGTGCAAGTCTTTCGATTTGACGCCACTTCGGCGACTTGCGCGTCGATGGGGATGAAATGATGATGATTAGGACAACACAACACCCAGTCCCTGAGCGGAGAAAATCTCCGACCCTCCCGGGAATCGAACCCGGGCCCTTAGGATTGACATTCTGTCGCGCTGACCACTGAGCTACCGGGGGCGGACATTGGCAAATGGAATGAGGGGAAAAAGACCGTTTACATGTCTCGATACGGGCCCTGATTTCCTTTACCTTGTCCTCTCGCTCCTTTCGCGAAATGTACGTTGTTGGCTGTAGAATCGTTATGCAGTCAGCTTCAAATGCCGGTTCTCTAAATGTTCTCAGCAGTGCTTCGTGAAAAGAACGTCTTGTTCCCTTCAATAATTCCATACTGATTTCAGGTAGTATCTCCGTAATACCCGCGTGCTGATCAAACCTATCGGTAATAAACCTAGCAGGGCGCCTCTGAGTTGCTTCCACGTTTTCTCTGATTTGGATACCAAACACTCAAGTAGTGCACAAGCACGGGTCGCAGTAGTGTCTCTAAAATTCTTTCAGTAAATCGAAACCGACCATTCGACTGCCCTATTACCGACCTGGTGCACCTGTTCCACTTCCTACCGCTTTGCAGCGTTATGCTTAGAAATTCAATCGACGTGACTGTGCCAAGAAGCACACCACTAATACCGTGGTTTAGAGTTAGCTGCTACTCATCACACCAAATAGAAATTCTGTCTCAGTTATCCTATCGCCTCCTACAGTCACTCAATGAAGATGTTTTCCCATATAAAACACCGTCATAAGTAAAAAGTCGCAAAGTCCGTCCTTCAACTTGTTTATGTATACAGAGAACAAAAGCGGTCGTATTACACTTCCCTTGGGCACTATTGACGATATTCTTGTCTCCCATGAACTGTCGCCGTCCAAAACAACGTACTGCTTTCTGTTACTTCAGAAGTCTCCGAGCTATTAACATACAGGGTGAGTCACTAACTGTTGCCACCTAGAATAACTCCAAAAGTATGCCAGTAGCTGAGAAGTTTGGGGGACAAATGTTGCATGGGACAGCGGGGCCATAATATGACGTTGCTTTAATGTTGCTAGGTGGGGTCGCCTCAGAAATATGAAGTTCAACTTTTTTTTGTTTTGTTTTGTTAAAAATGTGATGCTATAGTTTGGTACGTATTTTCTGACAGTGTCTATCGAGACGAATCCAACGATGTGTAACAGTAAGGTCTTTGAAGGTCAACGAAGATTACAAAGGTGACATGAACGTCCATTTTCGGAAGGTGTTCAGAGTGATGACCATTGGTATCAATGCAGTGCTGCGATCTTCTTCTCATGGACTGAGTGGTATTCCTTATCACGTTGGCACTTATCGACGCAGCCGGCCGGTGTGACCGTGCGGTTCTAAGCGCTTCAGTTTGGAACCGCGTGACCGCTACGGTCGCAGGTTCGAATCCTGCCTCGGGCATGGATGTGTGTGATGTCCTTAGGTTAGTTAGGTTTAAGTAGTTCTAAGTCTAGGGGACTGATGACCTCAGAAGTTAAGTCCCATAGTGCTCAGAGCCATTTGAACCATTTGAACTTGTCGAAGCACATGCTCTGACAATTCTCTCTCGCATATCGTGCAAATAGTAAATATTCGCCGAATACGGCGTATCCATCAAACGTGCCATTTACATGCAAACAACATTCGACGGTTTCGCAATACGACACTAATAGGAACGGTAAGACTAGTATCGTCGAATCAAGCGAATATGAATGATGTATTCCTTCGAAGAAGAAGTCGATATGCTTCTCATTTACGGAGAATTCCAACGAAATTCAACGAGAGATATCCTCAGCGTACTCACCCCACACGTCGTACATATATGTGTGTGATAAATTGAGAACAACTGGATCTTTAGCGCATCGTAAACACATCCGGCAAAGGAAAGTTACTAACGAGGAAACGGAAATTGGTACTCTTGCCACTGTGGTTCGATATCCTTGTGTTAGTTCGCGTCAAATCGCAAGGAAATCTGGCATGAGCCAGAGTAGTGTTGTTGGTGTTCTGCATCGCCATAAACATCATCCTTACCATATCAGTCTCCATCAAGAATTAACTGGTACGGACTGTATGCGTCGCATTGAATTCTGCCGATGGGCTCAACTTCAGATTCAGAGGGATGACACATTTATTAATTTGATTTTATTTACTGACGAGGATACATTCACGAACCACGGAAATGTTAATTTGCATAACTTGCATTATTGGGCACCTGAAAATCCATGTTGACTGCGGCAAGTTGCACACCAAAAACCGTGATCGGTGAACGTATGCTGTGGGATTCTGGAGGACAAAATTATACGCCCCTATTTCACCGAAGGAAACCTTAATGGTAGGAAGCACACCACATTCCTGCAAGAAATATTAGGTCTGTTATTGGAAGAAATACCTTTAGGGACAAGGAAAAGAATGTGTTATCAACACGATGGCCCGTCTGGCACATTTTTCGCTGATGGTTAGAAATGAGTTGCAGAGACAGTTCCCAAATCGTTGGATTCGAAGCGGAGGAGATGTGTCGTGGCCGGCTCGTTCACAAGACTTGACGCCTCCAGATTTTTTTCTTGTGAGGATTCGTAAAAAACATTGTTTATAAAGACGTTCCAACTTCACATGAATATATGCGAGAGAGAAATGTCAGAGCATGTGCTTCGATAAGTGCCGATGTGATAAGGATTACCACTCAATCCATGATAAGAAGACTACAGCACTGCATTGATACCAATGGTCATCACTCCGAACACCTCCTGTAAATGGACGTTCATGCCACCTTTGTAACCTTCGTTGACCTTCAAAGACCTTACTGTTACACATCATTGGATTCGTCCCGATAGCCGCTATCAGAAAATAAGTACCAAACTATAGCATCCCATTTAAGAAAACAAAGTTGAACTTCATATCTCTGACACGACTCCACCTAGCAATAAAAAACCAACGTCATATTATGGCCCCCGCTGTCCCATGCAACTTTTGTCCCACAAACTTTTCAGCTCCTATCATACTTTCGGAGTTATTCTTCGTGGCAATAGTTAGTGACTTACCCTGTGTATGAAAATCCATTTCATGCTCTCGGACCATCAGTGGCAGTCTGAAGCAGGGCACCGTGTCAAACGCTTTCCGGAAATCTAGGTATATGGAATCTACCCGTTGTCCTTTATTAATGGTTTGCAGGATAATGTGTGAAAAAAGCGCTCGATTATTTCAAAATCCGTACTAATTAGCGGATAGATGCTTTTCTGCCTCAAGGGAATTTCTTATATTCGGACTTATGCTTAAGAATTTTACAGTCAACCGACGTTATGAATATTGGTGTAAATCGATGTTAAGGATACTGGTCTGTAATTTTGCGGGTCCGTTACTTTACCCTTCTTATACACGGTAGTCACTTGCGATTTTTTCTAGTCGGTAGGGGCTTTGTCCTGATCGAGACTCAGGATAAATGCAAAATAAGTATTTAATTGATAGACTTCGTTTACACTTCTTTGTTCAAATATTGTAAAACACACACTTATCCCCTTCAATTACTTTCCAGTTCAGTGACATTTTTCTTGTCTGAAGCATTTTCTTCGTTTCGCCATGGATAATGTTGTAATCAGAGGAATAGAAATGGGCACAAAATCGTAATTTACGACGTGCTACTCAGTGCCCCCTGATTATCGAAATGCACGTGGGACCTCACCTCCATGCTGCGAGGTTAGGACAGGTCAGTATTTCATAACTTCTAACTGGAAACCCCATGCTCAACGTTGTATTCCTCCGACATATCTAACAGAGGACTACTCAGCACGCCACTGTGGCCGTGTGGCGAACTACGACGTATCATAACAGGCAATACACTTCGACCGGAACTCACGTGCCGTGCAGACGTAGAACAGATAGCAGCTCCAAACATTACAATACTTGCACAGTGTTTATTGCTTGCTTACGTACCTATCATTTGGAGAACAGATGGTCAAGTGGACGATGAAAGTGTTTCAATGCGGAAGAAAAAACTGAAATGCTCCTGATTTACGGAGAACATAGGAGAAATGTTGAGGCTGCAGTTGCCTTGAACGTCAAGCGTTTTCCAAAGTAAGCTCGCTCTCGTTCGTACTTTTACAAGTTTGTGAACGCCTATATGTCTGATGGCAGTGTACCGACCGGCAAAAGCAAACGAAGCAAACGTGTTGCAGGGTAAGTTAATGAAATAGCTCTACTAGCGGCAGTGCACCACAACCCACAAATAAGAGTCCGCCAATTACATCGCGATTCCGGTATGTCCGTAGGCAGGTTTGTCACAATACTGTATCGTCATAAGTATCATTCATACCAAGTGTCACTGCATCAGGAACTTCATTGCGCCGATTTCCATAACCGGGTAGTGTTTTATGATTGGGCACGTCAACAAATGCAAACGAGCCTCACTTTCTTGGTCAATGTACTATTTTCCTATGAGTTTACATTGACAAATCATGGTAGCGGTAATCGACGTTACAAGCATTACTGGAGTGTAGACAGTCCCTACTGGTTAAGGCAAGTTGACCATCAACGTCCTTGGTCGGTTAACGTATTGTGTGCCATCATGGTGAACAAAATCGTTGGTCCGCACACTTTGAATGGACGCAAATGTCGAACGTTTTTGGAACAGTAACTACTGATACTATTGCGGGATGTTGCCCTGGTCGTTTGACAACGTGTGTGGTTTCAGCGTAACGGTTGCCCAGCGCATTACGCAATTGAAGCACAGGAAGTATTAGACCGTGTTTACAGTGGTCGGTGGATCGGCAGAGGTAGCCCTGTTAATTGACCCGCTAGGTTCGCCGGATTTGATGTTGCCGGATTTCTTTTTTGTGAGGATATTTAAAAGGTAAGGTGCACAGCAAGTGCCAACAGGCCGTGAAGACATGGTCAACCGCATCAGCAACCCCTGTGCTGACATTCCCGCAGACAAGGTTCTGTCTTGTGTACGGTCATCTGAAAAGCAGATCACTACGTGTATTAAAATTGGCGGTACTACCTTTGAACACTTGCTCTAATTGGAAAAGTACAGTAGTGTTCGCGTGGAGCCACAGCCGCAGTGGCGCGCCCCCTGTTCAATATGTCGGACGAAAACAACGTCGCGAATGGGGCTTCCAGTTAGAAGTTATAAAATATTGGCCTGTCCTACCCTCGCAGCATGGAGGTGGGGTTCCAGGTGTATTTCGATATTTAAGGGCCATTGAGTAACATGTAAATTACGATTGTGTGGCCATTTCTATTCTTCTTATTACAGCGCCAACCGTGGCGAAACGAAGAAAATGCTTCACACGAAACGTACGTAGATTTTGCAATATAATCGTAATCTGCAATAAAAAAAACGGGGGTTCCCATTGAAGATCTGAAAGTTGTCCTTCGCTACCCACGCATTGGGTGGGTGAGGGGACGAGTGTTGTATCATTGGATGTCTCCCTCCGAGACAAATAAATTGAAATTCTAATGTTTTTTGATCCGATGTGTAGGTTTCGAGATATTTCAACACCTTCAGTTAATATGAACACTCTGTATAACCTGCCTGTCTCATGACTACTCTACGAGCAGAAGAAGCTCGACGCTACGTCACACACAGTGGCGAGTGAATTTAGGAAATCCGCTTTTGTAGTTTTTTATGCACTTTGTTGTTGTTGTTGTTGTTGTTGTTGTTGTTGTGGTCTTCAGTCCTGAGACTGGTTTGATGCAGCTCTCCATGCTACTCTATCCTGTGCAAGCTTCTTCATCTCCCAGTACATACTGCTATCTACATCTTTCTGAATCTGCTTAGTGTATTCATCTCTTGGCCTCCCTCTACGATTTTTACCCTCCATGCTGCCTTCCAGTACTAAACTGGTGATCCCTTGATGCCTCAGAACATGTCCTACCAACCGATCCCTTCTTCTAGTCAAGTTGTGCCACAAACTTCTCTTCTCCCCAGTCCTATTCAGTACCTCCTCATTAGTTATGTGATCTACCAATCTAATCTTCAGCATCCTCCTGTAGCACCACATTTCGAAAGCTTCTATTCTCTTATTGTCTAAACTATTTATCGTCAATGTTTCACTTCCATACATGGCTACACTCCAT
Source organism: Schistocerca cancellata (assembly GCF_023864275.1). NCBI lineage: Eukaryota > Metazoa > Arthropoda > Insecta > Orthoptera > Acrididae > Schistocerca > Schistocerca cancellata. Next base: position 347,596,438 of record NC_064627.1, on the reverse strand, counting down.
ACAAATACTTTCAGAAACGACTTCTTGACACTTAAATCTATACTCGATGTTAACAAATTTCTCTTCTTCAGAAACGCTTTCCTTGCCATTGCCAGTCTACATTTTATATCCTCTCTACTTCGACCATTATCAGTTATTTTGCTCCCCCAATAGCAAAACTCCTTTACTACTTTAAGTGTCTCATTTCCTAATCTAATTCCCTCAGCATCTCCCGACTTAATTCGACTACATTCCGTTATCCTCATTTTGCTTTTGTTGATGTTCATCTTATATCCTTTCAAGGCACTATCCATTCCGTTCAAATGCTCTTCCAAGTCCTTTGCTGTCTCTGACAGAATTACAATGTCATCGGCGAACCTCAAAGTTGTTATTTCTTCTCCATGGATTTTAATTCCTGCTCCGAATTTTTCTTTTATTTCCTTCACTGCTTGCTCAATATACAGATTGAATAACATCGGGGATAGGCTACAACCCCGTCTCACTCCCTTCTCAACCACTGCCTCCCTTTCATGTCCCCCGACTCTTATAACTGCCGTCTGGTTTCTGTACAAATTGTAAATAGCCTTTCGCTCCCTGTATTTTATCCCTGCCACCTTCAGAATTTGAAAGAGAGTATTCCAATCAACATTGTCAAAAGCTTTCTCTAAATCTACAAATGCTAGAAACGTAGGTTTGTCTTTCCTCAATCTAACTTCTAAGATAAGTCGTAAGGTCAGTATTGCCTCACGTGTTCCAATATTTCTACGGTATCCAAACTGATCTTCCCCGAGGTCGGCTTCTACTAGTTTTTCCATTCGTCTATAAAGAATTCGCGTTAGTATTTTGCAGCCGTGACTTATTAAACTGATAGTTCGGTAATTTTCACATCTGTCAAGACCTGCTTTCTTTGGAATTGGAATTATTATATTCTTCTTGAAGTCTGAAGGTATTTCGCCTGTCTCACATATCTTGCTCACCAGATGGTAGAGTTTTGTCAGGAATGACTCTCCCAAGGCTGTCAGTAGTTCTAATGGAATGTTGTCTACTCCCGGGGTCTTGTTTCGACTCAAGTCTTTCAGTGCTCTGTCAGACACTTCACGCAGTATCATATCTCCCATTTCACCTTCATCTACATCCTCTTCCATTTCCATAATATTGTCCTCAAGTACATCGCCCTTGTAGAGACCCTCTACATACTCCTTCCATCTTTCTGCTTTCCCTTCTTTGCTTAGAACTAGGTTTCCATCTGAGCATATGTACATTATACATTACCTTTTCTTGTTTTGTGGTATGCTCTACATACGTGAGAATCTCTTCGCTATGGATTCATCGAAGAAGATGTATATTCAATATAATCTAGTCTAATCCTGAACGACGTTTGAGATGGAGTGTCCGATGTGCCAGGTTTCCCCGATCCGTCCGCAATCAAATGCATTGATGTCGCACGTCTTTTCTAGTCTGCTCTCGCCTGTCTCGACGCCAACCAGTGCGAAGCCCGATGTCATTTAAGTCACGTGTCGTGCCTTTGGGTTCCAAGGCACAAGATATCTATGTATGTATTTCAGACGAAGAAACTAAAAAGTAGCCCACTCTCAACTGCATGAGAAGTTATTCAAAGTGTCTCGAAGCATGATCTCACTTGGAGCATATAATCAAGAAATATGATACTGAACTCGAAACTAATTAAAGGGATAAGTGTGTGCCTTACAACATTTTACCAAAAAAGTGTAAACGAAATCTGCTAGTCCGAGTCTCTCGACCAGGGAAAGGTCCCTAGTGTCTGGAAAAAATCACAGGTGACTATTGTGTATAAGGAGGGATGGAAGGCAATGGGCAGATTCCATATTCCTAGATCTCTGTAAAGCGTTTGACACGGTGACCTACTACAGACTATTAACGAAGGCCCGAGCATATGAAATAGGTTCCCAGATATGTGAGTGACCCGAAGATTCCTTAAGAAATAGAATCAAATACGCTGTCTTGGACGGCGAGTTTTCAACAAGGGTATCATCAGCAGTGCCCCCAGGGAGGCGTTCACTCTCTCCAACACTGCACATTGTTTCTGTTGCTCATAACTGTATAGAAGCGTCTGAGAAACCACTTTCTGCTAATGGGATAAATGCTCATATCTGAAATGTCATACTGTCTGAAGCACAGTGCCGTCAGTTATTGAATAACATCCCTGCTACCGCCGTATCTCACGTCACAGTGGCTGCTATCTATAACCACATCAACAAATCAAAATCCAACTGATTAAAAATAGGCCCTTTGGAGCAGGAAATAGTAAACATCCCGGAGAAACAATTAGTCACTCCCAGCAGACACTATGCTACTACAGCGCTAGCATTAATGACGCTCTCTGTTCGGTGACGAAGACAGTCTACAAGTTTCTTCAGGTATGCCACACACAGTTGAAGTCACTCAGTGATGATTAAATTCGTAGAGCTAACAGTATTGCTATGTTTCATCCTCTGTTTCAAAAAGTCCCTGGTGTTGGTCTACTGGGTTAAGGTCACGTGATTTAGCGGGCCTGTCGAGATGCGATATCGTGACTGAGTACTAGTCAAATCAGGAAAATTTGCGTGCAGCCCTGAGAACACGGATAGCGTCATCTTGGAAGAAGGGAATGTCCACAGCATTCTCATAGAGAAGATGAAGAAGAAACAGCGTCGACAATGTTGAAATAAGCTTTTGCGAGGTACCCAACGCCCAATGTCCAGTGCATGCAGTTCCTTTCTTCCTTCGGAAAATAGTTACATAAATGGTTCCCAGTTTTTCTCAGGTCGTTACCTCTAAGTGCTGTCAGATAATAGTTATTACCCCCTTCCTTTCCTCCCCATCCTCCCAACCGTCATCAATATTAGCACCAAACTACAGAATGAAAAATAGTTATCTTTGAACATTTTTGTTTTTCAATTGACGAAAGATAAGGTATATTTGGCTTTTGTAAATGTTTTATTAAAACACGAGCTAATGCGTCAATTAGACAATTGGTACTGCTTATTTAAAACAACTTTTTTCATACTATGATGAAGCAATCCTCTGTACATTGCATGTGCTAAATTCAACTGCTTCCCAGAAAAAGTGCACATTATCTTCACTGAAGATAAACACCTGTTACGAAACATGCTTCCTATGTACCAGTCTTCTCACTGGCGATACGAACTTCACACATACTCTACATCCCCATTTAAAATCATCGAAGTTGAAATGCGTGCGAAGTGGCCGTGCGGTTAAAGGCGCTGCAGTCTGGAACCGCAAGACCGCTGCGGTCGCAGGTTCGAATCCTGCCTCGGGCATGGATGTTTGTGATGTCCTTAGGTTAGTTAGGTTTAACTAGTTCTAAGTTCTAGGGGACTAATAACCTCAGCAGTTGAGTCCCATAGTGCTCAGAGCCATCTGAACCATTTTTTTTAAAATGCGTGCACTGTACTTACTGTATGTCAATAACTTGTTTGCTAGACTCCATTACTTTTGAACTAGCAGAGATTGGAACAGTCCATCCTGCCAATACTTTGTGCCTGATTACTGTCACTAATAATAATAATAATAATAATAATAATAATAATAATAATAACAATAACACTAGTAGCTCATATAGAAGTGTAATATTTATTACATAGTTATTGCTATGTTCTGCTGTGAATAAGTTCGCTTACCTGTTGCGAAGTGAATAATCAAGAAACTTCTGGTCCATAATGAGGACTACACTACTGGCCATTAAAATTGCTACACCACGAAGATGACGTGCTACAGACGCGAAATTTAACCGACAGGAAGAAGACGCTATCATTTGCAAATGATTAGCTTTTCAGAGCATTCACACAACGTTGGCGCCGTTGGCAACACCTACAACGTGCTGAGATGAGAAAAGTTTCCAACCGATTTCTCATACACAAACAGCAGTTGACCGGCGTTGCCTGGTGAAACGTTGTTATGATGTCTCGTGTAAGGAGGAGAAATGCATACCATCACGTTTCCGCCTTTGATAAAGGTAGGATTGTAGCCTACCGCGATTGCGGTTTATCGTATCGCGACATTGCTGCTCGCGTTGGTCGAGATCCAATGACTGTTAGCAGAATATGGAATCGGTGGGTTCAGGACGGTAATACGGATCGCCGTGCTGGATCCCAACAGCCTCATATCACTAGCAGTCGAGATGACAGGCATCTTATCCGTATGGCTCTAACGGATCTGCCGGCCGAGGTGGCCGAGCGGTTCTAGGCGCTACAGTCTGGAACCGCGCAACCGCTACGATCGCAGGTTCGATCCTGCCTCGGGCATGGATGTGTGTGATGTCCTTAGGTTAGTTAGGTTTAAGTAGTTCTAAGTTCTAGGGGACTGATGACCTTAGAAGTTAAGTCCCATAGTGCTCAGAGCCATTTGAACCATTTGTAACGGATCGTGCAGCCACGTCTCGATCCCTTAGTCAACAGATGGGGACGTTTGCAAGACGACAACCATTTGCACGAATAGGTCGACGACGTTTGCAGCAGCATGGACTATCAGCTGCGGTTACCCTTGACGCTGCATCACAGACAGGAGCGCCTGTAACGGTGTACTCAACGACAAACCTGGGTGCACGAATGGCAAAACGTCATTTTTTCGGATGAATCCTGGTTCTGTTTACAGCATCATGATGGTCGTATCCGTGTTTGGCGACATCGCGGTGAACGCACATTGGAAGCGTGTATTCGACATCGCCATACTGGCGTACGGCGTATCGCCCGGCATGATGGGTATCGGGGGCCATTGGTTGCACGTCACCTCTTGTTCGCATTGACGGCACTTCGGAAGTTACATTTCAGATGTGTTACGACCCGTGGCTCTACCGTTCAACCGAGCGAGGTGTCGCAGTGGCTAGCACACTGGACTCGCATTCGGGAGGACGATGGTTCAGTCCCGCTTCCGGTCATCCTGATTTAGGTTTTCCGTGACTTCTCTAAATCGCTCCATGCAAATGCCGGGATGGTTCCTTTGAAAGGGCACGGCCGACTTCCTTCCCCGTCCCTCCCCAATCCGATGAGACCGATGACCTCGCTGTCTGGTCTCCTCCCCCAAACAATCCAATCCAATCTACCGTTCATTCGATCCCTGCGAAACCTTACATTTCAGCAGGATAATGCACGACAGCATGTTGCAGGTCCTGTATGGGCCTTTCTGGTTATAGAAAATGTTCGACTGCTGTCCTGGCCAGCACATTCTCCAGATCACTCACCAATTGAAAACGTCTGGTCAATGGTGGCCGAGCAACTGGCTCGTCACAATACGCCAGTCACTACTCTTGATGAACTGTGGTATCGTGTTGAAGCTGCATGGGCAGCTGTACCTGTACACGCCATCCAAGCTCTGTTTGACTCAATGCCCAGGCGTATCAAGGCCGTTATTACGGCCAGAGGTGGTTGTTCTGGGTACTGATTTCTCAGGATCTATGCACCCAAATTGCGTGAAAATGTAATCACATGTCAGTTTTAGTATAATATATTTGTCCAATGAATACCCATTTATCATCTGCATTTCTTCTTGGTGTAGCAATTTTAACGGCCAGTAGTATACTTAGGCCGGGATTGCACTATCATACTTCTTTGTCAAAGTTGATATGTCAAATATTTATGTAAAAGAAATTTGTGGTGTAATAGGTCAAATCTGCCTGTCGTCAAATAAATATGATCAAATCTAGGGCCTCGTAGTAGATTTAATCGTAAACGTCGTCCGTCTTCTGTTCACTGCAATGTGAAATGTAACCGCTTGGAGCGCTGGCGTCGCTACAGCTATTTCACGTCTCTGTAGTGTGTTTGTAAAAATGGTTTCAAAGTTGGTGTGTTCCTTCGACTCTCCTCTCTTTTTTTAAAAGAAAATATACTTGCTTCGACTAGCGTGGAGGGGTGAGCAAAGGGCACAGTGCAAGCTATTAATTGTGTGTTGTTGGGCAGGTGGAATATGCTGCACGCGACTTCATTTCCACAATCACAGCTTCAGTCATCCACTTCCACATCTGGAAACATCCAGACAACTTTTCAGCAAGCCGGAATACCGATGTGGTCACACTCTAAAATAAAAACATCATTCTGAGCTTTCCATTCCACTTTATTTTTGAACTCTGGATGCCACAAGCTAAAAGGGCTTCATCTCTTTCGTACTTTTTATTAATTTTGTAGTTGTTGGAACACTACTTCCATTAATTAAACTACTCAAAAATAAAAATAGGTTTTATTACCCATTTAGTGTACCAAACATTTATTGACGTTCATATATTCCCCCTTCAGTGCTTTATAAATCGCTTCACACGTTTCTGAGATTATTCTGGTTAACGTAGAATGTGATATTCCAGCGCTGTGTTGTAAACTAGAATAGCTCCATCCTGTATCAAGAAATACCAGTGTCACAGTTTGCCTGTCTTCTGCACATATAGCATTTCTCAAGAGAGTATTCTGTTCTGTAATATGAGAAGCCACTTTACTGAGCAAATACTGAAATACACTCTGGTCCATTCGTATGTAAGGGATGTACATAAAGTCCGGCAACACTTTCAAGTATTTATTGCACAAGAACTACACATTGTACAGATGTCATACATATTGCATGATGAAGAGAAACTCTGAAAGTTTTTTTTACAAATATTCGATATGCACGACGCACCGATTTCTTTGGACTCCTTACGAATGTCTCTCGTACGCGCTACACATTCACTTCGCTCAGACTGGGACGTCCGCTTCTCTTTTCCAGGCATGAGCAACCCGTCATAGAGAATTTATTGCACCAGTGCTAAATGGCCTTCCTTGTTGGTGGCTTCTTACAGTACTTGGTTCGAAACATCCTTTGAACAGCTATAGCACACTTGTTTTTGTCTAACTCCAACACACAGAAAACTCGCTCCGCACCTGAACTCTCCATGTTTGCGACTAGCGCTGACTATCGGCAAATTACCAAACTACATTGTAGCGGTATACATTAAAAATGTAGTATAATCCCACCTACTGATAGAATCAACATGAACCACACCAATGTGTGACCCCGCACCCGACATGAGCAGCCGTTCCAGCTCCAAATTAACTCTCTTGACAGAAGAGTTCAAATGAGGTCGGTCATGGCGCCCAAGAACAGATACAAACTTAACAATGGTATGCTTCGATGCTGATGCAATCTTCGCCAGGTCACACTCTATACTGTACCCAGGATCTCTGTCAATACCGTTACCTGCCCCACCCACTATAACCACGGTGTCTTCCTTAGTGAAATCTTTGCAAAGTTATTTTCTAATGCTGCAGCGATGTCAGACAGCGTTTGTGAATCTTAAAAAAATAAAAAATAAACAAAGGTTAACAGATGCCACTGCTGGACGTTTTTTCATTCCTCTTTTGTGAAATAATGAACTTCATATGCTACCATGCCATTGCTACCTTACTGTTGCTCGTCATTCAATCGACGAAGGAAAGGAAACGTAGGATTCAAAATCCTATCAGTGATGGGGTCATGCACCACCTCACCGATCAAGCTAAACAAGAAATGTCGGAAGGAGATGTTTCTCGGCTATACGCGGAACGTACAAAGATGTAAAAGAAAAATGCACATTTCCGCAGTCAAACGACGTGCCATCATGTTGTTGTTTTTGTGTTTTTCAGTCGAAAGATCTGTTTGATGCAGGTCCGTACTCTAGCCTATTCTGTGCAAGCGTTTTCAACTATGCGTGACTATTGAAGCCTACATCCATCTGAAACACGGGAACTGTTTGCTGCGTTCGAATCTTTATCTCGCTCAACAGTTTTTACCATCCCGACTGTTCCCTCCATTCTCAGACTGACGAGTCTTCGATGCCTCAGTATGAGTCCTACCAACTAATCCCTTCTTTTAGTCGGGTGGTGCCATAAATTTCTTTTTTCCACAGTTAGATCCAGTACCGCTGCAATAATTATTCGATCCGCCCAATTAATTTCCAACATTTTTCTGTACACCACATTTAAATACCTTTCATTTTCTTGTCTGAACTCTTTTTCCTGATTACGACATACTCCAAAGATGTTCAGAAATCCGAATGGGGAGACTAGCATACCTCCAGAACATTTTATCCCAGAAGATGTCATTATCATTCAGTCACGCAAAAGAGCTGTGTGTTCTTGGGACATTTAACGGCTGCAGTTCCTCCTGTTCTTACAGCCTCGTTCAGGATCTACATAGCAAGGACAAGTTGGTTGATGTTACAACGCCCGAGTAGTAAGGCATCCCTTGTCCCTGCAACTTCTGAAACGCCTGTTGCTTCACTTCAGGCCCCGCATTTTAGTCTCGCACCTCCACAGGAAACCATCCTTTGTAGTTGCACTATTTTTTTTTTTTTGAGCCTTCAGTCTTCTGACTGGTTTGATGCGACCAGCCACGAATTCCTCACATGTGCCACACTCTTCATCTCTGAGTGGCACTTGCATCCAACCTCTTCAATTGTTTTTTTCCTTCAATGTTAATAAAATTAACGAACAGCCGTATACTTTAAGATATTTTATTTCATTCTGAAAGCAACCAGTTTCGGTATTTCTTTTTGCTATCTTCAGGCTCCATACGCTTCTATCCAAATAAACGAACTGGTCGTATAGCGCCATAAATCACTGGATATCTTGAATTCCAATCTTTATACAATTGCTTCATACGAAGACATGTCCGCGCCGATAGCTGAATGGTCTGCGTGACGGACTGCCGTCCTAAGGGGCCCGGATTCAGTCCCGGCTGGATCGGAGATTTTCTCCGCTCAGGGACTGGGTGTTGTGTTGTCCTAATCATCATCATTTCATCGCGATCGACGCGCAAGTCGCCGAAGTGGCGTCAAATCGAAAGACTTGCACCCAGCGAACGGTCTACCTGACGGGAGGCCCTAGTCACACGACATTTACATTTATTTTATTTATGGCAGCTGGTGTACCACAGTTCTCTCGGCGCCGGTTTTGGATAGCATCATTCTGCCATGCACGGTATACTCGTACTTTAATCGCAGGGCCACGCGAACAGTTTACCAACTTAGCTGTTTCGGAATTGCTTCCAACTTTCGACCGAAAGCCAATGATTACTCCCTTTTCGACGTCAGATAAATCGCCTCGTTTCAGCATTACGACAACGCGTCCCCCCACCCCCGCAACACGTTTTACGAGGGTAATCCCAAAAGTAAGGTCTGCTATTTTTATAAATACATAGACCTGTTTATTTCTACAATGGTTTACATAAGTTTACAGCTTGAACATTTAGCTATTTTTCGACATAATCATAATTTCTGTCGATGCATTTTTGTAGACGCTGTGGCAGCTTTTGTATGCCCATGTCGTACCAGCTCGCCGCCATGCTGTTCAGAAAGTTATGAACCTCTTCTTTCACCTCGTCGTCGGAGCTGAATCGCTTTCCGGCCAAACGTTCTTTTAACCTAGGGAACAGGGGATAGTCACTGGGTGCCAAGTCAGGACTGTAGGGTGGATGGGTGATTATGTTCCACTGAAACTGTTGCAGGAGAGCAACGGTTTGTCGAGCGATGTGTGGGCGAGCGTGGTCATGGAGAATGTGTACGCCCTTCCTCAACATTCCTCTTCTCCGGTTCTGAATTGCCCGATGGAGTTTTTTCAGCGTCTCACAGTACCTGTCAGCGTTAATTGTGGTCCCAGCGATTCAGCTCCGACGACGAGGTGAAAGAAGAGGTTCATAAGTTTCTAAACAGCATGGCGGCGAGCTGGTATGACATGGGCATACAAAAACTGCCACAGCGTCTACAGAAATGCATCGACAGAAATGATTATGTCGAAAAGTAGCTGAATGTTCAAGCTGTAAACTGATGTAAACCATGGTAGAAATAAACAAGTCTATGTAGTTCAAAAAATGGTTCAAATGGCTCTGAGCACTATGGGTCTTAACTTCTGAGGTTATCAGTCCTCTAGAACTTAGAACTACTTAAACCTAACTAACCTAAGGACATCACAAACATCCATGCCCGAGGTAGGATTCGAACCTGCGACCGTAGCGGTCGCGCGGTTCCAGACTGTAGCGCCTAGAACCGCTCGGCCACCCAGGCCGGCTTATGTACAGGGCTATTACTAATGATTGAAGCGATTTCATAAATTCACTGCAGCTCCATTCATTGACATATGGTCACGACACACTACAGATACGTAGAAAAACTCATAAAGTTTTGTTCGGCTGAAGCCGCACTTCAGGTTTCTGCCGCCAGAGCGCTCGAGAGCGCAGTGAGACAAAATGGCGACAGGAGCGGAGAAAGCGTATGTCGTGCTCGAAATGCACTCACATCAGTCAGTCATAACAGTGCATCGACACTTCAGGACGAAGTTCAACAAAGATCCACCAACTGCTAACTCCATTCGGCGATGGTATGCGCAGTTTAAAGCTTCTGGATGCCTCTGTAAGGGGAAATCAACGGGTCGGCCTGCAGTGAGCGAAGAAACGGTTGAACGCGTGCGGGCAAGTTTCACGCTCAGCCCGCGGAAGTTGACGAATAAAGCAAGCAGGGAGCTAAACGTACCACAGCCGACGGTTTGCAAAATCTTACGGAAAAGGCTAAAGCAGAAGCCTTACCGTTTGCAATTGCTACAAGCCCTGACACCCGATGACAAAGTCAAACGCTTTGAATTTTCGACGCGGTTGCAACAGCTCATGGAAGAGGATGCGTTCAGTGCGAAACTTGTTTTCAGTGATGAAGCAACATTTTTTCTTAATGGTGAAGTGAACAGACACAATGTGCGAATCTGGGCGGTAGAGAATCCTCACGCATTCGTGCAGCAAATTCGCAATTCACCAAAAGTTAACGTATTTTGTGCAATCTCACAGTTTAAAGTTTACGGCCCCTTTTTCTTCTGCGAAAAAAACGTTACACGACACGTGTATCTGGACACGCTGGAAAATTGGCTCATGCCACAACTGGAGACCGACAGCGCCGACTTCATCTTTCAACAGAATGGTGCTCCACCGCACTTCCATCATGATGTTCGGCATTTCTTAAACAGGAGATTGGAAAACCGATGGATCGGTCGTGGTGGAGGTCATGATCAGCAATTCATGTCATGGCCTCCACGCTCTCCCGACTTAACCCCATGCGATTTCTTTCTGTGGGGTTATGTGAAAGATTCAGTGTTTAAACCTCCTCTACCAAGAAACGTGCCAGAACTGCGAGCTCGCATCAACGATGCTTTCGAACTCATTGATAGGAACATGCTGCGCCGAGTGTGGGAGGAACGTGATTATCGGCTTGATGACTGCCGAATCACTAAAGGGGCATATATCGAACATTTGTGAATGCCTAAAAAACTTTTTGAGTTTTTGTATGTGTGTGCAAAGCATTGTGAAAATATCTCAAATAATAAAGTTATTGTAGAGCTGTGAAATCGCTTCAATCATTTGTAATAACCCTGTACTTATAAAAAAAATAGGAGACCTTACTTTTGGGATTACCCTCGTAGATACCTTCCACTGCAAGCGCTGCTGCCTGCCGTCTGTGAATGGTCGTTGCCTGTTGACGTCGAACATGGGGGGTGGTCACATTAACGTGACTAGAGCCTGTAGTTCGATTTTTGGCACATTAACGCAGACTGTACAATGTACTCCAGAAGGAACAATGTAGAAATAACAGCCACGGAACACTGCTTCAGAACTGTGTTCGTAAAAAGATCGTAAGCGACAGGGACCGGAGACGAGTGCCTCACTCTGTCGATGACCCCAGTGTCTTAATCCCTTCCAGATGCTCAGACCGACTTTCAGCTCCGTGCTGCCATCACGTGATTTTGGAGAGTGCCAGCAGTGAAGTTGTGTTTTTGTTGCGTGTTACGAAAATTGAACAGCGGAATTTAGAGCAATGTTATGTCGCCAAGTTTTGTGACGAACTTGAGGAATCCGCAAGTTTGACCTTTTAAATGTTAAAACGGGCCTATGGAGAAGATTCGTTATCGAGAGCACAAGTTTTTTGCTGGCACAAATCATTTTTGGAAAGCCGAGAACACGTTGAAGATTAACCTCGCTCAGGGAGACCTTCAACTTAAAACGAAAACGTCGAAAGTATGCGTGCTCTTGTGAGACAAACTATCAGCCAAATGTTTTACAACGATGTCCCTGAAAGGCTCAGGAAGGTGTGAATCGAGTGAGACTGGACACTGCAGCCTTTCGGATGCTGCGTCATGACAACGTCCCATGCCAAACGCCCATTTCCATTCCGGAATTTTAATCTCAAAAGGCATCCCCATTGTTCCAAAGCCCCTCTGTTCACTTGATGTGAGTCCATGCACTTTCTTTTCCCGAATTTGAGTAAAGTCCCACGTTAAAGGCCCCACCAGTTGAAGCCTCTCAGCTCTGCTACCAAGACTGAGAACAACAACAGTGTCGATGTATAGCTTCCCCAAGTAGCTACTTTGAATGGTTTGTAAAAAGTAAAGTCTTTGGTAGATAAAAGAAAACAGTCTCATTTCTTTTCTCACACATGTTATAATTACCCTCTAAAGGTCAAAATTAAATTTTCTAAGGTTCAAAAACAAAATGGTTTGATACAAAATTATTTTGATGAGTTGATTATCATTATCACTATTTTGTGAGACTGTAATCCTGATTACATAAGATACCAATAATTACATGTTCATTCAAATACTGGAATTAACGCATGATGTAATGTTGTGGAGGTTACAACTTGCGGAACAAATGTACGAACAACATCTTCCTCGCACAGCCCACCCGCTACGTACTTCTTACCATATGTCTGTGACAGTAAAGGTGTAACATATGCATCACATTTGCTTAATTATCACATTTATATGCTTTTCAGAGTTGTAGAGCTGGTATTACACTACCAGTTTTCTTTGACAAAGAACTATGATAAGATATTCGTAAAATGCCTTTGACAAAGATCTTTGACGTGGTGCTAAGAAGGCGTATTACACTGTCGTCATATTTTTCATCAAATTTCGAGATGGTGGATAACAACTTGTTATTATGCGCTGCAGTTGCTAGTACCACAATTGCACTGTGTGTGTATTTGGAAGAAAAGCGGCGGAAAAAAAGGAAACATACTGGATGAAGCCATAGGTATTACGTCGAGATAATAAAAGCATTCAGAAACATTTGATAAGAGAGATGCTAGTGGAAGGCTCATTTCTTACGTAAAGTCCAGAAACACTCTCAATTATTTAGTGCACAAGAACCAAACACAGTACAGATATCGTATATAAGTCATTTTGAAGAGAAACCCTGAAAGTTACTTTTTTTAATGTATACCGCTACAATGTAGTTTGGTAATTTGCCGATAGTCAGCGCTAGTCGCAAACATGGAGAGTTCAGGTGCGGAGCGAGTTTTCTGTGTGTTGGAGTTAGACAAAAACAAGTGTGCTATAGCTGTTCAAAGGATGTTTCGAACCAAGTACTGTAAGACGCCACCAACAAGGAAGGCCATTTAGCACTGGTGCAATAAATTCTCTATGACGGGTTGCTCATGCCTGGAAAAGAGAAGCGGACGTCTCAGTCTGAGCGAAGTGAATGTGTAGCGCGTACGAGAGACATTCGTAAGGAGTCCAAAGAAATCGGTGCGTCGTGCATATCGAATATTTGTAAAAAAAACTTTCAGAGTTTCTCTTCATCATGCAATATGTATGACATCTGTACAATGTGTAGTTCTTGTGCAATAAATACTTGAAAGTGTTGCCGGACTTTATGTACATCCCTTACATACGAATGGACCAGAGTGTATTTCAGTATTTGCTCAGTAAAGTGGCTTCTCATATTACAGAACAGAATACTCTCTTGAGAAATGCTATATGTGCAGAAGACAGGCAAACTGTGACACTGGTATTTCTTGATACAGGATGGAGCTATTCTAGTTTACAACACAGCGCTGGAATATCACATTCTACGTTAACCAGAATAATCTCAGAAACGTGTGAAGCGATTTATAAAGCACTGAAGGGGGAATATATGAACGTCAATAAATGTTTGGTACACTAAATGGGTAATAAAACCTATTTTTATTTTTGAGTAGTTTAATTAATGGAAGTAGTGTTCCAACAACTACAAAATTAATAAAAAGTACGAAAGAGGTGAAGCCCTTTTAGCTTGTGGCATCCAGAGTTCAAAAATAAAGTGGAATGGAAAGCTCAGAATGATGTTTTTATTTTAGAGTGTGACCACATCGGTATTCCGGCTTGCTGAAAAGTTGTCTGGATGTTTGCAGATGTGGAAGTGGATGACTGAAGCTGTGATTGTGGAAATGAAGTCGCGTGCAGCATATTCCACCTGCCCAACAACACACAATTAATAGCTTGCACTGTGCCCCTTGCTCACCCCTCCACGCTAGTCGAAGCAAGTATATTTTTTTTTAAAAAAAAGAGAGGAGAGTCGAAGGAACACACACCATGGCCTTCACCTCAACAGGAAGGGGAAGGGTAAATTGGCTGGGGAAATAGCAGGTAAGTTAAAGGGGGGAGGCACTGCCATGAGTGGTAAAATACCAGTGGTTATAGGATTCAGAAAAGACCCTTTTTTAGGGTAGGGAGGACAGAAAGAAAGCAAATTTTAAGAGAGGTTAGAACTGAAACAAACCTTCAGTTTGAGAAAGAAATCAAAAAACATAATTCCAGCTTATTACATCAACATAAACAGCCATTGGTTAAGAATTTTCAACTGTCAGCAGATATTTTAACTCCACCCAATTTTAACTCAGTCAATGTGAAATGTCAGCTATCTTTATTGCATCAAAATATTCGAGGACTGAGAAATAAAATTAATGAATTAACTATCTGCATACATGAATTAGAGTCCTCAAACCCAGCTGACATAATCTGCCTCTCGAAACATCATGTGACCACTGGTATAGAACTATTAAGTGTTACAGGGTTTAGGTTAGCATCTCACTTTTGTAGATCAGAAATGGAGAATGGAGGAGTTGCACATTCATCAGGAAATGTCATAAATTTAAGAACATAGACATTCATAAATTTTGCCTAGAACAGCATATGGAAGCATGTGCAACAGAATTAGATTTTCACAAAAAATCTTTCATAATATTAAGTGTATATCGAGCACCTGCAGGTAACTTTAATTTGTTTGTAAACCACCTTGAAGCTGTACTGGCCCATTTAACAACCAAAAACAAAGAAATAGTGGTTGCTGGTGATTTCAATGTAGATTTCCTTAAAGACTCTCCCAATAAGAACTTATTTGAGTTAGTAACACTATCATTCAACTTAATTCCCATAGTAAAGTTCCCCACTAGGATAGCCACTTGCTCACAAACAGCCATTGATAATATCTTTATAGAAAAGTCCAATGAACAAAATTATATTACAAAACCAATAGTCAATGGCCTCTCAGACCATGACATGCAGTTCCTTCTGTTAAATGTTAGTACTGAACAGGATATAAAATCTGTTAAATCTGAGCTCAAGAGGGTAATCAGTAAGCCAAAAATTGATTATTTTAGGACACTCCTCAGAGACATTCACTGGACTGATGTTTACAGTGCTCATGGCATGAATGAAAAATATAACATTTTTGCTAATAAAGTGCTTACCTTATTTGAACACTGTTTTCCCCCAAAACTTACCAAGGTTAGAGCAAAGTCTACAAAGAAGCCATGGATTACTCGAGGAATAGGAGTATCTTGTAAAACAAAAAGAAAACTGTATCTGTCAATCCGAAACATTTCCAATGTTGATGCTATAGCACATTATAAGAAATACTGCAAAATATTAAAGACTGTAATATGGATGTCAAAGCAAATATATTACAAGGAAAAGATAGTCATATCAGATAACAAAATAAAGACAATATGGGATATAGTGAAGGAGGAGACTGGTAGAACCAGACATGAAGAGGAACAAATAGCATTAAGAGTAAATGATACATTGGTGACAGATGTGTATAGTGTTGCAGAACTTTTTAACAAACATTTTATAACTGTTACTGAAAAGATGGGGTTGTCAGGTTCAGTAGATGCTGCTATGGATTACCTTAGACCAGACATTTCAAGTAACTTCCATAATATGAATTTGACCCTCACTACCCCAACAGAAATAATGTCCATCATAAAATCTTTAAAATCAAAAACATCTAGTGGGTATGATGAAATATCAACAAAGTTAATTAAAGAATGTGATTCTGAGCTAAGTAACATATTAAGCTATTTGTGTAACCAGTCGTTTATCAGTGGAATATTTCCTGAATGGCTGAAATATGCTGAAGTTAAGCCACTGTTTAAGAAGGGAGATAAAGAAATAGCATCAAATTTCCATCCAATTTCACTGTTGCCAGCATTCTCAAAAATTTTCGAAAAAGTAATGTACAGTCGTCTTTATAACCATCTTATCTCAAATAACATACTGTCAAAGACACAGTTTGGATTTCTAAAAGGTTCTGATATTGAGAAGGCTATCTTCACTTACAGTGAAAATGTGCTTAATTCATTAGACAAAAAATTGCAGGCAACTGATATATTTTGTGATCTGTCAAAGGCATTTGACTGTGTAAATCACAATATCCTTTTAAGTAAACTAGAATATTATAGTGTAACAGGAAATGCTGCAAAATGGTTCAAATCTTATATCTCTGGCAGGAAACAAAGGGTGTTATTAGGAAAGAGACATGTATCAAGCTATCAGGCATCATCCAACTGGGAACTAATTACATGTGGGGTCCCACAAGGTTCCATTTTGGGGCCCTTACTTTTCCTTGTGTATATCAATGACCTTTCATCAGTAACATTACCAGATGCCAAGTTTGTTTTGTTTGCCGATGATACAAACATTGCAATAAATAGCAAATCAAGTGTAGTCTTAGAAAGATCAGCCAATAAAATATTTGTGGACATTAATCACTGGTTCCTAGCCAATTCTTTGTCACTAAACTTTGAAAAAACACACTACATGCAGTTCAGAACTTGTAAGGGGTGTCCCAAGAGTATAAGTCTAACATACGATGACAAGAAGATAGAAGAAGTGGACAGTGTTAAATTCTTGGGATTACAGCTTGATAATAAATTCAACTGGGAGGAGCACACCACAGAACTGCTGAAGCGTCTTAACAAATCTCTGTTTGCAATGCGAATTTTGTCAGACATAGGGGATATAAAAATGAAAAAGCTGGCATACTATGCTTACTTTCATTCCATAATGTCATATGGGATTATTTTTTGGGGTAATTCATCAAGCCAAGCTAAAGTATTCCGGGCACAAAAGCGTGCAGTAAGAATTATATGTGGTGTGAACTCAAGAACATGCTGCAGAAGCCTGTTTAGGGAACTAGGGATACTAACTACAGCTTCCCAATATATTTATTCCTTAATGAAATTTGTCATTAAAAATATATCACTTTTTCAAACCAACAGCTCAATTTATGGAATCAATACTAGAAATAAGAATAATCTTCACAAGGATTTAAAGTCACTTAGTCTTGTACAAAAAGGTGTGCATTATTCAGGAACACACATTTTCAATAACTTGCCAGCAGCCATAAAAAGCTTAACAACCAATGAAATTCAGTTTAAGAGAAGCCTAAAGGATTTATTGGTGGCCAACTCCTTCTACTCCATTGATGAATTTCTTAGTGAAACCAACTGATTTGTATATAAGTACAACATAACTTCTGCACAATTTCAGTGCAGTGATGTGTTCACTGAAAATTTGTGTGTCTGTGTGTGTGTGTGTGTGTGTGTGTGTGTGTGTGTGTGTGTCTGTGTGTGTGTGTGGTTGTGTGTAAGTATAATCTAACTTCTGCACCATTTCAGTGCAGTAATGCGTTCATTGTAAATAAGTATTACAGTAGTTGTATTACATGTTTATTACCTTATAAATAAATAAAAAACTTTTTTATTTTAAATTCAGTGCATTAGTATTTGTAAAATGACTCTTAGTGTTCATTAAAAAATGACGATCATTCCACTTGGGACCTGTGGAATGGTACATTAGCTTATTTGTTTTAGTTGTAAATATTTGTCATGTATTGTTGTTTTTCTGACATGTTCCACATCCTGGAGGACCTCCTCACTACGGATCAATTGGAATGAAAGTAAATCTAATCTAATCTAATCTAATCTTAACTCCGCCCGAACAAGCCTCGAAAGGCCCAATGATACCGACCGACCGTCGTGTCATTCTCAACCGGTAGGCGTCACTAGATGTGGATATGGAGGTGCATGTGCTCAGCATACCGCCCTCACGATCGATGTCAGCTTTCGTAACCGGGCATCGTTAGAAAATAGTTCCTAAATTCAGGAAGAATATGACATTATCAACAGTTTGAGCAAAGACAATCCACAATATAACCGTATGTGTTGCCATATGTCTAAATGTACGAGAAGCGCGGTGTTGTGTAATTGCATTGTCGCTGGTAATTGACAGCAGATGTTGATCCACCCATTTTTGCTGCTCTTTGGCGAATTTCTCTGGGTAAGCAATCCAATATTGTCCCCTACTTTAGCTGGTCTTGCACCAAACCGAATTCAATTTCCCAAAGATAATCCTTCCTTGCGATTTTAAGCATGATTAAGCGAATTTACATCTACTTGTTCGGCACTATCTTGCAATGGATGTGTTAACGTAGGGGTCCAGAAACTCTCCAGCCACTAAATAACTCTCAAACGCTAGTAACAATGAGTACCACAAGAATGAAAGTTGTTGTGAGAGAGGATTGCTAGACAGCAGGGAGTGTTGCCAACTTCGTTCATATAAATTTAGCTAAACTAAATGCGCTAGGGATCTGTCGGATCCCATGTTAACGATCTACGATTGTAGTTTTTGTCATGGAATAGTGTTTGCACAGGATACATATTTGAAGCTAACAAATTATACAGTTAATGTGTTCTACCGTGTGGATGTGTTCGTTTCACTTGCCCTTTACATGTAACCGCTCTAGCAGTTCGTGAGACTTTAATTATCTGATGTATAACGAAAAACGCCTAATAAGATTTCAGAAAACAATAGCGCAGAGCTTGGGGCTAATCGGAACGCAACACAATCTGCGCAGCCGCACTCCGTGTCGTGCGTTTGAGCTTCCTGTTTACATAATGCAACAGCGTGCATGTCGCTTCATCACAGTCATTAATGCAGGCCACAAACAATAGTTGATACAGTCCTACATTAAAACATCGTGTACACATTAAACATCACACCACTGCTCGGTTTAAGTACTGTTTTTGTTTAAGGTAGCAAGCGTGTCATACGGGAACGACCATAATTAAGATTCTGGTACGTATCCTGAAATACATTTTTATTTCAGGGGCACCATTTCACGAATACATTTCTTTCCCTGTCTTCTTATACGAGTGAAAGTTCGGGTGGAGGAACAGTTTCAGACTGGCTACAAACAGAGGCAAATTCTTTCTACCTCGGGCAGTTAAGAAGACAGGCACATTAGATTAGACAGACAAACTAGATAAATTATTCTTATGGTCAATGAAGGGGAAGAATGTGTGCCGAAAGATGGAAAGGGGTACAGCTTCTTGGAAGCAGAGGTAGAAAAGGCGCTGACTGAATGAAGAATCAGAAGGCATGTGGAATCGATAACTTCCCAGTAGAAGTATTGAAGACTTTGGGAAACGAGGGAAAGAAGGAAGTAGTTTATCTCTGTATTGAGATAAATGACAAAGGGGAATGGCCTGATGACTTTCTTGCAACGGTAATAGTACCAACTGAGAAAAAGAGAAATGCCAAAAAATGCGAAGAGCATAGGACTACCAGCCTACATTCTCATGCAGCTAAAGTATTCTGGGATGCTGTATAGAAGGCTATTTAGTAAGTTGGACAGATTCATTAGGGAGGAGCAGTTCGGATGTAGAAGAGGAAAAGGAACAAGAGATGCTATCGGCCTGTTATGAATCGTACGGGAAAGATATATTGCGAACGATAGAGAAATTTATATTTTTTTATTGATTGGTAAAAAGTTTTAGACAGATTACAAAGGAACAAGCTGATGGATATTCTGAAACGGAAAAAAGCAGACTGGAACGAGAGACGATTAGTACAGAACCTATATTTACAAGAGAAAGTAACAAACAGGTTTGGAAATGAACTGTCTTAAGGAAGCAGTATTGGAAGGGGCGTTAGCCAAGATTTTTGCCTCCCCCCTTTATTGTTCAGCTAGTATCTGGAAGGGATTATTGCGAAAAGCTTAGATGAAAAAAAGAGGAGTTTGTATTGGTCGAAAAAGAACAGAATCCATACAACTAGCTGACGACATGGGATTAGTGGCAGAAAGTGAACGAAATGTAAATAAAATGCTGAAAGATCTGAATGATGCTTGTGTGGAATATGGGATGAGAATCAATAAAGCAATAAAGCATAGAGTATGGTGATCGGGAAAGTCACATATTAAGACAGGACAAGTTGTTGTTAGTCAAGTAAGAGCATTTAAATATCTTGAAAGTACGATTACTGAAGACTTGAGATGTCTTCAGGAGGTGAAAACTCGCACGGCTATAGACAAGGAGGTTTTCAATAGAAAGAGGGGATGAGACAAACTAGATAAAGGTCTCAGGAAAGGACTTGGCAAGTGTTTGTCTGGAGTGTGGCACTCTATGGGGTAGAAACATGAACATTGAGACGAGACGATTATAAAAGGCTAGAAATATTTGAGATGTGGATGTGGAGGAGAATGGAGAGAGTAAGATGGATGGAAACAGTAAGAGAGCTGGAAGGTGAGAGGAGAAGACTGCTGCAGGTTATAAGAGAAAGGAAGAAGAACTGGATGGGACTTCCGATGCCTGCGTACAGACGCTTTGGAAGATATAGTGCGTGGGAAGAGATAAAAAGGAAGGATAAGATACAAGATGATAGACGACATGAAGGGAAGTGCAAATTACGCGGACCTGAAGAGCATGGCTGAAGAGAGGAGACCACAGAGAGTTACCACGTGAAAATCCGCCTTTGGGCAGAACACATAATGATGATGGTGACAATGTCGATGATGGTCGATTCACAGTGATATTTTTTTTAAGTACTACATTTTTTTTCCTTTGACGGTTGCAATTTCGACCATAGCGTCGTTTTCATGCAGAAAATTTCGTTCTCAAACACGTACTAAATATTTTTTTATATTTGTTTAAAAACGAAATTTGACATTTGAAAATGACCATATTCCAAACGTGTGATTGAAAATGAAGTTCACAGTTAAAGGCTAATATGTGTTACTTTTTCAAAAATCTGAAACTGAATCTCTCTTCGACGTCAACAATCTCACCGGAATGGACGGGTTTCCGGAAGGGTTGGGCTTTCAAATGCCCGTCCCACCATTCACTGGTATACGTTTAATTCATTAATTGGAGTGTCGAAGTAATTGCGTATTAGAGTTTGTCAGTAATCTGATCCCACATACACAGAAGAATTGTCTATGTACAAGAAAATGAAAGAATTTTTCAATTAAAAAAAAAGCACATTCCCTTATTACAGCCTACAGTGTAATCCATAGGCTGCAACTCAAGGCTAAAACTTTAAGTGAGAGATTGGATGAATTTCGGTGCTATGTCATCACACATTGGGTGGAGATCCCTCACTTCGAATCTGCATAAAGTGAGGGTGCCATTTCTTTCTATAGTTTGTTACCAATGAATAAGCCTTGCAACGGATTTTCGTTGCTCATCATTTTTACTATCTCTTGACAAGTCAGCGCTGTACAACGATAATTTGCCTCGTGATGACTGGGTGTTGTGTGATGTCCTTAGGTTAGTTAGGTTTAAGTAGTTCTAAGTTCTAGGGGACTGATGACCATAGATGTTAAGTCCCATAGTGCTCAGAGCCATTTGAACCATTTGAACAACGATAATTGGCTATATAATCATGACGATGTGTTCTAAATGGAAGTGACCTCGCCTAGAAGCGGTAGAGAGGACAAAAGATATATGTGAGTCAGTACCATTGGCAGCTTTCGACAATGTTTTTCAATACGACATCGCATTTCGAGAGACAATGCTCTCGTCAACATCAGAGTGTCGGGACACAGTTCATGTGATTGTGAAAGGGTACAGTACCGCCCGACATTGAAAATAGGTACAACATTCTTCGTTATTCTTGTCAGAACAACATATTTTTTGTAATAATAACTCAATTTTACTCAATACACCGAAGCCGGATACCAGTGTAGGAAAGAAGGACAATTTATTTATTTAATTGATCACATGTGCACTCCCACAAAATAAATCCCTACATCCAATTTGGTGAGATCTGCGAATTAAATGAATGTATGGTCGTCTGCTAACCGCAGATAGTGAATGGGCAATATATGATCATCTTTGAGACGGTCCTTTGGTCACCTTTGGTGGAACCAAAGAGATGAAATTTACCTGAGCTTTGAGCGCTTGAAATGTGGCTGACCAATATGATAACATGGTGCGCCCCCACCTCGACGGAGGTGCGAGCTGACCTGAAGAACGGCCATGTTTCAGCACTCTGGCGCTGGATCTTGTGTTGGTAAGACCTGTCTTAGGTGTGCTCCGTAAAGACAAAAGAGTGGAGACATGGTATGCATGTGAAATACTTAAGAGTAATTTGGAATAATTATTTCTCTGTTTCAAGAACTTTAGGGGGGAGAATTAAATCACAGGCAGGTAATATTAAGGGGATCGTAGTAACCTTCGGAAGTGACCAACGGTCACAATGAAACCACGTGTAGAAATAAGTTGAAATACTTCCGAGTGCTAAAGGTAAGCTGAATTACTGGCGTGTATACTATAAGTTGGGAATATTTAAGAAATGGCGTGTACAGGACTTGAAATTAGAGACGAGTACTTCCACCTGGTGAGTACTGTGTGAGTCTCAATCGGTGTATGAGACAAAGGATAAAGAGAAGTCCATGGTATCAGTTGAGGACACGCGTGTGTGACGAGTATGTTCTTAATATTACTTTGCGTGTTATGTTTCCATGTGACGCTTGATTCAAATTATAATACTCTGAGAGTGAAGGAAGGTGAGTCAGCCGTCTATCCAGCAACGCCACTTGGCTTGCATTGCACAGGAAGACGTGCATATATCCTCCAGAGTTCTTAGTAGGAAAGAATAGTTACGAAGTGGGGCAGTGTCGTGTGAAACATGGATGAATACTAACTGAAGTGGGAAAGCTGAAATTGATGTGATTCTAACGTTGTGACTATTCCTTGTGTTGTATTCCATGTTGCCAGTGTGGTGTATTTCATGTAATTTAAGTATGTGTGGCTTGCATGGGAGAGTAGCAAGATAGGTTCAGAGGCAGTGGGTTATTCATGTTCCTTTTGTACCGCTCGGTCTGGAGGAAATTTTCGTGATGATGGGTGTGAGAGTCGAAGTGTGAGATATAGCAAAAGATCCACCATCCTATCCAGAAAGTGCACTGTAGTGTTAGATAATTACGAGACCATAAGATAGAGAATCACCAATGTAAAGCCATGCCCACTGGGCGGAGTTCCTCATGTGTAATTGTTGTAGAAAATGTAATGGTGTGTTTAGGTTATAGAATTTATCGGAATAAAAAAGATAGTGAAAAGAAAAAGATTGGTGGCCTTTTCCTTCGAATAGTATGTTGTCATGATATCCAGAATTTATAATGTGTGCGCCATTCATATTCAGTGCGATGGCCACGTGTTGATCAAAGCCGTTGTGTAAGAAAGAAAATGTGGTGTTGCCAGTGCGTAGTGAACAGAGTTGTGTAAATTAGTAATAGTCAGATGTGCGTTATCCGTTTCCGTTGCGTAATATTCAAACAGGAGAATCATTTGTAACTTAATTGTGAGTACTAGAGCTCATGTTACTTGATAAATAAGAATGAATCCACTCGCTTGGCAGACCACTCATCTTGCAGGCCTGACTGCTTGATGCCACAGTATGAGCAAGGCATGTGGGTGCCTCTCAAATGAAACAGTAAAAGCTCTAAGGAAGCATATTTCGCACTTGAAATAAAAATAAAACACGTCCTCGTATTACATTAAAACCGTTCACTTCTGTCTTTGTCGGCCCCATCACACGCCCAACCGTGCACCAGCCTCTGCATCACCTGTGCTTTCCAGTTGTACAATTAGAGCGGATTTATTCAGGATGAAAAATATAAAAAATTTACGAATGTTCCACATCTGTCCCTAAACAAGTGAACCAATTTCAACATAAATTTGTACGTACGTATGTATGTATTAGACCAGGGAGCTAGAAACGACGGAAAGGCTTCGTCCCGCCGTAGCCGTCAGAGAGGTTCATAACGCCACAACAGGCCACAACAGGCCACAGCAGTCCACCCACCCACACTGAACCCAAGGTTATTGTGCGGTTAGGCCCCCAGTGCCCCCCCCCCCCCCCCCTGGGAACTTCTCATACAAGTGTAGCCCCACATGTTTGCGTGGTAGAGTAATTATGGTGTACACGTACGCGGAAACGGTGTTTGCGCAGCAATCGCCGACACAGTGTGACTGAAGCGTAATACGGGGGCCCAGCCCGCATTCGCCGAGGTAGGTGGAAAACCGCCTCAAAAACCATCCACAGGTTGGCCGGCGCACCGGAGCTCTACACTAAACCGTCGGGCGGATTTGTGCCGGGAACCGACGCGCCTTCCCGAACGTAATTGTGCATCCGCAGTGTATATGGTGGATTGATTGCCCATCGATGTGAATAAATTATATTATTTCGTGGTGTCTGTTCTTCCGGATACGTCCAAAAGAACAGATCCATGCGTATATATAACTGATTCGCCTCGATGGGCAATGAATCCACCACCAAATTCAGTGCGGATGCACAATTATTTCGGCCTCTTGCAGGAATCTCAACTTAGCGAGCATGGCGGACATGGCCGGAGATTGCGGATAGATGACGCTAGGTGGGAATGTGGGTCGACCGAAAGGCGTGCCGAGATCGCGCAAGTGCGACAAACACTCTGTCGGGATTGCGCAGTGGTTAACACAATTTCTTTGCAAGCAGGAGATCCTGGCTTCGAATACCAGTCTGGGACACGTTTTCACTCGTCGCTGTTGATTTCGTATACAGCCCCGATGCAGCTGACATCAGTAGTTCTTTCCCTCTCTTCTCCTTTCTGTCTCCTCCACCTTCAATTTACATAATATACACTCCTGGAAATTGAAATAAGAACACCGTGAATTCATTGTCCCAGGAAGGGG
The DNA here is from genome assembly GCF_023864275.1 of Schistocerca cancellata. NCBI lineage: Eukaryota > Metazoa > Arthropoda > Insecta > Orthoptera > Acrididae > Schistocerca > Schistocerca cancellata. The sequence continues at coordinate 347,571,387 of NC_064627.1, read as the reverse complement.
AAACTTTATTGACACATTCCTGGGGTCAGATACATCACATGATCACACTGACAGAACCACAGGCACATAGACACAGGCAACAGAGCATGCACAATGTCGGCACTAGTACAGTGTATATCCACCTTTCGCAGCAATGCAGGCTGCTATTCTCCCATGGAGACGATCGTAGAGATGCTGGATGTAGTCCTGTGGAACGGCTTGCCATGCCATTTCCACCTGGCGCCTCAGTTGGACCAGCGTTCGTGCTGGACGTGCAGACCGCGTGAGACGACGCTTCATCCAGCCCCAAACATGCTCAATGGGGGACAGATCCGGAGATCTTGCTGGCCAGGGTAGTTGACTTACACCTTCTAGAGCACGTTGGGTGGCACGGGATACATGCAGACGTGCATTGTCCTGTTGGAGCAGCAAGTTCCCTTGCCGGTCTAGGAATGGTAGAACGATGGGTTCGATGACGGTTTGGATGTACCGTGCACTATTCAGTGTCCCCTCGACGATCACCAGTGGTGTACGGCTAGTGTAGGAGATCGCTCCCCACACCATGATGCCGGGTGTTGGCCCTGTGTGCCTCGGTCGTATGCAGTCCTGATTGTGGCGCTCACCTGCACGGCGCCAAACACGCATACGACCATCATTGGCACCAAGGCAGAAGCGACTCTCATCGCTGAAGACGACACGTCTCCATTCGTCCCTCCATTCACACCTGTCGCGACACCACTGGAGGCGGGCTGCACGATGTTGGGGCGTGAGCGGAAGACGGCCTAACGGTGTGCGGGACCGTAGCCCAGCTTCATGGAGACGGTTGCGAATGGTCCTCGCCGATACCCCAGGAGCAACAGTGTCCCTAATTTGCTGGGAAGTGGCGGTGCGGTCCCCTACGGCACTGCGTAGGATCCTACGGTCTTGGCGTGCATCCGTGCGTCGCTGCGGTCCGGTCCCAGGTCGACGGGCACGTGCACCTTCCGCCGAGCACTGGCGACAACATCGATGTACTGTGGAGACCTCACGCCCCACGTGTTGAGCAATTCGGCGGTACGTCCACCCGGCCTCCCGCATGCCCACTATACGCCCTCGCTCAAAGTCCGTCAACTGCACATACGGTTCACGTCCACGCTGTCGCGGCATGCTACCAGTGTTAAAGACTGCGATGGAGCTCCGTATGCCACGGCAAACTGGCTGACACTGACGGCGGCGGTGCACAAATGCTGCGCAGCTAGCGCCATTCGACGGCCAACACCGCGTTCCTGGTGTGTCCGCTGAGCCGTGCGTGTGATCATTGCTTGTACAGCCCTCTCGCAGTGTCCGGAGCAAGTATGGTGGGTCTGACACACCGGTGTCAATGTGTTCTTTTTTCCATTTCCAGGAGTGTATATCACACCTGCGGATTCCGTGTCCATACCACAATTATGGCTTAACAAGAATTTTACTGTTAAGTTCTGCGTGCTGTGAAAGTTCTTCGCGGCTAATTACCACTATTCAATCACTTTCCTCAGTGTTCACAAATAATTTTCCAGTCTCTTCGACGCCTTAACTGTCGAAGATCATTACTACGTGATCGTCCAAGAGGTCGTGTACCAGTGGAAAAATTTTCTGTCACTCTCAGTATGATTCTCTTTAGTGACACTCTTATGACGTTTCCTATCCAATGCAATATTTTGGCCACCATAACTTGTTCTCCGTGAATGTTCTTTGCAATATAACATTCTCCAGGTATGTCCTTTAATGGCTCAAATACGATCATTACTGTTTTGTTTTAAATACTTCCTTGTGAAGTTCCAGGTTTCAGATCCGAAGTTCAAAGTTTGTACTATTAATAATTCAAGTGCAGATTTAACTTCCTAGAAAGTAATTTGCTCTTGAATACTGCCGTAAGGTCATAGTTTCTTATACTAACTTTTAGGATTCTTGATTCTGTTAAAACTTTCACAGAGCTGCCAAGAGTTGGTTAGGACGCTGAGATAAGAAAATTCATTGGTCTTTGTAAAATTTATAATGATAATTTGCAATGATTTGTTATTTGATAGATGGCGAGATAAGATGAAGCGCGTTAATTCACTTGTTTCCAAGTGAAGGCTGTTACCATTATAGCATATATTAGTTGTTTTACCAGAGTTTTTAATTCATTTTCACTGTCATCTGATACAGCAATGTTATCAGTGTGTGTAAAGATACTAATTTTCTCTCTTTAATTGGTGCCATTTTCTAATCAAATCTGGAACCGACCTTTAATTTTAAGTAAAACTTGTTTCACTTCTGTTTGACCTTTAAACATTTTAAATATTGATGCATTTTAAACAAAGAGTTTTACAAAATGTAAACATTTTTATGGGATAAAGATGCCTCACGCATTTTCATAAATATTTGCTATTAATAAAGTAAAAACCTTATTTAAAACTAGCTTTGCACCCAGCGTACCATGGGGATGTATTTATTCGAATTTTCTGTTACTTCATCTGCTCCTATCCCCCTCTCTGTCCATCTGCTCCTCATCCCATCTCCGCCTGCCCTCTGTCTCTCTCTGTCCATCTGTTCTTCCTCCCTCTGGCCATCTGCTCCATTCCCCACTGCCCATCTCCTTCTCACCCCACTCTAAATCAATCTGCAGTGAACACATAGTGCGTAGTGGGGCGATCACTGTGTTGTAGAAATAATTCAAAAGCCAAGATCGCTTAAATACTGTTCACTGGATAACCGGTTTCAACACCCTAAAGGAGCCATCGCCGGATCTGAATGAAGATTAACATTTATAAACAATTCGAATCTAACGATACATGAGACAGACCAGCTGACATAAAATCATTGTCACAAAAAATAAAAAACAACTGCTCTCATGGTCATCCTTTTCCATAAGCTTTCTTTTAATTTTTTGTGACAATGACTTCACGAGCTGCATTCAAGTTCTAAGGCCTCCGATTTTTTTTTTCTAATTAACTACTCACCCGAAATCGATGAAAATGGCGTTACTTCTTGACGTAATTGCCCTGCAGACGTACACATTTTTCACAACGCTGACGCCATGATTCCATGGCAGCGGCGAAGGCTTCTTTAGGAGTCTGTTTTGACCACTGGAAAATCGCTGAGGCAGTAGCAGCACGGCTGGTGAATGTGCGGCCACGGAGAGCGTCTTTCATTGTTGAAAAAAGCCAAAAGTCACTAGGAGCCAGGTCAGGTGAGTAGGGAGCATGAGGAATCACTTCAAAGTTGTTATCGCGAAGAAACTGTTGCGTAACGTCAGCTCGATGTGCGGGTACGTTGTCTTGGTGAAACAGCACACGTGCAGCCCTTCCCGGACGTTTTTGTTGCAGTGCAGGAAGGAATTTGTTCTTCGAAACATTTTCGTAGGATGCACCTGTTACCATAGTGCCCTTTGGAACGCAATGGGTAAGGATTACGCCCTCGCTGTCCCAGAACATGGACACCATCATTTTTTCAGCACTGGCGGTTACCCGAAATTTTTTTGGTGGCAGTGAATCTGTGTGCTCCCATTGAGCTGACTGGCGCTTTGTTTCTGGATTGAAAAATGACATCCACGTCTCATCCATTGTCACAACCGACGAAAAGAAAGTCCCATTCATGCTGTCGTTGCGCGTCAACATTGCTTGGCAACATGCCACACGGCAGCCATGTGGTCATCCGGCAGCATTCGTGGCACCCACCTGGATGACACTTTTCGCATTTTCAGGTCGTCATGCAGGATTGTGTGCACAGAACCCACAGAAATGCCAACTCTGGAGGCGATCTGTTCAACAGTCATTCGGCGATCCCCCAAAACAATTCTCTCCACTTTCTCGACCATGTCGTCAGACCGGCTTGTGCGAGCCCGAGGTTTTTTCGGTTTGTTGTCACACAATGTTCTGCCTTCATTAAACTGTCACACCCACGAACGCTCTTTCGACACATCCATAACTCCATCACCACATGTCTCCTTCAACTTTCGATGAATTTCAATTGGTTTCACATCACGCAAATTCAGAAAACGAATGACTGCACGCTGTTCAAGTAAGGAAAACGTCGCCACTTTAAGCATTTAAAACACTTCTCATTCTCGCCGCTGGTGATAAAATTCCATCTGCCGTATGGTGCTGCCATCTCTGGGACGTATTGACAATGAACGCGGCCTCATTTTAAAACAATGCATATGTTTCTATCTCTTTCAGTCCGGAGAAAAAAAAATCGGAGGCCTTAGAACTTGAATGCACCTCGTATATTAGCTGGTCTGCCACATGTATCGTTATATCCAAATTGTTTATAAATGTTAATCTACATTCAGATCCGGCGATGGCACCTTTAGGGTGTTGGATCCAGTTATCCACTAAACAGTATTAAAGCAATCTTGGCTTTTGAATTATTTCTAAATCAATCTCCTCGTCCCCTTCTCTCCTTATCCCCTCTAAATCCCCCCCTCTCTCTCTCACTCTCGCTCTCTCTTTTTTCTCTCTCCATTTTCTCCCTCTCTCTCTCTGTCCATCTCCTCCTCTTTCCTATCTCTGTCTGACCCTCTCCCTGTCCACCTCTTCCTCCTTCCTGGGTCGATATGCTCCACTTTTTCTCCACTATGTCCTTCTCTCCCCTCTCTCAGTCCATCTCCTTCTCCTCCCTTTCTCTCCACTCTCTCCTCCTCCACCTCTATCTGTGTCCATCTCCTCCTTCCCACTCTCTAGCTGTCCATCCCTCCTCCCACCTTCTGTTTCTACGCTATCACCCATACTCCAAGGGGTAAATAGTATAAGTACCAAACCGGGTTGAAATCGATCCATAGATTAAGGAGGAGCTACTTACCGGTGGCTGCGCCCACGTACACATGGGCCACGTATATTTCACATACATTTAGCGTATTTTACACATATTTGTAGACGCAGTTAGCGCATTTCACCCAGCAGTTTTGTTTTCATGAAGCTCAATGTTTATCTCCTGAACTATGTTTCGTACAATGATATAATTTTGAGGGTACGTTCAGCTGCATATGTGTATACTGTCAGCAAATGTGTTGCGAATAGAGTTAGTAGCAGAAAAGTAATTAATTGAAATGTCATGCCTGCATGAACAACGCCAATATAGAGAACGATAAGCTTTTCCCTTTCATAATTTTGTGGGGTATGTCAGTTAAAAAATCTTTCGTAAAGATTTGAAATTATGTGTAAAGTTTATTGCAAGTCACTATGTGCTCTCATTCTTAAATACTGGATGAATGAAGTCTGGTTATTCGTGCGTCTTGTGCTACACTTCTTTCTCACCAACACCCTTACCCCTGTGATGTGTCTGTGGTTCTAACACCCACAGCGTTTCTTTCCAGACAGTAAGTGTGTACCAAGTTTGTTTGAAATCGGTCCAGTAATTTAGAAGGAGATATATAACATACATACATAGGTACATCCATTTTTATAATATGTATGAATTTGCAAAAAGTGCAGATGCATCCTAATCTGACTTGCATTTTTGTCCCCCCTCCCTCATCTTAGTTTCTATGTAATATCAGTAACGGATGCCTACATGGGGCTAAACCACTTGTTACTAGAAAGCGAGTCCAGTTCCTTGCCATCACACACTATGCTCGGTCAGATACATCTATGTAATATGTCAGTAATAATGGTTCTTCGATTATTTTTACAAGTAGCTTACATCTAGCATTGAACTTTAAAGTAATTCATAGAAATTCATTTTGACTATCAGACGTTATCTATTTTAGAGTCGCAGTGTACTCCTCCATCAATGAGAATAAGGTATACAACAACCAGGGGGTTTCCGTACCTTTTAACTTCCAGTTCCTCTAAAAGCAATTAACTTTAAAGCTTTGACTGTACATTAAGACTACTTATTCGATTCGATATGTCTTCTGTGTTGCGCCATGTTCATGCAGGTAGGTTGGAATGACTAACTTGCTTCATTTCTTCAGTCAGAAGGTTGCCATGAGTTCAGTGTTTTTATTTTGTATACATCAATTTGTTGATATTTATCTTTATTATTGTATGCCTGTTATTTTAGTTCTAGTTGAGGAGCTGATGTTGATCCCATGCTTATTGAATACTTTTCAATTTGATATTAAATGTTATTTATAAATGCATGCTATGGTACGAAACGTCCTTTCCTTTTTGAACTTCTTCCATTCTATAGCTTTCTTCCCCTCTGTCTTATTAATTACATTCTTCATCTGATGATGGTTCAACAGTAACTTTTTCTAGATACATCCAGTTTATGGCTGTTTCTTCGCTTCTACTGAGAAAACCACGTTTCGCAACAAGTCTTCACTCAGTTATAAGCCCTTCATTGCAAACAAATAGAATCTTCGTAGATACTAACTTCCCTCGTTTTATGACATCTCATTGAAAAGTTGATACTAGGATATGTATTAAGCAAGACACTGTCAGAATTATATCTGAAGTTTATAAGTACAATGGCACAATATGTAAGTTATAATTACTGTTATTAAATGAGAATGTTCATGTTTCAGAGCACTGAAGATGCTTCAGTGGATTACGGCGAAACGTGTCTAGTAATTTATTGTTGCGCATAAACATAATCCAGAAATTTTTAGTATAAAATTTGGATACAGCTGCTGAAGAAATAGTGTATGTCTCTTTTACACAGTAGACATTCCATCGACCTTTATGGAACGGAATGCTGTTACACGAACACGTAAGAGTGTTAAAACGAACAAATGCATCAATTCAAAGGTTTTATGGAAGGTAAGAGTTTACAACATACTGCAGTTAGTGTAACATTTCATTTTATTATGCAGTAATTATTTTATAATTCCAGCTCAGCGTATCTCCTCCACGCACAGTTTCATCATTTCTGCTGCTGTACACCATGTTACAGAGATCATGGAATCACTGGACGAGCTACATATTCTGTAACTAACATTGCTTAATTGTCACGCTCACATTATGGGGTTATTCAGGAGAAACAGCAAATGCTCGGGGAGGACCTTATACTGACGGTTTCGATAAAAAAAAATTGTTCAAAACAAGGCTTCATATTCATAAACGAGGAGGCTAGATCTTTTTATTTTGGTCGATACAGTTATTACGCATGCAAAATGTTGAACGGAAGTATAGCTGGTAGAAATCTGATTTCATTTATAAGTTTTCGTCGTTAAGGTGTGAAACGGTGAAGTTGATAGCCAGTAAATAACACCTACTGACTTTCCGAGAAGTTTTACAGTTAAGGTGTACCTAGTTAAAAGACAAAATCAATGTATTGCTAACAGAAGCTTTTTGAGACAACTATATCGACAGATTCTTTCAAAGTAAGTCTGCAGGTTTTCGTGGCCGTTGTCACTAAAGTTAAAATCTTGTGTTCGAGCAATAGTGAACACCGAAACGCCCTGAAGAAGATCCCAGCAGAGGGATCTAAACGTCGATTATTTTAGAGGAAATATGACCCGGCCTAACAACCCAGAAGATTTTAACTTTAGATTTTTTGGGTTGACGATGTCTCTGCACATTTGGCTGAGAAGGACTGCTTCGGAATGACGGATCAACAGATGTGTTCACATTTCTTCGCCACTTATGTTCATGAGTTCTGGGCAGTTTGAATGAAAAGCTAAATCTTGCGAGTAGACAAAATTCGTGAAGGGCGTAATGAAGTTCCCGACGTTTTCCTCCAGACTATTTATGTATGGGATGAACAGTGAAAGTCTTACAGCAGTCGCTTAGGGTATCCCTGTGGGTACGTTTACGTATGACGCTTTCTGCCCCGTTAGAGGGACTTTGTGTCCTATTTGCGAGATAGGAATGTTTGAGCTTAATACAGGAAATGCATTCGCAGTTGCAAATACGTGAGACCTCCAACTGTAGGACGTAATGACAAAATTGAAAATAACTGAAAGGATCGGAACCCGAACCCGAATTTCCAGCTTCTCGCAAGTTGTCAACTGAAATTCGGCTATCCGTGCACGCTTCACGGACAGACACCAACTTCCATAATTCGCCGTCCATGTGTCATGAACCTGCATTCGTACACTTATTGTAATTCCAGTACAGTGGAGACATTTAATCGAAAGTTGCTCACCTGGTATCGGCGGATAAATGTGAATTTATTGCTTGTCCGATGTAATATTGCATAGTAATTCTTACGAACACTGGCACTGCAATATCATATTAACTTATGTTTGGTAGAGGATATATGTAGCAGCCAGCGATGGAGACAGCTATTTTCATTGTGATATGGACACTCCCCACTACATTCCAGAACACACTTTCTTCACTGTACTTAACAGTGACCCGCAAATATTTCTCTGCCCTTGATAGCCTACAGTTCAAAGTTATGTGTACAGTTGTTCACCATCTGCGACTAAGCTGTAAGTGTTCGCATTTGGTCTGCTAGTCCTCCTTGTCATTACTGTAGTACAGCCCCCCCCCCCCCCGTTTGATTGCGTTGACTAACCTGCTGTAACAGTTCATCTAATAGCCGAAACCGAGAAACAAATTTACCAAGAGGAGACGGGTTTCATAGTACTGTTCCCTAACATATTCTCCACATCCTGACGATTTCCTTTCAGACATCACTGCCCTTTCCCATTTTGGTGTCTGCTAATTTTTTTCCTCCTCGTCCTCCTCCTCCTCCTCCTCCTCCTCCTCCTCCTTCTTCTTCTTCCCCCCCCCCCTACATCCTTCTTCGTCCCGCTTCTTCCCCCTTCCCCTTTTCTATTGTTCTTCCTCATTTATTTTCCAGGCAAATAATTGTACTCCCACAGATAGGGCGTCCAGACAGAGCCTTCTAGACACAAGATGGTGTAGCTCAAAGGTGCCGGCACGGCAGCTCAGCGTGTTGGGTCAGAGGGCTAGTTGCCCTAATAAAAAATCTGAGTGAAATATTCAATGATGAACTTGAAGGGGTGTCATGTGATGTCCACCCAGACGGAATGCCGAGAATAATAATGAACAAAATGAAAGAAAAAAAGGGAACGCACCTCAGCTATTATGCCCTAGTTACTCCTCTGGTTGTACTTTATTTTCGCCAGGTTTGGATGAAATACCAGTTTCGTTGCAATGTATTACAATTACATGGTACGTGCCTGGAAAAAATGTACATGTCTTGTTGACTGTTTTATTTATGGCCACAGAAGGACAGTTTTCATAGTTGTTGCAGGACGGCTCGTGGAGACATGAGCAGACATCTATGGTACTACAAACACACAGGGTGCATGGCGGTGAGTATCTTGTACCATCGCCAGTCATTCCCTTTCCTGGCCCACTTGAAAATGGAGCGAGTGAAAAACAACTGAGTATATAGTTCCGTAAGTGCCCTGATTTCTCTTCTCTAGTCTTTGCAGTTCTTATGTGCACTATACGCTGGCAGCAGGAGGATCGTTCTGTAGTCAGCGCAAATTCTGGTTCTCTACATTTTCTCAATAGTGTTTCATGAAGAGAACATTGTCTTCCACCCAGGTATTCCCGTTTGAGTTCACGGACCATTTCCATAATACTTACGAGTTGATCGAAACTGTCGGTAACAAATCTAGCAACACGCCTCTGAATCGCTTCTATGTCTTCCTTTAATCCGACCAGATGGAGCTCCCAAACAGTCGAACAGTACTCAGGAATGGGTCACGCTAGTGTACTGTACGCGTTCATCTTTATAGATGAACTACACTTTCCTACAGTTCTGCCAATAAACCGAAGTCGGCGATTAGCCTTGCCAGCTACCTAACTAACGTGCTCGTTACTTTTCATATCGCTTTGCAACGTTACGTCTAGTTATTTAATAGTCGTGACTGCATCAAGCAGCACACCACCAATACTGTGATCAAACATTACAGCATTATTTTTCCTAGTCTTCTACATTAACTTACATATTCTCATATTTGCAGCAAGTTGACATTCTTCACACCAATTAGAAATTCTGTTTAAGTATTACTACATTCTCCTACAGTCACTCAACTAAGGCATTTTCCCGTATACTGCGGCGTCATAAGCGAAGAGTCGCAAAGCCTGACTGTTAGCTTCATTATGTATACAGGGAACAAGAGCGGTCATATTACAGTTCCCTGGGGCACTCCTGACGATACCCTTGTTACTGATAAACAATCACCGTCCAGGACAACGTACTGGGTGCTATTATTGAATTAGTCTTCGAGCCTCTCGTATGTTTGAGAACCTCTACCGAATGCTCGGAACTTCCTTGTCCTTCCGTGGGGCACTGTGTCAAACGCTTTCCGGAACCTGCCTGTTGTCCTTCATCCACTGTTCGCAGAACATCGGGTGAGTAAAGGGCAATATAATGAGTGCAGGCAAGATGACGCTCACCCCTCAAGAAGCACAGGAAGGCTGTTGGCTGGGCTACGTCCAACAGCGGTAGAGCACAAGACCCCACAGGGCGTTCCGGTATGTGGGCGGTGGTCCGATGGTCGCGAGATCACGTACGCCCACGGGATTGGCTGCTGAAAGATGGCGTGGTCCCGCTAGCAGCACAGCTCACCTTGAGTCTCCCAAACCACGCAGCTGCCTCGTCAGCTGCTATCGACTTCCGCGATCCTCGCTCGACTTCGACATGTTTGTTAATAGCCTTGTGTTTCTTAGAGTTTTGATAGCGCCCGTTAACGATGGTTTACTTCGCTAACGAACCTAATTTCTTGTGTCAATAATTGGTGGTAAGAGAGTGTAAGGCAGCGTTACTGGCGAATTATTCCTGTACCGAGTCTTCTTTGGCCCAAGAAATCGTTTATTTTAATAGAGTGAATTCTGCCCACTGTACATTTTGGCACCTGTATTTGGATATTCAGAGGTGCTTAAATCTGTGTTTCATTTATTTATAGGCACGTTAAGGGGAAGCATGTTCTTTGAGAATTTTTTTTCTCGGGATGTGTTACAGATATCAGTGTCAAATTTGGTCAAAATGTTTATTGATATTTCCTCTACAAACTGGAATTTTTTCGACCGTAAATTTCGAAGAGCAAAGGTGGAAGTGCCGTCGGAACGAAACAAAATTTCGATGTATACCTCCACGCCCAGTATGTCACAGATCAGCCGACTCGTCTGAAATCAAAATTGAGTTCAAGTTAGTGAAGTATATAAGATTCTTTAGAAGTTGTACCTCACTTCAGTTATTTGGACCATAGGAAACAAAATGTCGGCCATTCATCGATTTTTCGACTTCGTCGGCCAACTAAAAGTATTTATAGTTGATGGATCGGAATAAAAGTGGTACCGCTCCCAGACAATTTAGTTAGCTTCGTCGGAAACAAAGAATCATGCAAATCGGTTCAGTAGATTTGAAGTTACCCTAACGCGCGATAAAAAAAAGTCATTTCGAGAAAAACGAGTTTGAATGTTTGACTACATATAAATGCAATATTATGCAGCGTACGTTCAATCTGCTATTTCGGGTCCATAAACTAGTCCTTCCTCTTCCTCATAGAGGGCGTTCTGCTCGATCTGGGCCACTCTGCGCTGCTTCAGAGCCGCTCGTACGGCCGGTGACAAGCGGTTTTCGGCCGCTTGAATCCGGTAGTCGTCCGAATGCTTGGCGAACTGCGTCGAATAGAGTCCCAGGGTGACGTCCATCGTTGTCATGGTCTTCAGAATTGCTGAATACCCTTCGCTGAAGCTGCTCACTGCCAGGAAAGTCGCTATCGCCACAGTCTTTGCATCAGAATGCAAATGCTTGGGGGCTAACTTCCAAACCCACGCGTTCAAACTTCCATTTGAATTTTGCGTGTTTCCTCCCAAGCACCGGTACAATAACTCGTCCTCCGAAAGAAAAAAACTGATGCGTGAAAAAGGCCGATTCAGGCAGGCGCATTTTTTTGTTCAACCGCGAATAACAAATATTTCCGTTCCGTATTCGGAAAAATCGTTTCAGGGGTGGATTCTAAACAGTTTTATGGATCCAAAAATGCAATTTAAAAATCGATTTTTTGAACCAAAAGATAGTACACCTTCCCTTAACGGTTCCTGCGTTTGCTTATAAGATAAAAAGGTTATCTGCTCACTTTCGCATCTAAACGTTTAACATTTTACTCTCAAGCTAAATCAAGCTAAATGTTTCAGTATTTTGTAAACACGGCAGACTGATAGAAACTCATGGAAATAGCAGCAGCAGCAAGGACAACAGGTGTATTGCGAAAAAAAAAAAAAATACTGGTTGTGTGTGTGGCTGCAAAAGCGAAGATACGAGGGAAATTCAAAAGCATGCCGTGCGGGGTATTTTTTCTTTCCGTACTCTATCGATTGGTGCCTCACGTTGGCGGCACCGCTGATTGAGGCATTGGAACGAGCGGTAGATCCGTCACCAAAGGGAAGATCGCATGTTGTCAGGCGCGATTTAAGACCAGCCGCTGTGGTCAGTGATCTCAGTCAGTTCCAGGCCGGCTGTGAGCTACGAGCAAGGTCAGTGGCTTTCGTGGCTAGCGGTGGTCAGGGGCAGCAGCTATGGTTCAAACGCTAGTGTGTGCTGCTCCGATGTCCCGGTTGTTGCTGGTTGCCCAGTGAATGCCGGCCGGTGGGAAATTTCATTCCGACGTGACGGTTGGACCTTGAATTGTGCTCAGCTTTTGAATATGTAAAGGTACCCTGTGTCACCTGTGAAGAGCGTTTGCCATCTGTCTGTTTGTTCCGATAATTATCGTAAGGGCGGCCTGTGGACTACTGCCCGTTGGTTCCTGAACTACAGCTACGAGGTGCGACAATAAAGCAATGAGACTGATGTGAAAAAAAATGATGCTTACCGTTTTAGTCAAGTTTAGTGTTGTCTCCTTCAAAGTAGTTGCCTTCTGATTGCACACACTTCTTCCAGCGCTTCTGCCATTGATGGTAACATTTCTGTAATATCCTCCAAGACCATTGTCACAGCTTTTTGGAAATCTTGTGTTGTTTGAAAATGGTGTCCCTTGACCGCCGTTTTGACTCTTGGAAATAGATAAAAGTCGCACGGAGCGATATCTGGTGAATAAGGTGGCTGTCAATTACTGAAATATGTTCTGAGGTTAAAAATTGCTGTACTGACAGAGCAGTGTGGGATGGCACATTATCCTGATGCAGAATCCAATTATCAGCAATGTTGGTACGGACACGCATAACTCTTTCACGAGGTCTATCTAAAATTTCTTTGTAGTAATATTGGTTAACTGTTTGTCCAGGAGGCACCCACTCTTTATGAATAATTCACTTGGAATCAAAGAAGCACTCAAGGTTAATGGTCGTCCACTGCAGTCTTGATCTTCAACATTCGTTCTGCTTTCACTAAACATTTTATGCCAACGAAAAACTTGAGCTCTTGACAGAACCTCCTCTCCAAAAGCCTTCTGAAGATTACCGTAAGTTGTCGTCGCGTTTTCACCCAGTTTAACGCAAAAAGAAATGGCATACCATTGCGCAATATTATGCGTTTCCATTTCCGTGACGAGAGACACAAAAATGTGTTAACTTATTACAGCACAACTCACGACTGAGCAGTTGCATCGATGTGCCGCTTGGACTACAAGCAGCTTATAGACCAGGGTCAAAGATATTGTGCCTACGAAAGCCTGCAAAGAAAATGAGTCTCATTACTTAATTGTCGGTTCTTGTATATGGCGAAAGCATCTGCCGGCTAAGCAGTCTCGTTTATTTGGGGTTGTTGTTGATTTCCTCATCGATTCTCTGAAACTGCCGCGAGCATCTTGTTTTTTACGTCTTTTACACTGTTATATAATCTGCCGTCTGTGTGCTCGCCGTCCTGGTTACCTAAAAGCTTTTCTGAAGCACAACAGAATCAATGGATTACTTACATCGGGGTGGCTATTAAGTGATTTCCCACCAGTTGTTTATTATGTATATTACGGTATCAATGGAGCAGCTAGGACAAATTGGGTGGTGTGAAGCATGAGCCCTGTTCAAAATGGCTAAGCCGCATTTAATTTAAGTCATCTCCGTGAAGTTGTAGTTAAAGCCTTATTTATTGCTCTTTCTTGTACCTCGTGTAGACTGGCAGTCCGTTAATCTCAAGATGGTCTGCTCTGTGTACGTGCACTTTGCAAATTTATTTTTTTGTTCATCCGTGATTCCTGTGTTACAGGAAGGGCAACTTGTGATCCTGTCTGTTCATTTTGTGTATGGATGGACCCCACAACTGGGGTCTGCATATGATTAGTAATTCCCCTACTGCAACAGATAGAGAACTTGTTACTAAATGGCATGTGTTATCAAGTAAGCTGCGCTAGTGGAGTTAAATTAAGAAACCAGTTAGGCAGGCCAGCCGTTTAGTCTAGTGCTCACAAGTCAAATTTCTGTTTTGTGTTTTCCTTCCGTTTTTGCCTGTCTGATGGAATTCGGTGCTATTTCGGAGTACAGATAACAGTACTGAGCTTTTGGTGCATGTACGAGGTGCATTCAAGTTCTAAGGCCTCCGATTTTTTTTCTAATTAACTACTCACCCGAAATCGTTGAAACTGGCGTTACTTCTCGACGTAATCGCCCTGCAGACGTAACATTTTTCACAACGCTGACGCCATGATTCCATGACAGCGGCGAAGGCTTCTTTAGGAGTCTGTTTCGACCACTGGAAAATCGCTGAGGCAATAGCAGCACGGCTGGTGAATGTGCGGCCACGGAGAGTGTCTTTCATTGTTGGAAAAAGCCAAAAGTCACTAGGAGCCAGGTCAGGTGGGTAGGGAGCATGAGCAATCACTTGAAAGTTGTTATCACGAAGAAACTGTTGCGTAACGTTAGCTCGATGTGCGGGTGCGTTGTCTTGGTGAAACAGCACACGCGCAGCCCTTCCCGGACGTTTTTGTTGCAGTGCAGGAAGGAATTTGTTCTTCAAAACATTTTCGTAGGATGCACCTGTTACCGTAGTGCCCTTTGGAAAGCAATGGGTAAGGGTTACGTCCTCGCTGTCCCAGAACATGGACACCATCATTTTTTCAGCACTGGCGGTTACCCGAAATTTTTTTGGTGGCGGTGAATCTGTGTGCTTCCATTGAGCTGACTGGCGCTTTGTTTCTGGATTGAAAAATGGCATCCACGTTTCATCCATTGTCACAACCGACGAAAAGAAAGTCTTATTCATGCTGTCGTTGCGCGTCAACATTGCTTGGCAACATGCCACACGGGCAGCCATGTGGTCGTCCGTCAGCATTCGTGGCACCCACCTGGATGACACTTTTCGCATTTTCAGGTCGTCATGCAGGATTGTGTGCACAGAACCCACAGAAATGCCAACTCTGAAGGCGATCTGTTCAACAGTCATTCGGCGATCCCCCAAAACAATTCTCTCCACTTTCTCGACCATGTCGTCAGACCGGCTTGTGCGAGCCCGAGGTTGTTTCGGTTTGTTGTCACACGATGTTCTGCCTTCATTAAACTGTCACACCCACGAACGCACTTTCGACACATCCATAACTCCATCACCACATGTCTCCTTCAAGTGTGGATGAATTTCAATTGGTTTCACACCACGCAAATTCAGAAAACGAATGATTGCACGCTGTTCAAGTAAGGAAAACGTCGCCATTTTTAGTATTTAAAACAGTACTCATTCTCGCCGCTGGCAGTAAAATTCCATCTGCCGTACGGTCCTGCCATCTCTGGGACATATTGACAATGAACGCAGCCTCATTTTAAAACAATGCGCATGCTTCTATCTCTTTCCAGTCCGGAGAAAAAATCGGAGGCCTTAGAACTTGAATGCACCTCGTACATCCTTGAGTACTTTTGACGGTGTAAACTGTCGACTTTTCGTTTTTTAAGAGGGACAGTACTTGTAAACGTACTTGTTCCGTCCGCTGGAAGTTGGCAACTCCTGTTCGGCTCATTGATCGTTTTATTAAATTCTCCAAGCAGCAATTTTTCTAAATCGCTGTAGTAAATTTTGTGGACCAGGATTGCTTAAATTCGTGGTGCCGATGGTTGTTAATCTTAGGTGTAGTAGTAAATGCGGGTGGCAGTTCTACTTAATGCTGATGTCATTAAGTTTTCTTTTGTGAATTCTGCCATCATCATCCTTCTAGAATAGCCATATTAATAAATGCTGGTTGTATGTGTTGTTGTTATGTAGTATATCTTATTCCTGTGAAATCTTCTTCTCGTTTAAATAAAGGGGTTTGTTTAAATTTGAAAAACTTATTCGAACCCAAGATCTTACCACTCAAACCAGCAGACTACCATTCAGAAAAAGGCATTTACGCTTCATAATGACAGACCAAGTAACTTTTGCTTAAACTGACACAGATATATGTCATTATCTTAAAATACAGGAACCAAGATTCTGTAAACAAAGGTCTTAATTTTCTACAACCGTTCCATTTCTCGGGGACAAAAATTCGCGCTTTGGTCACAGAGCCATTCGAGAACCGCTTTCAGGACGTCTCTATCGTCGTAATTTTTCTCCCATATGTTCCTTAAGCGTGCCGAATAGTTGGAAATCTCGTGGTGCAAGATATGTACTTTCCGAGCAGTATCATCTACCTATGTGAGACCTTGTTCAAATTGTTGGCACCATTTAGCCACGGCTGGATGCGACACTGCGTTTCGTCCATACGAGCGTATACCGCCAGAATTTCACGATGAATGCATGTGGAATTTAGAAGTTGCGCTTGGAAGAATTGTACTGCCTCGAAGACTCTGGAGTACGTTTCCAGTTTTTGCATCATTCTAGTTTTACTGTAGCAGAACTGTGTCTGCAGAATACCCGAAATATGCACTCTTTCCTGACAATACGCCACTCTTTCGCAATGGTCTTAACATGGGACGACGTGTGTAACTTTGTTTTTAAAGTCCTTACATGATCTGTTCTATGTTAGGTACTGAAACGCGGACACAGGAAGCAAACATATCCTGAGTTGCTTAACAAAACTTTTTACTTCACACAACTCGTGATAGATCTGAAGGTGGTCTTTACTTAATCGAAATAAGTAATCATTTGTGACAGATAGAAACTCAGACAGTTGAAGTAAACATTTTTTAATACACAGCTGTGGCATCTTTCAGGACAACATGTCTTCTACATCAGATATGAAACTTTTTGAATGTGCATCGGTGGAAACCACCACAGTTTTGTCCGATACACGTCGGTTGCTGGCAACCATTCTTCTAACTTTAATCTTATTTTTCTTTAGCTACTATCCGTGTTGTGACCACCGAGCGGAAATTTTGTTTTGCTCCCCGGCGAAACATTTCCAACCTTCCTCGACACCGCCTTGAACCTCTCTTATCTAACATGTATAAAGTATAGGATGCTTTCAGGAGTTGGTGTTACATAGCTCTTACATATTTCAAAAATATTATATTACGCCCTTGAGCTGCTGGTAAAATACTTTATTTACACAGTCAGTTTCACACGTCTCACCATCAGGTTCATAAAAGGATTCACAGCATTATGTTAGGAGAACTATATAATCATTATTGTCAGATGACTAAACCATTCTGCTACGTAGTGTAGTCATTCGTATTTTAACTGTAATCGACCTTAACGCTGTGAACAGATTCATACCATATTCACAGGTTCATTATCTGACGATAATGATTTTATATTTCGCTTAACACGATGCCGTGAATGCTCTTACGAACCTGTTGATGGCCAGACGAGTGAAACCAGTTGTGTAAATGAAGAATTTTACCAGCATCTCAGGGCGGTAATATGATGTTTCTCGCACAGGATGTTTCACTGCCGTCCGGTGTGGCCGAGCGGTTCTAGGCGCTTCAGTCTGGAACCGCGCGACCGCTTCGGTCGCAGGTTCGAATCCTGCCTCGGGCATGGATGTGTGTGATGTCCTTAGGTTAGTTAGGTTTAAGTAGTTCTAAGTTCTAGGGGACTGATGACCTCGGATGTTAAGTCCCATAGTGCTCAGAGCCATTTGAACCATTTTTTTTTTTTTTTGATGTTTCACTGACTCATTTTTTGCACGTGTAAGTAACCTGAGTGGGCATTAATCACGGGAAAGGTTACCCATTTGAAGATGTTCCTTGTATGACCCCTGAACGTTGTGACTATGTGGGGTATATGATGTGAGGGTAGACATGTGAGGCGAACGTAGCAGCACGTCGAGAGTTAACCGAATCTGAACGTGGGATGATAATCAATGTAAGGCGTAAGGGTCATAGTATACCGGAGTTTACACTAATTCCGCATACCGATAGCAACAGTGTCTAAGATGGATCTTCAGTTTCACAGAGAAAATGTTTCCACACGCGTAAACAGACGCGCGACTTGATCACAAGTGCCTTCGCAGAGCCATATGGTGCAATCGACAGTCAGTCACTACCGATTTGAATGTGAGGCATCAGAAGTCCATTTTCTACAATGATTGCACAGACGCAAATGCAACGCATTGGGTTCCATGGCCGACGGCCGATATCACATTCAATGGCTTCTCGTGTAAAAGCCACGAAGGACATTCAAGACTTTGCAAAATTATCTTACGGAGATACGTTGAGATCTCTGTATCTGCTAGCATGTTCCCTTCTTGCTATACACCTAATAAGGCATTCTTCGTCCATTCCATTAACATATATTGAACCCGAACTCCACCGACAAACTTTCGGAAGTAGTTCAGCGATATTTTCTGACTATTTTGGTTCAAGGGGCCCAAGATCTCCGGTGGCTCCTTGGAGGGTAGTTGCATTTCGATTGATTCCTTATATCCATTTATATTTGTATCTGTATTGCACTGAAAATATCCGCACAGCAATACAAATCTTGCCGATATGAGCTGTGTGTCTTGTTTGAAAACAAACATTCCATTCACACATGATACTTGCTGACAATAGTAATCCCCAGTTTATTTTTTACTCTCAAACCAGCATCAACTACTGCTCGGTTCTGTGTTGGGTTTGTCTTTCCGACAGCGTATGTTAGCGGTTATACACAGCATTGTGGACAACGATGAAGAGTTGGCCGATACGCCACTCTTTTATGAGTTCACTGAATCCAATGGAATGCTGAGTTATTTCCTCAGTGACGGCAACCAAATAACAGTACTTTCACGTCTCGACTTTTGTAACTGTTCATCAATATAACTACCTATAGTGTTGTGTATCACTGTTAACGTAAAACTGACGCAGGCGAAAAAACACACCTGAGACAGAATCGAGCAGCACTGAATTCAAGCTTGAGGGTGAAGAATATAGTGGGCATTCCTGTTCCCAACAATATGTATCGTGGGAGAATGGAAAAAATTGTTTCCAAATAAGTCACACACTTCATGCCGCCCACAATAGTACTATTGTGCCGATACTTTCATTGCCATACAAACACAGAGACGAAGAGGGCAAAGAAATCAAATTAAATATAATTACTGTGTAGAGTGGCACCGAACACCATGGGTTCTTTACACCGGAATAGTCAGGAGATGTCCTTGAACAACCTCAGAAATTTTGTCGATGGAGTTACCCCGTAGAAAGTACTACGTAATTCCAAAATACAAATCATTACAAATTATAATGGTTATACAGGTTGAGGCAGCTAAGTCGTAACACCCCTTGTATCTCCCCAACTGTAATAGATACAAAGATGCCGTTTGGACAATGAATTGAACGGACAGGGGCTACTTGAATAGATCACATTTCATGGTTCAAATGGCTCTGAGCACTATGGGACTCAACTGCTGTGGTCATAAGTCCCCTAGAACTTAGAACTACTTAAACCTAACTAACCTAAGGACATCACACACATCCATGCCCGAGGCAGGGTTCGAACCTGCGACCGTAGCGGTCGTGCGGTTCCAGACTGTAGCGCCTTTAACCGCTCGGCCACTCCGGCCGGCGCACATTTCATGTTTGTGCTATTTTTTATTACAGAGATATGAGGCCATCTTTGGTTTTTTCAAATGGAACCCTATGTTAATTTTAGCGTAACATGATGGGCTTAAAAAGACGGTTTCAAGTACGTGTATATCACTATATTTAGGCGAATAGTTCTTGAGACACAGATAGGTTCTCGTATCGTGTTCGTCCTTCGAAGCGGCGTTGTCTAATGCAACCTTCCCGGTTGTGCAGAGCATACGGTAAACGCCGCGAGTCCGTCCTTACACCAACAGTTATTGGTCACAATTATTTCGTACGTATTTGCTTTTTATTGGAAAATATTAATATTGATCACAATATGAAGGAAATACACACAAAGATGCAAAATACATACTGTACATCATACAAAACTTTACTGAAGCATGTGCTCAAAATGCTTCCCCTCTGCTGCAATGCACATTTGTAGTCGCCGTTCGAATGATTTGTGAACGGCTGCGAGAGTGTCACGTGAGATATCAGCGCACGCTTCGATGATACGTTCCTTCATATCGTCTGGCGTAGTTGGTATTTCAGCATACACTTTATGTTGGATTGCTCCCCACGGAAAAAAAAACAAGAGGGGTAAAATCAGGAGACCTGGCTGGCCACTTCACTTCAGCACGTCGTCCTATCCAAAAATCCGGGAACTTTTGATTTAACAGCTCTATAGCCAAACGGGAAGAGTGAGCAGGACAGCCGTCATGTTGGAACCACATGCACTGACGCGTAGTTAGTGGTACCTCTTCCAGCAAAATGGGCTGAACGTTTCGCAGGAACTGTGCAACGCCTGCCCTGTTAAGTTCCTCAGTGGTCAACAGGAAAGATCGCATTGGACAACGCCGCTTCGAAGGACGAATACGATACGGGAACATATCTGTGTCTCAAAAACTATTTGCCTAAATATTATGATACACACTTATTTATAAACTGTCTTTTTAAGCCCATCATGTTACGCTAAAATTTAACGTAGGGTTCCATTTAATAAACCAAAGATGCCCTCATATCTCTGTAATAAAAATAGCACAAAGATGAAATGTGATCTATTCAAGTAACACCTGTCCCTGCAATTCACTGTCCAAACGGCATCTTTGTATCTATTACGGTTGGGGAGATATAAGGAGTGTTATGACTTAGCTGCCTCACCCTGTATAAATAACTGTAACAAAATGAAACTGACAAGGCGAGACCCTTACAATAATAAATAGCAGAAACAGCGCGTTCTCTGGTTGGTACACATCACTGAAATAAAATGAAGTTGCCACATAAAACATTCTATAGTACCTGTGCATGATCTGTCGCTTACTCTGGGCTTAAATCTTCACAGGTTGCACAGAATTCTCATTAAAGTGATCACTCACGTCACCGTCCTACTCGCAACATGCGTCGGTGATTCGCACGCTTGCATGGCACACAATACCATTACAAGAAGTCAATTTGGACAAAAAAGTTTCTCGTGTAAAATGGACTTTGGGAAGAAAACACACGTCGCGAATTCTCTGTGTCAACTGTGCGTGCGGTGTGTCTCCGACGAGGAGATGGTAAATTAGCCCCAGACTTATATGGGCGAATTTGGAAAAATTATTTAAACACTACTGTCGTATTTGTCGGTATACCGAACCAACAGTCATCAATAACAAGTGCATTCGATCGAGGCTGTCGCCCCTTGAAACAGAATAAATAGGGAAGCTGAACCACATTACCTGATAACTCTATATTTTAATTATTCGTTCTATGTGTCTAATAATTTGTAACATTCAACCGTTTTATGTCCTACACAAGACCCAACAACGCGTTTCGTGAGATAATGCTCTCATCACCAGATTGTCAGACTCAGTTCATAAGCTTAAAACACTTAGAAGTATCCCGACACATTTGAGGCGATCATCAAATAAAATAAAAGGTGACCAATATCATAACATTATGGTCGAGCCAATATTACACCGTAATATCGCGGACATGTAAGCTCACAACAGCTCCCGGAAGCGTCAAATTGACGCTTTTGGAGTCCTCAGTTCCTCAGTAGGACGTTTCCTGGTATGCGATACGGTGTCAGATGGGACGCCTACTGATTGAAGTCGATGTCTTTATTGTCAGACGAGGACTCACAGTTCAGTGTGTTTTTATTCAATTTTATTTTATGAACGCAGCAAATGTGTTGGCACACTTTTCAGTGTTTTAACCTCATGACATGAGTTTGACAACTTGATCACGAGAGCGGTGTCACTAGAAACGAGTTGTTCACTTGTGTGTAAGAGACAAAAAGGTTGAGTACTGTCGATTATTGTTGTTAAAATGAAACACCCGCTACCACGTTTCCTTAAAATGAAAAATATTACATTTTATCTTTGAAGTCACATGATTTAGTAGCCATTTGACCTCTAAATAAAAACCTGTGAGTGGTACTCAATCACAATAAACAGTTTTTCATGTTACGCAACATTTCATTAATAATTTGGCCACTGCGCGCAACGGTAACACCACCAAATGGAAACAATATGTTAGTAGTATATTCCTGATTATATTTGTTAAATAAGGGTCATCCTACTCATGGGAGAAGTGGTAGGTAGTAAGCTTCATAAATGGAAGTCCATATCATAATACCAAATGCTTATTCAAATTCATAAGCAACAAGGAATCTTGTTGCAATGTGACTCTTGATCAACAAAAAGACAGATAACTAACATGATATACAGAAATTACAGAAGTGAATGATGGGGGACTTTCATGGACGTCGCTGGTGCGGTGTCACCCAAAGAACGAGGTGCCGAAGCAAGGTCGTAAACCAGCAACCAAGGAACCGCATACGGCACCGATGAATGAGAAACTCCGGCGTACCCACGCCTCCTGGAGCTTCTTCGCGCCACAATGGCTAGCCTGGTTATGGTTGAGCACAGGAACGCTCGCCTCAGTTCGAAGTCAATGATCAGGACTACAGCATTGTCTTAGGTAGGCTACCAGTGCACTAAGTGTATTGCGCAGACCATTGCTTAAACTTTATGTCTGTTTTTCTTCAAGTGAAGAGTCCAATAAATTTGTCTGTACCAAGTGATACTCTTCTATTCAGGGACAGTTGATATATATTTTAATACACTGAACTAATATTTTATATGTTAAAGTTCCGCGCAATCTTCTCCCCAAGCAAACAGTACAGAAAATTGGAATAGAGATCAACATAAACATCATTTCCCCACTTTTCATTGCTCATGAAAACCACACAATGCTTGTTGTACCGACATACACCGAGACCTTCAGAGGTGGTGGTCCAGATTGCTGTACACATTGGTACCTCTAATACCCAATAGCACGTCCTCTTGCATTGGCGCATGCCTGTATTCGTCGTGGCATACTATCCACAAGTTCATCAAGGCACTGTTGGTCCAGATTGTCCCACTCCTCAACGGCGATTCGGCGTAGATCCCACAGAGTGGTTGGTGGGTCGCGTCGTCCAAGGCCGGCCGGTGTGGCCGTGCGGTTCTAGGCGCTTCAGTCTGGAACCGCGTGACCGCTACGGTCGCAGGTTCGAATCCTGCCTCGGGCATGGATGTGTGTGATGTCCTTAGGTTAGTTAGGTTTAAGTAGTTATAAGTTCTAGGGGACTGATGACCACAGATGTTAAGTCCCATAGTGCTCAGACCCATTTGAACCATTTGAACGTCGTCCAAAAACAGCCATTTTCAATCTATCCCAGGCATGTTCGATAGGGATCATGTCTGGAGGACGTGCTGGGCCACTCTAGTGAGCGATGGTGTTATCCTGAAGGAAGTCATTCACAATATGTGCACGACGGGGGTGCGCACTGTCGTCCATGAAGACAAATGCCTCGCCAGTATGCTGCCGATATGGTTGCACTACCGGTCGGAGGATGGCATTCACGTATCCTACAGCCGTAACAGCACCTTCCATGACCACCAGCGGCGTACGTCAGCCCCACATATTGCCACCCCAAAATAGCAGGGAAACTGCACCTTGCTGCACTCGCTGGACAGTGTGTCCAAGGCGTTCAACCTGACCGGGTTGCCTTCTAACACGTATCCGACGACTGTCTGGTTGAAGACATATGCGACACTCATCGGTGAAGAGAACCTGATGCTAGCCCTGAGCGGTCCATTCGGCATGTTGTTGGGCCCATCTGTACCACGCTGCATGGTGTCGTTGGTACAAAGGTGGACTTCGCCATGGACGTCGGGAGTGAAGCTGTGGATCATGCAGCCTATTGTGCACAGTTTGAGTCATAACACGACGTCCTGTGGCTGCACGAAAAGCATTATTCAACATGGTGGCGTTGCTGTCAGGGTTCCTCCGAGCCACAATACGTAGATAGCGGTCACCCATTGCAGTAGTAGCCCTTGGGTGGCCTGAGCGAGGCATGTTATCGACAGTTCCTGTCTCTCTGTATCTCCTCCATGTCAGAACAACATCGCTTTCGTTCACTCCGCGAAGCCTGGACACTTCCCTGGTTGAGAGCCCTTCCTGGCACAAAGTAACAATGCGGACGCGATCGAACCGCGGTATTGACCGTCTAGGCATGGTTGAACTGTAGACAACACGAACCGTGTACCTCCTTCCTAGTGGAATGATTGGAACTGATCAGCAGTCGGATCCCCTCCATCTAATAGGCACTGCTCATGCATGGTTGTTTACATTTTTGGGCGGGTTTAGTGACTTCTCTGAACGGTCAATGGGACTGTGTCTGTGATACAATATCCACAGTCAGCGTCTTTCTTCAGGAGTTCTGGGAACCGGGGTGACGCAAACTTTTTTTAATGTGTATATTTTCGTATGCCACAACAGTCAGGAAGACAAAGAAGTTCCTCATCTGCACAGCTTGCATTTTCAAACAAACAAGGGCAGTAAGCCACTGAAATCCGCACCCAAGATGTAAAAACAGCCATATAAATACAGGATGCTCAGAGTACGCATTATTAAATCAGAATCTAACATCTTATGTCATACCTAAACGCGACACTTACATCTTGAAACTACACAGTCAGCAAGTGACGCCTCCCAGGATGTGAATAATAAGAATGCAAAGTTGTCTGTCCTCAACCCAAACTCTGAGAGACAGCAGAAAGCTTGAAGCCTACCTGACGAATAAGAAAGTTCCTTGCAGCATAAAAATTGAGGGAAATTCCGAAAAATTTCCGTGCATAGAGTACAAATAAGAAGAAAACAGTTTACTAGTTCGGCCGGCCGGAGTGGCCGAGCGGTTCTAGGAGCTACAGTGTGGAACCGCGCGACCGCTGCGGTCGCAGTTTCGAATGCTGCCTCGGGCATCGATGTGTGTGATGTCCTTAGTTTAGTTAGGTTTAAGTAGTTCTAAGTTCTAGTGGACTGATGACCTCAGAAGTTAAGTACCATAGTGCTCAGAGCCATGTGAACCACTTTTCAATTTACTAGTTTGGTACCGAGTTTGAATGGTCTTCCATTACAGATTGACGTAGCACGCACAGTGTGTAGTACAGGAGGCAAAACACAGGACTGAATGAATAGTCAATACTGTTGAGATGGAGCTAAATTTCTCACATTCTGTTGGAACAGAACGGCAGGATACTTGTTGACATCCACGCTGAAAAGATGCTTGCTACATGTCAAGTGGGCATATGGGGGTAAAGAAGCCTTGCGGCCGCGCGTAAGGGATTAACTCACGGAAAACGTAACTTCTGATTACAGTGAGCAGGCCTTGGAAACCACCCCAGAATGCCAACCAATACGTGAGGCAAGCTTTTCCGCTGTAACTCCACAGCAAACATGGAATGTCCTGGAATCCGCTTCCTTGGATGAGAACCTTTCAGCCACCATCCAACAGCTGGCACTGTCCGCTAAAATAATGAAATAAATATGATTGAAATGATATAGCATCGTGAGGCGTTCTGTTCTAATCGTGTCACAACATCTATTTCGAAAGCAAAAGCGTTCGTGTTTGAATCTGTAAGAAACTTAACTGCCGAGTATTAAGTAGTTTGTTTTCGAAAGCATGCCTGTATGATCCTGTTTAGAAGCGACAGAATTACAAATATACTTTGTATTAAATAAGTACTGCTCATAAGTCTCAGCTGTTAGTGGTGCAGTAGATTTTTTTCCTTCTACGCCAATGCAAGGAGAAGCTTTGCATGAATAATTTTATGCGAATGCAGATCTCCAATTAAAAAAAGGACCTAATGACTATAAAATAGGAAATCACGATGAGAACGGATAATTGGTTTCCGATTGAACACTCTTACACTTGTACGCCACATTTTGAAGCGAGATTTATACACGAAGTGAATTCGTATAAAATTATCCAAGCAAAATGTCTTCTTGCATTGGCGAAGAAGAAAACGGCAGAAGGCCTGCTGTGCTTAGTATTTTTACTTTTTCGGTACTCCAAAACAAAACAACAATAATCTATTTAGGCCTTAAAGGCCACATAGACGCAGTATCGCCAGCATCGAGAAACTCTATTACTAATTTTTGTTTGCTTGTCATAAGCTTCTATTAACACGTGTCAGATTTTTATAAGTGTTGCTGATCGACATTGGTAGAAAAGAGCGAACCGTTATCAGGTGAATCCATTGTTCAGCAACTGACGAATTCTCTCGATATAAGACAGTATTAATCATATCAGTATTACCCATAAGATAATTACGACTTAAATAAAACGAAACTGTACTTAAGTCAATTTTCTCAAAGTTCTGTGACACATACCCTACACGTTTCTTCACAAGAGATAGATCTTTTGTGTGGAAAACGGAATACAAAAAAGATAAAAATGACCCTAAAATGAATTTAAGAGAGCGTGTATTTCCTTGCAAATGTCACATAGCAAATCGTCTTGAACAGAAGTGTTTATAGATACATAACTGAAAGTTATGTGAGACGAAGTATATCTAGTTTTCATCCTAAAATAATGAGGAATAATTTCGTTTGTAATTGTGGTTATTAAAAAGAAACAACTGGAACTCAGTTCGTCGGTGTTTCACACCTACCAGAATGAAATTTCCACTCCGCAGCGGAGTATGCGCTGATGTGAAACATCCTGGCAGATTAAATCTGTGTGCTGGACGGAGACTCGGTCGACACCTTTGCCTTTCGCGTGCAAGTACTCTGCCGACTGAGCTACCCAAGCACGACTCACGACCCGCCCTCACATCTTCAATTCTGCCAGTACCTCATCTCCTACCTTCCAAACTTCACAGAAGCTCTCCTGAAGTTGGTAGAGCACTTGTCCGCGAAAGGAAAAGATCCCGAGGTCGAGTATCGGTCCGGCACACAGTTTTAATCTGTCAGACAGTTTCGTTTCACACCGTATTTACTACTGTCCAAGATCAGTCCTGTTTGTTTTGACTAAATGAAACTCGGCGTTGGTTTTTTTCAACTTCCTTCACGTTCGTGTAAGTTTAGCTCCTATATTGTATTCTTGGGCGCACATACGATATTGGAAATAAGGCCAATTACCTAACGATGCAGTGGGTTAATCATTTCATATTTATGAAATCTCACTATTGGGACCGATAACAGCTTCGAAGGTTAATTCAAAAGGAACCCGCGTAAATTATTACCGCGAAATGTAAACCTAGAATGGGTTCACGGGGGCATTTCTGAAATGTTCAGAACGTGGTTATCCATTCCAGCCTAAATACACAATCGATAGACAAATTATTGCAACGAACAGGGTTTTCGATGAATGCTATTCGAGGTGGTTCATGACTTGGCGTCTACGTAGGGACTTCAAAAGTAACTTACACAGGTCGTCCCAAACAAAGACCATTGCAAGACGGGAGTGACTGCGAGCTAACATCCCATGGATGTTCGGGCTCACATGCGGTTCCTCTTCGCCGAAATGTCATGGTTCAAACTCGTCTATTGGTTGAACCTCACGTGTCACATTACACGCTCTAAATTAGACACCTGTGACCCTTTGGTTAAATTGTCTGGCTGATGGCAAGTTTGCGAAATGCAAAGTTAACGTAACATATACTAACAGTGATAATAATATCGGGAACTAAATTAACGACCCATAAATGATGTAGAGCACGCAGTTGCGATTTGGTTAGGATAATATTTATTCAGAAAGCAAACTAATAGCGAAAGTAGTCGTATTTAGAATTACTATTACACTCGAGCGCACATCAATTTGCCACAGTTCGATCATACACAATCTTATTGCGAATTACAAGTTCGATACTCCACCTCGTTATCTATGCGAAAAGTTAGAGTTCACACCAGGCGCGCGGCTTCTCACCGCTCAGAGACTAAGTCCTGTGATACCACACAACGCGAAATTTTCTAAGTCGTTTCACTTCCTAGCTACCTAAAGACCGACCGTCCGCTTACGCGTCTCCTCCAGCACTGCCCCCTATGGTGTCTTGACCTGAACTGTCCCTCTCTGCCCATCTCCGCCCGCATTTTCCCGCTCGCCGAACATCGTCACTCAATTGACGGGCAGTCCCCTTTCCTGAAGCCGTCATCTGATTGGCTACAGCTTATTCTATATTATTTTACATTTTAAAATATTTAAATAATCAAAGCTTGACGACTTTCAACTTCTAGATAAAGTAATAATAATATCTATTACACAATAAACTTTAAATTCTTTCACATAAAACCAATAGAAGTTCCTTCTTAACTTTGAATGTCACGGCCAGTAGCCTTGCACCAATGTGCTTTCTGATAAATAAATATAGAACAAAAGTAACTATTATGCAGTAACTTTACAGCAAATATTCTATTACCTAATGATTCAATAAGGTGTCATGCTGTAATCGTTCAATGTGTTTTGTGTGGAGGAACTGATGATCTGATGCTTAACTGAAAACACGGATAATTTAAATTTACTATATCTTTTTTTCAAAAAAAAAAGTTACAGAGTTGATATTTACATTTGTCATTTTAATTATGCGCTTCTATATGAAATATCAATTGTTAGGATCGACCAAAGCGTTCAGATTTTAGCATTCAGCTATTTGTTACAAAACTTGTTAATTTCACTTTAACAGTGAATCCTAAACCACTATAGATATGATCAATATTCAAGTTTTGTTGGGATTGCCATGAAATGTTATGGAGAATGCAGATTAAAATTACTGTGGCTTGATTCCCTGCATTACTACGGAATTAAATAGTTTTCATGAATGTTTCCCTTTATGGCCGATCTTAGGACCGCCATATTTAACACTGCTACGTCTCCCTAGCCAAAACAGCCTTCTACTGGGTTTCTCTAAGACGTAGGTTCTCGTCTGTCTCACTCGCACGCTGCAGCGCTTAGGCCTCCATAGACAATAGACGCCTGTGAGTTTCCCCACCTCGTGGTGAATCTGCGCCCTTTGTGGCACACGGTCCTGAACGACAGGGTTCGTTTCACAATTCCTATAGCTGACTCTTTCGGCAATATATTTAAATGAGAGCGAAATGCTCGTTAACTCACGTGATGTGTTGTCAGAAGAGAGTATATGTTTCAGATATCGTCAGACGCAGTTCTATTGCGCTGTGGATAACACGTTCATCACAGTGAGCAAGCGAAATGACGTAGCAACTGAAACGTGCTCCGAAGTTGTGAAACGTCCCCTTAGAAAAATTATACATGACTGTGCTTAAACTGACACACAATATTTTTTAGCGCAACGCAATCTGACTTTCAAAAATCTCTACAAAATAATGACCCTGACTAACATTAACCTATACGTAAGCGGGATAGTACGATTCTTGTGGGCAAAACGTCTAATTTCACACGGATTCACCGGAAAGTCTGTCGGTAGACAGAAAAAAATGCAGTGTGATGCCCAGCCGCAGTGAAATGGTCCCTGCAACTTGACCAATGCCGCATAAATATGGGCGACTGTAATCGGGAGGGAAGGCTATCGACAATGAAGAAATTCAGCGACCAGGCAAACGAGGCACTGATTCGCTGCAGTCGCAGATTTTCCGACGAAGATGATGCTCAACCAGCGGTTCTTGAATGGCCCCATAACCAGGGAGCAGATTTCTATCGTCGAGGAACTGAACGATTAATAGAACATTGCGACCATTGTTTACAGGTACTTGCTGACCATGTTGAAAAGAAGTATCACGTATTTGTGTCATTGTGAAGTGTAGTGCAGCATTGA
Source organism: Schistocerca cancellata (assembly GCF_023864275.1). Taxonomy (NCBI): domain Eukaryota; kingdom Metazoa; phylum Arthropoda; class Insecta; order Orthoptera; family Acrididae; genus Schistocerca; species Schistocerca cancellata. Next base: position 347,541,605 of record NC_064627.1, on the reverse strand, counting down.
ATAAAAGTTACTAAGTCTGCCGTTAACGTGTAACATACCTTTTGACGTCCCCTCGTACATCCGAAACACGGAACGTGAGGAGACAGAATTTTAACACCTTCTTTTAGAATCTTGCCTTAAAATTTCAACCCAAAGAAACGTTGCCTCGACTTCGAAGTGATACGAGGCAAACTCAATACAGCAGGCGCCAAATTAATTAGTCGGGAACTGCTGAACTGGCAACCCCCCTTACCCCCGCCCCCTCCCTCATGGAGACAAGTATCGATTCGTCGGATTCTGAGGTGCGCTTGGGAAAACTGAGATGCGCTGAAGAAACTGAAAGACGCTCGCACAGAACTGCGTGACTGATGTGGGGAAGAAGCCTAAATATCTCTAGTAGTATAATATACTGAGGAGACAAAAGTCATGGGATAGCAATGTGCTCATATACAGACGAAAATTGAATGGGTATGTCGTATAACAAAAGATGCGGTACTGAATAGAATAGGGAAACAAGGAATTCGTGCCACAATTTTCGTAAAAGAAGAGATTGGTTGATAAGACACGTCATGAACCATCGAGGCATCGTCAGTTTGGTAATCCAAGGAAGTGTGAGGAGTAAATGAGGGGTAAAAACTGTAGAGGGAGACCAAGGGATAAAATGATAAGCAAGTTCAAATGGATATAGCTGTGGTACTTATGCAGAGGTAAGAGGCCTCCCAGGATAGACTAGCATGGAAAGCTGCATGGAAGTCTTTGGAGTGAAGACAACCACCACCAATAACAAACACAACACAAAGTACTCTCTGCATCGATATAGTGGACAACACACTATCCTACGTTTGCCTGTTTCATCCTTGTACCTATGACATGTACGGAACATTTAAAACTCTGTTAGTTGTCGTAGTCCTGCCATTTAAGGTTCACAAATGGTTCAAATGGCTCTGAGCACTATGGGACTTAACAGCTATGGTCATCAGTCCCCTAGAACTTAGAACTACTTAAACCTAACTAACCTAAGGACATCACACAACACCCAGTCATCACGAGGCAGAGAAAATCCCTGACCCCGCCGGGAATCGAACCCCGGAACCCGGCCGTGGGAAGCGAGAACGCTACCGCACGAGCACGAACTGCGGACGCCATTTAAGGTGGACTCTTACAAAAGTCTATCGGGTTTGCCCCTCCCCCCCCCCCCCCCCAGCAAAAGTTTTCATTTGGAGAACGGTTACGGGATTATGTGTCAATGCTAGAGGTCTGTACAGAATGATACTTTTAAAAAGATAAATTACGTGTATTTTCTTGAACTTAGGATGATATTGGTGTGCGAAACATGGTTATCAACTACGGTTGTGATCCTTTTCATATCTTTTTCCACAGACACTGAGGGGACAAAAGTCATGGGATACGTGCTGCTATTGTGTCGGGCCTACGTTTGATTGGCTTAGTGCAGCAAATGTATATGGCATGGACTCAAGTCGTTGGTAGTCCCCTGCAGAAATAGTGAACCATGCTGCCTCTATAGCACAACATTGGCGGAGCTGTCATTTATAATCAGGTGATCCAGGTGAAAAGGTGTCCGACGTGATTATGGCAGCACGACGGGAAGTAACAGGCTGGACGCGGATTGGTAGTTGGAGCTAGACGAACAGGACATTCCATTTCGGAAATCGTTAGGGAATTCGGTATTCCGACATCCACAATGTCAAGAGTGTGCAGAAAATACCAAATTTCAGGCATTACTTTTCACCACAGACAACACAGTGGCCGACAACCTTCACTTAACGACCGAGAGCAGCGGCGTTCCCGTAGAGTTGTCAGTGCTTACAGAAAGGCAACACTGCTTGAAATAACTCCATAAATCAATGTGGGACGTACGACGAACGTATCCGTTAGGAAATCCAGGCGAAATTTGGCATTAGTGGACTATGGCTGCACACGACTAATGTGAGTGCCTTTGCCAACACCATTACTTTGCCTGCAGCACCTTTCATGGGCTAGTAACCATACCGGTTGGACCCTTGACTACTGTAAAATCGTGGCCTGGTCCAATGAATCCGAGCTTCAGGGATCTTGTGTGTCGCAGACACCAAGCAGCCATGAACCGAAGTTGTCAACAAATCATTGTTCAAGCTGGTAGTGGTAGTGGCTCCACAGTGGTGAGGACTGTGTTTACGTGGAATGGACGGGGTTTCTGATCCAACTGAACCGACCATTTTAAGTGGTTTTGTTCGGTTATATGGAGACCAACTGCAGCCATTCAACGACTTCATGTTTCCATACAAGTCGCCAGGCCACAGTTGTTCGTGATTGGTTTGAAAAATTTTGTGGACAATTCGAGCGAATGATTCGGCCATCCAGATCGCCGGACATGAATCCCATCGAACATTTATGGGACATAGTAGGGACATCAATTCGCGCACTAAGTCCTGCACTGGCAACACTTTTGCAGCTATGGACGACTATAGAGGCAGCGTGGGTCAATATTTATGCAGGGGACGTCCAACGACTTGAGTTCATGCTACATCCAGTTGGTCCACTACACCCGTCAAAACAAGGTCCGACACAATATTAGGAGGTATCTTATCACTTTTGTTCTCTCAGCATATATGGAAAAAGCTATGAGAAGGATCAAAACCGAAGTTGGTAACCATGTTTCACACACCAACACCACCCAAAGTTCAAGAACATGCGCGTAATTTTTCTTTTTAAAAGCATCTATGATTCTACACAGACTTTAGCATTGACGCATAACCCCGTAATCTTACTCCAAATGAAAACATTAACTGCTGGGCCAAACCCGATAGACTCTTGGAAGAGTCCTTCTTCAATGGCAGGATTACTATAACTAGCAGAGTTTTAAACGTCCCGTTTATCACAAGTGATAAAACAGGCAACAGTAGGTTAGTGTGTTGTCCGCTATATGTATACAGAGAGTACTTTGTGTTGTTCTTATTGTTAATAGTGGTTGTCTTAACTAAAGACTGGTTTCATACAGTTCTCCACGCTAGTCTGTCCTGTGGAGGCCTCTTCATCTCTGCATAACTACCACAGCCTACATCCATTTGAACTTGCTTACGGTATTATCTCTTGGTCGCCCTCTACAGTTTTTACCCCACATTTACTCCACACACTACCTTCCATTATCAAAATGACGATTCCCTAATGGTTCATGACGTATCTTATCACCCAATTTCTTTTATTCAAGTTGTGGCACAAATTTCTTTTTTTCCCAGTTCTGTTCAGTACCTCATTTTTTGTTATACTGTCTACCCATTCAATCTTCGGCATTCTTCTATAGCACTACCTTTCAATATTTTTATCCTTTCTGGTCTGAACTGCTTATCGTCCTCGTTTCACTTCCGTACACGGCTACACTCTAAAAAAAATGCGTTTAAATATGTTAATTAGATATTCTTCCTTTCTGGAAATGTTCTTCTTGTTACTTCCAATCTGCGTTTTATATCTTCTCTATTTCGTCCATCATCAGTTATTTACTGTCCAAAAAGAAAAACTCTTCTGCTACTTTTAGTTTCTCATTACCTAACCTATTTCCCTCAGAATCGCCTTATTTACTTCGATTACACTCCGATAATTTTTTTTTTTTTTTTTTTTAGTTTCGTTGATGTTCACCTTATAATCTCTTATCATGACACTATCCATTCCATTCAACTGTCCTTCCAAGTCCTTTGATGTCTCTGATAGAATTACAACGTCATAGGCAAGCTTTAAGGTTTCTATTTCTTTTTCAAATTTCTCCTTGGCTTCCGTCACTGCTTGCTCAATGTACAGACTGAATAACATCGGGAATAGGCTACAACAATGTCTCACTCCGTTACCACCATAATTCCCGTGAGTTCCGTGCTCATTCGCGAAAGTCAACTGGGAGGTTAGCCTTGGTTTGAGCCAGGTTCCTCTGATTTTACGGATATGGTCATTTCGAAAGATACAATTCCCAAGTCATTTTTCAGTATGGTTTAAAGCACGAGTATGCCTCCTGAATTTTTCATGTTTCCTGTCATTTTAACTCAGGTCATGTTGGCTGTGATGTTGGAGGTGCCATCAAAATAGCATAGTAGCACAGGGAACTGAAACTTCTATACTCCACTCATCAAGCGAATACCATGATTTAGACCGAGCGAGGTGGCGCAGTGGTTAGACACTGGACTCGCATTCGGGAGGACGACTGTTCAATCCCGCGTCTGGGCATCCTGATTTAGGTTTTCCGTGATTTCCCTATATCGCTCCAGGCAAATGCCAGGATGGTTCCTTTGAAAGGGCACGGCCGACTTCCTTCCCCATCCTTCCCTAATCCGATGAGACTAATGACCTCGCTGTCTGGTCTCCTTCCCCAAACAACCCAACTCCAACCATGGTTTAACACGACTCTGAAAGTGCTGTTATTCGGTGCAGTGTAGACGTTAAATGCGAATGACAATAGATGTGTAGTTGTAGGTATCTCCTCATATCATGAGTTAAATGTAGTGTTAATTTTTAAAATCCACAATTTATTGACATGCAAGTTGTGCTTTCAGATTATGAATGGTATCAATTAAGTTAAAATTTAATGCGTAACTGCTATCTTCAACGTCCAAATGCCAGCAGTGTTACTAGATTGTCTTCCAGTACATGCTGGTGCTGTTCTGGAACAGTGAAAATACAAAATAACAAGAATACCACACAGCGTACTGACGTTTACGAATCTATGTTTAGAAACTTGATATGTGCTAGTTCAGCCATCAAGAATGTCGTGTGTTAGTGTAGATCATTTGGACATGTCTGATTTGTTCTTACAAACCTTGAACGTCACAACACTTCCGTGGAAGCCTTTCCTAAGAATTTCGGTGAGTGCTGTGCTTCAGTATGCAGCATGTAGGATGTATCTGCATCATCACTTTCTGATATTGCTAGAAAATTATGCGCATATATATATATATATATTGATGTGTTGGCAAATGTGCCAACACCTTGTAGATAGAGGAGGTCGAAATGAACGCTATAATCTAACGCAGACGGGCGTGAGGTCTGGAACAGGATACGTAATGAAAGCTATAAAGAAAAGTACGTAGCTGCTGGAATACTTAACTTTTAATCCATCATTTGTATACAGCGTTCTTGATGATACAAGTGAGACTCTCTATAGAAATGGTTAATGGAGCCTTGCTAGGTCGTAGCCATGGACTTAGCTGAAGGCTATTCTAACTGTCTATCGGCAAATGAGAGAAAGGCTTCGTCAGTGTAGTCGCTAGCAAAGTCGTCGTACAACTGGGGCGAGTGCTAGTACGTCTCTCTAGACCTGCCGTGTGGTGGCGCTCGGTCTTCAATTACTGACACTGGCGACACGCGGGTCCGACATGTACTAATGGACCGCGGCCGATTTAAAGCTACCACCTAGCAAGTGTGGTGTCTGGCGGTGACACCACACACACACACACACACACACACACACACACATATATATATATATATATATATATATATATATATATATATATATATACTCCTGGAAATTGAAGTAAGAACACCGTGAATTCATTGTCCCAGGAAGGGGAAACTTTATTGACACATTCCTGGGGTCAGATACATCACATGATCACACTGACAGAACCACAGGCACATAGACACAGGCAACAGAGCATGCACAATGTCGGCACTAGTACAGTGCATATCCACCTTTCGCAGCAATGCAGGCTGCTATTCACCCATGGAGACGATCGTAGAGATGCTGGATGTAGTCCTGTGGAACGGCTTGCCATGCCATTTCCACCTGGCGCCTTAGTTGGACCAGCGTTCGTGCTGGACGTGCAGACCGCGTGAGACGACGCTTCATCCAGTCCCAAACATGCTCAATGGGGGACAGATCCGGAGATCTTGCTGGCCACGGTAGTTGACTTACACCTTCTAGAGCACGTTGGGTGGCACGGGATACATGCGGACGTGCATTGCCCTGTTGGAACAGCAAGTTCCCTTGCCGGTCTAGGAATGGTAGAACGATGGGTTCGATGACGGTTTGGATGTACCGTGCACTATTCAGTGTCCCCTCGACGATCACCAGTGGTGTACGGCCAGTGTAGGAGATCGCTCCCCACACCATGATGCCGGGTGTTGGCCCTGTGTGCCTCGGTCGTATGCAGTCCTGATTGTGGCGCTCACCTGCACGGTGCCAAACACGCATACGACCATCATTGGCACCAAGGCAGAAGCGACTCTCATCGCTGAAGACGACACGTCTCCATTCGTCCCTCCATTCACGCCTGTCGCGACACCACTGGAGGCGGACTGCACGATGTTGGGGCGTGAGCGGAAGACGGCCTGACGGTGTGCGGGACCGTAGCCCAGCTTCATGAAGACGGTTGCGAATGGTCCTCGCCGATACCCCAGGAGCAACAGTGTCCCTAATTTGCTGGGAAGTGGCGGTGCGGTCCCCTACGGCACTGCGTAGGATCCTACGGTCTTGGCGTGCATCCGTGCGTCGCTGCGGTCCGGTCCCAGGTCGACGGGCATGTGCACCTTCCGCCGACCACTGGCGACAACATCGATGTACTGTGGAGACCTCACGCCCCACGTGTTGAGCAATTCGGCGGTACGTCCACCAGGCCTCCCGCATGCCCACTATACGCCCTCGCTCAAAGTCCGTCAACTGCACATACGGTTCACGTCCACGCTGTCGCGGCATGCTACCAGTGTTAAAGACTGCGATGGAGCTCCGTATGCCACGGCAAACTGGCTGACACTGACGGCGGCGGTGCACAAATGCTGCGCAGCTAGCGCCATTCGACGGCCAACACCGCGGTTCCTGGTGTGTCCGCTGTGCCGTGCGTGTGATTATTGCTTGTACAGCCCTCTCGCAGTGTCCGGAGCAAGTATGGTGGGTCTGACACACCGGTGTCAATGTGTTCTTTTTTCCATTTCCAGTAGTGTATATATATATATATATAACTTGTGTATCTTACTATGTCAAACTAAATTCACTGAAGCGAGAGTAAATCAGTATATAGGTCTGTAAACTTGTTTCATACATGTTGAATAAAATATACAGTTAATATTAACAAAGTACAAATGGCAACTGAAATTCTTTACACGTGCAGTAATGTAGATAAAGAGGCATTCCAGACATAAGGAGTAATGGAAAACGTTTATCTACGGACAGAAGCTCAAAGACAAACTGTATCTCAAGTTTAAGCAAATAGCTGTCCATGCACAAGATACATACATATCTAGTAGAACAGCTCATGATATGAGGGTTCACAGCTTTTTTTATTGTGATAGTGAAAAGACTTAGCACATTTTTACACGGGAGGAAACTTAACAGTTTAGCTGAGGCAATGTCAGAGAGTGAAACAGAGCCTCAACAGTTCTTGCAAAAAATGACTCTGGAACAGTAAAGCTGTAGCAAAATACTACATGTCACGCCACAAATGTCAACAAAGCACCTCTCAACATACATATAGTTTTATGCAGAGAATTCTCAGAACTAACAACCTCATCCACTGCATTATAGGTGTAAAAGCAAAAGACTACACCCAGAGATGGATTTTACACTCAAGATGGAGCTATATTGTTGAGAATAAGAACATTTTACATGAGGTGAAACTCAACAGTCCAAATTTATAATGTCAAGGAGAGACTTAACGGTTCATACATTATCAGGTGGTGTCACTATGTTAGAGAGAAGCTTAGCAGTTCATGCATTTTCAGCTATTCTTGGGCTCAGCAGTACATTATTAGAGAGAGGAAAAGTGTGTGTGATGCAACTGCTCAAAAGTGTGTTGTACCGGGTGATCAAAAAGTCAATATAAATTTGAAAGCTTAATAAAACACGGAATAATGCAGATAGAGAGGTAAATATTGACACACGTGCTTGGAATGATATGGGGTTTTATTAGAACAAAAAAAAAAAAGTTCACAAAATGTCCGACAGATGCCGCTGGACAGCAAAACGTCAGTGACTGCGCATGACAATCGTGTATAAAAGGAGCTGTAATGAGAGAGAGAGAATCAGATGCGCCAGCAGTCGCAGCATATTTGACGGGAAGCACTTTTTGTAAGTCTCATTGATATTTTTTTTTATTTCATAGTCTGCCATAGCTTAATTTGGAAGGACAAGGATGCTTTATTGAATGGGGGTAATGCTCTTACTTATGTCAATTTTTCGTGGTTTCTTTCATCTTGCTCTTTTGATTCTTCTCTTGTTATCTTTTCTTGGTTGTGTCTGTAAAAACATATGTGGACCATCTAAGTTTATTATTAGTTGAATTATTACTTGAAATCAAATCTATTGTATTGTGGTTGTATTCAATCTCAATATTACATTTTAACAACTCATCTGGTGGAAGAATCGGTGACTTTTTGTAACCAGAATTAGCTGGTCTGGTCGCGATGTGTTTAGCCGCCATTGTGGCCATCCCATTATGATAATAATTAGTTAAATTTGTCACATGAACTTGCGATTTTTTATCTGACGAAATACGATGTACAAGTGCGAACAGAAATTGAAGCACGCACTCGTATAATTTTAAATTTCGTGGTCATAGAATTATTTTAACCAAGCCAATTAATCATTGAGAAATATTTCATGTCCCGTTCTTTAATGGAGTTGAGAGGGAGGAGTGTTTAATAATGACAGTATTATTATTAGTAGTAGTAGTAGTATTATTTCTTTCCTTTCTCAGACATTATGTCTGGTTAAAAATGGAAAGTGACGCGAACCTTGATCAAGCGTGACTTCCTTTTCACTGTACAGTATATGTTACATTGCATTTAGGAACTTTCGGGTAATTGAACATGTATCAATAATTACAGATCTGTAGTTGTATATATACGTTTGGATGCAGCTGTATTGCGTTGATGTACTGGTGGATATTGTGTGGTATGACTCCTGTAGTTGATAGTATAATTGGTATAATGTCAACTTTATCCTGATGCCACATGTCCTTGACTTCCTCAGCCACTTGGATCTATTTTTCAATTTTTTCTCCTGTTTTGTATTGGGTTGGATATTTCGATTAGTTGTGTTAATTTCTTCTTTTTATTGGTGAGTATGACGTCAGGTTTGTTACGTGGTGTTGTTTTATCTGTTATAATGGTTCTGTTCCAGTATAATTTGTATTCATCATTCTCCAGTACATTTTGTGGTGCATACTTGTATGTGGGAACGTGTTGTTTTATTATTTTATGTTGTATGGCAAGTTGTTGATGTATTATTTTTGCTACATTGTCATGTCTTCTGGTGCATTCTGTATTTGCTAGTATTGCACATCCGCTTGTGATGTGATCTACTGTTTCTATTTGTTGTTTGCAAAGTCTGCATTTATCTGTTGTGATATTGGGATCTTTAATAATATGCTTGCTGTAATATCTGGTGCTTATTGTTTGATCCTGTATTTCAATCATGAATCCTTCCGTCTCATGTATATATTGCCTTTTCTTAGCCATGTGTTGGATGCGTCTTGATCGATGTGTGGCTGTGTTAGATGATACGGGTGCTTGCCATGTATTGTTTTCTTTTTCCAATTTACTTTCTTTGTATCTGTTGATGTTATGTGATCTAAGTGGCTGTGGAAGTGGTTATGAAATTGCAATGGTGTAGCCGATGTATTTATGTGAGTGATTGCTTTGTGTATTTTGCTAGTTTCTGCTCGTTCTATAAAGAATTTTCTTAAATTGTCTACCTGTCCATGATGAAGGTATTTATATCGATAAATCCCCTTCCTCCTTCCTTTCTGCTTAATGTGAATCTTTCTGTTGATGAATGTATGTGATGTATTCTATATTTGTGGTACTGTGATCGTGTAAGTGTATTGAGTGCTTCTAGTTCTGTGTTACTCCATTTCATTGATTATTATTATTATTATGTAGGTTTTTTATATCGGTAAATCCCCTTCCTCCATCCTTTCTGCTTAATGTGAATCTTTCTGTTGCTGAATGTATGTGATGTATTCTATATTTGTGGTACTGTGATCGTGTAAGTGTATTGAGTGCTTCTAGTTCTGTGTTACTCCATTTCATTGATTATTATTATTATTATGAAAATGCTTAGCTCAGTTTTCTCTCTCTAATATGTAACGGCGTTTTTATGTGATCTGAAACCACAGTTCGCTATAGAAATTGTCCGAATTTGGACATTGTTTAAACAAAACGATTCTTTCCAATTCCGTTACTGCTCAGATTACATATAAGGGCTGTTACAGCGAATTCATGTGAAATGAGCTTCTCCTTAAGTCAGCATAGAAGTCTACCGCCACAAACCATTTAGACGGATTACGGAAAATCCGAACCCCAGTCATCAGATACTGGAAACTGACTTCCGGGATCTACAATCGCCTAGGCCCTAGAGGATCAGCCAGTGAACGTAGTCAGGGATGATCTACATTATTCTGACTGTATATTGAGGGGCGAGATTAAAAGGCGAAAGATTAAAAGGAACCCATCACTAATACCGGGAAATAAAAAAATTAAAAAATATTTGATGAAATAATCTGTCTAAAAGTAAGAAATAAAACAGATTAGAGAGACAGTTAAGACGTCTTTGAATGATGCTCGAAATCCTGTAGAGCAAATCAGATACCGATTGAGAATTTTAAGATAGAAACATGTCAACGCCTTACAATAGCATACGGCACGGTCTACAAACCCATCAGACAAAGTCCTCTTTAAAATTCTAAGTTAAACATTGAACTTTAAATTCTGGATCGCCACCTCACTAGCTGTACATGATTTTGGGTTTCAGTCAAAGTCACGTCAGATGTTTCTCTTACCTACGTTAATTCTCACTTTGAGACAGATCATTCCACAGAATATTGACCTCTGCGCATTGTTTTTATTTTCAAATTTTCTTCTTAATCATCCTGATAATTTTCATGCAGTTAAATCTCTTTTGGGAACACAAGACCTGACACAACACCACACTAGTCAGTTTCTCATTTCGCACCTTTAGTTTCGCTATGAAAATTCGAACGAAAATGTTCCCTGAAATCACTAATTAAGTTTTTCTAAACTATCCTGATTACTTTCAAGCGATTAAACCGGATTTTGCGAAACTAGATCTCATGTACTCAATTTTATACCTTATTTGTCTGTTTCCCTCTCTTTGTTTGGCGATGAAAACTGAAGCAAATACCAAGTGTGTATATTTTCTAGGGAGTCAAACGTTTCACCAAGAAGGGGCATTGGGAAGAAGTGACAGCGAGCAATAAATTCAACCAAACTCGAACTGGTAAAGGTGAGGTACGATATGGAAAAAGACTATCTGGCCGTTGGATGGAGCTGAATTCCCATCCAGGCGATAGGTAAAGTTTGTATCTCACGTGTTGTTGTTGGTTACTCTCATAAATGCAGTAAATGGACTAATAAAGGCGAATCGGGAGCATTAATTTAACATATTGTTGTTTGGAATATAAGCTACTAGTGTATAATCGAAAGAATCATCTGATGCAGGTACAATCTGCGCCAGCGATTTCTTAAACAAAGGTTAGAGAAGAAAGGTATTATTTTTGTATTACTACTAATAGTAAACTCGGGCATCGGCTATGGCTCTGCAAAAACAACAAAGCATTCCAGTGTTAATATTCCAACAAAGATGTCTTAATTGATGTATCCTCGCACAGGCAGCACGGCAGCTCTCAAGCGCACTTATACTCTTAACAATCGTGCGCCAGCTTCATGAAAATATTTACCTCCATAGTATGTAACAATGAACCACAGACCTAGTGCTGCTGGGAAAAACCGGCCGCTGTGGCCGAGTGATTCTAGGCGCTTCAGTCCGGAACCGCGTTGCTGCTGCTGCTGCGGTCGCTGGATCGAATCTTGCCTCAGGTATGGATGTGTGTGACGTCCTTAGGTTAGGTTTAAGAGATCTAAGTCTAGGGGACTGATGACCTCATATGTTAAGTCCCATAGTGCTTAGAGCCATTTGAACCATTTCTGATGAGAATAGGTACGCTGTTAAGGAATTGAATGATACACCTTGCACTTCTCACGTCGTTACAAAATATACAGAAAATCCATCAGAAAGACAAATTGTATTTTGCTAAAAACTGTCTTGATTGCATAAATATTACATTTTTATTAGGTGACTGGTTTCAATCTATTGGGCTTAGATCATCGATTACATCTCTCTAGAGCAGTATGCTCAGCCTGACCAGCTCCCGTCATTATTATGGAGTACAAGTTCTGAAGATGACTTAAGTACAATAGATCGAAACCTATCACCAATTTAAATAAAATACTTATGCGATCAAGACTGTTTTTAGGAATGTTGTTGATATACTTGAGACCGCTGTTTCACTATTACAATGTCTCAGAAAATAAATATTAAATTAATCTGAAATTTGAATGTTACACTTGATTCCGAGTAGCAGTCTGTATATACACAACCGGCCATTAAAATTTCTGCACCAAGAAGAAAAACAGATGATAAATGGGTATCCATTGCACAAATATATTATACTGGAACTGACATGTGATTACATTTTCACGCAATTTGGGTGCATAGATCCTGACAAATCAGTACCCAGAACAACCACCTCTGGCCGTAATAACGGCCTTGATACGCCTGGGCATTGCGTCAAACAGAGCTTGGATGGCGTGTACAGGTACAGCTGCCCATGCAGCTTCAACACGATACCACAGTTCATCGAGAGTAGTGACTGGCGTATTGTGACGAGCCAGTTGCTCGGCCACCATTGACCAGACGTTTTCAGTTATTGAGAGATCTGGAGAATGTGCTGGCCAGGGCAGCAGTGGAACGTTTTCTGAATCCAGAAAGGCCCGTACAGGACCTGCAACATGAGGTCGTGCATTATCCTGCTGAAATGTAGAGTTTCGCAGGAATCGAATGAAGGGTAGAACCACGGGTCGTAACACATCTGAAATGTAACGTCCACTGTTCAAAGTGCCGTCAATGCGAACAACAGGTGACCGAAACGTGTAACCAATGGCATCCGGTACCATCACACCGGGTGATACGCCAGTATGGTGATGACGAATACACGCTTCCAATGTGCGTTCACCGCGATGTCGCCAAACACGGATGCGACCATCATCATGCTGTAAACAGAACCTGTATTCATCCGGAAAAATGACGTTTTACCATTCGTGCACCAAGGTTCGTCGTTGAGTACACTACGGCAGGCGCTCCTGTCTGTGATGCAGCGTCAAGGGTAACTGCAGCCATGGTCTCCGAGCTGATAGTCCATGCTGCCGCAAGCGTCGTCGAACTGTTCGTGCAGATGGTTGTGGTCTTGCAAACGTCCCCATCTGTTGACTCAGGGATCGAGACGTGGCTGCACGATCCGTTACAGCCATGTGGATAAGATGCCTGTCATCTCGACTGCTAGTGATACGAGGCCATTGGGATCCAGCACGGCGTTCCGTATTACCCTCCTGAACCCACTGATTTCATATTCTGCTAACAGTCATTGGATCTCGACCAAAGCGAGCAGCCATGTCGCGATTCCATAAACCGCAATCGCGATAGGCTACAATCCGACCTTTATCAAAGTCGGAAACGTGATGATACGCATTCCTCCTCCTTACACGAGGCATCACAACAACGTTTCACCAGACAACGCCGGTCAACTGCTGTTTGTGTATGAGAAATCGGTTGGAAAGTTTTCTCATGTCAGCACGTTGTAGGTGTCGCCACCGGCGCCAACCATGTGTGAATGCCCTGAAAAGCTAATCATTTGCATATCACAGCATCTTCTTTCTGTCGGTTAAATTTCGCGTCTGTAGCACGCCATCTTCTTGGTGTAGCAATTTTAATGGCGAGTAGTGTAGCTTAATGGTAAATGTTTTTCAGCCACAAATTTCTTTACAAGATGTGTAACGCGTCTGTTTAAAGTATTTAGAGAGGGTTTCTGACAGAATAATGCTGTGGAATTTGAAGTTACTCGCAAAGTGTGTCAGAAAAACAGCACATCGATAACTGTTTCTGAACATGAGCTGGTGGCTGCTGATGTGCATCTCGGACGTTCACCGAGTTTTTCGAAGTGGCGCTTTGGGATCAACAGCTACAGATACATTTTTGCACGACAGTTACAGTCTCCGTTATAGATCTGTAGCGTTCCTATACCTTTTGATGGTACAGATCTTATCTCGTAGCTCATTTCGACTTACTCTGTATTACTGGCTGAAAAGAAAACAAAAGTCAAAATTTTATACAGCAGACATGAGAGAATTTATTCATCCCACTTTGGTTCCATTTGTGTACTTTCATGTTCGTCCCACATTAATACCATCTGCGTACTTGCATTTTTGGTAACCACTGTTGCTTCCACTGGCTAAGATTCACTGAAACGTTTCTTCCCAAGACTGAAGCTCCTCTCATGGAGAGTAGTTGCCAAATAGGCTTCAAATGGCAGTGAGCACTATGGGACTTAACATCTGAGGTCAACAGTCCTCTAGAACTTAGAACTACTTAAACCTAATTAACCTAAGGACATCACACACATGCATGCCCGAGGCAGCATTCGAACCTGTGACCGTCGCTGCAGCGCGATTCCCAGACTGAAGCGCCTAGAACCGCTAGGCCACACCGGCCGGCTGCCAAATAGGCATAGAATGATTTGTTCGCCTTGTGAACTGATTATATAAAATTACGAGGTGTTTACACTTTCACTTGAAAATGAAGGACAGAGGTAGAATGGTGGAGAGTTGTTATGTACACAGACGGAAAAAAATTACAACACAAAGATTGAGTTGTGTGATATTAATGAAAGTTGGTAGGCGTATTTCTACATCTGACAGCAGATATCTGTTCAGATTTCGCACCAGTTAAATAAGAGTGGCGCTAGGATTAACCGTCCCGGTATCGACAGACCAAGAGCAACAGGCATGGAACTCCATCCCACAAACTGAAATCTGCTACCTATACTACACAATGGAAGCACGGTTGTGATTAGGTCTTTGCCAACCTATCGATTGTCAACGCCGCTTAGAGTCTTTAGAGCGGCTGACAGTGGTCAGAGGTAGGCCAGTTGATATAATGACTATACATCGATATCTTTTATAAGAAATATCGATACATTTCTGCTGTGTTTTTCTCCCATAATCGATATATCGACATGAAAATTCAAATTAGATTGCCAGTATTTTTATTTTATATTTTTTCACAATTTTCGGTAAATATTTAAAGTTATTCTTTTGAAATTGTGGTAGAACATAATTTTACTTTCACTTTGTGAAGGAGTCTTACTACTTTTTGAGCTTTCATCACGTCCAATCTTTCACTTTGAAGCAAGTACATGTGGCACAAAAGGAGAAGTCAGATTGCACTGGCGGGTGGCGGTTTGTACGGAATAACAAGTATTCCAGTGTGAAGAAATAGCACACCAGTTGCGTTAGCAAATTTTTTTAACGCAACTAGTGTGCTATTTCTTTGCATCGGCATTCTTCAAAACCAGGTGCTGAAAATGATGAACAAAACTCGGCACTACCAACAGAAACTGCAACGTTTAGCTTCACCAGGCAATTTTGATACTACAACTGCTATGTCGCTGGAGTTGGCAGAAATGAAAAATCAGGGAAGTCAACATGAAGTGTTCCAGGCAAATCCGCTATGTGACGAAAACGAACGACGGACTCATCGGACACTTTTTATTGTGCCACTAATAAGCAGTTACCATTGTTAGCAAAATTGGTTATCGCTAAGTGTTAACATGCATCATTTTCCTTTCAATTTTTGCTCTAAGAGGGATAGGCAGGCTGCTGGCTTGTAGATGTACTAAATATCTAATAATAAATGGTTCAAATGGCTCTGAGCACTATGGGACTCAACTGCTGTGGTCATAAGTCCCCTAGAACTTAGAACTACTTAAACCTAACTAACCTAAGGACATCACACACATCCATGCCCGAGGCAGGATTCAAACCTGCGACCGTAGCGGTCGTGCGGTTCCAGACTGTAGCGCCTTTAACCGCTCGGCCACTCCGGCCGGCTAATAATAAATGAATGAATGAATACCTAAATACACAGCTCTAAAACCGACGGTATATTTACAATATCCAGCCGATATTTTTATGGGCAGGTATGTCGATAATTTTTCTGGCGATTTATCGGATAATTTCCAAGAACGATCGCCTATCGAAGTCGCTGGGTCCAAACGATACATATTGAACGTGCGATCGTAAATCGATCACACGACTCCGGTGGCGGGCGTTGTGATCAATTATTTGTGATCGTAATTTTTATCTGTTTCCCGTCGTTCCCTTACTTGCTCTAAATTACATACCTCCGCAAATTATTTGTGACTTCCTATGGAAACCCAGACGATTTGTGTCGTTAGTGAGTGGGATGTCTGGTGTTCTTGACGTTTCGTCGGCCGATTCTCTCACATGGAAGACTCTAATTCCACGTTTATCCAGCGTAGAAAATTCTTCGACTTTTTGTCGCAAATATGGAGTACTACCGGACGAGGAAAGAAGGGATTGTGTAGACTGTGGTGGTGCGAAGTGTGTAAAACTTCGCAAGAACAGTTTTGATGCTGAAATACCGTTGCAATTTCGTTGCGGATGGTTCGACTCTTCCAAATTATCCATCCAGACCATCGTAATGGACTTTCACATGACAACACCGACGACGAGTAAGGTAAGTCATCCCCTTTGCAATCACAAGTATTTTTGTAACGCTCTTCTTTAGTCGTTGCTGTAGTGACCAACGTAAACATACTCATAACGCTAGCCACAAGAGTCGCATGATCGATTTACGATCGCGCATTCGATATGTATGGTTTGGACCCAGCGACTTCGATAGGCAATCTTTCTTGGAAATTACCATTTACTACGATATATCAGTACAGTTTTTGATTCATAGAGAGCCGATAATGATACCTTTTTAAATAATGATATATCACATTCCCGATATTTTTCAAAGTATCAATAGTCCTAGTCAGAGGGTGCGGTGTAAAAACGTCTTCTCATGCAGTGCGCAAGCGCGGAACCGGGGCTGGTTACAGCAGAATCCTGCAGAGAGAGAAGGAGAGAGCCGTGGGTGATGTGTGTCGAGCGGCTTGCAAGCCGGACACGTGAGCCTCCTGGGATAGGGCAGCGAGAGCTGGAGCCGTGGGCTGAGACGGATGGAACTGTTGCCGTCGTAGCCGGAGGAAGTGCACCCTAGTAGTAACACTGCCGACGCCCGAACGAGCCGGCACGGTAGCTCGGCGTGTTCAGTCAGAGGGTTAGTTGCCCTCTGTATAAGAAAACTGAGTGAGCGGATCAACGATGAACTTTAACAGGTATCATGGAACGTCCGCCCCGAGCATATCCTACGAACAATTACGAACAAAATGAGAGGAAAAAAAAACCGCGGGGAAGGCCGCCTGGGAGTGGTGGCCGCGTCAAACTGAACATCGAAATCTTGTCGGCTTTCTACTGATCCACAAAGCCTGAGCTCCAGTTAGGTTTCCTGGTTCCTACTAAGACAGTATTGTTGCGGCCTGTTTAGTTGCACTGCCAAGACAAACTAACTCAAGTGCCGTCTTGAGGATTATGTTTCGAAAACTTTGAGCAAAAGGTGCACGGTCGACCTTACTGTTCATCATCATCATCATCATCATCAGCCAATCCAATCATTAGATGATGTGGCCTCTTCGAGTCGTGGATTCAGGTAGGCTTTCAGAAGTCTTCTCCAAGTGGGACGGTCTTGGGCAGTTCTCTGCCAGGTGTTACCAGCGATCTTCTTGATGCCTTTGTCCCATCTGTCTGGTGGTCTTCCTCTAGGCCTCCGGTGCTCTCTCGGACTCCACTCCAGTACTAGCTTCGTCCATCTGTTGTCTTTTCTTCTTGCGACGTGGCCAGCCCACTGCCATTTCAAGGAACCTACTCTCTCTAAGATGTCATTAACCTTAGTCACAGACCGGATGTCATCTGCCCTTTTCCTGTCTTTTCTTGTATAGCCCAGCATTGATCTCTCCATGGCTCTCTGTGCTGTCCTAAGTTTCCCTTTTGTGAATGAGTTCAGTGTCCATGTCTCGCATCCGTACGTCATCACAGGAAGAATGCATTGATCAAATACTGCTTTCTTCAGATTTACTGGCATTTTTGATCTGAATACTTTTGAATTCTTCCCAAATGCTTGCCAACCAAGTTTGATGCGTCGATAGATTTCTGGTCTTATGGCTCCCTTCATATTTATAATCTGGCCAAGGTAGACATATTCACTGACCTCTTCTAGTAGACTGTCCTTGACTTTCACATCTCCAGCTGGGACCCATTTGTTGGATATTACTTTTGTTTTGGAAAGGTTCATGTTCAAGCCAACCAGCTGACATTCCGATGCAAGATCTGTAACTAAGTTTTGGAGCTCTGCGAAGTCTTTGGCCAGTAAGGCAATATCATCAGCAAATCTCAAGTAGGTAAGCCTTCTTCCGTTAATTCTAATTCCCTTACCTTCCCAGCTCAGCTTTGACATAGCCATTTCCAATACAGCAGAGAACAGTTTTGGGGAGATGGGGTCGCCTTGCTTGACACCCCTCATGATGCGGAATTCTTGAGTTGATTCGCCGATGTTAACATAAGCTGAAGAATTCTCGTAGATTTTCCTGAGCACTTCAATGTATGCTGCTCCCACTCCTTGCTCACTCAAAGCTTACTGTTACTGAAGTTTAAATTTTCCCTAAGCTAAGTAGGAACTCAGCTCGCATTTAAAGTGAAGCGACTTAATGACTAATTTTCTAGTTTCACGATTTTGCGACCAGTCACTGCGGCCGTTAGTTACCTTGGTAAAATTGTGCATTACTGTTTTCCAAACTGATACCACTGAATTAATTTACAGTTCACACGCCTGTCACTGCGAGCCGGTTAACTTGTGTGTATCTGTATTGTAAGGCGTCCTGGCACAGGTCGTAGCTCACGAGCGTAGTTTCCTGTCCATGTGACTTCAGTCTGGTGTACCACCGCCACGGTCAAGGGGCCTCTCTCCATTTTCATTAGCGGTTGTTAAAAAGTAACTTGGTAATTGCATATCCTGTAATTGCGTGAAGATGTTTAGGTCTGGTCAGATCGTGAAGGATACGACTCTGCATTTTAGACAGCGACATGGGTAAAGTGCCAGTTATTTTGAATTGAGTCACTCTGTCAGTTATTGAAATTGAAATTTTATAAAACAATTCTCACCAAGTCAATTTTTGCTACTCTTTTTTTCTATGTAATTGTCAGTGGAGTGGTCTACAATCATTAGTGTTAAGGTTTTTAATTCATTTGTTCTTTGATCTTAAAATACTTGTTGTTGATAAAGGTTCGGAAGTTCATTTGTTCTGTCTAACTTGAAAATTGTTCTGGTATTAGCCGTTCAAAGATTTCAGAGGAATTTTACTAGTTTATTACGTCAAGATGTATAACTGCAGTTGCTACATTTATTAAAGATTTGGTCCCGTTAACTCCTGCTTTGTATTGTTCAAATACAGATGTACACAAGTATTTTCTGTGACATCTAATAAATAAGTGAAAATCTTTAAGAAAAGGCACAGTGACTTGTAATCCCAAGGACCCATGTATCCAAACCATCCTGCCCAAACGTACTTGTGCATTGCAGTTTGCGTGCTAGCATTTAACATTCTGGCGGTTACACCAGTTATTAATGTACTAGCATTTCACATTTGCAGCTTCTTATCTCGCACTTAAATCAGACTGTGGTCTTGCAATGTTAATCACTTACATATGTTGCCTAAACAAATGTATTCCCATAATTTCATTACTCCACATTAATTACTTTTTGGTGTTGCGATTTTTTTCCCATCAGTGTATGTATGTATATATGAATGTACGCATGCATGTATTTTCCACATCTCCTCCTAAACCACTGGACTTATTTCAACCAAAATTAGTGTACATATCCAGTATTTGAGAATGAGAGCACTTGGAGACTTGCAACAAACTTTACACATAATTGCAAATCTTTACGAAATTTTTTCTCGCTGATGACCCCACAAAATGATGAAAGGAAGAAAGTTAATCGCTTAACACATGTTCGCTGTTAATAAAGAAGACAGTATAACTACCACATGGAGCATTACGTTTTAATTCCTTACTTCTTTATTACTAACTATATGCGTGACAAATCTTGCAGACAGTATTCACATATACCACTGAATGTACCAGAAAAATGACATCACAGTAGGATGGAGTTATGACGTCATGAATATTGAATGCGTGAAAAACTAGCACATCGCGCAAAACGTTTAATTTTATTATTTCGTTGCTACTAACTCTGTTCGAAACGCTTTTAGCATACAGTATACACATGTGTCGCTGAATGTGCCGACAAAAATGTATTACTGTGGGGTACACAATTCAGGAAATATGACGCCATAAACACTGAGATGCATGTGAACTGCCGCTCCATGTGTGAAAATGAAGCTGCAGGGCAAAATTCGCTAGACATAGAGGAGAAATGTGTATTTAGATAGGCGTAGCATTTGTTAAATATTATGTGGAATATATCTGACATAAGTTTATGCTACGCAAGGAAAGCCATGAGTAAAAAGCTCATCCTAAACCTCTGGAACGATTTCAAAAAAATTTGGTTTACGTAATATTTACAACATGGAAAGAAATACTGTAGGGATAAGAACCATCAGCCTCCTATTGGGGTGAGTAGGATAACATAGAGAGGGAAGGGAGCATGGGCAGATGAGCAGACAGTGAGGGGGAAGGAGGAGGAAGGCACAAATACGAGGAGGAGGAGATGGAAAGAGATAGGTGAAGGGTAAATGAAAAGAGAGGGTAAAGGAGGAGATGGACAGAGAAAGGAAAGAGGAGGAGATGGATGGAGACAGCGGGAGGGGCAGATGGGCAGAAAGATGGGGGAGGAAGAATGACCACACAGAGGGGAAGGAGGAAATGGACATAATAAGGGATGGGGAGGAAGAGATGAAGAGAGAGGGGGGGGGACAAGGAGATGAAAAGAAAGAGGGAGAGGAAGAGATAGATAGAGGGGGAAGGAGAGTTAGACAGAGGGGAAAGGAGCAGATTGACAGAGAGAGGGGGGAGGAGGGGATGAACAAAGAGATGGGGAAGGAGGAAATGGATAGAGAGAGGGACAGCAGGAGATGGACAGAGAGAGAGAGACAGAGAGGATGTGGAAAGAGAAATTTGTGGTGGTGATGGGCAAAGAGAGGGGGAAGGAAAAGGTGGACTATCAGAAGATTGGCATAGATACATATACACTGGGACTCAGCTAGTGAAGGCATAAAATTGTAGGGTCAATCTGCGTGGAAGTGTTGCCATATATTTATGAGGCAAGTCCTAGATAAATCCGGTAGTGTGGGAGTGTGCTGGCAGTCAACCCATTGAATGTATGCATACCACGAGCAATTTTCACCTGTAGATAACATTTATATACGACAGTCTACATCCTGATTGTGCAGGTCGATAAACCATTGTGTTTATTTTAAAGTAGTCGCAACAGGAAGATGTAGTATTATAAGGACTACTACGTGGAGAAAGAGAACTTGCGATTAATATTTTAGTTTCTATTACGGAGAGCATAGATTAAACACAGATGTCAGAAAGTAAAAACAGAAGGATTTGGACCTGAACGTATTTCACTGTGTAATGAATAGCTTATTTACTATATGTTTGCTCCAAATTGTATACATTATGGAACACGTACTAGGAAGCCATTTACCATTGCCGCATAATTTATTAAAACGAAGACTAAGCAGTCAGATCATACCTAAAAATAGAGGTGACTCTCCCTTCTTTTCCTGTAACAAGGCCGAGCGTGGTGGCGCAGTGGCTAGCACACTGGACGCGCACTCGGGAGGGCGACGGTTCAATCCCGCGTCCGGCCATCGCTGGGTCCAAACGATACATATCGAACGTGCGATCGTAAATCGATCACACGACTCCAGTGGCGCGCGTTGTGATCAATTATTTGTGATCGTAATTTTATCTGTTTCCCGTCGTTCCCTTACTTGCTCTAAATTATATACCTCCGCAAATTATTTGTGAGTTGCTATGGAAACCCAGACGATTTATGTCGTTAGTGAGTGGGATTTCCCTAAATCGCTCCAGGCAAATGCCGGGATGGTTCCTTTGAAAGGGCACGGCCGACTTCATCCCCGTCCTTCCATAATCCGATGAGACCGATGACCTCGCTGTCTGGTCTCCTCCCCCAAACAACCCAACCCAACCCCAACCCCAACCCCCTGAACAAGAAAAGTGACACTTGAAAACAAGCTAAGTTCCCTTGCATTTATCTCGTCAAAGCTATAAGCCAAATTCATTCCGGATATCGAATGAAAATTGCTAAGATACCTGTGATACACACTACTTTTAAACGATATCTGTTGTATCGGCAGATTAGCCAACGCAACGCACACTAATTTATAGAGGAGGCCGAAATGCACGCGTCAACTCACGCAGGCTTGCGTTAGGTCTGAAACAGGATACGTAATGAATGCTATAAATAAAAGTACGTAGCTGCTGGAATACTTAACTTAAATCCATCATTTGTATACAGCATTCTTGATGATACAAGTGAGACTCTCTCTAGAAATGGTTAATGGCGCCTTGCTAGGTCGTAGCCATGGACTTAGCTGAAGACTATTCTAACCATCCCTCGGCAAATGAGAGAAAGGCTTCGTCAGTGTAGTCGCTAGCAAAGTCGTCCGTACAACTGGGGCGAGTGCTAGTACGTCTCTCTAGACCTGCCGTGTGGTGGCGCTCGGTCTGCAATTACTGACAATGGCAACACGCGGGTCCGACATGTACTAATGGACCGCGGCCGATTTAAAGCTACCACCTAGCAAGTGTGGTGTCTGGCGGTGACACCACAATATCTGTCTCTACTAGCGATATAGTTACATTTAGAATCTGCAGAGCGTTTGTGGCAAACATGACACCGAATCTTAGGCACGTAACATTTGGAGGCAGTATATTGGCTACAAAAATTCTGTTCTGCTCCTCTGAATTCTCAGTGCAGAAATATTCTTACTCCATGGAAATGGGAAATGACCATCCAAGAGTAGTCGTCATTTGTTTTCTCGTTCCATGATAACATTCTAAGAAAGTTGTTACCGTTTCACACCTGGAGCGACACTAGCGCTCCAAGTGGTGAGCAAGCAGTCACATGTGTCATAAGGATTATGTTTGTATGTAATTATTGCCTACTTAATCAACGAAACAGTTTTTGTGTGTGTCCCATGCGTTATTAAACTACCAACAGACACGGACTATCGAGGAATACATCTAAAACCAGCCGAATCACACTGATTCATCACGATGAAATACTTACGAATATGTGCATATGTGTAGCGCACTCCACAGAAAGCAAGAAAATAAAAACATACATTTCATGCATGCGAAGCTTATATGGGTGTTGTTGCCTGTTGTTATTATCATAGGCACTCTCGTTGACACTTGAACATTTCTTACGGAGTCTAACGATTCACCCATTCTTACACTCCACTCGGCTTTCTAATACATAAATATATTTGTAAGTGTAATTAATTTTCCTTCAAAAGCGAATATGTTGAAGATTCTTGCCGTTTTTGGCCCAAATTTAGCAACAATTGTTGGTTTGTTTTTTTCTGTGTTGGGAAACAGTTGTATTGCTTTCAACAATATTATCATGTCTGCGTCGTTTTCTCTCAAGCTACAGCCGTGGTGGCTTATTTCGTACTTTAAATAATGTAGGTATTACATTCCATATAGGTTTCCTAAGTTCCAAATTCACTGATTTGGTTGACAGTGTAGCCAAAGAAACTCCACTTTGTTGGGTAGGTATACAATGTCTTTCCGTACAAGGTCTGATCTTCCGATGTTCACTAGCAATTTGTTGTTATAAAGGGAATCGACACTATTCGGTAAATAGCTGTACGGTACAAGAGACTCGTAAATAAACTGTCCTGCTACACTGTTCCGTACCTTCCAGGACCCTTAGGAAACTATAGACTGACAAATGTGCTGTCATTTTGAAGTCATTTTCGTTTTTCGTGGTAGTGCATAGACACCCTATTGTAAAAATTATGTTGCACATCAATAGAAACGTTAGTATTCGCACTCATCCGATATCGTGTTACAGTTGTCGCTTTATGGCCGCTTGGGGCGCTGCTATAGCTGTGGGAAACAAAATCGAGACGGAGTGTCGCGACTGTTTTTTAGACTGTGACAATCATATTCTTCTGCCACAGTCAGTGATATTAATATCGTTGATTCGGCCCAGACATTTGTCATCTCTGGTGCTGTGGTCAGTGTACGCGATTACGGCTTACTTCGGCTGTGTGTCTGGCAACGATGAGTCACGCGTGTGCGTCGGCAGCTGCGCGGGCTGCGCGCTAGCTCGGAGGCGCGAGGGACACTGATGTCTGCTCGGCGCTGCACAGCGCAGCGCTGTAGAAATTCCAACCCCGCCCTTCCCCCACCACGCGGCCCGGCCGCCTTCTCCCCTCCTCGCCCACCCTCGCGCTAGTCACACAAAACGTTCCTGGCTTGCAGTAGCAGAAGTACTGGTGGCGCGAGGGGAGCTGTGCAGTAATGGCGTGGTCTTACTCGGATGACGGATACTATGACGGGAGCCGGCTCTTCAGCTGGGTGTCCGACCTGTCCGGACTCCCTATAGACCAGGTAACCGCCTGTTTGATCAATAGCACATTTCGCGCGCGCATGTGAGACTGCTGCTGCAGCAGATCTGTTCGTTTGTGAAGCCAGGCACCTCAAGCGCCTGTTTTACTGCATTGCGTGGTACATCGCCTGTGTTTACATTGTCGGTAGCCTGTTGTAGAAAAGCAATACGATTTACATTTGCTGAAGTAGTGATGCTACGTGTGTAGTCTTCGATTGCGTCCAATTCGCTTTAATGAAGTCTACCGGTATGTTCAAAACTCTTGAATCCTTTGAGCACTTAATAGTTACTGCAGGTGTTGGCGTGATCGTAACTTGTTTTTGTTGCTCGGCTGCTTCAAAGACTTTAAACATTACGGGTAAATTATCGATGTGCATTTAGCAACTGTCATTCAAAAGCGTCATTCATTGCTTAAAAAAATGTAAACTGCCGTTCACTTTGTGCTGCGTCGTTATTCACGTAGTCTATTTAAAATAATAATTTTTTGTAGCGTAGTAGTAAGGTTCACGAATCGATATTCTGACTGAACAGATACTAAAGACTCATTACGATATTAGCAACGGTGTCTGAACGTAATATCTGTTTAACGTTACTTATTAACCGTTGTTACCGATAGTCAACGGACGTTTTTAATGCCGGTACTTACACCTACCGCTACCATTTTTGTACCAGGTGATGCCACAGTGCTTTCATTTGAAAATTGGTATTCAGTTGTATCAGAAGGTGAAAGTCATCCAACAACAACGACGTTCGTAAATAAGATAATGGATGAATCTCGTTCAAATGAAGTGCGTAGACATCAAGCAGTTTAATGATGGAAAATATTCCATTTTTTCTATAGTAATTGTATATGAAAGGCATTGAATAATAACTGTCAAAATATAGAGCTTCATAACTGTATCCAAGGGAAAGGTACTGCGTTCAACAAGTTGTTTAGAGGATATCGTTATCCGCTGAAGCAGCGTTTGTTGCTTATAATCAACTTTTTAAAATTCATGTTGAGCTATATGTCTTCACTATTGTCCACAGGACACCAGCGTACATAACGATTGCGATGAAGTTTATCAAGACTGAGAACTTTTTCTTAACCTGCCGTTGCACGCGTCTTCTCGTGTTTTAATTTTCGTTCTCAGCTACGTCTCCTCGCTCTCTTCCTTCGTTATTGTGTGCTTGCTCGCGGGGGGGCGGGGCGAACAATGGCACCGACAACCGAGCGGGGCGTGCAGTAGTACGTACTTGCAAGAAAAAAATCTTCACATCTTATTGTCAAATGCCAGCGAAGCTTGGTCAGGTTTTGCGTCAGCTGGCGTATCGATTTTCAACACTCTCAGCTCCCCACCTGGTCGTCTTACCGTACGCACATTTTGTTCTTTGACAGCCTTGCAGTGATTTGTTTCCAACGATCATAAATATACTCGCTTTTGGGTCGGTTATCGGCCGTTATGAAGGGAGGTAAAAAATTAGGTTCCTTCTGCGACAAAAGGTCCCTGTGAATATTATTTTTCAAATCGAAGCGCACCTACTGCAAGCTTTAATTTTGTAATTACAATCCCTATAAGGTATCAGATCACAGAACATTTTTAATTAATTTAGCTTCACGCTTTCGTGTGAGTGCGAAACGTATTAGCTTAGAAACAAGTATGAAACATGCTAGTTAGCTTTGAACCCGTGTTAATGAAGTCATCGCACTTTTGCCGACACGAGCGATTTACCGGTCGATGGCCGGGTCGCTCGGTTACGCCTGCGTAAGTGCTTAATGAAAGTGCAGGAGCTAACTTGTTAATATACATGGAATTTTTTTCTCGCGATTGGTTTATGGTGTTCATCAGCTTTCGTGTGCGAATTGTGACTGTACATATTTACTAAATTACATGTGAAAAAGGGTACGTTATCATCGTGCATTAGTCTGCACTGAAGTAACACAACAGCAGATTTTACGATTAGTTGTTTAGCTGTTATATCCTTGCGATTAATTGTTAGGAATTTTGTTAGAGTTTCTTTACAGGACAATACGCTAGCTTAAATCACTGAACACTAAGATTGTTATACCAAAACAGTACTTGTCGTCATTAGTATTTATATCTGATTATTTTGTACTAAACCTGCTTACTCATCTCCTTCATGCTCTTTGTTTATAGTCAGTTTTCCTGTAGGATGTTGTCTGCTGTAAAGAAGACTGTAAAATACGACCTAGTTCTGCAGTGCATGCAGCTGACGTTTCACGCGTCGGCTAACGCGAGATCCCGCTATTCGTGTTTACCTTTGTGATGCATCACTCCGAGATAACATTTCAGCTCAGGCGAGGAGAAGCTTGCCGCATGATACAGAGATTAAGATTAGTGAATCACTTTTTTTTTTTTTTCAAGTTAGCAGGCGGTCTATATAATACAGTAGGCGAAATGTCAGCAGATGGGACACACGGTTTTGTACTCGCTATTAATCTATTACACTTACGGGATAACTGAAGTGTTATGGAACTGGACCTAAAGACAACGTTGAAAAGCTCCAGCCAGATTTCACAATATTTCAATTAACCAATTTGGATAACGGTTTTATTCTTACTCCATATCTTTCACTGCTCTTTCTGTAATACCTGTATTCTTTTATTACCGCCAGTGTTGTTATTTTTATTGCCTACATGCACACAAATTTTTAACTTATTTCTCCTTATGCATCCTTTTTAAAACTGTATACGTAGAAGCTCTCTGTGGTACCGTGACATACTGTATGGATACACTTTCTACGTCTTGAATGCGGTTCAGATGGCTCTAAGCATTATGGGAGTTAACATATGAGGTCATCTGTCCCCTAGACTTAGAACTACTTAAACCTAACCAACCTAAGGACATAACACACATCCATGCCCGATGCAGGATTTGAACCTGTGACGGTAGTAGCAGCGTCGCTGGTCCTTCTTTGCTCTTTTGTTGCTGATTTATTCTTCTTCGCTTGATGAAGGCCTTGGTGACGAAAATCATACTTCATTTTTCCATTATTTGTAATATTTCTTAATTCTAGATAACGAAGCTCTCGAAGAATTTACGATAACAGTAGGGTATAAAACTTGACATTTTGTACTTAATTTCGTATGTAACATATCATTGGCGATCTAATAACAGTAATTACCTAATGTATGACCTATAGATTGTGACTGTCTTTAAATAAATAGTGAAGTAGTAAGCTTCACGATGGTTTAGTAGCAATGTAAGATTTCCCCCTCCCCCCGCATCCCTCGTTAAGAGAAATCATTTTCTTTCTTTTAAAAACCATATAGCCTCTACGGGAACTTGCATAATAAAACAGCTATATCTCTTTGCTCCATGATTCTTTTGTCCAGTCATTTTACGTAAGTGCTTTTATCCTTTGCTCAGTCATTAGTATTCTTATTACTACTATTTAGTCCAGTTCGGCCTCTCAAGGTCACGCCCAAATTCAACGCCTCGTCCAGTTTGTTGCGTCCTATGTTTCGCTTAACTCCTTCCGTCCATAATGTTCCACATTTCATATTTTTCTCCACATATAATCTTCTAAAGTTCCTTCTTTATTGCTAAACGACTTTATGCGTGCTATGCCTGAATAGTGTCACTTTCAAGATATTTTTATTTTTTTCACACAAGATTTGTTTTTCCAAAAATAGTAAAATACTAGGCTGTTAAGTGACCGCACTCATTCTGTAAAGATGTCCAAAAAGATCAATCTTCGCTTTGCCTGTACCTCGTACACCGGTATGCTTTCCTAAGTAAATATCGTTTTTGCTTCTCGCAATCTGTCCATCAGTTCTTGGCATCCGAGGAACATTTACAACACGTGCTTAATTTACTTGGGGTTATTGGTATTGCTTTTTAAAATGTATACACACATAAGTCGTTAGATTCCGAATAAGCATATTGAATGAACACAGCACTATAATAAGCATGAGTACTAGTGATAAATATAAAGGTGAACCAAAAAGTTTGCGTTTGAGAGCGTTGCTGCAGCATATATGAAACGTAGCGCGACTCCGATGCAGGTGTATAAGCACCGTCATACAGACAAGGTATTAATGTGGCATTCGTGTATTTCCGACGTGTATGCGGGTAAATGCGGAAACGTGAACTATGGCGACATTATTACCAAATACGTCATAACAGGAGCAACGTGCTGTTATTCTTTTCATGGCTGCCGAAGGACAAACACCGATAGAAACCCATCGGAGAATGAAGAATGTGTGTTTGGCAGCAAGCCTGTCGAAAAGCATCGGTGTGGAATGGTGCCCTACAAGGGATGCTGCTGCTTCGTAATAACGCACGTCCCCATATCGCAAATGTCGTAACACAGAAGTTACACCAGCTCAAAGGGGAGACACCCGAGCACTCGCCCAATACCCTGACTTCTCCCCATGCGACTGTCACGACTTCGGTCCCTTAAAGAAAGATTTTGAAGGGTTGACGATTCCTGTCGGACGAGGACGTGCAGCAAGCTGTTACGGACTTCTTCACGCTGTTTTACCAAACGGGTATTTTCAACCTGGTGCGTCGGTGGGATGATTGCCTCAATACTCAGGGCTATTTACCTTATTCACATACGGATACTGGAATGTACGGCTTTCGAACGGAAACTTTCTGATGGCCCCTAACGTATAGATAGTTAAATGTCATTGCTTGAGAAATAAGAAACCTACATCTCTGAGCGAAGGAAAAGCACTCCGTCTGCAGGCTACAAGTGTCCCATCGGGACCACCCGACCGCCGTGTCATCATCAGATGATGATGCGGATAGGAGGGGCATGTGGTCAGCACACCGATCTCCCGGTCGTTATGATGGTTTTCGTTGACCGGAGCCGCTACTATTGGGTCGAGTAGCTCCTCAGTTGGCATCACGATGCTGAGTCCACCCCGAAAAATGGCAACAGCGCATGGTGGTACGGATGGTCACCCATCCAAGTGCCAGCCACGCCCGACAGCGCTTAACTTCGATGATCTGACGGAAACCGGTGTATCCACTGCGGCAAGGCCGTTGTCTGAGCGAAGGAAAAGGGAGGAAGATTTAACTTACGTCGATGACGAAGTCATTAGAAACAGGAATGGGAAGTGAACCGAGTCGTTCATTTTCAAAGGAATCATCTCGACATTCACCTTGAGCGATTCAGAGAAAGCACAGAAAACGTAAATCGGAACAGCCGGACAAGGATTTAAATTACGTTTCTACCTAAAGCGCGTACTGCGTTAACCACCACGCTACCTCACTCGGTAGTAAATTAACGGAAGTAAATATTAGTGTTTGTTTCAGGAGTTTGGTATTGCTCATAGCATTGTTTCGTGTGCATGGGAAGCGTTCCAAACCACAGGCACTGCTGCGCGAAGGAGAGGTGGTCGACCAAGGTCAACTACAGCAGCGGATGACAGCCACACTATGCAACATGCAAGAAGTGACCCATGTCAAGTAGTGGTTGCAATTGCAACCCTATTTAAGAGGACTGCAAGGCACGCAGTCTTAAACTGAACAATGGCATGGCGACTGTTTGTGGGTAGTCTCTTTGCCTGACGACCAGTATATTGTGTTCCGTTGACACCTGCACGTCTGCGGCACCTTTTGCGATGGGGCCACGAGCATACAGACTGGATAAACAAGGAGTAGGGTCGCTTTATCTTCCAAGTTGAGAACAGATTCTGTCTGAGTAGTGATTCTGGACGTACCTTCTTACAGTGAGGGATGGGGACACATAATGCAACCAAGAACACTGTCGAAAATGACCGTTTTGGTGGGCCGGTATTATGGTGTGGAGAGTAGTACTGTTGCATAGGGGTAATGTCCTCCAAATCTTTGAAAACACGGTACACTAAGAGATCAACGTTATCGTGACGCTGTACTCTTCCCCGTGTGCTTCCTTTAAGGAGTGCATTCGCCACCGGCTTAATTTTTGTGGATGACAATGCGCTACCACACCGAACAGCGTAGGTGGTGGTGGTGGTTAGTGTTTAACGTCCCGTCGACAACGAGGTCATTAGAGACGGAGCGCAAGCTCGGGTTAATGAAAGATTGGGAAGGAAAGCGGGCGTGCCCTTTCAAAGGAACCATCCCGGCATTTGCCTGAAACCATTAGGGAAATCGCGGAAAACCTAAATCAGGATGGCCGTAGACGGGATTGAACCGTCGTCCTCCCGAATGCGAGTCCAGTGTGCTAACCACTGCGCCACCTCGCTCGGTGAACAGCGTAGGCGCAGCAGCTGTTGGACAGAGAAGATATTCGGCGAACGGACAGGCCTGACCGTTCCCTCGTCGTAAATACCGTCGAATAGGTGTGGGTTACCGCGCCGGTGGAGGAATGGAGCGCTCTACCGCAAGAACTCTTTATCAGCCTACTTAATTGCGCGTTGCAGAGCACGCATTACTATCCGTGGTGATCACACACCCTAAATGAGATCTACAGTCTGCTACGGAGTGTGCACTGATACGAAACTTCCTGGCAGATTAAAACTGTGTGACGGACCGAGACTCGAACTCGGGACCTTTGCCTTTCTGGAAACATCCCTCAGGCTGTGACTAAGCCATCCTTTCTCCCAGGAGTGCTAGTTCTGCAAGGTTGGCAGGAGAGCTTCTGTGAGGTTTGGAAGGTAGGAGACGAGGTACTGGCAGAATTAAAGCTGTGAGGACAGGGCGTGAGTCGTGCTTGGGTAGCTCAGATGGTAGATCACCTGCCCGCGTACGGCATAGGTCTCCGGATCGAGTCTCGGTCCGGCACCCAGTTGTAATCTGCCAGAAGTTCATCACACGTCCTATTAAGAACCATGTGACGAATTTTATAACGTCCAGAGGACCATTATAAATCTTGGTGATTTCGGTGTCATTATTGTTTTTGAATAAAAGTGTCATTTCTGTTCGTCACATTGCCTAGTTCTTTCAGTTACCTTCAATACTACGCTGCAGTATTTCTTTTTATGTGCGGTCCAAGTTCCATCGAGCTATGTTACTTGATCGTGGCCCCGCGGGGTAGCCGTGCTGTCTAGGGCGCCTTGCCACAGTTCGCGCGGCTCCCCCCGTCGGAGGTTCGAGTCCTCCCTCGGGCATGGATGTGTGTGTTGTCCTTAGCTTAAATTAGTTTAAGCTTAGGGACCGATGACCTCAGCAGTTTGGTCCCATAAGCCCTTACCTTACCACAAATTTCCAGTTTCCCTAAACGCGACCGAGCGAGGTGGCGCAGTGGTTAGCACACTGGACTCGCATTCGGGAGGACGACGGTTCAATCCCGTCTCCGGCCATCCTGATTTAGGTTTTCCGTGATTTCCCTAAATCGTTTCAGGCAAATGCCGGGATGGTTCCTTTGAAAGGGCACGGCCGATTTCCTTCCCAATCCTTCCCTAACCCGTGCTTGCGCTCCGTCTCTAATGACCTCGTTGTCGACGGGACGTTAAACACTAACCACCACCACCTCCCTAAACGCGACACTTACATCTTGAAACTACACAGTCAGCAAGTGACGCCTCCCAGGATGTGAATAATAAGAATGCTAAGTTGTCTGTCCTCAACCCAAACTCTGAGAGACAGCAGAAAGCTTGAAGCCTACCTGACGAATAAGAAAGTTCCTTGCAGCATAAAAATTGAGGGGAATTCTGAAAAATTTCCCTGCATAGAGTACAAATAAGAAGAAAACAATTTACTAGTTCGGCCGGCCGGAGTGGCCGTGCGGTTCTAGGCGCTACAGTCTGGAACCGAGCGACCGCTACGGTTGCAGGTTCGAATCCTGCCTCGGGCATGAATGTGTGTGATGTCCTTAGGTTAATTAGGTTTAGAACCATCCAGTTTCCCTAAAAAAAGAAAAAAAGAGCATTCAAAACAAAAGGAGGGAATTTCTGAGGAGAGGAGCCACCTAAGCGCTCTCGGACTCATTTGGTCGGGATGTTTTGAACCCCCCCCCACCCCCCCCCCCCCCCTGCTCCGTATTCTCACGACCTGACGTTTTCAGAGTATATCATTTTACCTCCATGGAGTTATACAAGAGTTGAATTACATTACAACCGACGACTGAGTGCAGAAAGAGGTTCTGAAGTGGAGGAAGGAGGTAGCGGGAGAGTTCTTCTAGGAGGGCATAAAGAAGCTTGGGCCACAGTTCACCATATGCATTGAACACGATGGCGATTATGTGGAAAAATAGTCAGCAAGTGTATCAACACACGAGATTAGGACTACCGGTGCTGTGGGCTGTGTTATACGTACTCGCTCCCTGGACTCCAAGCACACCGTGAAATCGGCTATAAGCAGCGGCGCGACACGAACGGTACTTCACAGTCTGGTTGGAATGCTGACAGCGGGTACGTGCAATAACGCAGCTTCGTAGCACCTGAAGAAGATATTTGCAACAAAAATGGGTCTTTCGGCCAAATATCGTGTAGAGAAATGGAACCAAAAACTCGACTGAACTCCTGGAAGCACGCCTTTAATGACTAAAAACCACCTTTTTAGTGCCGTGTAGTATTTCCAGTAGCTCTGTTGACGTCGGCGATGCACCGTGCAACGAACTTCAGGAGAGTTGAGTAGCCACCGCGATCCTCAACCGCTCGTCATCAACCGCCGCCCGCAGCTCAGGTAGACTCATAAGACCACGGTCTCTGACACGCTCATTGCATTCTGCGGACTCCCAGATGCAGACGTGCTCGGTAGGAATGAGATCATCGCGGAACCCCTGGTTGGTTTCTACAGTGCGTTTTTGTTTAGAATTCTGGAAATACACTATTTGCAACAAAAACTATTTGCAACTTATTTCAAATACTATGTAATTACTTCTTCAACTTCATGTTAACACATAATCCGAGAAACATGTTTTGTATGTAACTGTAGTTTCGAATGCTAAAAGCACCAACATGGTGTTTGCGACAGTTGAGAATATGCATCTTTTAAACAGAATCAGAATTCCGCTAATAGCATTAATTTAAATTTTCTTCTAACAATGGATTAGATGACAGTTTAACAAAAGTTTCGTATTCTTCCCGCGCTATCGCCGAAGGTCCTACAGTGATAATAATTATTTTTCTGTTCATGTGGAAAACATTTTTTAAAAGCATCATCCAAAACTTCAGATTTTCTTAGGAAAAGGAACGCACCGCCGTTTTGGCCACAGACGTACCAGTCGAAGTTAATTTGTAGAATGTTACGAAAAACCGCAGGTAGTTTCATGAAACCCTTGCGTGATCCCCAAGGAACCCCAAGGTTCTGCGGGAAATAGATTAAGAAACACTGCCATATGCGATGCCTGTGATTGGACAGTAAGTGCCTGTGTTATACGGTGATAACATACGATGGGGGACGTATTACCTACTATATTGTGTTCAGACATCCCCCACACGAGAATCACTCCACCGTATACCTACGTGGTACCCTGTTAGCAAGCGGGACGCATCGTATGATTTTCGACATATTGTTTCCGTACCATCGACGTGCACCAATGCGTACCGCGACCAAACCGTCCAGGGGTCTTCTTCTGTGCTACAAGCGCGTATTCACTCTATTCTTGCTACCACGCTAATTTCTGTGGTCTGTGTCGATTTCTGTACGTTCATAGCTTAAGGTGGTGCTTCTGGTTGGTAGGGCTGTTCACCAGTGTGTTGGCTCTTTCTTCCAACATCAACTGCAGTGTGTTGCTGTCAGTCCAAGAAAATGAATTGTTATTAAATTTAATGTTCAGTCACCTAAATATGCATGAATTAATTATGTAGATTTACAGTATACGTGATGTGCGGATATTTTGTGTGGTGCTATGATTTTTATTAGTATTGTATCATTACGTTACGAGTAGTTTCTAGTGATTTAATATATCAATCATACATTCACTGCCGGAAAAATGCTCTTGTCGCAGCACATAAAAGACGAACAAGAAGTCTGCTCAGAAAATTCTGGAGATCTGTCCACAAAATTTTTCTACGCTTACGTTTTACTTATTGCTCATGGTTTCGTTCGACATACTCTTGAGGCAACACAGTGATTTTGTTTTTTATGCAATAGCCACGCACCAATAAGGATGAATGTGCGGGTGCGTTATCGTGATGCAAGAACCGTGAATTGTCTCGCCACATTTCAGGCCGTTTCCTCCTCACATTTTCTCGCAGGCGTCGCTACACGTCCCGATAGTACCGCCGATTAACAGTTTGTCCCTGCCGCACGAATTCATGATTAACTAATCCTTCAAAGTCAAAGAAAACTATCAGCAAGGCTCTGACATTTGACCTGATCTGACGAACTTTTTTTGGTCTTGGTGAACGTTTCCCGACCCATTGTAAAGACTGAGACTTGGTCACATCTTCGTAACGGTAGATCCACGTCTCATCACCAGTTACGATTCTCTTAAGGAACATCTCGATCTTTTTCGCGATTCAAAAGCTCTTCAATGATTGCGAGCCAAAGGTCTTTATGGTCTTGATTCATGAACCGTGGGGCGAACTTGGCGCCAACACGATGCATTCCAAGCTGCTATGTCAAGATTTGAGTAGGCTACGTGATCCAACTGAAATGTTACATTGCTCTGTAATTTCTCGGACAGTCAGTCTTCGATTGGCACGAACAGTTTCGTTGACGTTCATGACATGAGCCTCTTCGGTAGACGTCGAAGGTCGTCCTGAACGAGAGTCATCTTTAACTTCCGTCCGGCCATTTTTAAGCCATGTGAACCATTCGTAGCACCGAGTACGACTTAAGCACTTATCACTGTAGGCTTTCTGCATCATTTGGTGTGTCTCTGTAAAGGCTTTCCTGAGTTTCACGGAAAATTTAATGCTGACGCGTTGCTCCTCTAACTCTGCCATCTCGAAATTCGTAAACTGCGCGACACTAGACTTGGCCACTGTTTCTATGTTTCGATACAGTGTATCGATACGTGGAACTGTTTCAGTGTTTCGGAACGGCTGTGGTTCACTGTTTCGAAACAGTAGTGTTTCATTCCGCCCCTGTCTCGGATAACCGGACCAGATTCGATCTCGAGCCAGACACAGAAACTGTGTCGTTGTTTCAAAATAAGGCTGTTTCAGTCCACCCGTGCTTGGAACGGACTAATTATATCGAAACAGTGATGTTTCATTCCACTCTGTGTCGGACGAGATTCGGGCTCGGCACAGGTACTGAAACACAACATACCACTTCGTGAAACACTTTCAAGAGTGTCGAAATCTTTTTGACAACCAATAGCATGAAGCTTAAGATATCCGAAAATAAAGCTTCGTTTCTAGCTGACTGTCCTATTCCGAAATGACGTAACATCTGCTTTATAAACACTAACCAAACAATAAAACAATGCATACTATTCACATTCAAAATAATAAATGTGTGAAAATCATTCAGTTAAATTACACTTTTTTATAACATACGCTTCTCTGTTCATGTACAGTAATCATATTAAGAAACGCAAGTAAGCCTACAACATTTTGAATAAAAAAAGGCGTAGAGTGACAGTTATTAGACATATATACAAATTTGATGTAGGTATAATTGCAAGCAATCTGTTTGACATATCACTGATAGTGTAATGGTGAACAGGAAGGGATGGGAAGCATGGTGCATTTATAGTAGTGGTTCGAAATACCTTGAAAGACAAAATTTTTTTCTGTTATATTTTGTTATTTATTCGAATTATTTGTCATTATTTGTGAGTCTATAGTCACTGTGCCTATTATCCACAATGATTCCCTTGTGTGCATGGAAATTAGCAGGATGGGTATATTACCCATACTAACGGAATGTGGGAATCCCAGTAGCATATCCGTTGTTTCTGCAGTTTGCTCCCACCTCCAGTTCCGTTCATGGTGGTTCTTCTGTCTTCAGCTATGGCTGTCCTCAGCCAATTGCAAAGTATGAAAGTGACACGACACGAAAGCAGCGCATTTGCTGCATGAAATATGGAACTGCCAAAACGCCTAAGTGATAGTTTCATACTTTCTGCGATATGATTAGCGCTCTCACGCCTCATTTGTGTTTATATGGACATACTTATATAGTAGACATTCAAGATGATAAAATTTGTAGGTTTATTAAATATTAAAACACAAACTGTTTCACTGTTTCGAAACAGCGTATCGAAATATTACATTCTACTGTTTCATTTGTTTCGAAACAGTTACGTGTTTCAGTTTGCCCATCTCTATGCGACACAAAGTTCTACTCAATACAGCGCTGTACAATAACTAACAGACATTCAACAATGGAACTTCCGGCAGTCACATTAAAGGCAGGCGTGTGGAGGGATGCCAACCGCATTTCGCTCCAACACACCACTGGCGCGAAATTACGAATGTTACGAATTTTTCTGAACAGGCTTTGTATGTTCCTCTTTAAAAGACTGGCAGAAAAGTGGGGAACCATTTGCATCAGTCCTCATTGCTCTTCCTCGCCAAAATGTTGGCATGCGACATATTCGCTCTTTTAACACAGAACATTCTGTATCCTTTTATCTAGTTTCTCTTTGTAGTTAACACTTCATACTCGGGATCTCCCTCTCACCTCCACTGTGTATAATCGCCTCTCTGCCACTATATCCTTTTCCTCCTATTGTTTTACTGTATATCCCACTGCGAAGGTCTTTTCTCTCACTTACGCTGTCTCCTTTCGTCTCTCTTTCCCGTTGCCACTCTCTAACCCATACCTTGACAGCTCAACAGTTCTGAGGGATGGTTCAAATGGCTCTAAGCACTATGGGACTCAACATCGTAGGTCATAAGTCCCCTAGAACTTAGAACTACTTAAACCTAACTAACCTAAGGACATCACACACATCCATGCCCGAGGCAGGATTCGAACCTGCGACCGTAGCAGTCCTGCGGTTCCGGACTGCAGCGCCAGAACCGCTAGACCACCGCGGCCGGCAGTTCTGAGGGATCAAACTCATCTTTTCCCCTATGGCCACATGCTTAAAATTTCGGCCCAAAATGCGCCCACGTCTATACCTATATACCTATGTGTTAAAGTTTGCCGGTCTGGGAACGTCAACTGCCCCCCCCCCCCCCATCCCCCTCCCCTCCCAAGCCTATACATCGTCTTTACTCAACTATTTTTCATTTCCACTGTCTTCTCTCTCTTTTTCTCCCACTGCTGCTGTCTCCATCTATCTCTCTTTTTCTTTCACTGTCATTCTCTCTCACTAACCATCTACACCTACTTTCGCTTCGGCTCCAATTACTGCTATATTCATGCACCTCTCTCCCTCTTCACTGCCACTTCTTTCTCCCACCATAATTGTCTCTTCTCTGCTTTTACTATTTCCTCCCTCTTCCACCGTCACTGTCTGTCTGCTGATCACTTGCAGCTAAAACAAGTGCGGAAATGTTTTGTGAGGTAGGAGGAATAAAGATTGAGGTACCTGGTTCCCTCCTCTTCTGTCAGTCTTTTAAATAAGAATATACGAAAGTTAAAATGAAACAATTTATCGTGTCAATCATTTTTACTTTCTCCTACGACGCGTTTCGAGAGTTTATACTCTCATCTTTAGTTGGAAAATAGTTGTTACGTGTGTACCAGCAGGATGCAGCTAGTTTTTTGTTGTGGTTTCATTTTTCTAAAAAAAGTATAACAGGCACTTATTATAGTTATATGCCACTAAGATTATACATTTGAAATGATGATGAAGTTACTTACAATCTGTTCCAGTGTACAGAACTGTGCAGTTCGTCAGAAATGATGTTTTTTGACTTGATTCTTCATACAGAAACACGAACCACGAATGTAATTAAGCCAAAGATGTTCATTTGTGGGGAACTGCATGGTTCTGTGCCCTGAAACAGACTGTACGTAACTCATCACCATTTCAAATGTATAATCTTAGTGCTAATAACGACAACAAGTGCCCGTTATAGCTTCTCTAGCAAAATAAAACCAAAACAAACAAATAGCTGCATCCTGCTGGTAAATTTTTAATAAGATATCGCTGTTTTACAGCTGAAAATGAGAGAATAAGCTCTCGAAACGCGTCTTGGGAGAAAATAAAAAAATAACTGACACAGGTGAATTGTTTTATTTGAATTTTTATTTTCAAAACAGTCGCAGTATCCGTAAAAAACAAGTCCAACATGGACGACATAAAGACAAATATATTCACCTTTTTTATGCTACGAGAGATCATTTTTTCCATTAGTTCCCATTTTTCCGTGCTACAGCAGGGTGCGCTTCTTGTATAAAACGAATTCTATGGGCGAGTAAAGTTCTGACGGTGTATGTAAATACTTCACATTTATATACTTTTACACATATAAACAACAGATAAACACTATAATATAATGTTAGCACAAAATCGTTTGCTTTACGTTTTTTTCTAGATACTTTGCTCATCGATTGCAACTCATCGAAAAGCCCGGCATTTGATTTGATTCTTAAAAGAGTATTAATGTTATTAGAAATATTTTGTGTAATTTTTGGAAGTCATTTTAAGCTCTTTTCAGGGATGTGAAGGTCCTTTCTAGCACATTTTTGTCACTGCAGTATCACTTTGGGCATATTTGTATAGGCGTGAAGCGCTCATCCTACAGACACAACGTGTCGTAAAGTTTTATTGGTGAAAAAATGCTGACTGACAACATGGTTTTCTTACCTCAGGACCATAGCGATCACTCTGCAACCCTTCTCACGTGTTCAGTATAGCAGTTAAAACGCCATTTAGGAAATTACTTTCGTATTTTGTTTGTGTAAGTACAATAACTTTGAACCTCTGGATCCCGGTAACAGATAATGATATCAAAAAAATTTCGAAGCTACCCGAGGGTATTATCTTAAGACCATGTGGCAAAAAATTTCGACAATCTGCCTTGGACAGAAATGATAGAAGTGGTCATACCCACAATTGGTAGTTTCGAGCCCAAAAATCATGATTTTTCGGGCTTGTCTCAGGAACCGTCCACGAACAAATGGTCATTTTATAAGTCAAATGAAAACGAAACAGGCGGGAAAAATAAGCAAATTGTTTATTATTTCAAAACTTTTAATACATCTACCCCACTGTGAAACAAAGCGGTCAGTGCCTCCACGGAAAAATGTCTGCAGTTGCCTACGAAACCATGACTGTACCCAGGCGTGCATCTCTTCGTCGGAAGCAAATTGACGGCCACGAATGTTTTTCTTCAGGGCAAAAAAAAAAAAAATATAGAAATCGCATGGGGAGAGGTCAGGACCGTGTGGAGGATGTTTAAGGGCTGCCTAGTGAAATTTTGGCAGCGAAGTCGAAACAACCTTGGGAACAAATTGACCCGTCAACGCTGCTTTAAGTTTTGCTGGGAAGACCTTACACATCCAGCATGCTGTACCGATCTCTTGCCATGTACTGAAGGAAGACATTCGGTGGCGTAGATTTGCTTTGGACGAAGAGGTGCGCTCCTAGGTACAATCATTGTTCCGTACGCAGCCACAGATATTTTCCACGAAGACACTGACCGCCTTGTCTCACAGTTATGGTGATTATTTTTGAAACAATGAACTGTTTCCTTACTTTCTTTTCCCATGCGTTTAGTTTTCATTTGACTACTCCTTATAAATGTGATGGGTGGATGTACGGTAACAACAGTCAAACGCCAATAAAGAAAGAAAAAAATGGTGAAGAAGACCTCTGCGTTGTTTCCCAGTAGCGAATTACGAATGCATTGATGCCCAACAGGCAGTGTATCTGTTGTTACAACTCGTGGTAGTGAATAGCATCCCCTTTACTCAACACGATGTTGCCCGTGAGTGTGGACTCCCGACGGCGCCAGTTTCTTCAGTCGTGCAGGGCCCAGTGGCTGCACGACCTCGGAGGTGGAGTGTCCCCTGCGTGGGCACCCACGATTGACCTCGAGCAAACGTGCGCTGACGTCACGCGTGTTGTCCATCCTGCGCTCGGCGGACACGCCGTACAGGATCTGACGTAATCACCTTCACGCCACATGCGGAACAAGTTCATTTCCCATACCGATGGGAGCACTCTCTGGGACGCTGCGCGGGGTAGCCGCGCGGTATGAGGCCTGTTGTCACGGTTCGCACGGCTCCTCCCGTCAGAGGTTCGAGTCCTCCCTCGGGCATGGATGTGTCTGTTGTCCTTAGCGTAAGTTAGTTTAAGTAGTGTATAAGCCTAGGGACCGATGACTTCAGCAGTTTGGTCCCAAAGTACCTTACCACTCTCAGGGACGCAGTAACTAAGCTCTCAGGACAAAATACGAATGCAAGTCAGAAATTATATACACTTTTCTTTCTACCATTTATTAACATGAAGCTAGGGGTATACAATGCACATCATTTTTCTACGTAATCTCCCTCGTTCTCAATGAACTTGGCCCAACGGTCAACGAGC
Source organism: Schistocerca cancellata (assembly GCF_023864275.1). NCBI lineage: Eukaryota > Metazoa > Arthropoda > Insecta > Orthoptera > Acrididae > Schistocerca > Schistocerca cancellata. The sequence goes on along the minus strand of NC_064627.1, from coordinate 347,500,798 downwards.
TTACATATTTATTCCAAATAAACGGTTTTAGGTTGGACGTGAGGCCACTTTTGCAACGCGTTTCGCACGTCCGCATCTGAGGCAAATCGGCGACTACACAAAGCATCCTTGAGTGGCCCAAACATGTGAAAGTCACGTGGAGCAGGGTTGTGCTGTAGGGAGGGTATTTCAGTACCTCAAATTTCATCATGTTGGTGGTTTCAGTAGTGTGACGGGCCGTATGTGGCCGTGCATTGTCATGCAACAACACCTTCTTCGACAGCAAACCACGGGGTTTGTTGCGAATTGCTGGCTTCAACTTCTTTTCCAACAATTCACTATACCCCGCACCGTTGATAGGCGATCCCTTTTCCATGAACTCTGCCACTATGGGCCCCTGTCAGTTCTTGGAACACGGTTAACATAACCTTTCCTACAGATGGCCCCGTCTTGAATTTTTCCCTCGTCGGCGACCCAGGGTGTTCCCACTGCATACTCTCGCGCTTTGATTCAGGCTCCTAGTGATGCACCCATGTTTTATCTACGGTGACAATTCTGCTCAAAAATGCATCACCTTCGTTGTTGAAGAGTGAGTAAGCGCTGATAGACCCTAGTACGGGTGAGCTTGTGGCCCTCGGTAAGCTTTCTCAACAAGTCACTGGAAGTCCCGGGCAGAGATTCTGAGCCATGCTGCCTCTATAGCCGTCCGTACGTTCCCAAGTGTTGCCAGTTCAGGATTTTGTGCAAAAACTGACCTCATGATTATATTCAATAAATTGTTCAAATGGCTCTGAGCACTATGGGACTTAACTTCTGTGGTCATCAGTCCCCTAGAACTTACAACTACTTAAACCTAACTAACCTAAGGACATCACACACATCCATGCCCGATGCAGGATTCGAACCTGCGACCGTAGCGGTCGCGCGGTTCCAGACTGTAGCGCCTAGAACCGCTCGGCCACCCCGGCCGGCAAGCTTTCTTGGTGCCCACCGTGCACAGACCTTACGGAAACCGAGCTCGTCGTGGATGATGTGATGGTCGGAGCATCGACAGCGATTCACCTATTCGCCAGAACCATCTCTCGAGCTTGCTGAATGTTGTCATCTGTAGTGGAGGGTGATGGCCGCCCCGCTCCCTCTTCATGTGTTACACTTGTTCGACCACTTTTAAACTTCTCGATCCACAAAAACACACGTGTTAGTGCACTTGTCCCATATTGCGATGGTAGTCTGCGATGAACGTCTGCCCCTTTGACACCCTCCGACCAGAGGAATCAGATCACCACCCGTTGTTCCTCTTTGGTGCACACTTCTAATGGAGCTGCCATGCTATATCTGCAACAGAAGGAAGAACGATGGCGGAAATTAAACGCAACGTGTGCAATCTAACAGACGTTATGGCAAAAGTGTAGACAATTTTTGACTTGTCCTCGTATTAGTCGCCTCTCTAACAGAATACTTGTCGCTTTGAAGTGCGGTGGCCCTTATGGTGTAGAAATGGTACTAGGCTGCCGCTATCTTAAGTCGTGACAGAGAAGTGGTGTGTATGTGGTAGTCGGTCATACCGAATCACCGCAATGAGATAGGTAGACGCGGAGAAGTTTTAATATGTCGTAGCAAGCCTAGGCGACAGTTCTACAGTTTTAACTTTTGAAGGAGCTGAGAAGCTTCTACAGCATTTAAATATCATTAGATCAGGTTCCGCAGATCACTTCAATAACAGATAATGACCTTTACGAGGCATCCGTGTCTAAATGTAGGACGATAATACACTTAATACACGATACACTCTAAGGCTGCGGTTATAGTGGCTGCGCTGTCGGTAGATTCCGTCGACGACCGACATCGGCCCTAGACGGCCCATCTTTTCAAATTAGTACGCCACTGTGTGCGCGGTCACACTATAGCCGATCTTATCTCCCGAATGTACGGACTTCGGAAGACAATCGGTAAAATTCAAATTAGTTTCTTTATTTCGGTCAAATCGACCTATGTTCTCGCACACGAAATACGGAACGTGAGAAATAATTAGTCCAAGAAACAGTGAGTTTGTAGCATCCTGGGGACGTAAATATCAAAATTGTGATGTACTTCGGAATCTATTGACTGAAATCGCAGGTTTATTCGATACCTCAAATAGACAAAATCTTAATTGGATATACTAGGCATAGATTATAACCTCAAAAAATAATTTGTTCACGTGAAAAGGATGGCGTATCTTACATGCCTATAGCTACCGCACTGGATCTTTTTTGTGGTAGGCTGTCATTGGTGCTCTACAAATTATTATTGCTGCTTACTAGCGTGTTATGCTAGTGGAGTAGTGATGTATGGTATGCATTTCCACTTTTATGTGCTTTAGGTTATCAGAATATCTTCTGCTACACTTTATGCTTGTCTTTCACTCGTGTGCTACGTGACAGTCATTTAAAGATAATCGACGTACTTCTGCACAACTTTAAATAGATACAGCGAAACAGAGAGTTTATAACTTGCTTTTCTACGTCACCACGAATTATCGCAAGTAACAGAGCGTTTCTCCCGTCATCTCATATATTCGTAAAACTTATGTGGTTATTCCAATAACTGAGGACGGAGGGTATAGTACTTACCAAGTTCTTTACGATACAGGAAAGCTGACTCACATACATTCGGCTTCTCTTCAGTAGCAGAAGCCGCTGTGCAGCACCCGTATCCAAGAACAGAGGCGCAGTGCTATCCACCCCCACCCTAAGAGGTTAAAATCTGACCTACTTCATACACAAAATAGATTCTAACCTAACTACCTTGACCCTCCCAAAAACTGACGGAGATTGGACGCAGTATGACCACACTGTCGGTCGATGTTATCGGGCGACCTCTGGCGGCGGTGTCGGACGACCGTTGTCGATGCCAGTTGAAAGCAGCCTAAGACAAAAAAAAAAGGACACACTACGAAGGAATTTTCCAAATGGAACGAAAATCGGTAGATGTAATGTGATGTACGTGTACTGCCAGACAAATGATTACTATTTCCGATAAACTGGATGATTTATTCAAGAGAAAGAGCTTCACAAAATGAGAAACTCAGTAATGCGTAGGTCCACTTCTGGCCCTTACGCAAGCAGCCATTCGGCTTTCTATTGTTGATAGAGCTGGTGGATGTCCTCTTGAGCGATAGCGTGCCAAATTCTTCCCAACTGGCGCGTAAATGCATGGCTGTGCCAAATGTTCTGAATTGGAGAAAGATCCGGCGACATTTCTGGCCAAGGTATGGTTTGGAAAGCATGAAGACGAGCAGTAAGAACTTTCACTGTGAGTGGGCGGGCATTATCTTGCTGAATTGTGAGACCAGGTTGGCTTGCTAGACGTACCGCTTTGCAGTAAGGATACTGCGAACGACAACCAAAGGGGTCCTGCTATGAATTTGTCAGAATTTGGCTGTCGATCCTTATGGCGGGCGACAGCCAGTTTGGTATCCCACCGCTTTCTGGGACGCCTCCAGACACTTTTCCGACCTGAAATATAATTGACCGGAGTAGAACTGTCTTCAGTGATGAGTCCCACTTTGACCTGAGGCCCCCTTGACATGCGAAGATGTTCTGGAGACGCGCCAGACTGACTGTCACCCGCCATATGACCTGACGGCCAGGGGTAATCGTCTGGGATGCCATTTCCTTTCACAGCAGGACCCATTTCGTTGTCGTCCGCGGCACCTTCATAGCACAGCAGTACGTTGACGATATTTTACGTCCCGTTTTCTTGTCCTTCATAGCAAGCCATCCTGGGCTTACATTTCAGCAAGACAGTGCCCGCCTACATACGGCGAGAAATTCTACTGTTCGTCTTCGTGCTTGTCAAATCCTACCTCGGCCAGCAAGGTCGCCAGATCTATCCCCAATTGAGCATATTTGGACCATAATGGGCAGGGCCATCCGAGCAGCTCGGAATCTTCACGATGTAACGCTCCAATTCGACAGGATTTGGCACGAAAATAATACTGCTGTAGTCGCAACTGTTTATAGTTCTTGTACTGAATAACTGTTCTACACAAAAATGTTCTCATCCTAACGTGACAGTCAAATATCAGTTATTACATTCGACTCTGAACTTTAGAACACTGTTCTGGCTAACGTCACTAGCTAGATCGCTGTTGGATCTAAAGTACGGTGAGGCTGCTATCATAGTGGGCGACCGGCGTTACGCTCTGACGTAAGTAGACCTCCATTCAGTGGCGGCGTTCGGAACTTCGTGAGTGTGCGTCTTCGTTGACGTCTCTCATTTGAGGCTGCATCTGACAGCGACTTACCACGGGACCTTGCGCTTCCAGCAACACCACAGAAGTGACAGAATGACAGAAAGGAGCTGTCGTGTTTGGACGTGCCCGTGACCTCTCGGTGAACGAAGTTGCCCAATCAGGTTTAACGCTGACTGCCCCACGCGCCCCTGGTAGCTGCGTGGAAGCCGGCACGGTAACTCAGCGTGTTCGGTCAGAGGGTTAGCTGCCCTCTGTAATAAAAAAAACTGAGCTAATGGATCAACGACGACCTGAAACGGATGTCTAGCGACATCCGCCACGAGCAGATACAACGAACGAAAACGAACAAAATGAGATAAAAAAAAGTGGTTTGCGCGACGGAATGTCATACCTAACGGCCCGGATTCGATCCCCGGCTGGGTCGGAGATTTTTTCCACTCATGGACTGGGTGTTGTGTTGTCCTTATCATCATGCTTTCATCCCCATAGACCCGCAAGTCGCCGAAGTGGCGTCAACTCGAAAAACTTGAACCAGGCGAACGGTCTACCCGACGGGAGGCCCTAGCCACACGGCATTTCCACAAGGAATAGTATAGCAGTCGAAGCCACGTGATACGGTCTAAGAACAGTGGTCGTAAAAAGATCCTACGAGACAGGGACCGCTGAAGTGTGTCACGCATTGTTAACGATAGTTGGTTTCAAGCCCGACTGGAGTTTTCTGCTCTCGGTGAAAGAAAATCCATCTCAACAGTTTTCTAAAAAAAAAATGGTTCAAATGGCTCTGAGCACTATGGGACTTAACATCTGTGGTCAACAGTCCCCTAGAACTTAGAACTACTTAAACCTAACTAACCTAAGAACATCACACACATCCATGCCCGAGGCAGGATTCGAACCTGCGACCGTAGCGGTCACGCGGTTCCATACTGAAGCGCCTAGAACCGCACGACGATACCGGCCGGACAGTTTTCTAAACAAACATTGCGAAAGTGACAGAATGCAGTGGGAACTTGGAGTCGGGTACCTAGCAAAAGACATTACTCAGAGCGGAACAGAAGACTGCTTTGTTTTCAGTGAGTCAGACAACACACCAAACTGCACAGTAGTTGACGAGGCGTGGAGCGTGGTCCGACGAGTCTCGATTTTGAATCTTTTCAAATGGTACAAGGCGTCGAATGCCCCGATGGCCCTGCGAGGGGTATAAACAACATTGTGGGACTCAGCCCGGAAATCGCTCTGTGATCTTTTTTTTTTCACACATGACTCAGCCCATTCATTCAGCGTGAATCAAAAAGTTCATTTCGACATTCACTTTGATCGACTAATGTCCTTTCTTTCTTGCACACCTTCATGAGGAGTGTGCTGTGAACGCTCACGTCTTCCAGTACGATATCGGCCTATTCACAGAGCTTCGCGCATTCGTAGCTACGCTATCGCACGTCGACAGGACCGCTAAATCACCTAATCCTTTCCTTAGAAAAGGTTTAAGAATGCTGAGAACAGTACGTTAGACGTAGCGATCAACATTTATGCAATTTGGTAGTTCCACGGGATCTGTCATCAATGATGGACTTCTGCTGGCTACAGCATATATGAACAGGGTGTATACGACCCGGAACAACCGGGAGATCCGGGAAAAACCCGAGAATTTTTTCATCCGGGAGAAAACCGGGAAAAACCCGGGATTTTTTTAGAATTCCGGGAATTTTTCATTGGTTTAGTTTTCAGTTAAATTTTTGTAATTTTGACTGGTAAGAACGGATACACTAACAAAGGATATTACGGTAACCCGCTATTGCAGAATAATACAACAATAAAACGTAAACGAGAGAAAAAAAACGAAAATAACTTAAATTGCAAAGAAAATGCGCTATATACAACAACGAAACACAGTGCTCATGCAAGCGTCTGCCAACTGCAAAATGTGTCATAGGCTTTAGGAAGACTATGTAATGCTTCATAACAACAAATTGCCTCCGATGAGCGTGAAGTCACAACTGTTTACATTAGATTCGTTTTAGCAATTACGAGCGGGCTCGTTTTCATGCGCAGTTGAGTCGCGTTTGGGTAGTACATTCTCCCGCTTCTGACTACAGGAATGTGGCTGTTGGCTGTGCAAGCAGTCGCAGCAAGCAGATTGGTGCTACCGGAAAAAGGGGGGCACCAAATTCATATTCTTGAAGAAAAAAACTTGTTTCACAAAGCGCCTGGCATCCACCGCACGTTTGTCTATCGATTATTAATATGATTTTGAAACGCTTACCTGTTGGTATTTGAACATTTTAAGTTGATTTCTGAATGAATCATAAGTTGATTTTTGAATGCATGCATAGTGTACGTGATGTCTCTGTGAGGAGAATCCTCGTCGTATTTAGAAATAAACTTTCCGCAGACAAAATAGGACAGGGTTATACGAGCTGAGCAGAGTAAAGCCGAACGGATGAATACCAATCGCTGTCCGATTATGTGGTTGACTGGCTTTGCGAATGATCAGCTTTGTTATAATTACTAGCGAAATCCATAGATTCATACTACCAGAATGGAAATAAACGACTGACGTGAATAACAGGTGAAAAAGATCGCGTATTATCTTCTCGGTGTATCCAAGAAAATGAAATTTTGACAGAAAATTTTTGGCCGGATCTCTACGCTAGTAAGGACCAGTAGTACAGTCCCCGGCTAGCAGCCGCTTAAGTTCTGTTCTGGAAGCAACGCGGAAAACGTGTTGTACGAACACGTAATAACGCCTAACCGGAAAATATGGTACTCGCGGAATAACTGAACTTGTGATTCTGGCAAGGTTAGTGAAGGTAGTCGGCGAACAAATTTTGACACTGGCAGGAATAGCTACAGAATTGGTGACGACAAGATTGTTTATTAGAACGAGGAATGAGAAGAAACGGGGACTTCACACAAATTATGGAAGAATAAGACGATTCCAAATTTATATGAAATTTTCGTAATACTACTTTCCGATCTCATGCTAGAGAAACTGGTGCGAATGAATGAAATGTGAAACTAGTTCCTAACACAAAGCTTTTTGCTTGTAGTAGGCCTAATAGGCATTTGATATTGGTACTTCGTGAATTATATTCTGTCGTGTTATAAAAATGGCCATTTGTGCCAAAACAGTCTCGTTTATTTGGTGTGTGTTACAAAATTGCTGCCATATTAGAAAGGCCTATTTTGTTTCATCTGGTAGACAGTGACAAAATAGAAGTAATCAGATCGAAAAACCACACCAATTTGTTCTTACATTACAGAGCCAAATGAGAAGCTCTCAGATTAAATAAGTAGCTGGGTGCCAATTTTTTGGCACTGCCAAACAACGTTGCGATATGCAGTATGTAATGTGCAACTATTCAGTACAAACGCAACTGTTTCGATTGAGATTTTGTACCCGTATCTTCGAAAGGAAGAAAGATTGGGGTCTAACTTTCCGCCGATGAAAAGATCATCAAAAACTGAGCGCAAACTTGTATCAGGTATGGGCAGTGGAACCATCCCTGCATTTGCTTTAAGCGACTTAGGAAAACAACGGAAACCCTAAATCTAGATGCCCAGACGGGGAGGCGGTCGACCATCGTTCCAAATACGTCTCCTTACTCAGTATTCTTAAGTTCGATTAGTCAGGAGCTGCATTACTGACATGACTGTGTGATGTAGATCTCCGGATGAAAAACATTACAGGACAGTAAAACTGAGTCACCTCTCATCATAAATCATTCTAATTGACCGAGTGAAACAGGAATATTTATAGTAGACCTAACCGATAGCAGTGTATGAGAAGTCGTTTGAAAACATCTGAGTGTCTGATGCGCCAATAATAGCTTTAGAGGGACACGGAAAATAAAGTTGTTAATATAAAATAATCCAGTTATCAAATTAATTCTTAATATTTGCTATTACAATGTTATCAGTTGCACTTTCTTTTATCGTGTTAGGCATAACAAGGCGAGGCAATTGGGACTTAACACACGTTACGCAGAAAATATAGAGTTAGTATTAATAATGAGAAATGTTGCACTAATAAGGTGTATAAATCACAACGGTTGTTCATTTCTCCTTACTGGAATGTTTGTTGAAATTTTGGTTTTAGATATTATTCAAATGATTCAAATGGCTCTGAGCACTATGGGACTTAACATCTCAGGTCATCAGTCCCCTATAACTTAGAACTACTTATACCTAACTAACCTAAGGACATCACACACACCCATACCCGAGGCAGGATTCGAACATGCGACCGTAGCGGTCGCGCGGTTCCAGACTGAAACGCCTAGAACCGCTCGGCCACCAGCGGCCGGCTTTAGATATTATTAGATATTATTATGGAAAGAAATTTTTGTTTGGATGTTGGATGACAACCCTGCAATTCACACGTAACTGCTTGGTAAACGGCTCATCGAACTACTTTCTCACTATTTCTCTCTCGTTCCACTCTCAAACAGTATACTGCAAAGAGGAACACTAAAATCTTTCCTTGCGAGCTCTGATTTCTCTTATTTTGTTGCGATGATTAATTCTCGCCATGTAGATGGGCGACAACCAAATATTTTGACATTCACAGGAGAAAGTAAGTGATTGAAATTTCGTCAAAAGATCTCGTCTTTGTTTTGATGATTGCCACCCCAACTCGCTACCATGTCCGTGACACTCTGTTTCACGGTACTACAAAACGAGCTGTCCTTCTTCGAACTTTTTCGATGTCCTCCTTCAGTCATGTCTGGTAAGGATCCAGTATGGCAAAGCAATACACTAGCAGAGGATGGATAAGCAGTGTCTTTAGTGGCTTTGTAGCATCTTCTGAGTGTTCTGCCAGTAAAATGCAATATTGGGTCGCCTTTGCCACACCATTATATATGTGATCGTTCCAATGTGAGTTGCTCGTAATTGTAGTATCTACGTACTGAACAGACAGCCTTTAGCTTTGTGTGATTTATCGTGCAACCGATATTTTATTGATTCCTGTTAGGACCAATGTGAATGACCTCACATTTTTCATCATTTAGGGCCAACTGGCACTTTTCTCACCATACAGATATCCTGTCTGAATAGTTTTGCAATCGGTTTTGATCTTCTGATGACTTTACTAGACAGTAGATGACAGCATCATCTGCAGGCAATCTAAGAAAAATGTTCAGATTGTCTCCTAAATTGTTTGTATAGATTAGGAACAGCAGATGGGGTACAGTATTTCCTTGTTGAAGGCCAGGTTTGTTTCCGATGACTTTCCATCACTTACTAGGAAGTGTGACCTTTCTGACTGGAAATCACGAATTCACTCGCGCACCTGAGACGGTACTCCATAGGCGGTCAGTTTGATTGGAAGCCACTTGTGTGAGAGAAATGGTGTTAAAAGCCCTCTGGAAATTTAGAAATACAGAATCAATTCGAAATTCCCTGTCGATAGCACTCACTACTTCAAGAGAATAAATACATAGTTGTGTTGCACAAGAACGATATGTTGTGAATCCATGCTGAGAGTGTCAGTGGCCCGTTTCCGCACCCTCCCTCTTTTTCTTTCTTTTTTTGTTTGTCTGAACACAGTATAGGTTCCAAAATGCGAATCGGGGTCATTGACGTGGACCTGTAATTCAGCGGATTACTCCTATTAACTTTCTTAAGTGTTGGTGTCACTTGCACAACTTTTCAATCTTTAGGTACGGATCTTTCGCCGAGCGAGTGCTTTTATATGATTGTCAAGTATGGAGCTACTGCATTAGCATTGAAAGGATTACAATTTGTATACAGTTCGGATCGAAAAACTTTCTTTTATTGAGTGATTTAAACTACTTCACTACACCGAGGATATATGGTTCTAAGTCACTGGTGTAAGCAAGGTGTATGGACTTCTGAAGTTAATATGACGGTGATTAAGTGACACATGTTCGCCGGAAAGAGGACAGCCCTCCAGCGGCGAGACCATTAGAAACAGAGCACTCGTTCAGATTGAACGAGGATGGGGAAGGCAATCGGATGCTCTGTTTTCAGAGAAGCCATCACAGCCTTCACCATAAAACTGAGTAGGTGAAACGTAGGAAAAGCTAAATCCGAATGGACAGACCAGACGGGCCTTTCTGCGCCAATCCTCATAAACACGATCCGGTGCCTTACTTCCGCGTCACATAGCTCGGTCATGCTCACCGAGCCGTACGCGCTGGGAACGTTGGCCGGCCTTGGCGGGACTTTGACCGTGGCCGCTTTCTGGACTCGGCTGTATGAGAGAGACCTCCAAGCGTAAGCACAACAGTCTATCCGTTGTCTCCAAGTCAATTACATTGCACTGCAAACTGGGTGTAAATAATGAAAGAGTGAGAGCCTGTTGCCAGAGGCCTTCCAGTCGTGCACAGAAAGCTGGACGTCACATGAGGTCAGAGCGAGTACAGCGCGAAATGGGATTGGTCCTGCAACACGACGCAGTTGAAGGAACGGGAAAAGAAAGTGTGTGTCAATCAGCGAGCAGTTACGGTGCACTAAGGAGGTATTTTTCGCAATAACATGGACAGGACACAACTGGATGACTTCACACGGGGAAGTATCATCCGGAAGCTGGAAAAAGGACGAAGTGTGACGAGCGTAGCCAAGGAGCTTGATATTGCTCGCAGCGTTGTTTTATGTGCCAAGCCAAACAGCGGGCGCAATTGCAGCCAAATGTAACACGACTGCAATCCCAAGCTTTACAATGGCACGGCGATTGCCTGTGAGTGATCTGTTTGCCCGATGATCAGTACATTGTGTTCTGTTGACACCGCACATCGGCGGCACCGTTTGAGGTGGTGCCAAACCCATATGGTCCGGACCGACAAAAAGGAGAGCTGCTTGCTCTTCTCGGATGAGAGGAGATTCAGTCTCAGCAGTGATTCTCGATGTGCCTTCAGATGGCGAGAGTTGGAACACATAATGCACCGAGGAATATTGTCGAAGATGATCGTTTTGGTGGTTCAGGTTCAAATGACTCTAAACACTATGGGACCTAACATCTGAGGTCATCAGTTTCCTAGACTTAGAACTATTTAAAGCTAATTAACCTAAGGACATCACACACATCCATGCCCGAGGCAGGATTCGAACCTGCGACCGTAGCAGCAGCGCGGTTCCGGACTGAAGCGCCTAGAACCGCTCGGCCCCATCGGCCGGCGCTGGTTCAAGTCTCATGGTGTGGAGCGGCGTATTGTTGCATGGGAGTACTAACCTCCAAATCTTTGAACACTGTACACTCAGCGGTCTGCGTTATTCTGACACTGTACTGAGTCTTTTAAGGAGTTCATTCGATCCTGATCTCATTTTCACGGCTGACAATACGCAATAGCATCGAACAGCAGGTGATGGATCTCTTGGATTTAGAGTAGTGGTTCTCAAACTGTGCCCCCTCCCCCCCCCCTCATCCCGCCCCCCCCCCCCTCCGGGGGCGAATGGCGTGCAAGGGGGCACGTTATGTTAGGAGAAAAAATATATTCTTAATAACAATTAGGTGTATCTTTTGTCGAACAAACGACATGCCGCTGATCTGGTTTGAATTTCGCCCGGTGTAGTTGTTAACGCCAGACGTGATCAACGACAATGAACCGCTGTCACATTTTCAGCATTGTTTGAAATGATAGGTCGAGATGCGCGACTTCCTTCAACGCTACCTAGGAGTAAGATTTGGCTTGTGTATCTCAACGCATCCTTCTAGAGACGACTTTATTTATAGTTTTATAGACTTTGCGAGGAAGACAGCAGTGGTCCGTCAACTGGCGGAGGGGAGGGAGATACTCCAAAGGCAAGAACGAAGTGGTATGACGAGCACAATTTATTGCTAGGCCTTACAAAAACTACAATTTATGGTGAAGAACTTCCGCAGTGAGTAGTTTGTTTAATATTTTAACTGCTGATAGCATGAAACCAAACAAAGTAAAGAGACATCTTGAAACCAAGCATCCTGAATTAACGGAAACCAAAAGATTTTTTGGTCAGGAAACTAAATGTTTTATTATCTACCCAGAAGGACTGTGCTAGAACGACGAATATGACTTCTAAGGCCCTAAAAGGGCCTCATAGAATTTCTCATAGAATTGCTAAATGCGAGAAACCACACACTCTTGCAGAAACTCTGATTTTACCAGCAGCGATTGATATAGTATCAACAATGTTTGGCGACTCATTTGCTCAACAGTTGAAAAGTATTCCTGTCTCTAATGACACAGTGCGTAGAAGAATTTTAGACATTTCTGACGATTTACTCGAGCAGTTAATCTATAAATTGCGCAACAACTACACTCCTGGAAATGGAAAAAAGAACACATTGACACCGGTGTGTCAGACCCACCATACTTGCTCCGGACACTGCGAGAGGGCTGTACAAGCAATGATCACACGCACGGCACAGCGGACACACCAGGAACCGCGGTGTTGGCCGTCGAATGGCGCTAGCTGCGCAGCATTTGTGCACCGCCGCCGTCAGTGTCAGCCAGTTTGCCGTGGCATACGGAGCTCCATCGCAGTCTTTAACACTGGTAGCATGCCGCGACAGCGTGGACGTGAACCGTATGTGCAATTGACGGACTTTGAGCGAGGGCGTATAGTGGGCATGCGGGAGGCCGGGTGGACGTACCGCCGAATTGCTCAACACGTGGGGCGTGAGGTCTCCACAGTACATCGATGTTGTCGCCAGTGGTCGGCGGAAGGTGCACGTGCCCGTCGACCTGGGACCGGACCGCAGCGACGCACGGATGCACGCCAAGACCGTAGGATCCTACGCAGTGCCGTAGGGGACCGCACCGCCACTTCCCAGCAAATTAGGGACACTGTTGTTCCTGGGGTATCGGCGAGGACCATTCGCAGCCGTCTCCATGAAGCTGGGCTACGGTCCCGCACACCGTTAGGCCGTCTTCCGCTCACGCCCCAACATCGTGCAGCCCGCCTCCAGTGGTGTCGCGACAGGCGTGAATGGAGGGACGAATGGAGACGTGTCGTCTTCAGCGATGAGAGTCGCTTCTGCCTTGGTGCCAATGATGGTCGTATGCGTGTTTGGCGCCGTGCAGGTGAGCGCCACAATCAGGACTGCATACGACCGAGGCACACAGGGCCAACACCCGGCATCATGGTGTGGGGAGCGATCTCCTACACTGGCCGTACACCACTGGTGATCGTCGAGGGAACGCTGAATAGTGCACGGTACATCCAAACCGTCATCGAACCCATCGTTCTACCATTCCTAGACCGGCAAGGGAACTTGCTGTTCCAACAGGACAATGCACGTCCGCATGTATCCCGTGCCACCCAACGTGCTCTAGAAGGTGTAAGTCAACTACCCTGGCCAGCAAGATCTCCGGATGTGTCCCCCATTGAGCATGTTTGGGACTGGATGAAGCGTCGTCTCACGCGGTCTGCACGTCCAGCACGAACGCTGGTCCAACTGAGGCGCCAGGTGGAAATGGCATGGCAAGCCGTTCCACAGGACTACATCCAGCATCTCTACGATCGTCTCCATGGGAGAATAGCAGCCTGCATTGCTGCGAAAGGTGTATATACACTGTACTAGTGCCGACATTGTGCATGCTCTGTTGCCTGTGTCTATGTGCCTGTGGTTCTGTCAGTGTGATCATGTGATGTATCTGACCCCAGGAATGTGTCAATAAAGTTTCCCCTTCCTGGGACAATGAGTTCACGGTGTTCTTATTTCAATTTCCAGGAGTGTATTTTGCACGTCAAGAGTACGACGCAAGCAACATTCGTAAAGATGCTCATTTGATTGCTTATGTTCGTATCGTTGATGGATTTAACATTAGAGAGGTATTTCTTTTCTGTGAGACGATACTGAAAACAGCTACAGCTGAAAGCTTTTTTGAAATGCTTAATACTTTTTTTTAAAATCAAAACGGTATATCATGGAATAGGTGCATTGGAGTGTGCACAGACGGAGCTCGCTAATTGTCTGGAATTCATGGTGGATTGCAAGCAAAAGTTAAAGCTGTACCTTCTGATGTTGAGTGGACACACTCCATGATACATCAGGGGGCTCTAGCCTCTAAAGAACATAGTCCACCCGTTCATGAAGTTGTGCAAACGGTTATACAAACAATTCATATTATTAAGACAAATTCTATAAATATGAGGCTATTTAAAGTGCTATGTGAGGAGATGGCTGCTGAACACACTCACTTGCTCTATTTTAGTAATGCTCGATGGCTTTCAAGGGGTAAAGTGTTGGAAAGAATGTTTGAACTGGGGAATGAGGTATTCTGTTTTTTAAAAGGAGACAAGTCACTCTTTGGCAGACTGTTTCAACAACGGAGGTTTTTTTATTTAAAATGGCTTACCTCACTGATAGTTTTGAGAAACTTAACACTTTGCTGCTTCAAGGTAATCAGGCAAGTGTGCTATCTTGGAATGAAAAGGTGAAGGCGTTCATAAAGGAATTAGAGCAGTGGCAAAACCGAATGGAGAGTGGCATACTAGATATGTTCACTACTACATTGTCACTGTTGGAGGATACAGATAATCCGATACTTCCAATCGCAATAAAAGCTTGCGTTCATCATCATCTTGCAACATAAAAAGTTCACATCGAAAAAAATTTCAGCAACGATTTTGATAAATTTAACTGGATTAAAAATCCACTCATAAATGCTCCTGGACCAACATTTATAAATATAGAAGAGCAAGAACAATTTATTGAAATCGTAATACTTCACTGAACAGTAAATTTAATGAAGTGTCTTTGTTGGAGTTTTGGATACATATTAGTAAGGACTTCCCAACGCTAAGCCAAAATGATTCCTTTTGGGACAACATACGTGTGCGAGACTGGATTTTCAGCTTTTTCAGCTATGAAGTCGAACTGCCGTGCAAAGCAAAATGTAAACAGAGTACTTCGAGTGGCTCTTTCTGCTATTCCTGCACGTCAAGAGAAACTTTGTTCTCAAAAGCAAGCTCATCCACCATACTGAACGTTTGAATATAAATTGTTATTGCTCTTGTAATTCTTCTTTGCTGAATTGTAAATAATGTTCACTTCATAGTTTTTGAATAAATGGAAACGTGATATAGATCAAAAAAATTGTTCCTTATATTCGTTATAGTAAGTCATGTTATTTTTGGTTTCTGCTGCGTAAAAATCCTTTTAAATTGAGTTTGGTAAACATGTTGTTTGTTGTTGTGGTCTTCAGTCCAGAGACTGGTTTGATGCAGCTCTCCATGCTACTCTATCCTGTGCAAGCTTCATCGTCTCCCGGTACCTACTGCAACCTGCATCCTTCTGAATCTGATTAGTGTGCTTAACCCTTGGTCTCCCTCTACGATTTTTACCCTCTGCGCTGCCCTCCAATACTAAATTGGTGATCCCCTGATGCTTCAGAATATGCCCTAGCAACCGATCCTTTCTTCTAGTCAAGTTGTGACACAAATTTCTCTTCTCTCGCAATTCTATTCAATACCTCCTCATTAGTTATGTGATCTACCCATCTAATCTTCATTATTCTTCTGTAGCACCACATTTCGAAAGCTTCTATTCTCTTCTTGTCTAAACTATTTATCGTCCACATTTCACTTCCATACATGGCTACACTCCATACAAATACTTTCAGAAACGACTTCCTGTCACTTAAATCTATACTCGATGTTAACAAATTTCTCTTCTTCAGAAACGCTTTCCTTTCCATTGCCAGTCTACATTTTATATCCTCTCTACTTCGACCATCATCAGTTATTTTGCTCCACAAATAGCAAAACTCCATTACTACTTTAAGTGTCTCATTTCCTGATCTAATTCCCTCGGCATCACCATATTTAATTCGACTACATTCCATTATCCTCGTTTTGTTTTTGTTCATGTACATCTTATATCCTCCTCTCAAGACATTGTCCGTTCCGTTCAACTGATCTTCCAGGTCCTTTGCTGTCTCTGACAGAATTACAAAGTCATCGGCGAATCTCAAAGTTTTTATTTCTTCTCCACGGATTTTAATACATACTCCGTATTTTTCTTTTGTTTCCTTTACTGCTTGCTCAATATACAGATTGAATAACATCGGGGATAGGCTACAACCCTGTCTCACTCCCTTCCCAACCACTGCTTCCCTTTCATGTCCCTCGACTCTTCGGTGCTGCTCTGGTCCATTCCGTTGTTAGTTAGTACAATGTTGCGACACTGAAGTCAATAGTGGTTTGGTTGCATTTCCCTGCACTCATTTCAAGAAATTCAGAGTGATTCTTATCTGACCTTTCCGCTTGTTTGTATGCAAGCTTTCTAAAGCTCAGTCAAAATCTGACTCTAATACTGGATTCCTTTTGTCTTGCAAATCGACATCGTTTCTTCTATGACGTCACAAGAAAGATCCTCCAGGCCCTCAATGTATCATTCACCTATACGCTCTCTCATGTGAGTCTGATGGCGGAATTGCTTTGTACTCTTAACGTTACGCGTATTGTTTTAATTTCACCGAAAGTTAATTTGGCTTTTCTATATCTTGAATAAGTCTTTCGGTCAAGTATTTATTTTTCTATATCTTTACATTTTTTTCCCCGCAGCTGTTTCGCTTTCGTTTCCATGCACTTCCCACTGATTTTATTCGAAAGTTACTTTTCACATTGTTGTATTCCTTTCTTTTCCTGAACATTTTTCTATTTTCTACCTTCGTTGATCAGATGACGTATTTCTTCTATTATCCTAGGGTACCTCGTAATTAGTTTCCTTGTATGTACATTTGTCTGACCAACTGTCGTGGCTGCCCTTTTAGGGATCTCCATTCCTCTTTCATTGAACTGCCTTCTGCGGTAATTATCGGCACCTAGGGAATGGGTTAGCTCAGAGTTCTTCTATTTCCATCTGTCTCATAATATTTTCTTCCAGTATCTTACTGAGTAAATCTCCTCCTTCCACTCTAGAACAAGAGCGTATGTTATGTTTTTGTTCTAAAATACTTTTGAACTCCCTTGCAAGTTTAGTTGCAAAATTTTTGTAGCCGCTATATATACGTTAATTTATCAAATTTACAACTTCATGTGTCCGCTTTAGGTTCCCACAATAATGTCCCTCCGCATCTCAGTAAACACCGCTATCAGCGTCGTAGAGTTTTGAACTGCTCGGCACTAAAATTCAGCTTCCTAATATCAAAGTTGCACAAGTCTTACAATGAAATAACAGCAGCAGAAAAAAGGATTTAATAGTAGTAACATAGTTAACATACGACCACTGTTGTTTCGTAAATATCTACTTCACAGTCTATTGATATACGTATGTTATGCATCACAGCTGACCGAAATGTTTGCACCTCCTCCGACCCTATTTCCATTTCGCTCCATTTCTGTAATACGTGTTTTGCCTTCCCTTATAAGAATAAAGTCTGAGCGCACCACTGTTTCCTAACGCCGCCCTGAGATCGATTCTCCGCCGAAGATACCAGATCTCCTAAGACCTCGCCTGCGTTGCTCTCTTACGCTCGGGGAAAGAATATATGGCTTTTGATCTGGCTTTCTTGTGTGTTCGTATCGTTCTAATACATCCGCCCATGTATGCTATATGTTCTCCATACATATTACTTTGGTGGAGCTACGGCAACCTCAAAGGGTACCTTACACAGAATACGTACAGCCGTAAAGAAAAGAAGCGGAAATGAAAATCTCTAAAAGAGATGATCAGTATTCGCCAGAGATACAGATTTTGCCATCTGTGATCTGAATTCCCACTGAAAGAAAAATACGCTGATCTCGGAATCACTAAATCTTTTTGCGGGGCAATATGAGGTCGTGCATGAAGAGTACAAATATTCATTAACCGCCGTGATCGCAACCGCCTCCATAGACGAAGAGTGCGATTAGGAGGTAGCATACTCAAGTCCGGGTAATGGGCGAAATATTTGTTGTCAGATAGACGACAGGAAATCTTGTAGCGTACAATTCCCTATATCAAGATTTTGCGCTGACGTCCTTAGTTAAATTCCAAACCTCTCCTCATTGTTTCGATGAGTGAGGGTATTTGACACCTGTTGACGACGATCGAATGGAGTCGTTGAGATCGTCAGCTATTCGAGGAGAGTAGGCTAGGCAGCAGGACACGGTTTGAGTCCCTCTCTTCTTTCCTAGCGTCATCAAAGACACAAACATGAGACTGAACTTAACACGCGCTACAAGAGTCACCTATACGGGACAGGTACCTTACAGACACAACATTCAGACTTGGCGAAAGAGAGGTGTCACTGTTCGTGCGGAAGGAAACACTTGAAAATTAGGCGACTGAACAACTGTAAGAGGACCTTCTCCATTATTTTAGAAACAGTATTTTCTTTGTGGTTTCGTAACTGATAAAACGTTTTTATCCTAAAAAAACCGGTTTCACAGCTACACTTTGTGGTTTACTAGCTGCGTTTACTAGCTGAGTTCCCCAGCATTACCCAGGTATGTATTTATTCCAATTCTGTGAGTCAGTCTCCTCTTTCACCCTCTTTCCGTCCATCTCCTACTCCCCTCTCCTCTGTCCATATCTTCTCCCCCTTCTCTCTATCCACCTTCTCCCCCCTCATTTTCTATCCATCTCCTCCTCCCCCTTCCTCTCTCCGTCTCCACTTCCCTTCCCTCTCCATCTTTTCCTTCCTCTCCCTTGGCCATCTCCTCTTCTTCCCTTTCTCCGTCTAACTGCTCCTCCTCGTCTCTCCGTGCCGTACAATGATATAATGTTGTAGATACATCCAGCGTTATATGCGGATACTGTCTACAAAATGGGTTGCAAAGAGAGTTAGTATCAAAAAAGTAATAAATTCAAACGTCATGCACGATGCGGCAGTTTTTCACGCATCTCAGAGTGTATGGGGTCATATATCCTGAACTGCCGTACAAAGATATAATTGCGAAGATATATTCAGTGGTACGTATGAACGCCGTCTGGAAAACGTGCAGCGAATACAGTTATAGCAAAGAACCAATAAATTAAAACGTCTTGCCCGATGCGAAAATGAACAGTGAAAATGAAGTAAGCGACAAAATTTTTTTACTTCCATCATTATGTGGGAGGGGGCGGGGGTGTCAGCGATAAAAATTTTCGTAAAAGTTTGAAATTATGCGTAATGTTTGTTGCAAGTCACTAAATGCTGTCGTTCACAAATATCGGATGAATAAAATCTGGGTATTCGCACGTCGTGGCCTACACTTCTTTTTCACTCTTAGATCTTTGATAGGTAGATGGTTCTTAACCCGCACAGCGATTCTTTCCAAAGTGGTATGTGATTTCGAAGGAAATGTGGAACATACATACAGACGTAATTTTTATAATATATGTATCTTTTTTGCCAATCAGATTTTGATGGAAAATAGCCTATGCCGGCCGTTGTGGCCGAGCGGTTCTAGGCGCTTCAGTCTGGAACCGCGTGACCGCTACGGTCGCAGGTTCGAATCCTGCCTCGGGCATGGATGTGTGTGATGTTCTTAGGTTAGTTAGGTTTAAGTAGTTCTAAGTCTAGGGGACTGATGACCTCAGATGTTAAGTCCCATAGTGCTTAGAGCCATTTGAATATAGTCTATACGGTTCCCCTAGCTACGCAGAATCCACCAATGAAAATCCTACAAAAATCCGCCCAGTAGTTTCTGAGATTAGACTGTTCAGACAGAAAGACAAGAAAGTTTTTCTAAAACTTTAAATCACGATATGTTTTTTTTCTGTGATCCGATTTTGATTATCTAAAGCCCACACGGTTACCCAAGCTATTATCAGGTTACCTGCGAAAACTCCATGAAAAAATTCGCCTAGTAGTTCGGGAAATTGGCGTGTTCATAGACCAACAGACAGACACGACGGTTTTACAGATTTATTATTGGTATAGATTTACTTATAGCTCGCTCTTTATGATACGTTTTGTGGTTGCAGCCCCATTCTCAAGACGTCATTCTTGTAGTCACCCAATCTGTCAAACTGGAACCTGACCCAATCACTGGCCACAGCTAGAATATGACAAAGGAAGAAATGTAAAAAATAAACTAAAAACATTGAAGTAAGTATAGTTATGAAAGTGCTGTTTCCAGAAGAAGGAAATAAGGGCCTCAAAGTTAACACCATACAGCTGACGTTACGAGACACTAGCTCACAATGGTATCGGGTGGTAGTAATTGAAGTGCGGCTCTCACGGAGATTGTGTGAGTTGTAATCATCCTATGGCAGCGAAACTTGGTAGATATGCTAATGTGTTGATACGGAACCGATTTACGCTCGAAAACAGTTAGTTCCAATTTTGTCCGCCGCGTGCAAATCTGGCACTGTACACTGCCTGTATGACTGTTTGACATCCACGCTATCATTTAACAAGCCATAACGTGAGTTATCAGTATGGCTACCGAGAAGATAGGCCGTGCAGTATTAGTTAAATTGTTTTATGTGGACAGCAGCAGAGCTGCTTTGAGAGAATACTGCCGAGGGGAAAGATCTGAGGACAGACCCGATATCGTTGCTTGGTTTAAAGGAGATGATAATAAAATTGTAAAACTCTATTGAGGTTGGTATGGCACTTGAAGAGAAAGGTGTCCTATCCCGGTGGAATTTATTTACGAGGTTGCTTTTGCTGTAGATGGCCATGCAGCAGGTGCCCCGTGTAGTGCAGTGTCACGAGAATTATCCATCCTATTATCATCATCATCATCATCATCATGAGTATTCTGCCAAAAGGCAGGTTTTCACATGGTAGTTTTCCAGGCTGTCCGGTCTTCTGCCATCCTCTTCAGGTCTGTATAATTTCCTCTTCCCTTTATGTCGTCTATCATCTTGTATCTCCTTTTTTCTCTCAGTCTTCTCCCACAAACCAATCCTTCCAAAGCATCTGCTACCAAGCACTCCCTTCTCAATGAATGTCTCAACCAGTTCTTTTTCCTTTCTCTTACAACCTTGAGCAGACATCTTCTCTCACCAACCCTTTCCAATACTCTTTCATTACTCACTCTTTCAATCCAGCTTATTCTCTCCATTCTCCTCCACATCCACATCTCAAATGCTTCTAACCTTTTTTCATTCTCTCGTCTCAGCGTCCATGTTTCTGCCCCATGTAGTGCCACACTCCAGGCAAAACATTTTCCAAGCCTTTTCCTTAGTCATTTATCTAATTTGCCACATAAGAGTCTCCTCTTTCTGTTGAATGCCTCCTTCGCTATGGCAATTCGAGTTTTCACCTCCTGGTGACATCTCAAGTCTTCAGTTATTGTGCTTCCAAGATATTTAAATTCACTTACTTGGCTAACGGTAGATTGTCCTATTTTAATATTGGACAGTCTGCGTCTTGACTGATGACCATACTCTTTGTTTTTGCTGTGTTTATTTGCATCCCATATTCCTCACAAGCTTCATTTAGATCTTTCAGCATGTTATTCACTGTCCGCTAATGCCACTAATACCATGTCATCAGCAAATCTTATACATTCTATCCTCTTTCCACCAATACATATTACTCTTTTCCCATCTAAACTTTTCGCAATAATCTCTTCAAGGTATACGTTAAGCAACAGCGATGAAAGGCAACAACCTTGTCTAACACCTCGTCCAATGCTGATTCCTTCTGACATTTCATTGCCAATCCTTAATCTTACTTTCTGGTGTAAATATAGATTCTGTATCAGTCGTCTCTCTTTCCAATCTACTCCTTTCCTCTTCAAAATATCCATCAGCTTGTTCCACTGAAGTCTGTCAAAAATCCTATTATCAACAGTGCGGAAAGTTTTGCGTTGTGTATTACGCTGGTACCCGTCCAAGAGCCGGACGGTGCAGCACATGAAACCTCATGATCTGCAGCAACGTTCTGAATTTGCTCTCCGGGTTTGTGTCATGGATCGAAGCTGATGACATGTGATCGAACAATATTCTATGGCGTGTCGAGGCACAGTTTACACTACAGGAGTACACTGAACTAACGAAATGCATGTTGTGCACGAACAGTCACTGCATTCGCTGCACGTGACTGTGTAGTGTCGAGTCACATGAACCTTTATTCACGGCCCTTTCTTCTTTGAAGCGAGTACACCTAGCGGCCTGCCAGGTGCACCGTAAATTCTGGTCGTTACCGAGACGTCCTTGTACAGTATGTGGTTCCTGCTTTGGAAGAGCGCAACTGTGTAGTAACCATTGTTTCCACGCAAGCTGGTTAACGAGGTTTGATCTTTTCTGCCAACGTCCCGCTCCTAATCTATTACATATTGAAACATTTCTGTACGTCGTTATTGCATGCACAGCGCCTGATTTGCAGCTGGCGGCCAAAATTGGAATTGAAGTTTCGTTGCCATATGGTAATTATAGCCGACACTGGACCTCCGTGAGTAGTTGCACTTTGATTATAACCGCCCGGTATTTGAGCGCTGAGTATCTGACAGGGCGGTTTGTGCCCGGCGAGTACCCATGGTGTGGCCATCCTATTGAGGCAGGATTGGCCCTGGGCGCCAGCGGCCGGACGGTGAGAAGCAACGGTATTCTCCAGGTGGGAGCGCAGGAACTCAGGCGACGACCATGTGGTGCCTTCACTGACTTACAACGTGTAGCAAAATTTATAACATTCACTGACAATACTTAAAATGCTTTACACACCTGCTACGAGAAAACTAAATACAGCTCAGGAGCTGCAACGGTGAAACGAGGTCATTGCAGATTAAACAACGCTTGTAAATATAAAGTTATCAACGTTTATAATTATTACAGTTTATGAAATTCATAACAATTGAAGCAGATACGCGAAGTATCACGTCGTTTAAAAGCTGATGATGCTAGCAATCACGACAGGAAGTGAATTTTGCAATAAAACAAATTAGTAATTAGTTATAAACCATTTATTTAAATATATGCAAAGGTGTACCTAAATTAGGGGTGGTTCTACAGCATTATTTCACACAAGCGACCTATCAATTGGCGCTCCCTTCCCCCCAACTCTCTTGACAGTCGTTGCCTTTCCTTGAGCTTCTGGTAAATCCTTTAAAAATAAATTTATATCTAGTTTCTGTCGTAATGATTTCTTTTTTTTTTTTTTCCTAGGCGTCCGTCTGTAACAGAAATAAATTCCTGAATGCTATTCTGGTGCTAGGTGTTAAAAGAAGAAGCAATACATTTCCATGTTAAGATAATTCCTGAGATCGTTAGAATCTTTTGCTGACAGCAGAAAGAACTAGACCTTCTGCAGCTTCAGCGAAAAAAAAAAAAAAAAAACTATCTGTCTGACTGATTGGAAAGAATGAAAATATGAAATTTCGGTTACTTTTTAATTTAATAATGGAGCCTTTTAATTCTGTAATTTACAAATCATTTCATTGCCCGCCGGAAAAAGTGTGACAGAAACACAAAAATATCATCTAATGTTATATTCGTTTGTTAAACGTAAGAATGTTTAACTGCGTTCAGTTTTATGCTACATGCGAAGAAAACTCACCTGCAAGTAGTCGAATTGCAGAGACTTTGCCGTGAAAGTTGTTGTAAACTGATAAACAGTGCCAAATATCTTAATGTATGCCACTTAAAATTAAAATACAAAATCTTGTGTGATACTAAAGAGAAATATTCTATTAATAAAGTCATGTACAATTTCCACAGTTGTTCAGTATATGCACTGACAATTTTTCCCTTAGGTAAAAACGTCATTTTGCAATTGTTGTAGCCTTTAACTTACCAGAATCTTTCGAATTAGAATCTAAATATATGGACTTCAAAGTTTCACTTTCAATGGCTAAAGTTGAGAGTCCAAACAATCTTCTAAAGTGTTGACCTAAGGTATGCCTACATCAATTAAATCTTTGAATAACTCTTTACACCAAAATCCATGGATCATCGAAAACTTTACATTTCAAATACATTTATACTAAATAGGACAACATTTGATAGCGAAGTTGGTGGTAGCTCGTAGTCTCACCCTGGAAATTACATCGCTAACGGCTCTTTATTGGAAAGTTTTTGCTTCTATTGTCACACAGTTTTAGCCGTGTCAGTTTTCGCTACGAATTACTGTACGCCCTGTATACACATTTTGCATTTGGGAGCTTCTGACGCCCCTCTCTCTTTGGCGCCCCAAGCGGCCACTTATGTCGATGGGACCTTAAACCGGCTCTGGCCTAAACTACTATTTCTCCTCGTGAATACACGCTGTGAAAAGTATGAATATCCAAGTTCCGTAGCCAACTGATTACTACGTATAGTTAATTATAATTCAATGTTTATAATGTATTTAAAGTTGCTGTTTTGGATAGAGACAGGCTGTAGCATAGATTGTAGCAAGATTTTCGTAGAGTTTTAATTATTAAAAAACTTAGACTCAAATGTTTCGTTATGAGGACGCCATTTCATCCACAGTGTTGAGTATGTGTTCTAAAATGTATATATACGCTATTTATATTTCAATTTCTTGAATGGTTGTCATGTCGAAAGTAAGAGTGTTGAATAACGTACTGGTCACGTGAAAGAGTATTTAAAACAGCTTGCAGAGCACAGCACGTGGTCTTTGATCGGTGTCCGCCAGCTTAGTGAGATCTTTGTCGAATTTGGGCTGCAATAGCGCCGCTGGGGCTTAGGACTGTAATAGTGGGTCAGAATATTTTTGTAATCGCGGGTTCAGCACTTTCAGAGGAGAGTGGGCACGCAAGACGGATCAGTTTCAGCACCGGGACGGCCATGTGCATAAAGGGTACTGGGTGTGCAGTAGTGTGAGTAGTATTCGGAGAGCTGAACTACAAAAATTGCAGTAATATAAAAATCTCTTCCAGTTAACAGTTAGTTGTCTTGGGGCCGGATATCGGTGCCACGGTCTTAGTTGGGCACTATGCACAGTTCCCAATTGCCAGACAGGACGTAAGTCGTTGATTCGGGAGAAAATAGTAGTTGCAAGTTCCCGTACCTTGACCACGGGATGTCGTTCATGAAGCAACTGGAGAACCTCTCATGTTCTCACCAACCAAGGTAGGCCCAAGCTCCACTTCAAACATCTATTCTGTATAGTCTAGAGACTAGACACATTGTCCACCATGCGACACTTTCATAGAGCAGGATGGGTTGTACAGTCGCTTTAAAGAGTCTAGCCACAGTCAACGGGTTCAAATCCTTGCGGAGAAAAAGTGGCATTAATGCTCAGACAATCTTAAGTGTGGATTGTTTGTTTTCCCGAACGTGTTATACGAAGAGCAAGCCTTCATCCATCCACAAACTTAGATATTTTAGTCGTTGCCGACCAAGGGATCCGCACTTAATTCACAGTTAAGTGCATGTCCAGGAGACGCCTCTTTTCGTAGACAGCGCTGCTGATGTCTTCAAAAAGTCAGTCTGCCACTGATTTCGGCGAATCGTTTGTGCAGTATTGCGTCCCGACGTTGAGAAACGCTGTATGATCAGCCTAAAGGCTCTCCGAAACATGTTGTTCTAATGGCAAGTCGTTTATGTAAATTTTAAATAACAACAGCGATAAAACGTAACCTTGAGGAATTCCGGCGGCAAGACGCTTCGGGCAGACTTCTTTCCTCCTATCTGAATAAACAGCAGTCTGTCACGCAAGTAGCTAACTATTAGTTTATCGTAACAATATTCAAGAGGAATGTTGAACACCAACTTTTCCAACAACTTGGAACGCCGTACTCTGTCTTAAGCCGTTTCAGTATCGACAAATACTCCAATCGTTGATTTAGAAACGTTGAAGTTGGCCTTTATGGATTCCGTTATATGGAGCAGTTGTAGTTCTATGGATAGCCTTGCCTGAAAACCAAACTGTTCCCGGCGAATGATGTTAAACGTTGTACTAGGTAATCTGTGAGTGAGGCGAGAAGGACACGTTCCAGCACCAACCCATTGTCGGCAGTAAACTAATTGGTGGATACTTGACTGCTGCGAAAGGTCCTTCCCAGCCTTGGGGATGGGGACCACTTTGGCTACCCTCCATGACGGCCAGAACATAAACGAGCGAAAGGCAGATATTAATGACGCGCGTGAGACCTAAAAAGAGGTTTACGCGGCATTTACTTCAATTCCGCGTTGCCTGTGAAGTTCTGCCCAGGTGAGTTAACGGTAGTCGTACGAATAATTTTCTTTACTTCTTGTGGCGTCTCTGACATTGGTCGATCCTGTAGCGGGCTATGACACAAGTCAGCTAAAAGTCTAGTGAGACAGTCTTCTTCCTGCTGCGGGCGGTCACGCGAACTTCAAAAATGGTTCAAATGGCTCTGAGCACTATGGAACTTAACATCTGAGGTCATCAATCCCCTGAAACTTAGAACGCCTTAAACATAACGAACCTAAGGGCATCACACACATCCATGCCCGAGGCAAGATTCGAACCTGCGACCGTAGCGGTCGCGCGGTTCCAAACTGAAGCTCCTACAACCGCTCGGCCACAGCGGCCGGCCACGTGAACTTCATCGTTATTTAACTGTCCTTAAGCAGTCGTGGACTTCAGTGCATTTACTGCATATTTTTTTTATTTAAATTGTGTGAAGTACTTGTTCTAAATTAGTTGCGATAAACTTGATGATAATGAACTTTAGATTTCACTGTGAACGCTAGTAAAATTTAGCGCTGTTGAACTTCTAAGGTTTCGCTACTTGTTCTTCGTGAATTAATGCGCGGCCTTACGCATTTATTCTAAACCTAGTACTGTCACTGTTTTATTTCGCGGAAGTCTGTATCAGTAAAAAGCACTCCAGGATTAATTTTGTATTGCAATTTGGGCTTAAAAGTAACGGTATACCACCAACCCCTACTGATTTCAGCGAGTCAGAACTGAAATATCAGGCCGTGCACTGACCACAGCGAGCTATTTGTCCAGTCGCAGTGACGCATCTTCTGCTAGCACAACTTGAGACATAACAGCCAGTCCCGGGGCACATCGACCGAAATGTACGTGGGGCAAGAGCAGAGTGTAGTCAAAGGAGACGTGACAGTACTTGCCCACCCCTTTGGTCATTTCATCCGCAGGTATGGATCGACGTTCAATTGGGAGTTAAATAACGGTTAAGCTAAAAGCCTTGGAGATACACTTCCCTTCGATCGACAATGTAGAGAACATTAAGAGTAAGGGACTGGCTATCAACTATGATGAAGTGAAATTAGCGAAGCTCATCAGAATCTATCAGGAATACCACATGTCTTACCATTTGTTGAGATAAGCAGCATGGATTCCGAGAAAATCGGTCATGCGAAATACAACTCGCGCTTTTCTAAAACTGGCTTCGTTACAGCCAACGATCAAGGCAGTCATATAGGTGAAGTATTTCCTGTCTTCTGAAAAGCTTTTGACTTCGCATGGCACCAAGGTTTATTAAAGAGAGTAGGATGATATGGAGGTATCAAACGTAATTTACGACCGGGTTAAGAATTTCTTGGTAGGGAGGACGCGGCATGTTATCTTGGATGGAGAATTATATCGACAGATATAGAAGTAAATTCAAACGTGTCTCCAGCTAGTATGTTGCAAACATTGCTGTGCACGTTGTACGGGTACGTTACTGACTAGATAGTCAATATTAATAGTAACCACAGAATTTTTTGTAAATTATGCAGTTTACTATAATGAAGCATTATCTGAAATAATATGTACAAAATCTCAGTTAGATAATGATAAAATTTCAAGGAAGTTGTTTTCAAAGTTCAGAAACGTAAAATTGGGTACGTCACAAAAAGAACAAACTTTGTACCCTAGGGCTACATTACCAGTAAACCACAGTTGTAATCATTGTGGTGTAACAATCTGTGGGTGGCAGACTTTGGTTCATTTGTAGCCTACAAAGCAGACTGCTTTCAAAACACTCGTGCGACTCACCCAAGAATATTTCCGAAGTGTGTGGAACTCGTACCAAACAGGGCTAAGGAGGGATACTGAACGTATAAGAAAAACACCGATTGTCACAGGTTTGTACGCATCATGGGGGACCGTCATGTACGAGACCGTGCTGAAAAGTAATGCGCCGGCCGTTGTGGCCGAGCGGTTCAAGGCGCTTCAGTCTGGAACCGCGCGACCGCTACGGTCGCAGGATCGAATCCTGCTTCGAGCCTGTGTGTGATGTCCTTAGGTTAGTTAGGTTTAAGCAGTTGTAAGTTCTAGGGGACTGATGACCTCAGATGTTAAGTCCCATAGTGCTCAGAGCCATTTGAACCATTTGAAAAGTAATGGCTTAAGACTTTTTTGTACGAAAACTCTCAAAGATTTTCAAATAAAAAAGTTATTGACGTTCTACACCTTCATTCTTCATTTCTGCTTGTTTATTTCACAACATAGGCATTCTAGCGGCGGACACATTTCTCCCAGCGAGAGACCAGTTTGTTGGTACCGCCACTGTAGAATTATTGACTTCGTTGACAGAGCTACAACCTCACCTCTGCTTGCACCCCTTCATTAGTATCAAAGTGAAGTCCTCGAAAGTCTTCTTTAAGTTTTGGAAACAGGTGAAAGTCGAATGGACCCAAGTCGGAACTGTACGGAGGATGATCGATGACGGTGAACCCAAGGCGTCGGTTGTTGCACAAGTCGCACTGATCGTATTTGGCACTGTCAGGCTGAAGCAGAGAGTGCTCCATGTGCGGACGAGATCTTCGAATTCTAAACTCAGTTACAGCATGCTGTTTCTCTCGCACCGATATAGTTACATTACACACTGCCATGCTATATGCTACAATTCGGAGCCCTCTAGCGGCGTCTGGCTGCAAATATGTGGACATGAAGAATAAAGATGTAGAATGTTAATAACGTTTGTTTTATTTAAAAAAGCCTTAAGAGTTTTCAAGTAAAAAACTGAGAGGCGTTACTTTTCAGCACGCCCTCGTAGATACTGAAACACCTGGTCTGAACGAAATTAGAATTGTATTAATACCTTCAGCTGCTAACGGGCGTTGATATATATCACCTGGGACAGCTGAAAATGTGTGCCTCGACCCGGACCGAACCCGGGAGCTCCTGCTTATATGGTAGACGCTCTGTCCATCTAAGCCACCGAGGGCACAGAGGATAGCGCGACTGCAGGGACTATCTCGCGTACGCCTCCCGCGAGACCCACATTATCACCTTGTATGTCCACACACTACATTCGTAGTGTCCCACCAACACTCATTACTCGTGGATGACATTCTTACCAAGTCCCGTAAGAGTTCGAGGAATATGTGTGCATCCGCACAGAAGAAGATCTTTGGTGTGACGTCACGTGTGCTGCACTGCTGTTGAAATAGCTCGTTAATATTCTATAAATTTTAGACTTCATTTACTTATTTTAAAGTTTATTTGTTTTAATAATGGGTCGACAGAAGCGTCCGATCCAATGTGTCGGCTTTGACCCGTGACGTAAGGGTGTTGTCGTGTGTGACGTCATGACGGCGCGGAGTTTGGTTTGAGTGTGGCTGTCTCCAGTTTTGTTTTATCTTATTTTATTTACTTTTCTGATCTGTTCGTTCTATCTCGTGAGATTTTTTTTTAATTTAAAAACACTTATTACTTATTTTAATTATCTGTTTCCTCGAATTTCTGTTTTAGTTTATTATATTTATCTTTCTGATCTGTTCGTTCTATCCCGTGAGATTTTTTTTTAAAGACAAAAAACACTAATCAGCTACTGAAGCATCTTTATCTTCTATGGGTTGCAGGGGTTACGACCCCTGGCGAGGTGGGTGGGTATTCATGCATGGCTGTCTTCACTTACACGTTGTAGCTACGCAAGGCGTCTAAATTAGTTTATATTTAGTTTGCCCCCCACCCAAAACACCCCATTTCCCGCGCTTGTCCCGTTAGTGTCATTAGGCTTCTTGTGGAAAGTGTGTGTGTTTGTTTTTGTTTCCGCCATATTTGTGACGTCATGGGTCAAAGCAAACGGGTGGGATCGGACGCTTCCGTATTTCCTTAATAATTGCCGTAAAAGTAACTTATTAGTGGATTTTCCTTAATCTCAGTCTTTCTTCCTGTGTTATTGACTCGAGTGGCCTATTATTTGTGGGTCTGCTTTCGTCGTTCGTGTAAGCCTCGTGCCTCAGTAGTGTGTTTACATTTTGCGGCGTGCACTGCAGCTGTAGCGGATATAAGCTAAAGTACTGGCAAACTTATTTGTGCTCTGTAATACAATTATTAAATTTAATAGATTTCAGCGGTTTTGCGTGCCGTTTGTGGTGAAATAACGACTTAATAAACTTTTGTAATCGTTCGCTCGCTGTGTTTTATAGAGTTTTCAGTGTGTTGAAGTCGTTTAGTAAATTTCGTGCTTTAGTTTTCAACTGACGTTTATTATTCTTTCTAGTGAAATATTTCAGTAAAATTTTCATTTAGTGTTTTAACTTCGCTTAATGTTACAGTGGTCTTTTTAATTTTTTGGTTTTAGCTAATAATATAGCTAGTAATATTGGTATCGGCTGTGTTGTAGTAGTATTAATACAAGTACTTGCTTTCTTAGTAGGCAGAGAATTTCGAGACCATTATTGTTAGTTCTTAAATAGTTCTACTGGTGTAACTGAACTTTGGTAACGTAGACGTATAGTTTTTTTCAGTAATTGTAAAATTTTACCATGAGTGAAAAGTGTGGGCTCTGTCGTAGGTTCGTGAATAGCGGATTATGGTGTGGGATTTGTTCAAAGTATTTTCATTGGGGAGAATGCAGTGGGGAAGCCAGTGGTCACTTTAGGGTGATCCTCTCCTGGGAATGTAGAATCTGCAGTAGAAACAAGTTAATAGAGGAGCAGGAGCGTAAGATCTGTGCCCTTCAGGTGCAGTTACAATGCGCAAAGGAGGAACTAGATAGGTTGAGGAGGGTAACGGGTGGTGGGGAATGGAAACTGGCAGTTGGCAAGAAGGAAGCTAGGAAGAAGAGGTACTCAGACAGTTTTACTTTGCGTACATGCAATAGATACGACCAACTATCAGAGTTCAGTGGAGAGGAGCCTCTTTTAGCCGTAGATGCAGGTAACTTGCAGCAGTTCTCAGCAATTAGGAGGCCTAGATTAGTTGCAAAGTCTAGCAGAAAGAAGGTTCTGCTGCTAGGTAGTTCCCACGGTAGAGGTGTGGGCCAGCAGTTGCAGGAAGTTTTGGGGAGTGAGCACCAGGTCACCAACATTGTGAAGCCTAGTGCAGTGTTGGCTCAGGTGACTGAAAGCATAGGGGAGTTATGTAAGAATTTTACGAAAGAGGATCAGGTAGTGATAGTGCGTGGAGCAGGGAACAGTCTCGATAGGGACGGGGAATATGATGTCAGTGGTGACTTGGTTAAGATAGCTACTCAAACTGGTGGCACTAATGTGCATTTCGTGCAACTGTTTCAGCGTCATGATCGGCCTCACATTAATGCCGCTGTTAGGCGCGTTAATGTGGGGCTGGGGAGGGCACTGATGGCGGAGGGCATGGATCACATCTCAGTGGTGCCAGTTGGGTCTATCAGTAGATGGGGTTTCACTAGGCATGGGCTGCACCTCAATAGGTATGGGAAGGGGAGGCTGGCTAAGCTTATAGGTGACAGTGTAGTGGGTGGTGGTGGTGGTGGTGGTAGTGGTATCACTCATGGAAAAATTCCTGTAGTAGTTGGTATTAGAGCTGCACCTTTTTTAGACTGAAGTCAGCTGATAGGTATACCTGCTTAAAGGAAGTGCCTCTAACTAAGGTCTCACCTCTAGAGGATGTAATGTTTCCAAGTAGAGAAGGAATTAGCATATTTCATCAAAATATGAGGTATTAGAGATAAAGTTAGTGAACTGCTAATAGATGTTAACTCTGAAATTATTGGTATATCAGAGCACCACTTAAATAATTTGATAATTCAGAGGCTTCCTTTACCAGGCTGCAGATTAGCTGGCTGTTTCTCAAGGAGTTCCTTGCGGGGTGCGGGAGTGGCTCTGTACGTAAAAAAACAGTATTTCATTTGAGTACATAGACGTATCACGACACTGCACTGAACAGATATTTGAAAGTTGTGTAGCATTAGATGAATTTAGTGAAACTAAATTTCTAATTGCTGTTGTTTATAGGTCCCCTAACTCCAACTTCAGAGCATTTTTGCTTAAGCTAGAGAGGGTTCTTGATTCACTTTGTAGGAAGTACCAGAAAGTTACATGTGGTGACTTCAATATTAATTTTGTACATGATTGTGCAAGAAAAAGGATGTTGGTAGATCTCCTAAATTCATATGATCTGAAGCAAACTGTTTTTTTCCAACTAGGGTACAGGGGAACAGTAGCACAGTCATAGACAATATTTTTATTCATTCTTCATTAATAGATGGGCATTCTGTTAGTAACAGGGTGAATGGCCTTTCAGACCATGGGGACAAATTTTAACATTAAAAGGCTTTTGTACTCAAACCAATATCGTATTTAATTACAAACTACGTAGGAAAGTTAATCCAACAGCAATAGAGAGTTTTTCAAAACGTGTCAAGGAACAAGAGTGGCACGATGTTTATAGTGCCGATAATATAGATAATAAATACAATGCTTTCCATAACACATTTCTCATGCTCTGAGAGTTGCTTTCCATTAGAACATTCTAAACGGGGTACTAGCAGTAATGGACAGCCCGGTTGGCTGACTAGTGGGATAAGGATATCATGTAGCACAAAGCGGGAATTATATCAAAATGTTAGAAGTAGTCACAATCAAGCTACAGTAGCCCATTACAAACAGTATTGTAAGGTGCTTAAAATGTTATTAGCAAGACAAAAAATATGTGGTATGCAAATAGAATAGCTAATTCACAGGATAAAATTAAAGCCATATGGTCAGTTGTGAAGGAAGTGTATGGTCAGCAGCACAAGGTTGATGATATCAAGTCAGTTCGCAGTAATAATATTTCTGTTACTGATAAATCAGATACATGTACAGTATTTAACAACCATTTTCTGAGCATTGCTAGTGAATTAAATAAAAATTTACTTTCTACAGGAAATCATAAATTTCTTAGCAAATGCCTTTCCGAGATTGACGTCTGAAATACTCCTCTGTGATATAGACAAGAGGGAGATTGAGTCAATAATTAAATCACTGAAGACTAAGGACTCTCATGGTTATGATGGAGTGTCTAGTAGAATATTAAAGTACTGTGCTGCACATGTTAGCCCTGTATTTAGCCATATTTGTAATTTTTCCTTTAGGAATGGTCAGTTTCCTGAGAGATTAAACTACTCAGTAGTAAAGCCGCGTGATGACTGGGTGTTGTGTGCTGTCCTTAGGTTAGTTAGTTTTAAGTAGTTCTGAGTTCTAGGGGATTGATGGCCATAGATGTTAAGTCCCATAGTGCTCAGAGCCATTTTTGAGTAAAGCCGGTTTATAAAAAGGGAGAAAGGGATAATGTAGATAATTTTAGACCTATTTCTATGCCACCAGTGTCTGCAAAAGTCATCGAAAAGGCTGTGTATGTAAGGTTAATTGATCATTTTATATCACACGATTTGCTATCAAATGTACAGTTCGGCTTTATAAGTCGTTTGACAACTGAAAATGCTATATTCTCTTTTCTCTGTGAGGTACTGGGTGGGCTAAACAAAAGTTTCGAACGCTTGGCGTATTTTTTGATTTAACAAAGGCATTTGACTGTGTTGATCTCACAATATTGTTCCAGAAGTTGGACCATTACGGAATAAGGGGAGTAGCTCACAATTGGTTCACCTCTTACTTTAGCAACAGGCAGCAAAAGGTCATTATTCACAATGTTGATAAGGGCTGTGATGTGGGATCTGAGTGGGGTACTGTCAAGTGGGGGGTGCCCCAGGGATCAGTGTTGGGGTCGCTCCTGTTCCTTATTTATATAAATGATATGCCCTCTAGTATTATGGGTAACTCTAAAATATTTCTGTTTGTTGATGACACTAGCTTGGTAGTAAAGAATGTTGTGTGCAACATTGACTCGGTTTCAAGTAGTGCAGTACATGACCTCAGTTCATGGCTTGTAGAAAATAAACTAACGGTAAATCACAGTAAGACTCAGTTTTTACAGTTTCTAACACACAATTCAACAAAACCTGACGTTTTAATCTCACAAAACGGGCATATGATTAGTGAAACTGAATAGTTCAAATTCCTAGGTGTTCAGATAGATAGTAAGCTGCTGTGGAAAGCCCACGTTCAGCATCTTGTTCAAAGACTTAATACTGCCATTTTCCATATTCGAACGGTATCGAAAGTGAGTGATACTTCGACACGTAAATTAGTCTACTTTGTTTATTTTCATTCACTTATGTCGTATGATATTATGTTTTGGGGTAACTCTTCCCATTCTAGAAGGATATTTTTGGCTCAGAAACGGGCGGTTCGGGCAATAAGTGGTGTGAGTTCACGAACCTCTTGTCGACCTCTGTTCACGAGTCTGGGTATTTTGACGTTGGCCTCTCAATATGTTTATTCCTTATTGTCGTTTCTTGTTACCAATATTAGTTTATTTCCAACAATAAGCAGCTTTCATTCGGTTAATACTCGGCAGAAATCAAACCTACATTTGGATCGGACTTCCTTAACTCTTGTGCAAAAAGGTGTGCAGTATACTGCTGCATCCATTTTCAATAAGCTGCCACTCGAATTCAAAAATCTTAGCAGTAATCCACGCGCTTTCAAATCGAAACTGAAGAGTTTCCTCATAGGTCACTCCTCCTATTCTGTCGAAGAGTTCCTTGAAAAATTAAGCTGATTCTCATTGTATTGCTGATAGCGTTTGCTTAAACTTATGGACTGATTTTCTTTCAGGTTCATGAACATTTATTTTTATCTGTTATTACTTTTATGTTGTAAGTTCATGTACTGACACGTTCCATGACCTTGGAGATTTGCTCCTCAATTTGGGCCTACGGAACTTGACATTTAAATAAATAAATAAAGGAGGAGGTTATGGTCGGTGTTGCAAGAACAATATACTTATATGGATATGGTGTCTGTTCTTTCGGACATGTCCGAAAGAACATGTCCTTGGTATAGCCTACTGAGAAAATACGCGGTCACATTACGCTTTCTTGAGGCACGATCAATGCTGCTTTCGATACTGCTGAACGGATGTTGGAGAACAATCTCACGAATGCCATTAAACAGCTTTGCAGATACTACAACAAAACCAGCTTCCGCCAAATCCCACAAAGATTCAGGTGTGCGCGTTTCATTTGAGAAACAAGGAAGATAGTCACAAACTAGAGATAGTATGGTCAGGTGTCGAACTAGACCACTGTGAGACCCCAAAATATCTAGAAGTGGCACTTGATAGGTCTCTTACTTTGGAGAAGTACTGCATGAACTAAAAGTCAAAAGTTTCCACAAGGAACAATCTTCTACGGAGACTAGCCGGATCAGTGGCGTAGTCAACCTGAAAATCTACGAAACTCTGCAATGGCACTTTGCTGTTCTGTGGCAGAGTCTGCATCCACTGTGTGGTACAATTAAGGACATGCCAGACAGGGGGACATATCTCTCAGTGACATCTGCAGAATTATAACAGGTTGCTTGAAATCCAGTCAAATGGTTTCGTCACCTCTTAGGAATAGCACCATCTCCAGTTCGAAATGAAATAGCTATGAGTGAGGAAAGAAAGTGAAGCAAGAGAGAACATATTTCTCTGAAAGGGCACGAAACGCATCCCGCAACCACTGAAGTCAAAGGGGAAGTTTCCTCAGAATATCGACGGCACTTTAGAACCACTGATGCAAAAGCTAGGTTGCAACTGTGGAGGGCAACGACCTACATTCCTCCTCGATGGAATAGTTTCAGAAACTCTACCTCATGGCTATGATGAGAAATGGACGATTCGGAAGTTCGTGAATAAACTAAGATATGAAGTTGGCTGATCAGAGGTTAATTCGGCAATATATGGCTATATTGATAAAGATGGTGTTCAGCGCGACTGTGGAGAAGACCAGACTGTTCATCATATGTTTCAATGCCGACTCTGTCCAGCCCCCTGCACAGAAGACGAACTTCATCACGGAACAGAAAATGCATTGGAAGTGGTAAAGTTTTCCGAAAAGTAATTTAATCACAACTGTGTATAATTTGTAAGTTTCTGATAAGAGAATAAAAAATACTGTTGAACACTCGCCGTCAAGTATAACGTGCCGGATTCTATTCGTGGTAGATTCTTCAAGGCAATCACTTATTCGTGAGTATACGCTGTATAATCTCATCTTGATCATCAGTCGAGATAATCTAAGTGACGAACGCCATTTAGAAGTAAAGGGAGACGGTAAGTTGCGCACGTGCATCCATTACATCGTGTTTTAACGGAATCTAGCTGGTATTTATCTGGAACTCGTACGATTCCCTGAGAAGCTTCTTTCCAACCACGAACACCAAAATGTTTGAGTTTAGCATTTGTTCTGGAATCCGAAACAGACGGATTTTAGTGATTTTGGTATGCAATTTTGTGCATCCGTTGTTACATAAAATTTCTGGAGAACTGTTGGACCCACCCGAAGATAGCCAGAGGAATCCGCACCTAATTATCGTGAGAGGATGATGATGATTGGTTTGTGTGGCGCTCAACTCCGGGGTTATCAGCGCCCGATCGTGACAGGAAGTTACTGCCTTTCTGCAGTTCTCCCGCAATTTCATAGAAAAGCTTACAACTCGGGATAGTTGAAAATATCCCATCTCTGCATACGTTCTTTTATTAGTCTTGTAACCAGAAGTTCTTCTTAGTCATGCAGGACTATTCGTTGCATGATGGGCTGTAGGTAAGTGTGCGCTAGAAAAGTAGCTATTAGCGCAGTGTATTCGATGTAAATTCTAATAGGAATTATGTGGTGGCCCAGTGCCTTCTTCGCTTTTGGTAATCTTTATTATTTCACTACCAAAATTGCTTATTTCATTATCACATATTTGTGTGTGCGGCATCAAACACTGGTGCGACAGTAGAATCATAAAGCATGAGTGCATATGTAAATGCGGAAATTGTGTGAGCTTTTTGTGTGTTGTCTTCAGTGGGTTGTCCCACAGTTAAAAAAAAAACTCAGTAATTTGTACGGTATTTCAGAGAATATTGAAGAATTATCTGCTGCTCATGTACTGGCTACAACTTGCAACCTTCTTTTACCACAGTCAACAAGAGAGCAATCTCTCTCTTTAAACGGACGCTCTTACTAAACGTTTAGGGGAAGCGGGCCGAGGCAACTCGAATGGCGGCCCAGAGATCTGATTTCAACCCACCCGACCATCTTTCGTATAAGTTACAGGGCGTGTTGTGAGGTCAGATTACTTCTCCATGATACACGAAGGATGGATCAAAATACATGCAGATACCTATCACATCTGAATGGAAAGTGTTTCTAGCCATGTGCAGATTGTGATAGCGGATAGGAGCATGCAGAGTTGAGCAGTTCCGTTATAGTCCCAGATAAGCGATTTACAATAACTGTGTTGTCATGAACGACAGTATAGTGTATTGCAAGGATAACTATAGTAATATATATGTTTTTGATTCTTTCTTTTTTAGATATTGTGTTCTCTAGGTTACTAAAAATGTCGATTACATTTAAGCGGGGTAGGACGTCTAACGGGCATCTCAGGACATTTTAATTTTCAGTGTCTATACTTTTACAAATAAATTCATAAAACTTTGTCAGCATGACCAGGAAGGATTCAGGATTCAGTCATAGCAGTGGAAGTTAAAAAAAATAAAATAATTTTTTTTACATGTGAAAGTTCATCATTTTTTCACTTCTATTGGCTGCGTTTGTTGCTATAGGTACACATTTTTTCATAAGTAAGAGAGATTCTTCGATGAATTTTGCACAACATACAAACCGTACCTACAGGTGTATGAAACTCTAGAAATTACTTAATTTATGAAAAATGAATTTGCTGTTACATTTTAAACTTCATGTTCAGAAAAACTCAAATTTTATAGTTAATTATCTGAATTTTTACCACAGTTTTTAATAGATTTGGAAAATTCTAGAGTTTCATACACCTGTAAGTATGGTTTGTATGCTGTGCAAAATTCATCGAAGAATCTCCCTTACGTATGAAGAAAAGTGTACCTATAGCAACAAATGCAACCAATAGTAAGTGAACAAAAGGTGAAATAAAGATGTAAAAAAATAAATTATTTTCTTATTTTTGAACTTCCACCACTATAAGTGTAAATCCTGAATCCTTTCTGGTCATTCTGACAAAGTTTTATGAAATTATTTTTAAAAGTATAGACAGTGGAAATTAAAAATTCCTGTGGTGTCTCTCCTGCTCCAAGTTGTCCCGTTTGACGTCCTACCCCCCATAAGAAGAGTTTCGGAGCCATTTCTCTATCGTCAGATGGTGATTCCGATGTTTAGCAGGGCGCATAACTCCAAGAAAACTAATGATGTCGAAATATCTACAATCCAGTACATCTTCATTATCTACTTTCCTCAAGAACACTGTATCTGAACTTAACTCAGCGTTTACAAACTTGTAAAAGAAGGTGGGGAGTATTGTGTTGTCAGCAGAGAAGCAGTAACAACAGAATGGGTCGGTCCGGAGAGCTCAGCGTATTTGAATATGGAATGTTCATTGGATGTCAAAGTAACAAATCCATCCAATTTCAACACTTCATGATGTGATTGTGAAGTGGAAACGCGAAGGAACAACCACAGTTTAAGCAGGACTAGGCAGTTCTCGTGTACTGACGGACATGGACCAGTCGAGCATTGCGGACGGCGGTTGTAAACAATCGCATAATATCAGCGGAAGGAATGGCACAGTGATATTGTACTGTACGGTACTGTACTCGAATTCGGGAGAATCGTGACTCTCAACTCCGCTTTAAGGTTGTTTCACACTTGCCGAAACTTCACCGTCACGTCACCGTCACGTAACCGTCACGTTTTTCAACGTCGACGGTCAGAGGAATTCCTGGGCATTCACACTACAC
Source organism: Schistocerca cancellata (assembly GCF_023864275.1). Taxonomy (NCBI): domain Eukaryota; kingdom Metazoa; phylum Arthropoda; class Insecta; order Orthoptera; family Acrididae; genus Schistocerca; species Schistocerca cancellata. The sequence continues at coordinate 347,461,837 of NC_064627.1, read as the reverse complement.
GGCACGTCAACATCGAAAGAACGTCGTGGCGTTACAGTTGGTTCATAAAGCAACAGAGGCGCTCTTCCGTAGTTCGTTGTAGATCGTCATAAAAGGCCTCAATTTGGTTTAAAGCAGTTTTCGATGATTGCTGTTCCACTTCATAATGACTAACAGAGAGAAAAAGAGTATGGGTTAGAAAAATGTTTAAAAAAAACTAAACTGTGAAGAGGAGTTCCACACTCTTTACAAGGAGCTGGAAGAGGAGGAGTCATCGTTCCATAAATATTTCAGAATGTCTCAACAACAGTTTTTTTGACCTGTTAAGCAAGATAAAAATACAAATTACTAAGAGAATTTCAAGATTTAGGTGTCCGACATCACTGCGACAGAAGCTGATGGTGTGCCTATGGTAAGTCTAGATCGGCCGTTTTAGTGTACCTGAACTACGATTACACATATGTCTGCTGCCTGCTGTTCGTCGTTAATTTATTACGATTTTATGCTTATCCCCTGCATGCCGCATCAGCTTTACTCCCGGTTTTTCTTGACGCTATTCCACGGGAGAAATCGTGAGAAAAGCACATTGAACGAGATATGTATCGTTTATTTTGCAATGTATTCCTTCACTGTATAAAATAAAATACTTTAACTTAGTATTATCTTACAGTACATATTAAGAACTTTTCGCAGTAGCAGTCAATGGGGAATACTTTCGTATTAGTTCACACAGTTTATTTAATATAACAGTTGCTGGCAAAGTAGGTTACACTAGGGCACGTGGAAACATTCTTCCCGAGAAACCTTGACGTGACGTATCGATGACGTTCCGTTGACGGCGTGTGTGAATGCCACCATTGGAACTACAGAGGAGAATCTTTTGACGTGACGGACATGACTGTGACGTTCCGTCAAGTGTCACGCTGGTACATGTTTTTCGCGGTTTACGGAAACACCAGAGGCGAATACCGCGGTTCCTCCACAGCTAGGCCACATCTGACATGCTTGTTTATCCTCGTCCAGCTGAGCCGGCGCTTCGTTTCTGGTGGCCTTGACTTTGATGGAACTTTAAACTCTAATTTCTGTCTCTTGGCCCTCTGCCAAGGGGCAGCCGCCAAGGCCGAGTTCCTTAAACCGGAGGGAGCCATTGCTCCTCAAGTAGCCTATACGCAGTTCAAACCCCGTTAGACGAAGGAACTTCCCTCTCTAGTCCGCAGCAGGTTGGACAGGCGAGGCGCCTCACAGATTTTAATCACGGAACTGTGGACGAAAGTCGTAAATTGAAGTACTGGCTGTTTATAATTAAAGTGCAACTACTCGCAGTGGGCTGTATTTATCGTATGGCAGAGGAACTTGGGAGCTATGCTAATGCGTTAATGCGGAACCGATTTACGCTGGAAGAAAAAAAAATAGTTCAGATTTTGCTCTCCAGGATTCGAACTCGCGCTCTACGGTATGAGAACCATGTTATCATTTGACATGCTATAACGTGAATCAACAGTTTGGCTGTCGAGGAGAGAGACTGTGTGTCGTTAGTGAAACCGTTCTACACGAAAGCCAGCAGTTACAGTGCTCCTTTGAGAGAGTATCGCCGACCGAAATATCTGAGGTGAGGCTCGAAGACATTAAATTGTTTAAAGAAGATTATAACGAAATGCGGAAACGCACCTGACCATGGCGTGACTCTCGGAGGAGGAAGAAGACGTCTTATCCAGGTGGAAGTTATTGACGAGGCTGCTATTGCTGTAACGGACCATGCAGCACGTGCTCTGGGTTGTGCTAGTGCCTGTGCAGTATCCTGAGAATTGCCCATCCTGTGATCAACAATACGGAATGTTTTGCGGTCTATGTTATGCTGATATATGTACAAGATCCAGATGCTGCAGCAACTGAAACCTCATGATCTGCAGCAACGTTCAGGATTTGCTCTTCGGTTTGTGGCAGACCTCGAAGTTCGTGACATGTGGCCGAGCACTATTGTATGGAGTGACGAGACACGGTTTTCACTGCAGGGTGCAGTGAGTACACAGAACTAACAAATTTTGGGTACTGTTAAAATGTATATTGTGCACGAACAGTCATTGCACTCGCCGCATGTGACTGTGTAGTGTGGATGCACAAGCACCTCTATTCTCGGTCCGTTCGTCTTCTTTGAAGAGAATACGCGTTATCCCGTCCTCCTCGTACAGCTTGTGATTCCTGGTTTGAAAGAGCGCAAGTGTGTGGAAACCACTGTTTTCATGCAACATGGGGCAAAACCTCATATTGTTCGCCCAGTAAAAGATCTGCTTCATGCAACCTTCCACGAATGTTTTATCTCCAGATATTTTGCAGATGTAAGGCCAGCAAGATCACCTGATCTTTACCCATGTTACTTTTCGCTCTGCAGATACGCCAAAGAACGCGTTTACCAGGGACACGTTCCGTCTCTACCTGATCTGAAGGCCGTTGTACGAGAACAAGTTGCTGAGATTCCATTGGAACTGCAGCGAGCAACTGTTAGTCATGTAGTTTTAGGCGGTAAGAATCTCGTCGACGTCTGCGGCGGTCTTATCGAACAAACTGTGTGTACCGCGGTTAATAATAAAATCAACATTATACATTTCTCGCCTGTCTGATATTTCCTGCCGACGTCCCGTTCCTCATCTACTGCATAAGGGAACATCTTCATACGCATTTCTTGTATTCACAGCGCCACATTCGCACCTGGTGGCCAAAATTGGAACTAATTTTTTTCCAGCGTAACTCGTTTCCACGTTAACACATTAGCATATCTATCAAATTTCACTGCCGTACGATAATTAGAGCCCACACTGCACCTCTGTAAGTATCTGCACTTCAATTGTAACTAACCAGTACAAAATGATGTTTTGTGTGCAGCGAGTGCCTACCTCCATGCCGTATGTACGTAGTTTGGATACAGATTTACTTTGGGGAAAAGTCTCTCTCTCTCTCTCTCTCTCTCTCTCTCTCTCTCTCTCTCCCCCCGCCCCCTCTCCCTCCCCTTACACAAGTGCGCACGCCTGCTCTCGCTGACACAGACACACACACACACACACACACACACACACACACACCCGCGCGCGCGCGCTCAGAGGGTGAAGGGGGCGGGGGGGGGGGACATAACATGCTGCTCATCTTTGTACGTTCTGTATCCTCAATTAATTCTAACAGGTAAGGACTCCATGCTGAAGAGCAGTACTAAAGACTCGGTTCGGCCTGCGTTTTGAAGACAGTCTCTTTCGATAGTGAATTACATTCCCTCAGGAAACTTTTCCAGTGAATCTGTTTGGCATTTTCCTTTCTTAGTAGTATGTGGCCGATCCACTTTAAGCTGCTATGTTACGAATACTATTCGTAATTTAAAGGTTGTGACTGTTTCCAGTGACTGACTGAGTCGTGTAATGGGTCTTCTTAACTATGTGTGTGTAATACGTGCATTTGTTTACGTTGGCGGCAACAGCCACTCCCTTGACCAAACGTCGATCCTCTGCACGTTTTCCTGGTGTCGCGAGTTCGCTGTGTACATAATTATTATCCGAGGACAGCTTCAAGGACATTATGAATTTATTTACTACTTATTTTTATAGATCGTTAACAGTAACTGTACTAGAGTACGCAGAAAGTCGCTTTCCATTTGACGATTTCTTTCTCTGTTGGCTAGAAAGCATAACTATAAATCTTGCTCGATATTTCGCGAGGTCTTAATGACTCTATGGCAATGCGGAACTGAATCCAAAAGCGTCTCTTGTGGATGAACGGAGTGATCAGTTTCCTATATCGGTGTTTGCGAAATTTATTTTGATTCTTACAAAGGAGATCTTGGGGCTCTGAAAAAAAAAAGACACATTGAAGCAGTTACTTAATAAAACCAAGACTGACGCTATTCCACAGTCAACAATCATTAGCGGATTCGTTTGCAAGCTCTCTGAGAGGGACTGTAAAACTGTGTACGTAATTAAATTTCAAATTTTCTTACTGCGTCTCAATAAATGAAGATCAGTTCTCATGGAGACACAGCTTGAAATTTTGTGCCGACTGTGTTTCTTGCCTTATTCTCATAATCTGATGAATTGCGTACAACGATTGCATAGCTGTTGAAGTGCTTCTCCTTCAGAGTTCGTTATGCTCACAATATTGATGTTTTGTTGCACATTGTAACACTCTTCCATTTGCTGATCTCTCCCGGCATTAGTGATTTTGTATTTTGTGGAATTTGCGCCCTCGATTTCTAATAATATGCAAGTTTCTTTCCCCAGGGTGTCTGATCTGCTGCGGTCGCAGCTCACCGCTGTTGTGTGTCCAGGATTGTGCTAAACGGCCCTCCCTTGTCAGCCAGTACGGAATCTCGAAAACGTCGATCGTGTGAAGCCCGCCTCGTGTCCATCACGCGTGATATCGTAAAAGGTACACAGTGATGAAACGTGACAGAATACGTGTTTCTCGACTTTAGGCGAGCTTCGATCGAGCTTGATACAAATTACGACGAGACGAAAGTTGGTTTTGTAGAGCTTTAGCCAGTTGTATGACTGAGTTGGTGAGTTCTTTGCAAGCAAACCGGAGCTCTTTTTCAGGAACGGAGGATCATAAGCAGACGTACGAGGTGCGACAATAAAGTAATGAGACTGATGTGACAGAAATGTTGTTTACCGTTTTAGTCAAGTTTAGTGTTGTCTCCTTCAAAGTAGTTCTCTTCTGGTTGCACACACTTTTTCCAGCGCTTCTGGCATTGATGGTAACAATTCTGGAACTGAACTTCTGTAATATCCTCCAAGACCCTCGTCACAGGTTTTTGCACGTCTTGTGTTTGAAAATGGTGTCTTTTGACCGCTGTTTTGACTCTTGGAAATAGAAAAAAGTCGCACAGAGCGATATCTGGTGAATAAGGTGGATGTGGTAGTACTGAAATGTGTTTTGAGGTTAAAAATTGCTATTCTGACAGAGCAGTATGGGATGACGAATTATCGTGATACAGAATCCAGTTATCAGCAATGTTGGCACAGACACGAAGAACTCTTCTACGAAGTCTTTCTAAAATTTCTTTGCAGTAATATTGGTTGACTGTTTGTCCAGGAGGCACACACTCTTTATGAACAATTCCCTTGGAATCAAAGAAGCACACAAGCATGCAGGGTCGTCCACTGCGGTCTTCATCTTCAACATTCGTTCTGCTTCACTAAACATTTTATGCCAACGAAAAACTTGAGCTCTTGACAGAACCTCCTCTCCAAAAGCCTTCTGAAACTTACCGTAAGTTGTCGTCACGTTAACACCCAATTTAACGCAAAAAGAAATGGCATACCGTTGCGCAATATTATGCGGTTCCATTTCCGTGACGAGAGACGCAAACACGTGTTAACTTATTACAGCACAACTCATGACTGAGCAGTTGCATCGATGTGCCGTTTGGACTAGAAGCAGCTTATAGACCGAGGTCAAAGATATTGTGCCTACACAAGCCTGCAGGGTTGCCACATCTTGCAAAGAAAATAAGTCTCATTACTTTATTGTCGCACATCGTACTGGCGGTGATCAGACCAGTCTCATAGGATCACAAGTATACGCTTTTTATTTTTCGGGTTGGACGGGTAACGTTACTTGTATGACTTAGGAATTCGTGTATTTGAGGCATTTACTTTTCACACACATTCAGACAGATCCTGAATAAATATTAATCTACACCAGAAACCGGCAGCTGGAGTTTTGTTGCAATGTGATGTACAGCTACGACGAAACACTTGTGGGGTCTCATTTGCAGTGCAGGCGATCTTAAAATCCTGCACTCCATAACCCGTGATGAAGGAATCTGTGGGATTGGTTGGCAGACTGTCTTCTATTTTGGGTGACAACTGAGGGCATTTTCAGTGTGCATTACTCTTCTGCAAAACAGGTTTTTCCCAAGGCTAACATGGAGGACAGTATGCGTCCATTATGATCCAACAATGATTTATGTTTACCTTCTTTCCCATTCGTATTTAGTCAAAAAAAGGTTCAAATGGCTCTGAGCACTATGGGACTTAACTTCTGAGGTCATCAGTCCCATAGAACTTAGAACTAATTAAACCCAACTAACCTAAGGACATCACACACATCCATGCCCGGGGTAGGATTCTAACCTGCGACCGTAGCGGTCACGCGGTTCCAGACTGAAGCGCCTAGAACCGCTCGGCCACAGAGGCCGGCCGTATTTAGTCCTTACATTATTCTTGCTCTACATCACTCGTGCGATTAACAGACACTGACACCGAAACTTGTGGCAGAGAGGCGAATCCGCACAGTATACAAGGGGGCGAGGAGAATTTTGTCAGTAGATAAGCAGTAACAGCAGAATGCATCGGTAGGAAGGACTTCGTGCCTTCGAACGTCGACTAGTCACTGGATGTCGCCTGAGTAGCAGATCCGTCAGGGACATTTTAACCCTTTCAGTGGTGCCCAAGTCGACTGTTGGCGATGTGATTTAGAAGTGGAAACGCGGAGGAACAACTATTGCTAAACCAAGAACAGGCAGACCTCATGTACTGACGGTCTGGACCGTCGAGGTTGATTGTAAAAAATAGCGTTGGATCAGCGGAAGAAATCACTCATGAGTACCAAAGTGCTACCAGCAATCCGCAGCTCGTGATCGTTCGGTAGCGTTCTCGCTTCCCGCGCCCGGGTTCCTGGGTTCGATTCCCGGCGGGGTCAGGGATTTTCTCTGCCTCGTGATGACTGGGTGTTGTGTGATGTCCTTAGGTTAGTTAGGTTTAAGTAGTTCTAAGTTCTAGGGGACTGATGACCATAGATGTTAAGTCCCATAGTGCTCAGAGCCATTTGTTTGCTACCAGCAGTTCAGCTTGCACCACTTTCTGTAGTAAATGCTAAGTGACTCTTGACGTGGTGTAAACAGCGGCGGCACTGGACGGTGGATGGCTGGAAACGAGTGGCTCAGAATGATGAATCACGCTGTACTGTATGGTAATCCGATGGATGAGTTTTGTTTAATGAATGCCTGAAAAACTTTACCATCATGTGTAGTGCCAACAGTGGTAAGGTATGGGGGAATTTTTAGTCGTTAAGTTGTGGTCCCATTATTGCGCCTAAGAAAGCGCTAATTGGAAAAGATACGACTATATCTTACAGCGTTTTGTACTGCATACGGCAGGGGAACAGCTCGGAGACGATGATTATTTGTATCACCACGACGTCGCACCTTGTCATAAAACGGTGGTGGTGGTGGTACCTTCCTATGGGACCAAACTGCTGAGGTCATCGGTCCCTAGACTTAGCACTCCGTCTTCAGGCCACAAGTGGCCCATCGGGACCATCCGACCGCCATGTCATCCTCAGCTAAGGATGCGGATAGGAGGGGCGTGTGGTCAGCACACCGCTCTCCCGGTCGTTACGATGGTTTCCTTTGGCTGGAGCCGCTACTGTTCGGTCAAGTAGCTCCTCAATTGGCATCACGAGGCTGACTGCACTCCGAAAAATGGCAACAGTGCATGGCGGCCCGGATGGTCACCCACCAAGTGCCGGCCACGCCCGACAGCGCTTAACTTCGGTGATCTGACGGGAACCGGTGTATCCACTGCGGCAAGGCCGTTGCCGGTCCCTAGACTTACACACTACTTAATCTAACATAAACTAACTTCCGTTAAGGACAACACACACACACACACACACACACACACACACACACACACACACACACACATGCTTGAGGGAGGACTCGAACCTCCGAGACCGAAAGGCTACCCCGCGCGGCCATAACGCGGTATTTGTAAGTCAGAGATTTGTGGACATTAACATTCTAGTAATGGACTGGCCCGTAGCGAGTTCCGACCTGAACCCAATGGAACATCTTTGGTATCAGTTAGAACTTCGACTTCTCTCCATACCCCAGCGTCTGACATCACTACCACTTTGTTTCGGCCGTTGAGGAAGAATGGGCTTCCGCTCCTCCGCAGATATTCAGACACGTCATTGAAAGTGTCCCCAGTAGAGTTCAAGTCGTCAAAAAGGCCAAAGGTGAACACACCCCATATTAATGGCTACTAATAGGTGTCCGGATACTTTTGGTCAAATAGCCTAAACGTTGGGAAAGTTGTAAGGTCCTGTGTGTCATTTAGATTTGTCTCCAAATTATTGGTAGATTTTAGTGTAAGTAAGTGTATTAACCCATCAGATTACTCAGCAATCTACCACCCACATATCTCTGTTGTATAATTTTAGGTTCTTACCAGTAGTTTTTCTTTTGTAAAGGTTTATTGAGAGAACATGTTTCCAGATATTCTTGAACGCATTTGGGCCATCTTTTAATTTTCGTAGTTTTTTTTGTGTCTCATAGCGATGTGTTACTGACACTATACAGGATTTGGGGTGGACATCATTAAAAAACAGGCGTTTTTTGTTGCGGCGGAATCTTCTCACGAAATTTCAGTCACCGACTTTATCCTCCGAATGCGAAAATATTTTGTTGGCGCCGATCTACATAGGCAGAAACGATCACCGTAATAAAAGAAGGGAAATCAGAGCTCGCACGGAAAGATATAGGTGTTCGTTTTTGTCTGCGCGCTGTTCGATATACGAATAATAGAGAATTATTGTGAAGGTGGTCCGATGAACCCTCTGCCTGGCACTTAAGTCTGATTTGTAGAGTTTCATGTAATGTAGATTCAAGTTTTCACCAACCTTAACAACATTCGCCTGTGAGTATGAACGCCGCATCGTTGCTATAGACTGACCCCAACGGACACGGCAGCAAGACCGCTGGGGTAGCGTGTCAGCTTTGACAGGGGGAGGGAGGGTGACGAGAGGACGGTGGAGATTGGAAGGGTTGTTTCTCATAGCTAGACTAGTTTGGAGGGCTGGCTTTTTTCCCTGCACGCTAAGTAATGACACAGCCAGGTGTTCATAGGAAGTTGCTGATATGTGAATAGTGCTTGATATTACTTTTTGAGAATGTATACAAGCTCTAAAAAAACTACATTAAAAATTTTAGTGTGTTTAGAGGACATATAAAGACACTTATTTTACGGGGTTTAGTAAAACATGTAACACATTGAATTAACAGCTGTACCACTTAATTCACATTTTTTCAAGACAGAGAGCAATTGTAGGAAACGACCTAAAGCTACAAGAAATAGGAGACATTATTATCAAACGTGCACATCATCATCTTAACATAACCACTGAGGTAGCTCGACTTACGTACAATCTTCCTCTTTAAGTTCATTTTAGCGGCGTAGTCGTCACCGATAAAGCGCGCCAGTTTCGGACGCATTGTGTGAACGCTTACATACGAATTAAGTTCACCGACATTAAATTAAAATAATATGTACTGAATATATCTTGACGAATGACAATTTACGGCAGACAGGTGTTCAAACTCGAATCTCCTGCTTATCTCCAGCTATCACCCTAACCCGCTTTGTCACCTGAGCAAAACCCTATCAAACTTTCATTATCATTGACCTCTCATACTTCACCATTACTTCTGGACCCTACAACCAGAGAAATTTCAAGCGATTTGTAGAAACAGCGCCAGTGGAGAAGGAGGGGGTGTGAAGGGCGGGTAAGAGAATTTTATGGACGGCCGTTGCCCACAGATAAAGGAACATCAGTGGCATTGATAGCTTTAATCGGTCCTGGAGCCCCGGGTGCATGGAATTATTACTTGGGACGACTGCTTTCTGCAAGTGACAGATTCGAGTTTGAATCCAGTTATGACATACTCCGTACATGAATTTTCATGAGTTGGACGGTGATTCCATAGCTAGAACCTCGGAGTCTTTTAATTTACACCTACGGTAGTCGCTGCAAAGCCAGCTTTCCCGTGTAAATCCGTTGCTTCGACCAAACGTCGGTACGTCTTCATACACACAAATGATTTATCGTATAGGACCAGCAGCACTGGTGTAATGTTGACTACTGATATTGTTTGAAGTTATCATCGTTGGGCAATCTTAAAGAACTACAGAAAGTTGCGAATAAAATTGCCATTTGGTGTAATGACTAGTACTTCTATTTAAATTTGAATAAATGAAATATCTTTTCGATGTAAAACCACCACAGGCTGCTAAAAATTTTTATTACTTTGCAACTAGTTGAGACATCAGTCATCGTCTGGCAGACGTTAACTGTAATTTTAAAACATATTTAATATCTAGTTGTTGTTGTGGTGGTCTTCAGTCCTGAGACTGGTTTGATGCGGCTCTCCATGCTAATATATCCTGTGCAAGCTCCTTCATCTCCCAGTACGTACTGCAGCCTACATCCTTCTGAATCTGCTTAGTGTATTCATCTCTTGGTCTCCCTCTACGATTTTTACCCTCCACGCTGCCCTCCAATGCTAAATTTGTGATCCCTAGATGCCTCAGGACATGTCCTACCAACCGATCCCTTCTTCTAGTCAAGTTGTGCCACAAACTTCTCCCCAATCCTATTCAATACCTCCTCATTAGATACGTGATCTACCCACCTGATCTTCAACATTCTTCTGTAGCACCACGTTTCGAAAACTTCTATTCTCTTCTTGTCCAAACTATTTATCGTCCATGTTTCACTTCCATACATGGCTACACTCCATACAAATACTTTCAGAAACGACTTCCTGACACTTAAATCTATACTCGATGTTAACAAATTTCTCTTCTTCAGAAACGCTTTCCTTGGCATTGCCAGTCTACATTTTAAATCCTCTCTACTTCGACCATCATCAGTTATTTTGCTCCCCAAATGGCAAAAATTCCTTTACTACTTTAAGTGTCTCATTTCCTAATCTAATTCCCTTGGCATCACCCGACTTCATTCGACTACATTCCATTATCCTTGTTTTGCTTTTGTTGTTCATCTTATATCCTCCTTTCAAGACACTGTCCATCCCGTTCAACTGCTCTTCCAAGTCCTTTGCTGTCTCTGACAGAATTACAATGTCATCGGCGAACCTCAAAGTTTTTATTTCTTCTCCCTGGATTTTAATACGTACTCCAAATTTTTCTTTTGATTCCTTTACTGCTAGCTCAATATACAGATTGAATAACATCGGGGAGAGGCTACAACCCTGTCTCACTCCCTTCCCAACCACTGCTTCCCTTTCATGTCCGTCGACTCTTACAACTGCCATCTGGTTTCTGTACAAATTGTAAATAGCCTTTCCCTCCCTGTATTTTACACCTGCCACCTTTAGAATTTGAAAGAGTATTCCAGTCAACATTGTCAAAAGCTTTCTCTAAGTCTACAAATGCTAGAAACGTAGGTTTGCCTTTCCTTAATCTTTCTTCTAAGATAAGTCGTAAGGTTAGTATTGCCTCACGTGTTCCAAAATTTCTACGGAATCCAAACTGATCTTCCCCGAGGTCGGCTTCTACTAGTTTTTCCATTCGTCTGTAAATAATTTGCGTTAGTATTTTGCAGCTGTGGCTCATTAATATGATAGTTCGGTAATTTTCACATCTGTCAACACCTGCTTTCTTTGGGATTGGAATTATTATATTCTTCTTGAAGTCCGAGGGTATTTCGCCAGTCTCGTACATCTTGCTCACCAGATGGTAGAGTTTTGCCAGGACTGGCTCTCCCAAGGCCGTCAGTAGTTCTAATGGAATGTTGTCTGCTCCCGGGGCTAGTTAGCACCGCGAATTTAGGCTTCATTGAAGTATAGCACGATACTGTCAAGCCTATGAGACTGACGATGTCGTGACCTACTCAACGCCACGTAGATTCACAGTACTTAGGACAAAGTTAATACGTTTTGAAATTGTAGACATGCGGTATGTAGCAGCTTTTTTAATAAATTTGTCAGACGACGGCTTTAATGTTGACACTTGTTGCAGAATAATAAAAAAAGTAGCAACATGTGGTTTTTTTACATCAAAAGGTGTCTTATCAATGCTGTGCAGCATGACTTCAAGAATATATTACATGAAAAAAAATATGGTCCGATGCAAAGACTAGTGGCGAACACATGAAGGGTGTCAAACCGTTTAAACATTTAGGAAAAGAGAAATGGACGATTTAGATTTGTTGATCGGATCACGGGAATGTGCGGCGCATTTATAAAGAAAATCTCGTACAAGTGCGAACACCCTCGGAGTACAGAAACAGCGTTTGGAGTGCTCATCAAGTAGTCATGACAGCAGAAGATGGTTGCAGCATGTCGGCATAGGTCCTAAGGAAGTAGAGACATTCGTATTACTCAAAGGAGAAGAAATGTTTTCGCGAAGCCATGTTAAGCAAATTTAGAGATCCTGTGTTTGAAGAACGATTTGCGATGATTATGCTGCCTCCATCGTGTACATCGAGAAGAATGAAGAGAACGAGAAAGGTTAGGGTACGTGCTGAAAGATACAGTCGTGTTTCCCTCGCTCATTACGCGAATGGAATAGGAAAGAAAATTGATAATAAGATACGATGTACCCTCCATTATGCGCTGTACACTGACGTGCGGAATATGAGTGTTGATGTAAGATGTTGTTTCTGCCGCACTGCATCTTGTAATTTGAACGCAGCTTGTTCTCGGTTGTGTCTCCTTCTGGAAATTCACACAGACCGACTTCAAAGCAGTTTTACAGCTTTGGTCACGCGCACCACACTTGACACCAATGGCCTATCTTGAAATAACCAGATTAAAAACTTTTCAGCGCAGCCGTATGGACGAAATTTCGCAGGTAATGAAGCTGTCGGGGACCGAAATGTACCTCCGTCTTACATTCGAAATCCTCTACACACCCATCGAAGTCCATACCGGTACTCGCTGTGTGATATTTTAAAATGTTTCAAGCCACCTGAGTTACAATCTGTTTTAAACTTGAACGTCGTGAAATAGTGGAAACTTTACAAAAAATATTGTTCAATATTGTGATGAATCAGTAATCGAAAGGTCAAAATTTCCTAATTTTACTTTATTGTACAGGACATAATCTACTGTATAAAGATATACCTCATTTATGTAAATCGGCCAATTAATTAAGCAAGAACAACTATTTTTCCTGAAGTCCGTCGTGAAAAAACTTCTGATTTGACGGTCATGTTGACCGACATGTGAAGTCATATGAGGACAATTTTTTATGTTATTAAAACCTCATTGTTTATCTCTAACATACTGTGTAATTTTGAATATTTATACTTTTCGAACGCTATTAAATTACTTGTAAATCTTTATGGTTTCTTCTGTGCGTTCAAGGTTTAAAAAATTGACTCCAATGATCTACTCACTGCGGCACCGTTAGGCAATTTTGTGTGCTACATACTGTAGAGAATTTTGTGTCCATATATTAGTGGCCCTAGAAACTGTCAGCTAAATTTTGTGAATCGTTCGTCAAGTTGTCAGTCCGTTATCCAACGATCCCCTTTCTCGTTGAACGCCAAAAATGTAAATACAGATGCATTACTATTGGAAAAATGTGCGCAAAATACAGCAACTAATCATTGTTAATACTGCTCGCTTCACCAGTTCAGCAATTAAGTCTGCAGAGAAAAAGTTATCAGCAATCTACCAATTCTCTCTTACACACCAAGGTGACAAAAGTCATGGGATACCGCATAATATCGTGCCAGACCTCCTTTCGCCCAGCGTAGTGCAGAAACTCTACGTGGCAGAGGCTCAACAAGTCGTTGGAAGTTCCTTCAAGAAATACTGAACCATACTGTCTCTAGATCGGTTGGTAACTGGGAAAGTGTTGGCAGTGCAGGACTTTGTGCACGAACTGACCTCCCGATTACCCATAAATGTTCATTGGGATTCATATCGGGCGATCTGGGTGATCAAATCTTTCGCTGGAATTGTCCAGAATGTTCTTCCAATCAATCGCGAACAGTTGTGGCCCAGTGACATAGGAACCTGAAGTCCATGAATGGCTGCAAATGGTCTGCAAGCAGCCGAACACAAACATTTCCTTTCAATGATTGGTTCAGTTGGACCGGAGGACCCATTCCACTCCAAATACACACAGTGCACACCGTTATGGAACCAACATCAGCTTTCTGACAATTTGGGTCCATGGCTTGGTGCGGTGTGCGTCAGTCTCGAACCCTACCATTAGCTCTTACCAGCTGAAATCTGGACTAATCTTAACAGGCCATAGTTTGCCAGTCGTCTAGTGTCCAACTGGTATGGTCACGAGCCAAGGATAGGTGCTGCAGGCTAAGTCCTGCTGTTAGCAAAGACAGTCGGGTCCGTCGTCTTCTGCCATAGCCATTAACGCCAAATTTCGCCGCACTGTCCTAACGGATACGTTCTTCTTACTTCCCACATTGATTTCTGCGGTTGTTTCACGCAGTGTTACTTGTCTGTTAGCACTGAAAACTTTACTCAAACGCCAATGCTGTCGGTCGTTAAGTGAAAGCCGCCGGCCACTGCGTTGTCCGCGGTGAGAAGTAATTCCTGAAGTTTTGTATTCTCGATACGCTCTTGACACGTGTATCTCGGAATATTGAATTCCCTACCAATTTCCTAAATGGAATGTCACATGAGTCTAGCTCCAACTACGATACCGCGTTTAAAGCCTGGTAATTCCCGTCGTATGGCCATAATCAGGTCGCACAACTTTTCACAGGCATCGCTTGAGTACAAATGACAGCTCCGCCAATGCAGTGCCGCTTTATACCATGTGTACGCGATACTACCGCCATCCGCATATGGGCATATCGCTTTCCCATTGCTTTTTTGTCGTCTCAGTGTAAAGTAGGCTGTTATAACTTACCTTGTAATACATCGAAGTTTGTGAAAGCAGCTACTCTGTAGAATGTATAGCACTTATGTATGCCCAAAATCCTTGAATATGTCTTTACTAACTCCATTCGCAATACATTTTGTAGACATTATCCACATGAACCTGCAAAATTATACCTTCGTGGGATCTCGATTCTTTAAGGAATGGGGTTGGAGAGAGGCGGGTTACTGTCACCAACTAACTGAAGTGACGACGACAGTCTCAGTGCATGCATTAAAAAATAAACCTCAGACAGAACTGTACTCTGGATCCAAGTTCATTTATCACAGTGTTTGCGCACGTTGGCTACAACACTGGTGTTAATTTCTGCCTGCCCAGTAGCTACGCTCCACACTGCATTTTTCGAAGTGAGCATTTCAGGAACACGTTGACGGGTGGTTACTGATGAATTTCGTCCTACACGATCCATCACCATCTCGTCAGATTCTGCTGTACGAATCATTGTTTGCTGAGAACGTTGACCAGCTCTCTGCAGCTTGAATAAGCCAGTTTCTCTGGATTTTATCAATGGCGCTAAATGTCTTTTATTTAGGATAACATCTGTAGCGAAACTTTTGTCTATACATTCGTTCGGCTTTCCGGACACTATATTCTAATGCATCATACAATAATTGCATAGTTGCAAGTTGGTCCGTTTTCGACGACCTACCTGAGTTGGGCAGTAACCGTCCTGTGCTGCGATTTGCTGACGCTGTGACATCACTAAGAAACAGCGTCTGCCTCGGGAACAACGTCATAGCGTGTGCACCGCGCATTTACGCGATGTATAAGGAGCATTCAAATGAAACCCGGTCACAAGTGTAAAGTAACGGTAACGATTTTATTAACTCAAAAATGTAGTTATACACAGGTCGCATACTCGAAAATAGTCGCCAAAACTGTTGGCACATGTATCGCATTGCGACATTAGCCGGTCGATTCCATCCTTGAAGAAGCTAGTAGGCTGCTGTCGGATCCAGGCCCGGACACAGTCACACACTTCGTCGTGGGCAGTGCCCACCCTTATACCCAGTAACCGATGAATCTCGTCCACGGTGATTTTGTCCTTGTCCAAGAGTAAAGCATTCACTTCCACAACCATTTCTGGTGTGATGACACGATGAGCCTGTCCAGGAAGAGCATCGTCTTCTAGTGACTCGCGCCCCTCAAGGAATCGTTTGCGCCATTTCACAACACTTGAACGACTTGCTGTACTCCACGTACACAGCCTTCATCGGTCGATACATTTCACGACCTCCAACTCCCTCCGCCGCCAAAAATGGAATCACTCCTCGTTGTTCCTGCTTACTCGCCAGCATAATTCGGTAGTGGACGATAACTTCTGTACCCATCTTCTCTTCGGCGTGAAACCACACTGGCGCTGTGCAACATCAAGCGGTGCGCACGCTTCAGTCTCTCTACCAATAGATGGCGCCACCACACCCGCTTTATGTGGTGCCATATTACATTTTAGGCAAATGTAGACGCACTGATCAGGTTTCTTTTTCCTTTTTTTTTTACTTTATTGTTATTTTAAAACCGGTACAACAGGCAGGCTGTCAGCAGCACTCTACGATGCTCTTCAACCAGAGAATACACAATGAGAGAAAAAAACAGGAAGAATACACAGAAGTTACAGAACGGTGGGCAATAAAACAGTAGACACATAAAAACAAACACGGAGCCGTTCACACTCGACGATAATCCACACTGCAAACTGTTGACACGACACACAAACACTGACGATGGTGATGGCACAGGTGAAAGTTGGAGTGCGACGGTGAACACTGAACACTAAACACGACGGCACACACGAGACACTAATGGCGATGATCTCCGGCGCGCGAAAGTCCACGTAGCGTGTGCGAGTCCCGGGACCTGCGAAGAGAGGATGAGGAAGGGGGGGGGAGAGGGAGGAGAGGGAGAGGGGAGAGCAGAGATGCCATGGGCAAAGGAGATAGGGGGAAAAGAGGAAGGGGGAGGGAAAGCCCGGGGGAAGAGGGATGGAGGAAGAGGGATGGGGGGAAAATGCGAGAGAAGGGAGGGAGGGTGCCTAAAGGAAAGGACAGTGGAAGTGGGGGGGGGGCAGGATCAAAGTTGATAGGAGGGGTAGATGGAGGGGAGGCGGACATCATCAGGGAGGGGGAGCTGGGTGGAAGCCACCTTGGGAGAGGGTAAGTGGGGTGGAGAGATGGAGACCGGGTGGGACGTGGGAATACAGGCGCGGCAGTGGGCGGGGGTGGGCGAGACAAGCGGGTGAGGAGGATCGAGTTTGCGGGAGGTGTACAGGATCCGTATCCTTTCAAGGAAAAGGAGGAGGTGGGGGAATGGAATGAGATCGTATGATCAGGTTTCATTTGAATGAACCTCATATTTGTTGTACGTTTCAGTTTCTACTGCGGTAATGAAATGTAAATTGTCATTCTGCTATTGTTATAATATTACCTCTACATCGAAAAATTTAATCAGTTTTTAAACAGGCACTGCTGATTTAAAAAAAAGAAAATTCAAGCACCTAATAAATCAAAACATGCAAAAAAGCGCAAAGAATGCTGTGTTTTTTCAGTTTTCTGTAAAAGTAAAAGTTCACAATGAGCTTGCAACTTTCTTACTTGGCTCCGACAAAAGTTTTACGAAGTAAAATAAACCTATATAATGCTCATTTTCATTTTGTATTCGCCACAACTTTAAAGGGATTTCAACTAACAGGTGGACACAGTCGTTTTCTCTCAAGAAATTGTACAATTGCCTTATTTGTAAAAAGCTTTTGAATAAACTAATCAGACTACAACATCCTTCAAAACACTTTGGTATATTCAAGAACGCAAGGCCGAGACTGCAGTTGGAGGATATCCGAATATTTTCCTCGAAAAAATTGTAGCTTTTCTGCACAACGGTGCGCTAAGAAATCGACTCGCAAAGTAATGTCCTCCTTAACACGTAGAATCAGTTTAGGCGCTTGTAAAAAAAGCTTATGATTTGATTGGGTACAAATATTTTGTCAATGTTCGATTAATTTCACGAAACGCAGGTGAATTTTTTATTACTTTCTTCATTGTGAAGACGTCGTTTTGTTAACGACAGTCGACTTCAAATATCTTTAATAATTGCTTGCAAATTTTATGCACATCGTTTTCAAACGAGCATTTCTCCTCTTTAATTCTACTACGTAATTCTGTAACTTGGCTTTATCTGAACCATTAGAAAGAACTTCATCTGTAAATGTACGTTTATCAGTGCTCTTGCTCCTTGGTGAAAGCTTTTGCAAAGTATATATTGTAAGCTTCTTCAATGGGTATCACATTTTGTTAAAAGGTCACTTTTCTTCTGTTATACGTGGTGTGCTAGCACTGGCGCTAAGACTACAAGACAGATTACACGACGGAAATGAATCGCTATTAGGCAGTCGTTTCCGCTGCAAATTTAGCACTTCTGAGGCCAAGTCTCTAGCATAGTCCGTTTCTCTGAAACGATGAGAGCATACACTAGCATTTTCTACATTCACAGCCTATTTTGTACCGCATTTTGACAGCTAAATCCTATGCACCCTTGCATCTCAAGGGCAAGCATGATGCACTACGTACTTCCGTCCCTTTACTGTTGCGATTGTGAGAATTAACAGCCAAAAAGAACGCAACCCTTGCACACATTCAAAACACTTTCACCTGCAAATAACCCACTACACAAAATCAATAAAGCGAAAGCGACATCACTTACGAAATCACACAACCTCCAACATACAAATATGGGCGCAACGTGTTCCACTTTGGCGTCATGCGCAGAATGGCAGAAACATGCTTGCTTTTGGCAGCGTTGACTGCGCCCTCCCTCCACCCCCCCCCCCACCCTCTCCCTTAAATGTAAGAGCACAGATGATTATGCAACTTCATTTCTTTAAGGTCAGAGAGGCATGCAGTTTTTTGTTATGAAACATAAGCAGTTAATAATAGTGCCGCACACACATTGCTCGTTTCAGGCTCTGGAATATTCATTATCAATCGTTTTTCACTTATCTAAAAATACTCAGTTTAGGACACTCATTTTCTTCTTCTTCTCCTTCTTTTCGGCAGCGTTTACCCCGTCTAGTACGGTCTCCGCTGTACCCATGAGTTGGCAGTTTTACTTTACGTAACTTTGGCGCCCCGCAGGATGTTCTTCCTTGTCGCCGCAATCGTCAGTAGCCTAAAGTGGTCCTCACACATCCAGTATTATTGATACAATAATACTTTGTCAATATACTGCAGGGAAGTATGAGACCAGGAACGGCATAATAATGTTGCGCAATATTTATGACCGGGAAGCGTCTGTTAGAACTCTGCCTTTATAGCGAACATGTCGGCGTTCGGCGATCTGGAACTCGCCTGTGTTGCTTTGCAGAACACAGGCAGAAATTATGCAGAAAAGCGAAAGACGTCCTAAAAGCTTACAGTTAACATTTCAATAACTCAGGAGCTCATTCACGACAGCGTAGATTCACAAATCACAGCAACTACTTACCAATTAAATAATGGAACTGTGTAATTTATCGTGTACATATGCTGTTTTCTGCGTATTTCTCTACGTAATAATTCTTACAAAGAAAGTAAAACAGTTATTTACTGATTGAATTTTTAGTTGATCTTATGTCTGTTATGTGACAACTGTTAGGACGAAAATAATAACTTGCACTCACTGAACAGCTAACATCGCCCGATTCCTCAGTTCTGAGTACTACAACGAGTGAAATGTTTATTTCTGTTTACTGTCGTGACACCATGACCTTCAGTTTCCTCTGCAGTTGAGGACAACGGTGTATCTGGCGTCTCATGATCAATCAGGAATTTCGTTTCTCAAAGTACTGCACGGTGCTTTCATATACGTCTTCCAGCCCACTTCCTGATCTATTGTCATTTAGTTTTTTTCAATTCTTTGCTCAAAAATTCGTTCCGACCGAATTGAATTTCTCTCGCTCCGGAACTACCGTGTATTGCGCAATACCACCATTACACGCTATAATACAGGGTGAACATTAATAAAGCCGACAAAATTGCTGGAACAGATTCCCGACTGAAAAATGAGGAAAAAAGGTCCTATGGCGTCCGGAAATGCATCGTCGTCACGGTAGACGGCTCTAGCTAATGACAGTTCCTCTGACCACGTGCCGTGTGTTCTTTTTGTGTTGCAAGCTGCGTGATTGACGCAGCGTACTGTAGGCAACAGAATGGACTGGTATTCATGTCGGGAACAAGTCGAGGTGGTGTTTTTGTACGGCTAAGCAGACGGAAACGGTAGAGAGGCAGCAGGCTATACCAAAATAAGTACCCTACAGGCACCAACGACATCACACAAAATTTCAGGCCCTTTTTGGCTGTCTGGGTGATCATGGGTGCAGGGAGACGGCAGACTGTGCGTACACCAGATTTGGAGGAGCAGGTTCTGCAGAATGTTGAGACGAACCCCAGTACAATCTCCAGGCAAGTGACCCGCCATCATGGTGTAAGCCAGAGTACGATTATGTGTACCCGGCATGACAACTGCTGCTATCCCTGTCATTCGCTAACCCTCTGAGGCCACTTTGAACATCTGTTGTGACTTGGATGCGATGCAGCTGTGTACTGTGTTCCGGTACGATTTGCTTTCGTATCACACACACCGACAATTTCCCGACACGTGTTCATAGGACATTTTTTCCTCCACTCCCATTCAGGAATAAGCCCCTTTATTTTGTCGGTTTTATTAGTCTTCACACTGTACACTGAGAGAGCGCCAATATTTTTAACACTTCAGTATTCTGCAATATATTGCGCAAACCGTAGGTACTGACCTCGGGTGTACAATATTATTGCGTAATGAGTACTACGCGTGTGCACCCCCTGCGTGTGGATAGTGGTAGCTTTGTTCTGCATGTGGCCGTATGTGCCCCCTGCCATTGAATTGTGTTAGCTTTGTTGTATGTGTGTCGTATTCTGTTAGTGTATGGTATGTCTGACGCGGAAATTGGGGACCAGCCCAAAATTTGCCTAAATGAGCGCGAAAAATGCACTAAAAACCACACTTAGGCTCGAGATGGCGGGTATCGCCAAAATAAACGGTTAGATCGGTTTTTTCCACGCCAATTTAAACTGGCTGTTAAAAACTGCTCAAAAACGATGTCTGAAATAACCAATTTTCAGTTCTTTATTCCTGTTATTTCCTGTGATAAATGTAAAGATCGAACAAAGATTTATAAATTTTGGCTGCCTTAGATCGAAGATACATAGAATCAAAATATTGAATAAAGAAGCAAACGAAAGGAAACTTACAAGAAGACGGCACGACCGTGGGGTCGGGGATTTGTCCGCAATTTTGTGTGGTGAAAGAGGACCCCTAACACCTCACGTGGTTAAAATATTAGGACGCACTACTCGGAAAATCCCGAGAAAAATCGATCCAAAGTTTCTTAGGTGCCTTAGTAGTATAAAATGTCCTACATGGTTCGCGCTCGGACCCTTACGCCAAAGGTCTCGGGTTTGATTGCTCCTCTGGCACCATTTTTTTTCTTCTATTGCTTGCAAAATCGCAGCGCATTGTTACAGGAGAATCGTGAAATTAATTCCCGGGAAGATTGTATAAAAATTCATTCTATAATTCACCAGCAATTATCGTCACCGATATTCCGAGACATGATTCAATATGCCTGGTTTGCCTCAAAATTGTCAGAAACTCGAAACATTTTCGTAAATGTTAATGGGGCATGTTTTTGTACAGATTTATTGCAAACGACCTGTGATTGTAAAAAATCCGCTTTTATATGTTGCGCAAGATGTCGCAAAAATTATTGCTTTGTTTGTTTTAACGATAATTACCGCTGCGGTTCTTGTTTATAGTTATTATATGTATAAAAATTGAATGTTTTCCAATCGACTTTGTTATTCTGATTAAAAAGGCAATGTTTCTCCTCATATACTTTACAATGCAAAATGGAAAATCCACCGCCATGAATTGTGTTGTTGGACAAAAAGAAAATAATTTTTATTCATTCAATTTGTTAAAGATAATGTAGGTTTTTGTAACTTTCTAAATAATTGGTGGAATAACCAAAGAAAATGAAACAGAAAGTAAAAATGCCAGAGGAGGAATCGAACACGAGACCTCTGGCGTAAGACGCCAAGCCCTAAACACCTAGGCCAGACGGCGACTTTGCAGTGTACTAACATTTTATACTCATAAGGCACCTAAGAAACTTTGGATCGATTTTTGCCGGGATTTTCCGGATAGTGCATCCTAATACTTTAACCACGTGAGGTGTTAGGGGTCCTCTTTCACCACACAAAATTGCGGACAAATCCCCGACCCCGCGGTCAGCCCGTCTCCTTGTTAGGTACGCCCAACGGTTCGCTGTTCTTCTCGGAAAGCGATAACTAGAATACTACAAAAAATCACCAGTATTCTCCTATTGATTCAAATTTCTGTAACTCTGCTGAAAAATCATGTTGTAATCGGTGATCAGTTCTAAAGGGTGAGCCGGCCGGTGTGGCCGTGCGGTTCTACGCGCTTCAGTCTGGAACCGCGTGGCCGCCACGGTCGCAGGTTCGAATCCTGCCTCGGGCATGGGTGTGTGTGATGTCCTTAGGTTAGTTAGGTTTAAGTAGTTCTAAGTTCTAGGCGACTGATGACCTTAGAAGTTAAGTCGCATAGTGCTCAGAGCCATTTGAACCATTTCTAAAGGGTGAAAACTGTGGATGAACTCTGTTTTTCGTAGTAATTTGCCTGTTTTCAATGGCTACAAGCAGATAAATGGAGTATTATTATTGAGACATAGGCAGCAGATCAGCTACTTTCTGTTTCTTTTGTAGGCCTATACTACGAATGAATCGTTGTTGAGTTTTTTAATTTATTACTGTTATCACAATTTCCTTCCTCTTCTATTGTTTAATAGAAATGGCAGGCAAATGTTTCATCTTTTTAAGCAAATGAAACACTGCACCTCACTGCTACGTCAATTCATGAAAAATATTTCCAGACTAGGGCTGTTGGGCGACGACAGTGAGAAACTACCGCAGAGTGAAGGTGGGGACAGGTCTTGTACACGGCTTGCGTACCGTCTAATAGGCGACGCCCCATGGTACCAGGTACATTATCATCTCAGCAGTGCTATACCAATTCTTACACCATGTGTTTATTGCTCGTTTCAATCAGTGCTGCTATTAAGATAGCACTGATCGCTATTCCCATTTTCTATAAAAGCGCAATATTTCAAAGCAATTCAGATTTTACCAATAAAAATTACTCGTTTTTTTTTAAAAAAAAGGTTCATTTAAAAACGAAAAACATTGACACTGCTGCTCTAATTGCTGTTTCGCTTTTTTACCGAGTTATTAGTAAGAAATAAAAAAAACACTTGTTATAAACGAGGCCTAATAAACACCGAAAAATAGCGGTTATTCAGCACTAAAATGCCGGTACCGGTTTTAACAGGTCGGTTTTTCCATCCCATCTCGGTTGTTAACCCGCCGCGCGGATTGAAAAATGGTTCAAATGGCTCTGAGCACTATGGCACTTAACATCTGTGGTCATCAGTCCCCTATAACTTAGAACTACTTAAACCTAACTAACCTAAGGACATCACACAACACCCAGTCATCACGAGGCAGAGAAAATCCCTAACCCCGCCGGGAATCGAACCGTGAGGATTCGATACGGATCTGGCGCAGTGGGAAGTTAGCGCGCTGCGCTTCACGTACACTATACGAACAGGTCCTCAGTTCAGAATCTTCTACTGTATGTATAATTTGGCTCTCGAACCTTTATATAGAAAGCTAATTTATGTGTGTCGTTTACGGTAAGCTTGGAAGGGGACCAAGAGAAAGGATGACAGTCGGGGCTATACCTTCATTTCTCTAATGAAGTGTTTGCAGATGTTGGCTCGCCCGACGGATTAGACTTGTGCGCCGTAACGGGATTCGAACCCAGTTCTTTGGCTTTCGCGGGCAATGCTCTCCCGACCTAGTCAAGCGAGCAACGCCTCAGCGTCTGACTAAACAGCTGACAACTGCAGGTGAGATACACAGGGAGAATAGAGCTCTGCAAGGGCATGTGTCCACAAGCAAGTAAACTTCCACAAGTAGCGCCTGCAAGTTATTTCACGTGGAAACACCTCTCCCCCAGCAAATCGACTTGCGCAAGTTTCGTGAACTTGGCAGAAGTAGTTTCCTCAAGGTGATGGAAACAGTTTCTCGCATCTTGCTGCAAGTACTTGCCGAACAATCCAGTTGCTCTAAGTTTTTCTCAAACCTGCAGAAGTTTCGTACGTTCAACACCCGTACGAAAATATCAGTGTCGAAAAGGAGAATGCCACAAAGACAAATGAACTGAAACAAATTTACCATGGGACACTATAAACATACACATGGGCAGAAACAGTCTGAAAAGCTTGTAAAGGTATTGCAGGATAAGTTGTACTCAGAAATAATTATTAAGAAAATAATTAGATACGTTGCTGCGTTTCCGAGTTAATTTGCATTGAAGTTAGCCAATCAGGGCCTTGCGCGCGCAAATTCAAACGGTCCACCAGACACGGTGTCATCAAACGTGTTCTTCACTTGGCTTCCTAAAACCGAAAATAAGTGCGACACAAAAATTGGATTGCGATAGTTGTAAGGATCGAACCCGAGCCAAAGAGTGAGCGATCTCGTGCGCTATCTTCTACGCCAGGGCTTCCCAACCTTTTCAGCTGGTGGACCCCTTCTACAGTCGAAAATCCATGGCGGACCCCTAGTCAGTCAAGAGCACAGTAACTTTAAATTTCAGAGCGAAACCCATGGCAACTGAAAGCTTCTTAATGCTAGTGCCATGTTCCCAATAACCCCCCTCCCACCCTCCCCGAAGTATCAAAAATGGTTCAAATGGTTCTGAGCACTATGGGACTTAACATCTATGGTCATCAGTCCCCTAGAACTTAGAACTACTTAAACCTAACTAACCTAAGGACATCACACACATCCATGCCCGAGGCAGTATTCGAACCTGCGACCGTAGCAGTCGCGCGGCTCCGGACTGAGCGCCTAGAACCGCTAGACCACCGCGGCCGGCCCCCGAAGTATTAATAGTCTTTGGAGCTTCTTGTGATTGTTGTTCCTTTGGTCGTCCTCCCTCCTCATTCATTTTAACTGGAGAGTTCCCTTGTTGTGAAGGCGATGGAGAAACCGCACCCTTCTTCAATGATCCCGACTTCAGCCACGGATCCATGTTAGAAGTAATGAACTGGTCAAAAATCGACTTATGAAATAGGTAGTGCACTGAAAAAGCAAGTTTAACAAAAAAAAATTGTGCAAATGGCTCTGAGCACTATGGGACTCAACATCTTAGGTCATAAGTCCCCTAGGACTTAGAACTGCTTAAACCTAACTAACCTAAGGACATCACACACACCCATGCCCGAGGCAGGATTCGAACCTGCGACCGTAGCGGTCCCGCGGTTCCGGACTGCAGCGCCAGAACCGCTAGACCACCGCGGCCGGCCAAGTTTAACATTTAACGATGCTTGGGGCCGCATACGTGCCATTGAGCGCGGTGATTGGTCGACAAAGCTCGCTCCGCGCATGCGTAAAAGGTTTCAGGGCATCTAGCGCCGTGAGCCGGGGCACAAACGACCCCCGAATTGTTGCGAAACAGTCGATCAGAGAAGCCGCATTCTCCGGCACTAAACTGTGTATGCGCTCTCACTTAGTAACCACAAAGGCTGCTTGGGAATACGACCTGAAGTAAAAGTACACTTGTTTTTCACACGAAAAAAATAGTGATGAATTTGATTTTCACATATTTATTCAATAATTATACTCATTATTTTACACGATTTGGTGAAAGGTGGCCGCGGACACCCTAGAAAGAGCCGTCGTACCCGTAAGGGGTCCGCGGACCACATGTTGGGAAGCCCTGTTGTACGCTATGAGAACAACGGACACTAATTGTATCTGGTGGGCGGCTTGAATTTGTGCGTGCAACGGCCCGATTGGCTGACTTCAATATTAATTAATTCGGAAATGGCGCAAGTTGTCGAATTTTTTCCTTAACTATGTTTCTCAGCACAACCTACCCTGCAACACCGTTAGAAGCTTTTTACGCTGTTTCAAACTACCCTGTATAATAAGACTTCAATCAGGCAAAGAAGTGCGAAGTGAATTTACCTCTTACTTTGTTTCACCAGAAGGGGAAGTAGAATGGCGGTGTAGACTTCTTCAAATTATAGTTGTTTTATTAATTTTAACTTAAACGTAAATGCATTACGCTTGTATTAAATACGGTTTTCAAAAATACAAAAGTAAATACAAAAGGCAATCTCTTGCTGGTATAACTTCCAGTATTTTTTATCCGGTTTCCGGATTCAAGGCATTTGTACCAAAAATAATATATACTGTTTGCAAAAGTCAGTTGTTGTTGTGGTCTTCAATCCAAAGACGGTTTGATGTAGCTCTCTATGCTACTCTGTTCTGTGAGAGCCTCTTAAAGTTCGAATAATTACTGCAACATACATCTTTCAGTATATCTGCTTACTGTATTCATCTCTTGGTCTCCCTCTACTATTGTTACCCCCCCCCCCCCTCCGCCCACACTTCCCTCCAGTATTAAATTGTTGATCCCTTGATGTCTCAGAATGTGTCCTATAAACCGATCCCTTGCTTTTTGGTCATGTCGCGCCACAAATTTCTTGTCTCCTCAGTTCTGTTTAGAAGCTCCCCATTGGTTACGTTAACTTCCCATCTAATCCTCAACGTTCTTCTGTAGTACATTTCGAAAGCTTCTGTTATCATTTTGTCCTAACTATTTATTGTCCATGTTTCACTTCCATACAGCCGCGCAGGGTAGCCGAGCGGTGCGATGCACCTTGTCACGGTCCGCGCGGCTCTCCCCGTCGGAGGTTAGAGTCCTCCCTCGGGCATGGGCGTGTGTGTCGTCCTTAGTGTAAGTTAGATTAAGTTAGCTTGATTAGTATGTAAGCTTAGGGACCTATGACCTCAGCAGTTTGGTCCCATAAGGCCTCCTCACAAATTTGCAAATTTCACTTCCATGTATGGCTACGCTCCAGACAAATACTTTCAGATAAGACTTTCTTACCCTTAAATCTATATTCGATGTTGACAAATTTCTCTTCAGAAATGATTTTCTTTTCATCGGCAATCTAAATTTTATATTCTCTCCACATGGGCCAATTTTGCAACCCAAATAGCAAAACTCATCTGCCGGCCGCGGTGGTCTCGCGGTTCTAGGCGCGCAGTCCGGAACAGTGCGACTGCTACGGTCGCAGGTCCGAATCCTGCCTCGGGCATGGATGTGTGTGATGTCCTTAGGTTAGTTAGGTTTAAGTAGTTGTAAGTTCTAGGGGACTGATGACGACAGCTGTTAAGTGCCATAGTGCTCAGAGCCATTTGAACCATTTTTGAAAAACTCATCTACTACTTTGCCTCGTTTCCTAATCTAATTCGCTTAGCGTCACCTGATTTAATTCGACTACATTCCATGATCCATTTTTTGCTGCTACTGACGTTCATGATACATCCTCCTCTGGAGACAATGTGCATTCCATTCAACTGTTCTTCCAAGTCCTTTGCTGTCTCTGAAAGAATTAAGTATCATCAGTAAACCTCAAATTCTTTATTTCTTTCCCCTGAACTTCTACTACTACTCCAAATTTTTCTTTGGTTTCTTAATTAGAAGGCTATCTCTTGGTGATACAGCGCGCAGCATTTTTGTGTTCTGGTTTTGAATACTTTATAGTACAATAGACAAGATATTTTCGAAAGCTGCGTATGACATTCTCAGAAAGTTTTTAATCCTAGCGATAGCCTCAGATTTTTGTTCGTTGAATAGCATTTCTTTATAAGTTAAACATGTACACCTCTGCATCTATTTGTTCACTCAAACATTTGTTCGTTTCTCGACTTTTTGCTTTCGTCACCATTTCTGTTCGGTAATTCTGATGTAACGAAGGTGGCGGCTGCTCTGGTTTTTAAGCACGACGCTGTATACATCCACTTGCCGTTCTCACAGTCTGACACTAGCGGAAACACTTCTGCAATCGACGAAAGAGAAATTCCGATGTCAGTGTCCGATTTCGGGCACTGAAATAAAGCCAGTGGCGACAAGTGAAAATTTCTCCCGGACCTGGACTCGGACCCGAATTCCCGGTTATCGCGACTGGTCACCTTAACCACATAGGCTATCCGAGCACGCGTCCCGCCAACCGAAATTCCCACGTGTAACACACTAGATACGTAGTGTCCCCAGTCCATTGCTCGCAGTCTCATCTCATTCCTGCAGGTCGAACGAAGAGTGCATCCACATCATTATTTGATGATGTCCGCCCCCGTCAGCTGATAAGTAAGCGCTTCTGACCGCCGTGCAGGGACGCGTATTCGATACCAGGCCGAGTCGGAAATTTTCTCCGCTCGCGGACCGGGTATTTTGTTGTCCTCATAATCATTTCATCATCATCGCCCAATGTGGCGTCAACTAACAAGGTAAGAAGACTTGCAATTCGGCGGCCGAACATTATAGAGAATGAACACTTGATTTAGAGATGTTGCTCCATTCTGGTTAGCGACACGCTGCAGCGTTGACGTAATGTCGCTGCACGTCCGCTACTTAACGCAGCCTGTCCATACTTGGTAAGTCTAATACACATCTGTTGTTTACAATTCATTTGTGTACAGTTGAAGCTGACACAGCAGTAGTGCTGACGTGCCTGTAGGTCAGGAGTAAAATTAGTGTCGGAACTTTGTGGGCAGGCGGTGTAATTCTGTAAGTACTGCATTCGTTAGCACATATTATTCCAAGCAAATATTCAGGTAGTTGCTACATAATACCTAATTTATGACATGTGGGTTTGTCTGGCATACTGTATTCTTTCTTGAGCGTCAGTCTTTGTGAAGTTAATCTTCGAACACTGATTGCACAGAAGTGCAGAGTTTTAGAGATAAATGACCTTGAAGGGGTCTAGCCGTTTATCGGGCATACAATTCTTTGTAAGAATAATAAAATAAGAGTCAAGTTCATAAGAAGAAAAGAAATACTCGACGGGCAGGAACCAAATCTGCGCAGACATCGACCAGAAGAATCGAAAAACCATCGACCTTATAAGCAATTACGTCCATGCTCGGCAAACCACCCTACTGGTTGCACCAATTTCTCTGATTTTACTGTCACATTTCGCGAGACGCATATAGAAAGAGGTAATATCTGTGCTCTTCTTACAACCGGGGCTCTCTAGGATGCACGACGCTCCTCTCTTGCAGCATCTGCCAATGGAGGGACATAGTTGTTGACACTCCGGCGCTTCGTAAAGGAACCCACGACGAAACGCGCTGCCTTTCTTTGTATCATCTCTACCTCTACCTCTACCCCTTGCTTGTCGCGGGACACTTCAGACAAACATCATTCAGTCTTATGCCCTAGTCCATTCCAGTGACACGAGATTGACTGTAGGCCTGCACAGGCACAAAATCTCTCTTGTATTATTCCCATCACCCCTGCACGAGATACACACCGAGGTGACAAAAATCATGAGATATCTCCTGATATCGCATAGAATCTCCTTTTCGCCGGCGTAGTGCAGCAACTGTCCTTGTTGTGGTAGGCTCGGATGTGGCTGGCGAATCCGAATTTCGCTTTGAATATCCTGTTGCATGAAGCACAGTGAAGTTGACCAGCAGAGTTGTAAGTATACGTGTAGACAGGCTTGAGCTGAGATTTTCGGAGCTCTCTTTTAGCATCCAGGTTCATTAGACGCTTTTTCTCGAATTGTTCGATGCTCTTATGTACAGTTGATCGCCACTCCGATCGGCGCAATGCTAGCTCCTCCCAACCGTTGCTTGGAATGCCACAGGCTGCAAGGTGGCGTTTAATGGTGTCTTTATATCGCAGGTGTTGACCATCTTTCCTCCTCTTCCCGCACGAGAGCTGCGAGTAGAACACCGTTTTAGGTAGCCTACTGTCATCCATGCGTACTATGTGACCACTCCATCTCAGTTGATGTTTCATTATTAAAGCTTCAATACCAGCCAGTTTCATGCGGCGCAAAATCTCCGTGTTTGGGACACGGTCTTCCCATTTGATGCGCAGAATTGATCTCAGACATCGAAGATGAAATTTATCTAACTTCTTAATGTCAGCTTTGTAACAGCACCAGGTTTCCGAGGCATAGAGTAAGGTGGATAATACTACTGCTTTGTAGACTGCAATTTTTGTTTGTAGTTTGAGATCATGTGATTTCCATACTCGGTCATTAAGCTTACCGAAGGCTGAGGCTGCGCTGGCTGTACGCGCTGCGATATCCGTTGTCAGGCTGTTGTCACTTCTAATTTGGCTTCCCAGGTATTTGAAATTTGACACATTTTGCAAGGGTTTGTTATTTATCTCAATACTGGAGTCATCTGCATTAAGACCTCTAAGTGGCTGTTTGAGAACTTGCGTCTTAGTGATGCTAATGGCTAAGCCAAATCTTCTGCAGGAGGCATTTAGCAGATTTATTAAGTCTGAAGAGTTTCGCAAGAATTAGCCATCATGCATACATCATCCGCGTAGAGAATCCCTAAGATGGATAGTTTGGTTACGAGACTTTTTGTTCTGAGGCGAGAGATATTGAAGACACTTTTGTCTGTCCTTGTGTCGAGACTAATTTGATTACTACAGGCTTTGGTCGCGTCTCTCATAACAACTGCGAAGTAAAGTGAGAAGAGTGTGGGAGCCAGAACACAGCCTTGTTTTACACCACATGTCACGGGAAACTGTTCTGAGAGCTTGTCCTCATGGTGGATTTTTGCCATCATGTTTTCATGAAACTGCCGAATCAAACTGACAATTTTGTCGGGGCACCCAGTTTTCTTTAGTATGATCCAGAGAGCTTCCCGTGGGACACGATCAAAAGCTTTTTCCAGGTCTACAAAGCACATGAACAAAGGCCGATGTTGCTCTAAGCTTTTCTCTTGCATTTGTTTGAAAACAAATATGGCATCCAATGTGCCTCTGTTTGGGCGAAATCCACACTGGGTCTCTGGTAGCAGTTTTTCTGCAAAGTGTGTTAACCGGGTGTTAATTATGTGGGCAAGGACTTTTCCCGCTGCTGAGAGAAGAGAAATGCCCATGTGGGAGCTGCAGTCTGATATGTCACCCTTGCCTTTATAGATCTTGGAAATACAAGCATCTTTCCAGTCTTGTGGAATCATTTCATACTCCCAAATCCTTAAGATCAGAGAAAACAATGGTTTCTTGATGTTTGGCCCCCCATATTTATATAGCTCTGATGGCAAGTTATCTAATCCTGCTGTTTTGTCATTTTTCAGCTTAGCCAGTGCTGAAATGAATTCATCTTAGGAAGGAGCATCCGCAAGTTGTTCCTCAACTGGCAGGTCTTCAAGTGCTTCTATGTATGGAATATCGGTTGTCTGATGGTCGGGATTAAGAACGTCATTAAAATGTTCCGCCCACCGAGACAGGATGTCACTCTGTTGCATCAGCCGACAACTTTTATCTTTGTTATAGACTGGTGCTATCTTCCCAACTCTTGGACCAAAGATAGTTTTCAGGGACTCAAAGAATCTGCCCGTTTGGTGTGTGTCGGCATATAACTGTATTTCATTTGCTTTATTTGCCCACCAACTGTCTTTGAGAGCACGTACCTTCACTTTCAGATTGTAATGCGCTGCTCTACGCTTGTTATCATCAGGGGTGCGAAGAGAGGTTCTGAAATCATTAATTAGCTTTCTGATCTCTGGGTCTGAGTCGTCAAACCAGTCCTGGTGCTTCTTCTGAGGCTTTCCCAAGACTTCTGAAGCACAGCCACGCAGTCTGCTAGCGTATGCACTCCACTGTTCATCCACAGGGGCAGATTCAGATATCAAAAGGCCATCGACACCAAATTTTTCATCCAGTTTTGCTCTCATGGTCTGATCATTGGCCAAGATTTTGCAGGACAATTTTGTTGGTATTTTGTGTGAAGCTCGGCGTGGTGCCTTCAAAGTTATCTTTAATTTGGACCTCACGAGTCGATGGTCTGTCCATCCCTGAGCGCCTCTCATCGCACGTGTGACCAGTACGTCACCAAGATCTTTTTTCCGTACTATCACATAATCCAGAAGGTGCCAGTGTTTAGATCGCGGATGCATCCATGTCGTTTTATATTTTTCAGGCAGACGAAAATATGTATTTGTCAGACAGAGTTCAAACTCGGCACATAGAGTTAGAAGATCCAAACCATTCGAGTTGCATTTTCCAATCCCATGGCGACCGAGGACTCAATTCCAAGCACTGAAATCATTCCCAACACGAGCATTAAAATCACCAAGTAACAGAAGTTTATCTGGAGAAGGAATATCCCTAAGGACATGTCGGAGGTCTTGGTAGAACTTGTTCTTCTCTTCATCCGGAGATGGCAATGTAGGTGCGTATACATTGATCAAGTGAAGATATTTCTTGGATGCCAGGTGAAGTCTGAGTGTTATTATTCTGTCACTGATACCTTTTGGGAGTTCTGTTAGTGAGCATGCCAATTTATTGCGTATGGCAAAGCCTACCCCACTTTCCGCCCTTTCAGTGGATGATTTTCCACTCCAGTAGTAGGTATAATCTCCGAGTGGTTCACATAACTGTCCAGAGTCACTAAGATGTGTTTCACTTATGGCGGTAATGTCGATGTTATATCTAGCCAATTCCCTTGCGATAAGTCCTGTCTTTCTCTCTGGGCACTGATTATGGTCGTTATCCTGTAAAGTACGGACGTTCCAGACTCCAATCATTAGATATTTAAGGTAACTGTTTATTTTATTATTTTTTTGACCGCATATGTTAGTGAACAAGTGACTGCAGTTTGCCACTTGTGCTGGGTTGAGACGGGCTATGTTTAGGCCACCTTTTCTAGGCCCCTCCCTGGATTAGGGAAAGCAGAGCGATCCTAAATAGGGCTGCTTTGTCGTCTGACGAGCTGCCGAACCAGTCCTCCCGTCTCTCACGAGTACCAGAACGACCATCACCGTCTGACCGCCTAACGTGCAGAGCACCAACTGAGGTTCAGGTACACCAAACCCTTGCCTCACAATCAGTACTCCATCGCCGCAGGACTTTCAAAGCTCATAGTCCATTGAAACTTTGCCGGAGTCATCTGCGCGTGAAGGTATTTAAAGTGGACAAGCAGTTGCGCAGATGCAGATCCACTCTCTCGTCCTCTGCCTCTGGTTGGCAGTGGATCGTAGGGCCGATACGACTGGCAAGAGGCAGGGGATGCAGTGAATGGCCATATGCCATTGGAAGTATCCTGACATACGCCCTTAAGGCACATCACAGGTGCCTTGCTTCGTCGGTACAGAAGCCGTGAGTGTTTACCTATCGATATTACCCGCCTCCTACACCGACGAAGAAACTGACAGAAGGGAAGAAGGAAAGGGAAGGGACTGGAAGGGAAAGGGAGGAAAGGACGGTAGGTGGTTGTGAGGCACACTTCGTCTGGCTCCTCTTGTTGAGACCTGACCGGCTAGGTTGAACCCTGCCAGTAGCTACGCTACCACCGGTATAGCTCTCAGCATCACAGGAACACGCTAACTCTCCCACCCGCACGGACAGTGCTACAATAAGGTGGTTGCCTCCAGCAACTAAACATGGCATGGACTCAACAGTTCGTTGGAAGTCCCCTACAGAAATAGTGAACCATGATGCGTCTATAGCCGCTCAAAATTGCAAAAGTGTTGCCAGTGCAGGACTTTATGCACGAACTGACCTCTCGATTATAACCCGTAAATGTTCATTGGGATTCATATCGGGCGATATGGGTGATCAAATCATTCGCTCGCCTTGTCCAGAATGTTCTTCCAACCAATCGCGAACAATGATGGCCCAGTGACACGGGAACCTGAAGTCCATGAATGGCTGGAAATGGTCTCCAAATAGCCGAACAGAACCATTTACAGTCAATGATCGTTTCAGTTGGACTATAGGAACCAGTCCATTCCATGTAAATGCAGTCCACATCATTATGGAGCCACCATCAGCTTGCACAGTGCCTTGTTGACAATTTGGGTCCATGGGTTGGTGGGAGTCTACGACACACTCGAATCCTACCATCAGGTCTTACCAACTTAAATCGGGGCTCATCTGACCAGCCACGGTTTTTCATTTGTCTAGGGTCCAACCAATATGGTCACGAGCCCAGGAGAGGCGCTGCAGGCGATGTCGTGCTGTTCAGCAAAGACACTCGGGTCGGTCGTCTCCTGCTATAGTCCATTAACGCCAGATTTCATCGAATTGTGCTAACGTATACGTTCGTCGAGCGTCTCACATTGATTTCAAATGGTTCAAATAGCTCTGAGCACTATGGGACTCAACTGCTGTGGTCATAAGTCCCCTAGAACTTAGAACAACTTAAACCTAACTAACCTAAGGACATCACACACATCCATGCCGGAGGCAGGATTCGAACCGGCGACCGTAGCGGTCGTGCGGTTCCAGACTGTAGCGCCTTTAACCGCTCGGCCACTCCGGCCGGCTTCACATTGATTTCTGCGGTTATTTCACGGAGTGTTGCTTGTCTGTTAGCACTGACGTCTCTTCGCAAACGCCGCTGCTCTTGGTTGGTATGTGAAAGCCCTTGGCCACTGCGTTGTCCGAGGTGAGAAGTAATGCCTGAAATTTGCCATTCTCGGCACCCTCTTGACACTGTGGATCTCGGAATATTGAATTCCCTAACGATTTCTAAATAGAATGCCCCAAGCCTCTACCATTCCTCGTTCAAAGTCTGTTAATTCCCGTCACGAAACCATAATCACGTCGGAAACCTTCTCGCATGAATCACCTGAGAAAAAATGACAGCTCCGCCAAAGCACTACCCTTTTAACCACCCTTTTACACGTTGTGTACGCCATACTACAGTCGTGTATATATGTGCATATGGCGATCTCATTACTTTTGTCACCTCTGAGTACTGTGGAGGCAGCAGAACTGTCAGAATTTGCCTAGAGTGCTGTGAAAAAATATAGGTGCCTTAGATATAAACAGGGTTTCGTGAGAAAATTGTCACGTTTCTTCCAGGTTAAGTTACTGAAGCATCTCTGTTTAGATCGGCTCTGTATTGGCTCTAGAGCAGTAGTGTCGTCTTAGTCACCCAAGTGACTTGTATGCGGTTCCCCTTATACAAAAATAACACTGTAGCTGTTAGAGAAGATGGATCGTACCACTTCCACAGAGACGTATCAGCATACGTGACTCTAACACAGTGGTGTTCAACCTTATTTCGCTTGAGTTCTACTGTATGCAATTTAATCCATTTAGAGATCTACTGAGTCAAAAATTCATAAATACTTAAGCACAAAATAACACCGTAGCCAAAATTAACTATTTTATTTACACAAAATACATAAAGGGCCTTATTTACACAAAATACATGAAGGGTACTTTACTCTCCATCAAAAGTTGTCAGCCTGATATTCAGTTTATATATGTGAAAAAAAAAATTAAATATACACATAGATGTTGAAAACGTTTAGTGAGATTCTTGGCTTTGTATACCATTGGAAAGTGTATTATCATGTGATGAATAATTTGTCAGAGCCAACCTTACAGCCGCGCGGTCTTGGGCGCCTTGCCACGGTTCGCGCGGCTCCCCCCGTCGGCGGTTCGAGTCCTCCCTCGGGCATGAGTGTGTGCGTTGACCTTAGCGTGAGTTAAGTAGTTATGTTAGTTAAGGAGTGTGTAAGCCAAGGGACCGATGACCTCAGCTATTTGGTCCCATAGGAACTTACCACAAATTTCCAAAATTTCCCACCATACATAGTCTTGAAAGAGAATGAAGAGTCAGTTTTATTTCTGCAACCAGATT
Source organism: Schistocerca cancellata (assembly GCF_023864275.1). Classification (NCBI taxonomy): domain Eukaryota; kingdom Metazoa; phylum Arthropoda; class Insecta; order Orthoptera; family Acrididae; genus Schistocerca; species Schistocerca cancellata. The sequence continues at coordinate 347,426,359 of NC_064627.1, read as the reverse complement.
TCACTATGCTCATCGTCGAAAAAGCTGCGTCGCGTAAGTTGCTCCAAAAAACGATGAAATATACGATGCCGCTTTTACGTTAGGGTAGGGTTTTACACTCATAACTTCCAAAACGTATCTTCATTGTATTCCGACTTAGCGAAATGTCATTTTGAATTCGAGTTATTTTCTCCATCGTGCGGAGTTTAGAGTCCTCCCTCGGGCATGGATGTGTGTGTTTGTCCTTAGGATAATTTAGATTAAGTAGCGTGTAAGCTTAGGGACTGATGACCCTAGCAGTTAAGTCCCCTAAGATTTCACACACTTATGAACTTTTTTTTTTCTCCATCGTGCACATCGGTGTTTTATGGAAGTTCGAAAAACACGAGGCTTGCATTGGCTGCTAGGGGCGGAGCTTGTTCTCCCCATACTGCATCGAGCAGCAAACCTTCAGCGATTTCTCCTTTCACCGCAAACCCCCCACTCCCTCCGCCGCAACGCGCACTGTTACAGTTTGCGAGTAGTAATCAAGCTCACCATTCGGGAAAGACTGTTGCTTGGCGCGAGCGTTAAAATGTAAAATGTAGATGGAGACGAAGGACGCGGAGGCGATATTGTCAGATTTACGACCTGCAAATACCGTACCATATACTCGTTGTCAACAAACTGGTATTTTATATAAATTAAAAAAAATAAAAAAAACAGCTCACTCAAACAGATTTCGGATAAGTATTTTGAAAGTTCGACTCATAAAGGCATGACGATCGACCGCTCGATCGCTATCGACGACTTGAGCAGCCATGCTCTAATAGAGCGAGATTTGTTGCTGCAAGTAACCTTCATGGAGAAATTAGTGTGTTAAAGTGAGAGCTTAAAACTGAAGCGTGAACGGGTGCGGCACGTTCGTGAGCGTGACGCGTGTGCTATCCGGCGCCAGTGCCAACAAACAGCCACAGACACACCGAAGCGTTGTTCTATTTGTTGTGAGGCGCGGCCGGCTGGCCCGAGCGCTCGCAGGTGGCGTGGCCTTGGACAGCCGACACGTTCGGCGGGGGCGGCCGTCGGCCAAGACCGCGCGGCGTGACTCCGGCCGTACTGCCAACTCCTGCCGCCTGTTGCAGCGCCCACTGACATCTGTTGCTCGTTCCATACTTTCACTGGCTGCTGAATACACAACAAATCCTCGAGCGTCGAATTTCGTGACGTTGCAGCCCTTTCTGCTGCTTCGCATCTACATCTGTGGTCTGCACTTTTATCGTCTGATACATCGTACCGGTACTTTTCAATCTATAATAATGAGCGTATAGCATTGATGGCCGGGAGAACCCTCGCGGGGCGGTTCGGCCGCCGCTCCACAAGTTCTTTAACGCCACTACGGCGACTTGGGACTGAATGAGGATGAAATGATAATGAAAGACACACAACACCCAGTCATATCGAGGTAGAGAAAATCCCTGACCCGCTGGGAATCGAACCCGGGACCCCGTGTGCGGGAAGCGAGAGCGCTACCGCAAGGCCACGAGCCGCGGACTTTCAATCTATGATACGCTCCTGGAAATTGAAATAAGAACACCGTGAATTCATTGTCCCAGGAAGGGGAAACTTTATTGACACATTCCTGGGGTCAGATACATCACATGATCACACTGACAGAACCACAGGCACATAGACACAGGCAACAGAGCATGCACAATGTCGGCACTAGTACAGTGTATATCCACCTTTCGCAGCAATGCAGGCTGCTATTCTCCCATGGTGACGATCATAGAGATGCTGGATGTAGTCCTGTGGAACGGCTTGCCATGCCATTTCCACCTGGCGCCTCAGTTGGACCAGCGTTCGTGCTGGACGTGCAGACCGCGTGAGACGACGCTTCATCCAGTCCCAAACATGCTCAATGGGGGACAGATCCGGAGATCTTGCTGGCCAGGGTAGCTGACTTAAACCTTCTAGAGCACGTTGGGTGGCACGGGATACATGCGGACGTGCATTGTCCTGTTGGAACAGCAAGTTCCCTTGCCGGTCTAGGAATGGTAGAACGATGGGTTCGATGACGGTTTGGATGTACCGTGCACTATTCAGTGTCCCCTCGACGATCACCAGTGGTGTACGGCCAGTGTAGGAGATCGCTCCCCACACCATGATGCCGGGTGTTGGCCCTGTGTGCCTCGGTCGTATGCAGTCCTGATTGTGGCCCTCACCTGCACGGCGCCAAACACGCATACGACCATCATTGGCACCAAGGCAGAAGCGACTCTCATCGCTGAAGACGACACGTCTCCATTCGTCCCTCCATTCACGCCTGTCGCGACACCACTGGAGGCGGGCTGCACGATGTTGGGGCGTGAGCGGAAGACGGCCTAACGGTGTGCGGGACCGTAGCCCAGCTTCATGGAGACGGTTGCGAATAGTCCTCGCCGATACCCCAGGAGCAACAGTGTCCCTAATTTGCTGGGAAGTGGCGGTGCGGTCCCCTACGGCACTGCGTAGGATCCTACGGTCTTGGCGTGCATCCGTGCGTCGCTGCGGTCCGGTCCCAGGTCGACGGGCACGTGCACCTTCCGCCGACCACTGGCGACAACATCGATGTACTGTGGAGACCTCACGCCCCACGTGTTGAGCAATTCGGCGGTACGTCCACCCGGCCTCCCGCATGCCCACTATACGCCCTCGCTCAAAGTCCGTCAACTGCACATACGGTTCACGTCCACGCTGTCGCGGCATGCTACCAGTGTTAAAGACTGCGATGCCACGGCAAACTGGCTGACACTGACGGCGGCGGTGCACAAATGCTGCGCAGCTAGCGCCATTCGACGGCCAACACCGCGGTTCCTGGTGTGTCCGCTGTGCCGTGCGTGTGATCATTGCTTGTACAGCCCTCTCGCAGTGTCCGGAGCAAGTATGGTGGGTCTGACACACCGGTGTCAATGTGTTCTTTTTTCCATTTCCAGGAGTGTATATTGAGATTCCTCCAGTTCCATCCTCTGAGGGAGCTTGAAAATATTGGTGCCTCATATGTGCCTGTGCAAGCTTCAATTACGATTCTATTACATTTACTGTAGTTTCACTGCTTTTATGTTTACAATCGCGACGGGAAGCGTTTACAAGGAGGCTCGAGGGTTTTTATTTTTTTATCCATTTCCATTTCGTTTTGCTCGTAGTTATAAGGATTCCGGTGTGGGAAGCTTGTGGAATAGAGCTCGATACCAGTAAGTGAGGTTAACATGATTTTATTGCGACATCTACAGTTACATACAGTGTCACTATTACTGAACTATATGAAATAAACAGCAAAGGGCTTGGATGAGCAGTTGAACGGAATGGACAGTGTCTTGAAAGGAGGATATAAGATGAACATCAACAAAAGCAAAACGAGGATAATGGAATTTAGTCGAGTTAACTCGGGTGATGCTGAGGGAATTAGATTAGGAAATGAGACACTTGAAGTAGTAAATGAGTTTAACTATTTGGGGAGCAAAATAACTGATGATGGTCGAAGTAGAGAGGATATAAAATATAGACTGGCAATGCCAAGGAAAGCGTTTCTGAAGAAGAGAAATTTGTTAACATCGAGTATAGATTTAAGTGTCAGGAAGTCGTTTCTGAAAGTATTTGTATGAAGTGTAGCCATGTGTGGAAGTGAAACATGGACGATAAATAGTTTAGACAAGAAGAGAATAGAAGCTTTCGAAATGTGGTGCTACAGAAGAATGCTGAAGATTAGATGGGTAGATCACGTAACTAATGAGGAGGTATTGAATAGAATTGGGGAGAATAGGAGCTTGTAGCACAACTTGACTAGAAGAAGGGATCGGTTGGTAGGACATGTTCTGAGACATCGAGGGATCACCAATTTAGTATTGGAGGGCAGCGTGGAGGGTAAAAATCGTAGAGGGAGACCAAGAGATGAATACACTAAACAGATGCAGAAGGATGTAGGTTGCAGTAGGTACTGGGAGATGAAGAAGCTTGCACAGGATAGAGTAGCATGGAGAGCTGCATCAAACCAGTCTCAGGACTGAAGACCACAACAACCCAACAACAACAGCAACACGAAATAAAATCGTCATAACCTCTGAACGGTTTGCGTTAGGACGTTCAAACTGCACGGTTTTCCGCGGGGCATGATGGGACATCGTATACGCTTTACGGTTTGGTTTAACAACGAATCCCACTTTCATTCGGATGGGTTCGTCAGTAAGCAAAATTGACGCATTTGGTGAGGGACTGAGAATTCGCATTTCGCGATCGAGAAGTCTCTTCACCCTCAACGGCTGACTGTGTGATGTGCAATGACCAGTCACGGAATAATCGGTGCTATATTCCTTGATGACACGGTAACTACCGAACGGTACTTGACGGTTTTGTAAGGTGATTTCATCCCCATTTTCCAGAGTGACACTGATTCTGACAAGATATGGTTCGTGCTGGACGGAGCTTGACCCCATCGAAGCAGGAGAGAGTTTGATGTCCTGGAGGAGCACTTAGGGGACCGCATTCTGGATCTGGAGTACCCAGAGGCCACTGGCGCGGGCCTCGATTGACTGCCATATTCTCCGGATCTGAACACACAAGACTTCTTTTTGTGGGGCTATATTAAAGACAAAGTGTTCAGCAATAACCCCAAACCTGAAACAGCCATCCAGGAGGCCATCGACAGCATCGATGTTAGACACTTCAGCGGGTCATGACGAATTTCGCGATTCGTCTGTGCCACAGCATCGCCAATTATGGCAGGTATATCTGCTACTGCTACTGTTGGTTGGGGGATGGGTTGTTTGGGGGAAGAGACCAAACTGCGAGGTAATCGGTCTCATCGGATTAGGGAAGGACGAGGAAGGAAGTCGGCCGTGCCCTTTGGAAGGAACCATCCCGGCATTTGCCTGGAGCGATTTAGGGAAATCACGGAAAACCTAAATCAGGATGGGCGGACGCGGGATTGAACCGTCGTCCTCCCGAATGCGTGTCCAGTGTGCTAACCACTGCGCCACCTCGCTCGATTCAAGCATATCTAATACGTCATAACCTAAATCGGAATATATGACGTTGACATGTTAAATAAAGTGTGTGCACGCTGTAGTTTGTAACAAATTTACGTTTTTTTCATGTAGTTCAATAATTGTCACCAGGTATCTACTTACATACTCTGCAAGTCACCGTACGATGCGTAGCGGAGGGTATTCCGTACCATTACTAGTCATTTGCTTGCCTGTCCCACTCGCAAAGACAACGAGGGAAAAGCAACTGTATGTACACTTCCGTATGAGCCCTAACTTCTTATATCTTCGTGTTCCTCACGCGAAATGTATGTATGTAGCAGAAAAATTGTTTTGCAGTCAGCTTCAAATGTCTGTTCTCTAAATTTTCTCAACAGTGTTCTTTGAAAAGAACACCGCCTTCCGTCCAGGGATTCTCATTTCAGTTTCCGAAGTATTTCCGTAACCCTTGCGTGTTGTTCGAACCTACCGATAAGAAATCTAGCAACCCACCTCTGAATAGCTTTGATGACTTACTTTAATCCGTGCTGGTGAGTATCCTAAACACTCGAGCAATACTCAAGATTAAGTCGGACTAGTTTCCTATGTGCGGTCTGCTTTACAAACGAACAACAAAATTCTCCCAGTAAATCGAAGTGGGTCATTCGCCTTACCTTCCCGCAATCCTCACATGCTCTTCCAATGTTGTCCAGATATTTAAATAACGTGACTGTGTTTAGCCGGTCACTATTGATGCTGAAACCTAATATTACGAGTTTACTGTTCCTACTCATCCGCATTGATTAACAATATTACTAACAATGGAGGATACAGACAGGTTGCGTGCATGCAATACAGTCAACACCGAACTGAGGAAGGCTCGAGTGACAAAGATATTCCTCCCTGCGAGTTTATTTGTGTGATATTTCGCGTCATTGACTGTGAGGCCCCCACATAGTCATCAAACGTCATAATGTACAACGTTGCTACATATAAATCTGTACAAAAGGTTTAATACAAGTCATATTTAGATACAAAGATTAATTGAAATTTAATATACGTGGCTTGCAAATGTTAATATGTGCTTCTGACTTACAATTTTTGTTCTCCAGCACAGATTATATCACACTCTAAAGCTAATTTATTGCATATTTCACTGCTTAAAAAATGGTTCAAATGGCTCTGAGCACTATGGGACTTAACTTCTGAGGTCATCAGTCCCCTCGACTTAGAGCTACTTAAACCTAACTAACCTAAGGACATCACACACATCCATGCCCGAGGCAGGATTCGAACCTGCGACCGTAGCGGTCAAGCGGTTCCAGACTGTAGCGCCTAGAACCGCTCGGTCACTCCGGCCGGCTTCACTGCTTACAAAACATCGACATCCTATAATAGCATGAAGATTTTGCTGCCGAGCATAATTTCATTTTTAGTCTAGCGCAGAGAGTTAGTCCTTTTTAGTTCTTTCATTGAACAGACACATTTACGTTCAAGGAAATATTTTGTTTAAAATGCGTCCCCGGTTCGTATGGCTTCGGATATGCCCGGACTGAAGGAAAGTTGGCAGTATGAGCTACGAGCAGCGGTAAGACTTGCGGATTTAATAAGAAGTAAACAAAGAAAAACTGTGTCACAAACCGACGGAAGTAGCGCCTCTTTTGGTAAATGTGGGAACTAACGCGGAAGAAAGGTGGGTATGGTGACGGACTGATCGGTAGCGTAGCCCGATTACTAGATTGGGGTGGGAAGTTGCTATTTGGTCGCTCACTCGCAGTAGTCCTATTTGAAATGATCGTTTCAAAAACTTTGCGGGTCAATTTCAGGAAGTCCCGTTTTCCAAAGCGGTGGTTAGGCAGGAAGCTAAGAAAAAGACTTAAATTTCACGGAACATTCTGTTTTATACGACAGCAGTCTGCAAGACTATATTTCATTATACTGCCTCGTATTTTCATACACTTATCATGATGTACCGTATACAACCGCAACTTTCTCACTTGTTCCGTAATCTGCTGCAATCTGTTAACACCTATTTTTACCAACTTCTGTCCAGTATTTCGCGTATTTTTCTGAAAGTGTATTTACGATGCACTTCATGGAAATTTTTATGATTAATCTTAGCATACGCACTTCCTAACCAAATTTTAGTGCATTACAAAATATGTATATTAAGAAGACCACCTCTGAAAACAGTGGTAAGGGATACTCGATAAGAAACATGATACATGATGTCCTTTATTCATATTAGTTTATAACTTCACGATAAAACGAGAAATGGCAGCTCTGTCTCAAATTTCAGATTCTCGCTAATGGCAATTTTGGTCAGGACCTGTGCATGTAAATAGTGGTATTAAGTGCAAAAAACATAGGTGCTAAGTAGTAGAATAATAACATCTGCAGTGTTCGCCCTGTAAAAATGCCTTTTCAGGGACGTGCTGTACAAATCTGCGGATTATGTAGATGCATTAACTACGCGTTACATAAAGATCCTGAATATGTTCTTGAGCGCAAATGCCCCTCAAAATTTATTGCCAGTAAGGTAAATGTAAAGACTCCTTTAAGCAAGAAAACAGTATTGTGTTCTTCACCATTGTTTACATGACAGTATTATGAGAGACGCCAAGAGCCAACCTTGACATTGTGCTAAATAATATATTCATTTTTACGTTGTCATACATCATTATGACATGTAGAGACAGCAAAGGACCTGGAAGAGCAACTGAACGGAATGGACAGTGTATTGAAAGGAGGATATAAGATGAACATCAACAAAAGCTAAACGAGGATAATGGAATGTAGTCGAATTAAATCGGGTGATGCTGTGGGAATTAGATTAGGAAATGAGACACTTAAAGTAGTAAAGGAGTTTTGCTATCTGAGGAAAAGTTTGCAATGAAAAATAGGGGTCGCTTTGATTTTTTGCGCGTTGGTGCATATTACATTATATGTTGCTGCATATGAAACTTAACAAACATATCTAATTTTTCCTTAGACTTGTCTGTATTTGTCACCAATCTCGACAAAATCGATCTGATTTCCCACACTCATTTGCGACTACGCCACGCCAGCGATTAAACCAGAGTGAAATATCCATAACACTCCTCGTATTTCAAAAACAGTTCGACGTATCGAAACGAAATTTCGGCAAATGATAGAAAGCGAAGAAGAGAGTATTTTACCATATGGTTATTATGCAAAATTTTGTTATCTGCTATGTTGTCGCACTAACGACAGGCTCAAGGACGCAAAAGCTTCATATATGTCGATGACCTTGCTCTTGCTGCCCAGGGCAATCGGTTTGAGGATGTAGATATAATGTTTACACACGGTCTACAACAGCTTGGTACTTTCTTCAGCATTCTTCTGTAGCACCACATTTCGAAAGCTTCTAGTCTCTTCTTGTCTAAGCTATTTATCGTCCTTTGGTTCTTTCTATGAAAAGAATCAACTCGCACCCAGTCCTAAGAAAACGCAAGGGTGTTCACTCCATCTGAAAAATAAACAAGCTGACAGGAAACTTGAAATACTCTGGAATGGATTTGCACTAGAATATTGTACCTTCCCCACACAACACTGTGCGGATGCGATGAATTTCAGACAACCCGGCATCTCTTCAAACGTAACTCATGCCCAACCGGCTGTACTAAGGACTTAACGTCTGCCACACCCAATGCTATCAAAGTTGCCCAAATCTGGGTGAATACTTATTACCGAGAATATCCTTTTTCATAAGCTACTGACTTGCATTTCCTCGCTTAATAAACTTCATAAAACTGTTTCAGAATTCTCTTTCAATTGCGGCTGCACAAAATGTTAGGTGACACTGTGTAAACTCCGCTGTGTTTTGGCAAAAGAAGCAAATTTTAACATGGCAGCAAGAGAAATATGTAGGTTTCGTTCAAAATTCGTCATTCACGACGCTTCTCTGAAAGTTACAAATCGTTGACAAGCCAAGTGAAAATAAATCGCTGCATTTTCAGCGAACTTCTTTTTAGGCACTAATTACAGCAGAGATGTCCGTCTCTTAGCGTAGAGGTAGCGTTACCGCCTACCACGCAGGGGGTTCGGGTTAGATTCCCGGCATGTCGCCGATGTGGCGTCACCTAAAAAGGAGTTGCAGTACGGTGGCCGAACTCCTCCGAAAGGGGCCTCCCAGCCAACAATGCCATACGATCATTTCATTTCATTACAGCAGAGGTGACAGTAGATGTTTTGGAACAATCACCATGCAAGTGTGGATGTGGAGGGCCTTTACTTAACATTTACAAAAAAAATGTGAGCGTAGGCTTTAGTTTAGAATTACGCTTCCCCTCCAGCGCCCATCATGTCCTCTATAGGGCCTGCTCGTAACCCTCACCACTGCCACTCTCCCTTTGCGTGCCCCGCCGACTGCGCATATACTGGCCACAGTATTCTGCGCGGACTGTGACCATTGAATGACATTAACAATTGTATTGTTATTGTTGCGGTCTTCAATCCCAAGACTGGTTTGTAGCAGCTCTCCACACTAGTCTATCCTGTGTAAGCCTCTTAACTTCTACTTAAGTAGTAGACCTACTACAAGCTGCATCAATTTGAATCTGCTTCCCGTAATCAACCTTATAAATATCACCCCCCCCCCCCCCCCCGACACGAACATGGTTCCTTCATTCCCAGAGTGGCGATTTTTGATGCCTGAGGATGTGTCCTATCAATTGATCCATCCTTTTAGTAAAATTGTGCCCAGCCACAAACAAATCGAAATTTATGAATCAAAGCCTTGTGAAATAACTTGCCAATGATCAGGTACACGGGAGAAATCTAACAATTCTTTCTTCTTATTGTTAAGTTGGGTTAGGCACATAGGTACACGAAGATGAACTGTCAGATGGACAGTTTACTATCTCATTTGCCATCCAACATGCCTTCAACATATTTCTAAAAAATGAAAACTTAACAGTTCGCATTTACCATTTCCAGCTAATTATAGCTTTTATACAGCTCATCTTGATGTACTTAACTGTCTGCCATAATTCAACTCAACAATAAGAAGTAAAAATTTATAGATTTCTCTTATTCATTCACAACTTATTTTATACACTGAAAACCCAAAGAAACTGCTAATATCATGTAGGGACCCCGCGAACACGCAAAAGTGCTGCAACACTATATGGCATGAACTCGACTAATGTCTGAAGTAGTGCTGGAGGGAATTTACACTATGAATCCTTGAGGGCTGTTCATAAATACGTAAGAGTACGAGGGGGTGGAGAGCTCTTCTGAACAGCACGTTGCAAGGCATCCCCGATATGCTCAATAATGTTCATGTCTGGGGAGTCTAGTGGCCAGTGTAAGTGTTTAAACTCAGAAGAGTGCTCCTGAAGCCGCTCCGTAGCAGTTCTGGATGTATGGGGTGTCACATTGTCTTGCTGGAATTGCCCAAGTCCTTCGGAATGCACAATGAACATGAATGGATGCAGGTGATCAGACAGGATGCTTACGTACATGTCACCTGTCAGTCGTATCACTGCACAGGCCCCACACCATTACAGAGCCTCCACCAGCTTAACAGTCCCCTGTTGACATGCAGGGTCCGTGGATACATCTTCTTGTCTCCATATCTGTACACATCCATCTGCTCGATACAATTTGAAATGAGACTAATTTGACCAAGCAGTATGTTTCCAGTCCTCAACAGTCCAATGCTGATGTTGACGGGCCCAGGCGAGGTGTAAAACTGTGTGTCGTGCAGTCATCAAGAGTACCCGAGTCGGTCTTCGACTCCGAAAGCACATATCAATGATGTTTTGTTTAATGGTTCACACGCTGACACTTGTTGAGGACCCAGCATTGAAATCTGCAGCAGTTTACGGAAGGATTGCACTTCTGTCATGTTGAGCGATCCTCTTCAGCTTTCAATGGTCCCGTTCTTGCAGGATCTTTTTCCGGCTGCAGTAGTGTCAGAGAATTGATGTTTTACTGGATTCCTGTTATTCACATTACACTCGTGAAATGGTCATCCATGAAAATCGCCACTTCATCACTACCTCGGAGATGTGGTATCCCTTTGCTTGTATGTTCAAACTCACTTAAATCTTGATGACATGCCATTGTAGCAGTACTAGCCAATGTAACAACTGCACCAGACACTTGTCTTATGTAAGTGTTGCCGACCACAGTGCCATGTTGTGCCTGTCTGCATATCTCTGTATTTGAATACACATGCCTATACCAGTTTCTTTGGTGATTCAGTGTACAATATCTGCTTCCTTGAATCAGTTCAACACCATGAAAGCCTGTTGAGCGACTGTACTTCATAATGATCACAGTGACACCAAAAAGTATGACCTCTTGTCAGTGAAGAGTCATTTTACTGAATTATTCTTGACAAATGAGTTAAAGATTTCATTTTTCTTGTGTATTTAATATTCTCTTGACATTTTAAATCTTCTTAAGGATGTGATTCATTGCTGTTACGTGGAAACATGCCTAATTTATCTCACATAACTTAAAAGTAAAACGTGGATCTTTACACATTCTTGTTGTCACCAGTCATGGAAGAAATCTGCCTTCAGTATCTAATATACATAATTTACCAAAATGATTTTGCCTGACTTGGAGGGCTTCCTGAGGGTATCTTGAAGAACAAATCTGAGTAGGAACCTATGTCTTGAAACGTCATCCAAGAACACTATAGAGTGTTAAAATTGTGGGAATAGGACTCCTTTGGCACCAAATGTTTGTTTGTTTGTTTGTTGACCTATTGCCACAGCCTCCCCCTTATTGCTCCCATGGGAAGGAAACAATATAATGTAGTCAGGTGTTTTTATTTTAAGGAAATGATTTAATAGTCAGTATTATATAGGCTTTTAACTGGGATATGGAACTTCTTTATGACTGCTTATAAGTCATCATTTGTCTTCCAAAATATTAAAAACACTCCATACTTCAAAGTCTAGTCACATCCCGCACTCCCTCAACACCTAAAAAGAATTGTAATGGTGCCTTTGCCTTTCACAGCAGTGCTGTGTCTACAAGCCCAAATTTGCTGCCAAAGGTATGGCCTAGCAGTTGGCATTAGTCCATATATTTTGATGCTCTATAGCATCTTTGGACAATATTTTCAGAGAAGGCTTTCTATTCTCAATCTGTTTCTCAAGACACTCACTACAATGTCTTAAAGTTTGTCAGAGTTGTATTCTTACATCCTGTATAGTATACAGAGCCTAATAAGCAAATTCCTTTCTTGCTACCTTTCCTTGTCATTTACCACTAATTTGTGTGGTGAAATGAGCAGTGCTCAAATGAGCTTACTGTGTTATAATAGATTAAGTAGGATTTTGAGGAAGAACTGTACTGACACTTTCAGCATTCTCTTATTTTCTTTTTTATTATTTCATGTACATCTGCATACACTTCTACTGATAACACTTAGCAGTATTGCCTTTTTTCTATAGCCCTCATCAGATGTAAAAGAAAACCAAATGAACTAAAAACGTATAACAACATAGAAGAAGAAGCCTGAAAGTATGATACCATTATTACTAGATAAGAAGCACATGCATCTGTGTTATGAGGCATATTGTACTGCTATAAGTGGTATGACACTTTAGTCTCCTCCTTATGTAATGTTATTTACATTTCTAGTTTTGGTTCCCATTTCCAGAATTGGTGGTGGCTGCAGATGACCGCCAAAACTACTAATTGTAACAGTACAACAGTGATTATCATCCAGCAAATAAAAGAATAAAAACTCCTATTTTTTCGTTATATTCTTTTGGTTAAGTTTCATATTTCATGGATCGTTTCTATGATTAATCATAATGATTTGGAAAGAGATGTTTTACGTTTCCATTAACCTAACAACAGTTTCTTCCCAAGATGAAGATTATGTCATATTTCATTAACTCCTCTGATGTCTTGATTTTTGTATTTAGACTCTAATGCACTGTCATAAATTTCAACCTAGGTGGTGTATGTTTCACACGATAGAGTCTACTGTGTGGTAAAATCAATGTGAAAATGTTCTTGAACAAGACCTATGCTCTTTTTTTTCCATCTCAAACAACAAGTTTTGCACTTTTTAGTCAAGTGTGAATCTCCTGTTGGCTACAACAGATTCACTAATCAAAGTGAGGCATCAACGGTGCTGCATCAACTTATTCATACAGGGTTCACTATCTACAGAACTATGCACAAATCAAGGCTTGGCATATGCAGAAAATTAGGTCAAAATTTCAAAAACAAGAATTGTCAGTATGTCTCCTGTCTATGACATTTCAAGCTCTACTTTGTAGATAACTTTTCAAAAACTGGAGTGTTATTGCAATCTTGATCCTCATGACTTTCACTCTGCAATCTTGATCCTCATGACTTTCACTCTGCTTTGCTGTATTGTCTGTCAATGCAGTATTAGTATCTTTATTTCTCTGTTCTTTCTGTTTGATGTAATACTTGTTTGCATGGTTTTTGTTTACATTGATATAAAATTCAAAATAAAATCAGAATGATATATACAGAATACAGTATTACATCTTGAATGATAAAATTATATCTGTAGGAGAACAGATTACTACTAACCAAATAAGAGGTGATGAGCAGAGGCCAGCCCAACACTGCCATCTGATGCTATTAGTAATTTTTTTGTCCTTTCTACATGCCTATCTATTGCTTAGTGCCTCTCCTGTTTGGTGAGCAGTAATCTACCATTATAGTACATACATTTTATTTTCTTTCATTGCAAAATTATGATGTTAGTAGAATATTATTTAGAAGAAGCATGTACAATATTAAACTGATGTATCACTTTCTGTCATAAAGATAAAATTAAGAGAATGTGCACATTGTATAGGTGGAACTGAAGTACAGTTTAAATTTTTGTAGATTCAGTCATTTTGTAAAATCAAAGTTTTTCATAAGCTACGTGTACTGTTCATAACAAAAAACTGTTTGTAGTAGTAATCCATCACAGCATGTTTTTTACTAGATGCAGATAAAAATTATTTGTGGGCTATGTATTAATCTGGGCCACTAAACAGAAACTTGGAGGCCCTGAACAAATAATGTTGCTCTAGTTAGACATGTTGCCTTCTTCTGTCATAACATGTACTCACAAAAACTTCTTGAATGTTGAGTAACTGTGGTATTAACAGTAATTTGTAATTTTTAGGTTAATTTTCTGGTCAGCCAATTCCTTGCTCTGGCATTGGCACCACTATTTAGAAGTGTTTTCCATCCATCAAGCACCAGCCCAGCAACCCGCCATGCATTTGGATTGTTCTTGGGGCTTGCATTTGGGTACTTCTGTTTTGGCAAGTAAGTTCTGTGTTGCAGTATCAATGAGAAGCACTAGTAGCTTGTGAGATTCTCTTTTGCATTTACATTTCTAATACCAATATGCACTGCAGCATATAACTGAATATTTATTCCATCCTATGCCCTCAAAGCATCCTGGATTATAAATGAATTTAAATGAAAATTTTTTATTTGAATTTTTTTTTCTGTTCAGCTTCAGCTTTGTAATAAAAAGAAGAAAGAACCAAAAATACTCTGTCTGTAGAAACTAGAGGGCAGCTATCAAACTCAACCTCCCCCCCTTCCTCCTCCCCCCCCCCCTCCCACACTCCATCACTTTGTTGCTTTATAGCCAGAGAGTGGATGAAGGTGGGATGGTGTGAGGTGAATTCACGTTTGTTCCATATCAAATGGCAGTAAAGGTATTAAAATTCATTTTTCAACAATAATAATATGGAGGAGGAAGAGTAGTTGAGTTGAGGATCAGGTCCAGTCCTGGGAAGCAATTAACTGCAAAAACTAAAGATGGTTCAATTAAAAGGAGACTTTTGCATAGAATTTCAGTTCCATTGATTGCAGCATTTGAAGTTTGTAGCTAACACATTCACTGTTTTGCTATGACACCTGATGTACATTACTTACATTTGCCCCACACTTTCTTCATCTTAATTCCTTTGATAGTGAACAAGAAAACTCTATTTTTTGGCTATGAACCCTCTTCAAAGCTCAGTTAAATAGTATGATAGATCAGGAGTTGTATCCAGATCTTTGCCTTTGCAAGAAACATTCTATCAGCTGATCCACCCAAGCATGCCCCCCTCTCCCACCCTATTCTAATTCAGAGTTTCAGTCCACCAACTGGTTTCTCCTCTACTTTCCCAAACCATACTTTATAGTACAACTTACTGAGTAAAGAAAGGTACTTTCAAGGTGAAGCTTTCAGTGGGGCATAATATATTAGACTAACTCAGATGACCAAATTAGTTGTGTTACCTGTGAAATGCAAAGAGTGGCATTAGAATCTTCCTAAATAATATTGTCTTGATCTGTGATAAAACTTAATTTCACCATGCTCTTTGTTGCAACTTCATTTTACAGATTTATTTCAATGTTTTCTGTACCTCTTCAAAAGAGGTCTATGTACTATTTCCATTTCATTTTGTCATAAGGCTGAGGTACTTGGATACATTGAGAAAGTGGCCAATGCCACAGCTGAATGCAGATGTTGACTACATCAGCCCAACCGTCTGGCAATCTGTCACATAAATGTGGAGTGCTATCTCAATTTCAATTTGACACAATTTCGCATAGTAAAACTTGAAAGCTTAATATTTCTCTCCTGTTAAGTGTTTGAATGTTTCATGAACTTACAAATAATCCTGGATAAACACTTCAAAAGTTTTGAAAAGGGAATGCAAAATCTTACTTTACAAAATATTCACCTTCACATATTCACTAATTATTTTACTTCAGCTTATGTTGTCTAGTACGTTGATATCAGCTTTATAAAGCCTCCATTATTTGCATTCTTGGAAAGGTCATACAGATTTCTTTTGTCTGTGACAAGAGAAAAATCACTTGGTGCCATGGATTATAGAGTAAACTTAAAAAGTACGTACTTATCAAAAATATTAATGTCTTAGTTATGTAAGTGTCACTTAAAATACCATTCACAGGCCCTAGCAGGTTCCCCAGTACCTTCTGACTGCCATGTTATTCTCAGCCATTGGCATCATTGGACATGGTATGGAGGATTGTAGGGTCAGCATCTGATCCCTTGGCCATTATCACTTTTCGTGACTTTGAGACACTAATACTCAGCCAAATAGCTCCTCATTTGGCATCATGAGATTGAGTGCACCCTGTTCCAGTGTTCCAACCAAGGAAAAATCCCTACCAGTTCCAGGAATTGAACACGGGTCCTCCGCAAGGTGGCCAGCTGTAGTGACAACTCAGCTAAGGAGGCTGGCAGTGTCAGAGTTATAATATAAGAAAATGTGTTCCATAATACAGTAACATACTACACAGCATTAGTCTTTGGACCTTCACATATTCACTAACTGTTCATCAGCTTATGTAGTCCAGTTCATCATCTCTTATTGTAAAGCCTCCACTATATGCATTCATGGAAAGGTAATTGTCATTTATTTTGTTTGTAACAAAGCCATTTTCAGTTTTTCTAACCTGTAGCCACTACTATTTGGTCAGCATTCCAATTTCCTGGAAATAGTTTGGAATAACATATTCCAACATCTTAATCAGTGGTTACAACCCTGCTTTACACCTGTTTGATTGTGACAGTGCGTTCACTTGCACTGGAGAAAGTACACATCATTATTGGTATACACTCCTGACATTCTTCACTCTACTGTAATCATGAATGCTACCTTTAACACATGAAATTCATAGTGCTTTGCCACCATTTTCTGGAGTAGACACTGAGGCATCCATGGGCTATGAACTTTTCTAACTTGATGACTCTCTTGCAACATGTTAGTCTTTATGTAGATTGGTGCTGACCTTTACCTCATCTTATCTTGTGATGATCTGTTCATTTCTACAAATCTGCTACACACAACATCCACTGTAACATGTTTACATAATTTAATTTTTATCTGCCCCTACAATTTGTCTCTTTGAGACCCCTTCCAGTAGCAAATTAGCTGTTCTTGAATGCTGTACCAAATGTTTCACTAACCAGTCCCACATGCAGATGTCTCACTAACCAGTCCCATTTGTTGGTACTGTTGTTCCAACCATTTTATTTTCTATTGTTTTCTAATAATTTTTCAGTTTGTAATTTGTCAGTATAAAATGTCTTACTGCTAGATGCTGTAACTGATTTTCACATTCTTTTATTTCTGAATTCATTGAATCAGTGAAATACCATGGTCTTGAATGGAAAAGAATCCCTTAATATCAAATACAGATATTCAAGCCATCTATTTGTTCTTGTGCTAAATTTTAAATCCTAAACATTCATCCCGGTGGAATAATCTTGTTTCCGTTACTGCTTCTAACAGCCATGCATTTTTGGAACATGTAACAGTAGATTAGAATCACACTGCACTGTCATTCGTCTTTGCAACTGTTGCTCAGAACTCAGGCATCATGTTTTTATGAGGAAACTTTACATTTTCTATTGACTGAGAAAAACACAATCATTTGGTGAGTTGCTAAACCAACTTTTACAGACACTTTGTAACATAGCAAAAGCTAAAGAGAGATTTTGAGTTTAAAATCCTAGCACACTGCCCAGAGACATAATATTGAACCTTCCATTAATAGCTAAACAATAATATGCGTAACATAACTCAAACAAAAAATCTTACTTTTCTCTTTTTTGTGCAGAAAAGGATATTCCAAACACATTAAATTACCATAACTGCTTTCCCTTGCAGCTCTATTTTATTGACATTTCTGTATATCATTCATATTTGTTTGTGTGTGTGTGTGTGTGTGTGTGTGTGTGTGTGTGTGTGTATTTTCTGTTTTTGAGTGTTACATATTTTTTATGTGCATCAAAAGGAAAATTCACTAGAGAAAACTATGTAGTTGCCATTACTTAACTTTCACAATGAGAAGTTCTTCATACTGTTAATAGATCCACATAAAAGTACTATAACCTGCCCTGGATTTTTTAAATTTGAGTTCATTCCACAGGAAGGAAAAAGGGATAGATTGGGGAACGTTAGAAAGAGGGGGCAGGTCAGAGACCCCTGGATGAGAGGGACCCATCTGTCGTGAGGACATAGGGAGACAAAGATCAATTTCAACATCTTTAATATACATCCTTCCAGATTTAATTCAAAGTAACATTTTTTAGCTGAAGTGCACTTGCTTTGTCAGTGGCTCTAGTGTTGCATGCTGAAGTTGGCATTTAATTGCTGCTGGTCATTGCCAACGACCAACTGGGTGATAACATATGGTAACCAATGGAAATTGTTGAATCTAATGATGTCTTTTGGCAGAAGAAAAAAAATTGATTACATGTGTACATATTGAGAGCACCAGAATAACTTTTACTGATCTGCTTGTTACAAATTTTAAGGTTGATTACTGATATTCGTACTTATTTGATGAGTGTAAAAAACTAAATGTACTGGCAGAATGACCTGTAGTGTAGCCCAAGGCCTACGTTAGGTTAGTGTGATAGTTTGCTTTTGAGTTGGCAAAGCCAACTAACCTCAACATGAAAATACATTTGCTGCTATAGACTGCTGTCTCTTGAAGCCCAAGATACACATTCATCACTATACCCTAGCCTACATGTATATTTTATTTCCAGTTTTGCCAAAAATTGCAGCAATGTAATTAAAGTCTAACTAAAAGGAACAATGTACTGTCAACTATAACAACAAACCGTAGAAAATTGTGAACAATCATTCTAATTCACTACTAACAACTGACTCGTAATTCATTGTACTTAGTTCCCATAGTCCAGCACACGCGTAGTTACCAACATCAGCATGCAAAGCAACAGTGGACATCATGAGTGCACTTTTACCTTTCTTGTAGTTAGTTTCCTTAGGTGACGATTTATGGTCCAAAATCTTATGAAGTAGGCCTAATCTCTGATACTATGTGACAGTGCTAGCCTATTTGCCTAAACATTTATTATTTTTGCTGTTAAATTAAATGTGCACCATATTTGTGTGCGTGTGCGCACGCACACCACTTGATTGATAGCCTTGTACCACATTAATTGGTCATTATTTTTCCTTCACAGGCATGCGCTACACATTGCAGGTTTACCTGCACTTTGCTACATTGTCATGCGGACACAGGATCCCCATATTATGCAAAGGTGAGAATTATTTATGTAACAAGTATAACTTCCATTATGTTAACAATTCTATTACCATTACTTTACAATGAGAAAAATGTAAACTGTTGAAGACCATTTGGAATCTCTTTGAAAAAGAATTACAGTGATATAATGTAGGAAAAGACAGATTGCTACTTTCTGTAAGACAGATTGCTACTTTCTGTGAGGAGGACACATCACACACACACACACACACACACACAAACACACACACACACACACGACACCACATGCACACATGACTGCCAACTCCAGAATCTCAGGCCAGAATGCAAAACCATGTGGAAAGCAAGTAACAATCTGGAGGGGGGCAGAGAAGGGGAAAGGATAGTAGTGTACAGGTGGGGAGAGAGACGAACGCTGTCTGGTGAGTGTGCAGGGACTAGACGGGCAACAGGTGTGGCATCAGGAGGTTATGGGGCAGGGAGGTTGGGAAAAAGGGAGCAACAAAGGAAAGGAGCGGGTCAAGATGGGCAGATGCATTGTCAGAGGACTGCAAATAAATAGGGTGGGAAATGAGAATGGGGAGGACGTTATAGGATTGGGTGGTGGATCTGGGGACAGTATGTTGTCATAGGTTGAGGCTGGGCTGGACAACCCCATTGCTGAGTAACTCCCCCAACACAGAGCTCTTCATTTCAGTAAGCGCTTCACACGCTGTGGCGTCTGGATCACCAGGGAAGTGTGTTAGGACCCTTGCTGTTCATGTTGTATATTAATGACCTGGCAGACAATATTAATATTAATAGTATCTACATGATTTCTGCAGATGATGCAGTAATTTATAATAAAGGGCTATCTGAAAAAAACTCCATAAATATCCAGCAATATACATTTTTAAAAGTACTGGAATCTAAAATTGTGCACATAACAAAATGCAGAAAAACAGTACCCTATGACCAAAATATCAGTTAGTCACAACTGGAATCAGTCGGCTTATACAAATACCTGGGTATATCAATTTGCAGTGGTGTGAAATGAAATGTTGACATAAGCTCAGTTACAAGTAAATAAAATGGCAAATTGCTCTTAATTGGTTGAATACTGGAAAAATGCAGTCAGTTTATAAAAGTGTGTGCTCACAATTCCCATGTGCAACCAATCTTATAAAACTGATAAAGTGTGGGGACCTATACCAATTTAGACTAACAGGGGGGCAGCAGAAAGAGTAATGAGGCTTGTTTAGCTCTTGTGAGAGCATCACAGAAATTTTGAAAGAACCTGTATTGGCTGTCTCTTGGAGGTAGACACCAATTATGCAGCAAAAGCCAAAGTTTGAAGAAACAATACTAAGTGACAAATCTAGGAATATACTTCAGATCTCTGTGTGTCACTTCTGTAGACTGCAAAAACAAGTTAGACTAATTACAGCACGCAGTGAGGCAATTAAATAGTCATTATTCCTGCACTGCATGTGCAGTTGGAATAGGAGGAAACCCCAATGCTTAGTAGTTACAATGCTAAGTAGTTACTACAGGCATTCCATGGTGATTTATGGAGTTTGTATGTACATGAGGATGTAATGTGCATTGCAGAATTGGTGATAAACAGCACCTGTTAATTTATCCGGACAATGTATGACCATATGAATCTGTCACCCACATTTTCTGTCTACACATGATAACAAAAGTGAACCTGGTGCCTCGTGTTATTTTGGTTGTTCTACTGAGTTACTGATTCCATTTTACAACTCCAATGAACACCAGAAAGCACACCATTAATCACTCATGATGAAGAAACCTGACAGATCACCTTGCTTCCACTGTTGCTTGAGGATTTGCATCTGCTCACATGTAGTTAATGTGGTTTTTTTTTTTATGAGTATTCCATTCCATGAGAATCCTTTAATTTCAGTTTTACAATTTTTTATCCTCAATGGAATAAATAATCTTGTTCTGATGCTAGCAAATCTGAAAATGGTATTTACAGACTGGCTGACGAAAGTGTTAAGTCTGATGATAGTATAACTGCATTTCAGACCTTGTGAGTTTTTCTCAGTTTTCAAATTGGATTTTGTCTTTTCAGTATATTAACCCTTTCGTGAGCCGTGGGAAACATGCTTCCTACTACAATGAGCTCGCTCCTAGTCCCATGGGATTCACAGTTCCTACCTCTGTATGGTGCTACCACCTAGTATAGGGTACTACATCCAATTGGAAGTTACCGCCGTTTTTGCTGTACCTTCACGCAGAGGCATTGTATAGCTGAGTGTTGCTCTGTAGAGGAGCCTTTCAGTGCTGTTTGTGTGACATTTTGTGATTTTTTTTTCTTCAAAGCTATAGTATAAGTACTTTTGATTTACCCAAATTTATGAAGGAAAAAAAAGTAAAATTGGAATGAAGAGAATTCCAGTTTGAAACAAAAGGAGCCATTTCTGCAGTAAAATGGATGGATAACTGTCCAGTCACTTTCCTGTCCTCAATTCATGACCCATGAGAAACAGCCACAGTGAAAAGGAAAAACAAGGATGGTACTAGTACAGAGATTTCTTGTCCTGAAGTTGTGGCAGAATACAACAAAATAATGGGTGGTGTCGATAAGTTTGATCATTTATGAGAAAGGTATGCTTTTGGCAGACGTTCTGTAAAATGGTGGCACAGAATATTTTATTTCCTGGTGGATGTTGCTGCAGTGAACTGTTTTATCCTGTGGAAAATAAGTAAAAGAGAAAGTGGACAGCATGATCAGCTCACATACATGATTCATCTAGCCAGACAATTGATCACTGGCTTCTCATCCCAAAAAAGGAGTAGAGAGTAACCTGTCTTTCTGGCAAAAAGGGGTAAAGTACCTAAAGATTTTCGGCATGCGGATGTAGGGGAGCATCAACCCATTTTAGGAGAAACCTGCTGGACATGCCGTCATTGTAGTACCAAAGCTGCGGTAAAGAGCACTCGCTGTGTTTGTACATATTGTCAAATACCACTTTGCATAGACCCATGTTTCAGAAAATTTCATGGCAAGTAATTGTGAACAATCATTGTAACAAGAGAAGTAAATTTATCAAATAAATATGACATATATTGAAAAAGTTGTTTTTGTCATTTAACTCCAAGGAAGGGCAGTGGGAAGAATACTTCCCACCTTGTTGTGTGACCTCACTTTCACAGTTGGAGCAAATTTGATATTCTGTATAGTACATATACCTATCTGTTAACTACTATCTGCTCTCCATTCATTAAAAAAACCTGCTCAATAATTTTGCCCACAAAAGGGTTAAAACATGCATTATGAAGGTACTACATGCTTCTTCTACATCCTGCCACCAATTTTAAGTTTCCTTGTAAAGATATTTTAATGTAAAATTAAAAGTACACTTACTGTGAATGTTTACAATGACACTTTTGTGTGCAAGTGTTAACCAGTATCACTGAGCTTTCCTCTCAAGTGATACTAAAGAAAATGATTCATCATATAAAAAATAGTGTAATCACAATGTAATAGAGAATAAGAAATTGCTGAATATTAACGACACAGCAGTATACTCTCCCTCCCCCCTGTTGCTCTCTATAATTGTTAAAAACATAACTGAGATTTCTTAAACAGTCACTAAAATAACATTATTCTCGTGCTGAAGTACATGTTTTCTGATCTGTCCAGGGAAGTATCAAAACTTGGTTATTGAATAATTGACAAATGCAAACCCTGTTACCTCTCACCCATGAGATCTGTATATACTCGCTTGAGAAGACCATATAAAATGAAACTTCCTGGCAGATTAAAACTGTGTGCCAGACCGAGGCACAAACTCAGGACCTTGGCCTTTTGTGGGCAAATGGTCTGCCAACTGAGCTACCCAAGCATGACTCATGACCCATCCTCACAACTTTACTTCTGCAAGTACCTCATCTACCTTCCATCCCAAGTTCGAGTTTCACTCTGATACGCAGTTTTAATCTGCTAGGAAGTTTCATATCAGCGCACACTCCACTGTAGAGTGAAAATTTCAGTCTGGGACCACATAAAATGCTTGCAACTACCCATCAGATGTGAAGTTAGTTTAGTAAAATGAGGAAAATAACATGGCCATGATGAACAGTATCCACCATATGAAGGAGCTTCTGTGCAGTGGAGACAAACTTGGCATAAAAAGGTGTTTATTGCCATAGTTATATTTCAGTACTTGTATTTATGTTCATCAGAGGACAGCACAGATAATCTGAATTCCAGTTATGCAATTTGATTAGTGCAATGTTATTTGTTTTGATTTAAAATGGGACTAACAGTAAATTCAGAGATTTCATTTAGATTTTTTATGCTCCTAGACCAGTTGTGTACGCTTGGATGAGGTGTAATTTCAGTTAAAAAGTTAAAATTTTGCATTTGAAATGATTAAATTAGTCTTGTGAAGCCACAATAATGAGTAGACATTTGATACATAATTGTCTACTGCTGACAAATGTGTAGAGCTAATTGTTGGCATCTGAGTGTGATCTTTTAATTTATTTATATCCCATAAATCCAATACTGCGAGGCATTTGGATGGATATAGGACGTGTCAGAATTATTACAAATAATACAAAAGGAATACATAAAAGTACCTCTTGCAAGAGGATATCTGGTATAAGACAAAATACACATTCATAGGTATAGAAAAAATTACATTAATAAATATGGTAGATCATTAATAGCTAAATGAAAGACACAGTAATGTAAACAGTGATTGTGACTATCATAATGCACAATTGCACATGAAATTAGTAAATGAAAAAGTCAATTACAGTTAACTCTACTGAAATATTCTTCTACCGAATAGAAGAAATTATCTAATAAATACTATTTGAGCTGTTGTTTAAATTTGGGAAGCTCGTGGATAAGTAATTTCAGTGATGGTGGGAGAGGATTGAACACCTTGCAGCTCACCTAATGGACTCCTCCTTGTACAATAGTAAGGTTTTTTTGATTCATAATGGAGGTCCATCTTCCTCCTGGTATTGTGGGTATGGTATGAATCATTGGTTTTGTATGATTGTCCATTTTTACCTGTGAAACATAACAGGGAGTAGATATATTGGCATGCAGTTGTCAGTATCCCTAATTTTCTGAAAAGGTTCCTACAAGAGTGTCTAGGCTGGACTCCACTCATTATCCTGATAACTCTCTTTTGGGCAATGAGTATTTTTTTTTTTTGATAGTGGCTGATTACCCCAGTAAACTATTCCATACAGCAATAATGCATGGAAATAACTAAAATAAGCAGGTTTTGTGGTGTCTCGGTCACATACAGTGGAAATAATATGAACAGTGAAAGTCGCTGAGCTGAATTTTTTGTGGAGGTGCAAAATATGTTCAGACCATTTTAGACTGTTGTCAATGTGTACACCCAGAAACTTGGTTGACTCAGCTTGTAGTAACTCACTACCATTCAATGTAATACTTAATTGCTCTTAACTTTTTTCCTTACTTGGAAATGCACAAACTGGGTCTTATTAACATTTAGTGTGTAAGAAATGATAACAGTGTCACCAGAATATTGGAGAATTTTTCATATTCTGCAGTGTATCATTTCGTAAGTCACAATTCACCATCCTTTTGTTTTTCTTTGTAGGATGGTGCTTGCAGTTGCCCTAATCTACCTGTCTTGCATACACCTCCACCGCCAGGTCTATGACTATGGATCATACACATTAGACATAACAGGTACAATACAATCATAAATTACATTTTATCAGATGAAGTATGGAAATGTTTAACGAGTGTACTTAGATTTTTAACATAACAAACAGAAGTGAGCAGTATGTTATTATTAATGTTATGAACAAAAGATGATCCATTTGTCAAATGCAATGGTATTAAAGTTGAATTAAGAATATGGACTTTGTTTATAGCAGAGATGATTAATGGTAGAAATGACTGAAATGTGTTACAGAAACGTTACTAGAATACAAGAGTAGAAATTAATTACCAAATTTACAGTAGTATTTTCGTCTTCTATTCTCATGGAAGAATTGTTATCATATTGAGTGCAACATCAAATAATTTTTGTTTAGGTCCACTTATGGTAATAACTCAGAAGGTTACAAGCTTAGCCTTCAGCCTCCATGATGGGTTAACAAGGAAAGATGAAGAGCTGACTCCGAACCAGAAATACCATGTTGTGAGGTAATATTCAGAAACCACAGCTGTGGAAATGGGGAAAAACAGAATATTATATTTGGAAAAGTATTATAGTTAATTGTTAAAAATATAACTTTTAACCGTCCTAAGATAATTACTAGCTAAATATACCAAAATCTTTGTTGACTGTTAAACTGTTGTGCCTACTGTTGGATATGATGCATCTCTCCAGTCAATAGTCATTTATAAAATCTTGAAAAATATCAGTTAGTAGACCAATATTTTGTATAGCTAAAATAAGTAATGAAATAAACTTTAACTTGTTATGTTTGTAAATAATTCATACACATATTTGCATGATCATAGTATCAGTAATTTAAGGTTTGTGACAAATATTTACCTGCCCTTCTCTGTTGTGTGATTTCATATTAATCAGACTTCTCACTCCACTCCGAAAGACCTTGGTCCTAGCCAGAAAAGTTTCCATTTGAACATGTAAAGTATATTGATTTCTACTGAAACCAAAGATAGTGCAAGTGACAAAGTTTATGCAGTACTGTAAGGTGTGGAGGACACTGCAGTATTATGGACAAAGTTAATGATGACTGAAAGATAGCAAACTTTTACCCTTTGCCAAAATGGAGGAAAAAGAGGATTGATTATGAAAATTTAAATAACTGCTTTGTCAAGAAAAGTATTGAGTCATACTTTTTATTGACAGAAATAAGATTCCTTCCAAAATTCTAACATGTGAGCCTGTTGTCAGTATTGGAAAAAATGCAACAGTGATGAAATAATTTCAGAACACATGTCCTATCATCCTGTCCCTTGTTCTTGTCAGTGTTTTCTATAGGTTTCTCTCTTCACTGATTCTGCCAATGACCTCCTTATTCATTATGTTATTCTTCCTTCTACAGCACCCCATCTCACATACTTCAGTTCTCTTTTTCTTCATTTCCCCACAGTACATGAGATGTCTTCCTCAAATTAAGCCCTATGTTTGATACTGGTAGACTTCTTTTGGCTAGGAACATCCTCTTTGCTTGTTCTAGTCTGCTTTTTGTGTCCTCTTTGCTGTGTCAGTTATGTATTATTTTGCTTCCAAAGTAGAATTTATTAACTTCATTTACATTGTGATCACCAGTTTTGATGTTAAATTTGCCTCACTAATTTCATTTTTGATACTACTCATTACCATCATCATTCTTTGATTTATTTTCATTCCATATTTTGTACTCATTAGACTCTCCATTCCATTCAACAAGCCCTGTAATCCTTTGTCAATTTTGCTGAGGTTGGCAGCATCATCTGGAATTGCAATCCCCTAAATTGCAATCCCACCCTCAAGCCTTTCTGTTATATTTGTCACTGCTTCTTCAATGTACAGATTGAACAGTAGGAGCAAAAGACTGCATCCCTGTCTTACACCTTTTTTAATCTGAGCATAGTCTTCCATTCCCATTGTTTGCTCTTGGTTTTTGTACATATTGTATATTACCCGCCTTTCCCTACAAATTACTCATGATTTTCTCAGGATTTCAATCATCTTGTACTACTTTACATTGTTGAATACTTTTTCTGGGCCGACAAATCCTTTAACTCTATATTGATTTTTCTTAAGTCTTGCTCCCATTATCAAGCACAACTTTAGAACTGCCTCCCTGGTGCCTTTAGCTTTCTTGAAGCCAAACTGATCGTCATTTAACAAATCCTCAATATTATTTTCTATTACCCAGTGAGCTTATAAATTCTGAAAGAATGTTATCAGTCCCTTCTGTCTTATATGATCATAAGTCTTCAAAAGCTATAGTAAACTCTAATCTAATACTCTATCCTCTGTGCCTTCAACACTGATTTCCATTTCTTCTTTTATCACATTATCAGACTAGTCCTTCCTATCATAGAGGCCTTAGTGTACTCTTTGTACCTGTCTGCCTTCTCCTCTGCATTTAATATTCAAATTCCCATTGCACTCTTAATGTTGCCAACTCTGCTTCTAATATCACAGAAGACTGTTTTGACTTTTCTATGTGCTGAATTGGTACTTCTGTACTTCTGACTATTTCGTTTTAGTTTCTTCACATTTTTTCTGCAACCATTTTGCTTTGACTACCATGCAGTTCCTATTTTCCTAAGTGACCTGTATTGCTGTTATTCCCTAAACATTTTTTGTTCTTCTTTCTTTGGTTGATCAGTTGCAGTATATCTTCTGTTACCCAAGGTTTCTTCAGTTACTGCTCTTGTACCATATTTGTCATCCTAACTTCTGTGATGACCCTTTTTAGCCCTGAATAGATGAGGTGACTTTCCTGCAACATATAATAAGAGGTGTGGTCCCTGGGACCCTGTGCTTAAAACAAGATTTAAGACTTCATTTATTTTAATTTTTTAATTTAACTGGTATAACATTTATTTTCACAGTTATTTATATGTTGTTTAAATAGCCATTGTTCATGATATGGCACAAAATAAAGCCTGCAGTATTTTAGTTTTTATCACACAAACTCACATACTTCCATGTGTTTTTTTTTAAATAGTACACATAAACTAATTGTAAGAGAACCAAAGTTGAACTTCTGAAAAATTATAGTATCTCTGCAGCAAGTAAATTTTCATATAAATTTTCAGAGTTTAAACTTTCACATAAAAATTGCACTCGATTAGTAGTAAAAAAAAGTTTGCGAAACTGACATTCAATCCTGGAATCTACAGTTTTCTTTGCCACAACTCAGAAAAAATTTGATTTCAACTAACACTTCAAGTATTTTATTTGAGCAACAGAAAGGTCCCCATCACCATTGCCCTGCACTGTTTCCTCTGAATGATACTCTTGTTTGTTAGCAGAACTATGATCATTGGCTGATGCAAAATTGCTGTCTTCTTTGTCTATTTCTTGATCTATATCGCTGACACCTTCCTTCATCCACCAACCGGCAATTTCATCAGACTTAGGGTCGTTAAAACTGACAAGTTCCTCTGAATAAATTTTCTGCTATACCAAAGAAAATGTGTATGTAGTACATGAGATGCAGCCTGGGAAACCCCAATATGTGGCAACAAACATGTGTCAACAACAAACGAAGAAGGCAGTAATACAAGTGACAGAAAACATTGTATGGTTGTCGATTTAAGGAGGGTAGAGAGTGGTATGGACGCATTCTGCAAGAACTGGTGTTAGAGAGAGAGTTCAAGGATTTTCAAGCGGTCTGAGAGACCACATATCATGAGTTAAGGGTTAGAACTGCCTACAATGGCATTCAGTGTCACAGTATTCACAGTCTTAGAGAACTTCATCATTTCCCAATACTTCATTATCCTACTTCATTGATTCTTCTAAATGACCAACAGTCCAACATCTGATTTTGGAATATCTGCCAGAACATGGTGTAAGCCAGCTGGAATCTTCCTGTGTCTCCTGGCCTTTTCCAAGTATACCCCCCCCCCCTTTGTGTTTGAACATTGTATTCACTACTACCATTTGCAATTTATTGCAGGTCTCAGTTAGTCTTTTTCCTCTCTCATTACTACTACCAAGCCCGTATTTCCCATAACTTTTTCTTCTTTTCCTTCTCCTTCTGTCATGTACCAAAACCCCATGATTATTAGATTGTCATTGCCACTTACATACTGATTTACTCATACGGTATCCTAATATACTTTTCCTACCTCTTCATCCTCTGTTTGTGATGTTGGCATGTATACCTGAACTATTACTGTTGGTGTTGGATTACTGTTGATTCTGATGAGAATAACTCTATCATTGAACTGTTCACACTTACTCATTCTCCACCCGAGCTTCGTATGCATAATAATCCCACTTCCATTATGCCATTTTCTGCTGCTACTGATGTTATCTTATACTTGTCTGACCAGAAAGTTTTAAGTTCTTTCCATTTGACTTCATGTTATTCATATTCCATGTTATATTTACAATAGTTCATAATACATTTTCAGTGGTTCATAATAAATTTGGAATTTCACACAAAATTTACAAAGTTCACCATCAGACTCAGTGTACTTCTTCACTCTGAAAAGAACGCATTGTTCATCTTACGGCAGACTGTATAAATGTCATTGGCTAGACAGCAATTTTGATCTTAGTACAGAAAAGGAAACTGGTTCACATATTAGATACATTGGATATCACTAAACCTGGATCAACTGAACGCAGTCCAGTATTAGTCTACCAGGATTGGACAAAATATGGAAACACTGTTAGAAATGCATGCTTGGAAATAAATGCATATGCTAGTCAAGCCTGCAGGTGGCATTGTTTGTATCTGGCCATGAAGGCACCTGTGCAGTGTCCTCAATACCTTGCAAGTGTCAGTCATGGTCAGAATAATGATATGTGTAGTTGTGAGTGCAATATAACATAGCTAAATGAATTCAAACACAGGCAAATTGTTGGCACTCGTATGGTGAAGGCTTCCATAATGAAGGTACCATATCAAAGATTTATATCACTTACACGGAAAGTGGAAAAACACCATCCACTAAGTCACAACACAGATGAAAGTGTGTGTTAAGTGGCTGTGACAGATGGCCATTGAAGAGGACTGGGGAAAAAAATTATAGGACAACAGCTAAAAAAGTCACTGCAGAACAGGATGTTGCACGTGCAAACCCTTCATAAGCTTGGAAGTGCTGGGCAAGCTGGAATTCCAAAATCACTTATTAGTGATGCAAATACCCATAACAGGAAATGTTGTGCCAAAGCCATAAAACTTGGAATGCGGAACAAAGGAAGACAGCCATTTTGTCGGATGAGTCCTGTTTCATAGTGTTTTCAACTTCTGGCCAAGTTTATGTATGGCCTATTCTCTCTCTCATTTATGATGCAAACTGCTTGCTGCTAAGAGTGAAATATTATGGGGGTCTGGTGATGCCATATCATGCTATTTCATGGGCTGCAAGTTTACTCTGCAAGGTTGTCAAGAATAATGTGACCATTTTGACTGATCAGGTCCATTGCTTGTTCCCCAGTGGTGATTCTGTATTCCAAGAAAAAAAAAAGGGTGCCTGTTAACATAGTTTTCATCATCCAGGACTCTTTTGTAAGTACAAGGATGAATTGTTGCGTCTTCCATGGGCACCATAGTCACCAAATCTTGATGTTATTGATCCTTCATGATCTACTTTGGAGAGAAGAGTGTGTGATCACTACTCACTTCCTTCATCATTACATGAACTTGCCTTTATAGTCCAGGGGGAATTGTACAATATTCATTTGAAGACCCTATAGTAGCTGTATTTATCCATTCCAAAATGACTGGAAGTTGTTTTGAATGCCAGCGGTTTTCCTACACCAATTGGGCATTGTGATGTGATGTGTTGTTGGTGTTCCCGTATTTTTGCATGCCTCCTGTAAATTAGCATAAGACACACTTGGCAAAACCACTTAGCAGTTGACATGATTATCATGCTTTGACCACAGATATTAACTGTTCATTGTAGATACATAGTATTTATTTTTGAAGACTCCATTTTGGAAAAATATAGGAAAATGAGTGGCAGAATTTCCTAAAACTTTGTAAAGAAACTTCTCCGTAGCCAAATGACATTGAAATAGTCAGTAAAGCAAGCAAAAAGAAATTGCTCTGTGATTACAGCTCTTGAACACAAAACACTGACCACCACAGTGGGAAATGACAGTTGGCATATTCTTATGTTACAGTCTGAAAGTTTTGTGTTGTCATAATTACTTTTATAATCACTACTGTAGGGAATACATCATTTGGCAGCTTATAATTCATGGCCACTGTCTTTTGCCTTTGGTGTTACGGCTGATTTGACTGTAGGCTGAAACTGTAGATGACTGTGGCGTCACACCAGTCTTTCAGCTGTTTGTTGAGCATGATGTAAACATATATATTGGAGATTGCGATTATGAATGTAGGCTGATTTGTGTGTTTAAATAATTCCCAGGATTTAAAGCCATTGTTATTCAATGTTAACGGAACTATTGACACTGAGAGCAACAGTCGTACATTTGCAGTGTCTGCTTAGGTAGAACTCTCATAAACCAACAGTTCATTTGATCACCACAATTATTTGTTGGACGTGGTTCCCTTCTTAGGCCTTTGAACAAACGTTCACATCCAGATATATGAGGACCAACATTTTAACTCTGAAGAATGATTTAAGTTGGCAATTTATGTATTAAAAATTATTTACAGAGATGTCAATAGGTGTATAGTTGTCATAGTGGTTTAAATACATATTCACTAGTTGAAAATTTATTATGAATTGTGTAGTTACTAAATACTTCAAGAATATGAGACACTCCCCCCCCCCCCCCCCCAATACGCACACACACAAACATGCAAAACTGTTTCCCTACATAGTGTCGGCTGGATGCACAGTGCAGCTCAGTAGGTGGACTAGGATGGAGTGGAGGTTGTATCAGGTGGGATCTGTTGTGGATTGGCAGGAGACCAACCCGTAATATTAGAGGAAGCCGAAAGGCATGCGTTTTAGCTCACGTAGGCTGGCATGAGGTCTGGAACAGGACAAGGAAATTAGACGAGGAAAAAAGGATGTAGCTGTGGAATAATTAACTTTAATCCATAAATGGTGAACATCGCTCTTGACAGTACATGTTTTACAGCATCAATAGTAACTGGTAATGGCACCTTGCTAGGTCGTAGCAAATGACGTAGCTGAAGGCTATGCTAACTATCGTCTCGACAAATGAGAGCGTATTTGTCAGTGAACCCTCACTAGCAAAGTCGGCTGTATAACTGGGGCGAGTGCTAGGAAGTGTCTCTAGACCTGCCGTGCGGCGGCGCTCGGTCTGCAATCACTGATAGTGGCGACATGCGGGTCCGACGTATACTAACGGACCGTGGCCGATTTAAAGGCTACCACCTAGCAAGTGTGGTGTCTGGCGGTGACACCACAGGATCAGTGGAGGCAGAAAGAGGCCGAGTCAGGAAGAGGAGTTGGGGGTGCACAGCTAGTAGCTCAGAGGGAGGCAGCCTGTTTCTTGGCTAGGAATGCGGGAGGGATGGTTGGCAGGTGTACAGGCTAGGCATGTGATGCATGGTTGGCAGGTGTACAGGCTAGGCATGTGATGCATTGGTACTGGAGCAAGTGGGGAAGCAGTGCATGATGAAGGTTCTGTGGAGAGGTGAGTTGGGAGGGGGTGATCTGCAGAGCTGTGTGAAATTAGCAAATAAACTTTGAAAAACAATTAATAACTCCTCTTCTTTTTTAATTGATGTTTTTACAACACAGGTTTCTAAGATCAAATAGATAAGAGTTGTTGTTCCCTTCTTCTTTTGTGATAATTCTTTATAAAGACAGCTTTGCTCATATAACAACCTAGGAGATAATCTCACATGCTCATCAATTTTTCTGCGGTAGCACAGCGTAAGCAAAATCATTTGGAGCAAAGGGGACAGGTAGGAGGGTGGCAGAGGTGTGAACTGGAGGGGGGGGGGGGGGGGGGGAAGCACTAGCAAAATAAAATGTAGTGAACATATGGTATTTTTCAGAAACCATTCAGAATGATATGTAATCTGCATGATCTTTCCTGTTCAAGTGGCCTTTTTATTGTCTCCAAATATGGACTTTTCCTCCCACAGTACCTTGTCTGTTAATAATAAGGGATGGCTTACAAATATTTATTGTTATTCTCCTGTAGTAATTACCATCACTGTAATGAAAGATACAAACAGTGCATTTATTAGTTGTAAAGTGCTAACAGATGCATGTAAGAATGTATTGCGTCGTTGTTCTGTTTGTTTCAAGCTACCCTGTGTGTTGTGTTATTGTGGTAGGAAGATGCCCACGGCCTTGGAGTACTTCAGCTACATGTTCCATTTCCAAGCACTCATGTGTGGACCTGTCATATTCTACAGAGATTACATTGACTTCATACATGGGCACAACCTCTTCAAGCACCCATCACCAACCTCAGTATGTAACTTCTGTTTGTTTTACTGCATAACTATAGTGTATTATTACTACTTACAAGACTGTTTAATCCAACTTTAAAATGAGCAACCTCTACACTGTAGTATATTGTGCTAGTAAGTAATTTTAAGCGAATGTAGTGATTCTTAGTGAACCTGCAATGTCAGAGGAGAGGTTTGGTGTTCAAAAGGTACAAGCTCTCAGAAAAAATTAATTTACTGTATTTATTTATAATAGAGTCCTAACCATAGCCACTTAAAACATAGCACAGATTGAAACCAGGCTACAGACATCTTACCCATCAAATTTAGAAGAGAACCACTATTCAAATGTGAAAATAATGTGATTAGATAGCTAAAAAAAAATTTGCTCATCAAGCAGTGGCAGGAGGGTAAACATGTAAAAAGAATTAAATTTTACAAGCTTTTGGAGTCAGTGGTTCCTTCATCTGGCAGAAAGGTTGAAAGGAAGAAATAAGGGTGATGGAAAAAGACTGGTGAGGTTTACGAAAACTTAACTTCATCAGTCCTTTTCCATCACCGCTTTTCCTTCCCCTTCAACCTTTGTGCCAGTAGCAGGAGACACTGGCTCTGAAGCTTGCAAACTTTAATACTTTTTATGTGTGTTCTCCTGCCACTTCTTTGTGAGTAGATCTTTTATCCATCCACTTACATTATGTTTTCAAAAGTTGATTATTTTCATTGATTTATTCAAGTAGTGATTATTACAAGATGAGATAAACACTTAGAAATTGTGAGGGACATATGCGTAGTCTTTGTCAGCTAAAAGAGGCCAGATACTAATGACAGCAGAGACCACTGGGAATCCAGTGTTAAGAGAGACATGCTAAAGTTAAGCGTATCTTCATTTCTTGAGTTAGTTAATTATCAGTAATATGTACCACCTATCACACACATCCCATTTTAGTGTATAACTTCTGAAAAAGGTACTTTTGATTTTGAAAGTTAAGTTTCATAGTTTTGTTGTTCTGTCACTGCATGAGTGTTTTGCTCCTGTGGGCTTATTAGAAATATTTATAAGAATGTAAAAGTTTGTCATTGATAGAGAGCGTTCCTTACTCCAAATGCTGAATCTCTTACCCAAAGGTTTCTGTCATTCCCTCTTTTGCTTTAATTATCCCTAGTGTATATCTGGACCAGTAAATGAAAACTTACCAGTAATAAAAAAATATTATCTTATCAATATTCTCCAAAACTGTTGTGAATATCTCTGAGAAAAAGTAGGTTGACAACCATCTTGAATCAGTCTTGAGACTGTCCTTCAAAACAAAATGGCATCTAGTTAGATTAACCCCCACTGGGGGAGGGATTGGTGGGGGGGGAGAGGGAGGGGGGGCAGAGAGAGAGAGAGAGAGAGAGAGAGAGAGAGAGAGAGAGCAACAACAGTGTGCACATGTGTATTCATCATGGAAAGCTGAAACTCTGAATGATTGTAACAAACAAAGGAACTTGGATTTTACATTTAAAGCATTAAAATAAGAAATTTATGAGTTCCTCAGTATTGTTTTCAATTTTACCACCAGTCCCTCAGAGTTTCATATCTTGGGGTATGTTTCACTGTGTAAAGCTACAGATGAAGCTTTGTTTTCAAAGTATATTGTGGATCATTCTACTTTTTCCACCACACTGTTACGTTTTCTTTTCTTTTTGCTATCCTTCAACATTTAGCCATTAATTTGAGTCTATATAAGCTGCTTAGAATTAAAATGGATGCAATATGGTGGCAGGCTCAGAACTCTGTAGCCATATTTTTAACCAATTCATACATTACATTCATATGCAAATGTAGTTCATTCAGAGCCACAAGCAACAATAAATTATCCTTGTTAAAATCATTTGACATGGAAATATTCTTTCAAGTCACCAGTTGAAGACGCCCTGTTTTCTGGAGACAACTGTAATAGCCTTGTGAAATATATCTATTAGTACAAGGATTTGTCTATAACAATTAGGGAAGATTTACTTCTTAAGTTTGCAATGCAAAATCATCAAGCCCCTTCTGAGAGGTGTTTTCATTCATTTCTTCATGGTATCTAACAGTTTACTTTTTAAAGTCATAAAAATTTTAGTTTCTCTTAGCAGTGTCCTGCCCCTCTGCAACCACCATGACTCTGGGTTGGGCAGATTTGGGGTTTGTGGCTCACCAGGTAATGGACAAATAATTCCTCATTGCAGGGATTGTACACTGAAAACTCTTCTTCTCCTCACTGCTGAGAGACAACATTCCATTGTAAAGAGGTAATGTATAAGTGAACATGTAAGTTGTAGCATTTTGTCATCAATGCATATGTCCCCTTTCTTAGCGGAGTGGTAATGTGCTTGCCTCCCATGCAGCGGGCCCGGGATCGATTCCGAGCTGGGTTGGAGATTTTCTCCACTCGTGGAGTGCATGTTGTGTTGTCCTCATTATCATGTCATCTTCATCACCAGCATGCAAGTCGCCCAGTATGGCGTCAACTGAAATAAGACTTGCAATTGGCGGCCGAACTTCCCAGGTGGAGCCTCCCGGCTACCAATGCCACACAATCATTTCATTTCTTATCACTGCTTATTATAGGCATGGGGACTCTGAAAACTTGTGTTAAAAGTAAACACAGTTAAAATATATCCCAATTGGTAGGGCATGACTGTGGAACACATGCTCTAGAATACTCACGTGCTCTGTGAAATGTTCATTTATTTTTCTGAAGCAGTGTGGCATCTGGAGAAGGATCCAGTTACAGGTCATTTTTGATAATGCAATCAAAATGATTTCACAAGATGAGTCAGGTTTCACTTCTGTCAATTTAAGTTGCTTGGCTGCACAAAACATTTTCTGGTTTCCTAAAAACCCTGAACAATCTTTCAAATATTTGATCTACTTTCTGCACTTTGCTTCTCCTTTCTGAATGAGTTGGAAACATACATATGATTAACAATAGTTATTTTGAAATAATGGAGGCAACACCAAATTATTTGTCAACTCACTACTATATCTGGGAAAACCAAATACGAAATGTGAGACTGTTTCTGGCTAGCATTCACTCACTATGACTGCTACCAAAACAAGAGAAACAAGTAACAAATTCTGAAAATATAATATTATTGGGTTGATAAAACAATCTACTCACCAAGTGGCAGCAGAAGAAAACACACACACACACACACACACACACAGATATTTAAATCTTCAAGCTTTTGGAGCTAGTGGCTCCATCTTCTGGCAGAAGGGTTGAAGGGGAAGGGAGAGGGGTGAGAGAAAAAGACATATTTTGTTTTTCTCCTTCCATCAGTGACAAATGAAAATGAATTGGCAGCAGAAATATATTTTCTCAAGTGAGCACCTAATGGATATGGAATCATCATCATCATCATCATCATTTAAGACTGATTATGCCTTTCAGCGTTCAGTCTGGAGCATAGCCCCCCTTATACAGTTGCTCCATGATCCCCTATTCAGTGCTAACATTGGTGCCTCTTCTGATGTTAAACCTATTACTTCAAAATCATTCTTAACCGAATCCAGGTACCGACTCCTCCTACCCTCTACTGCTGAACCCATGAGTCTCTTGGGTAACCTTGCTTCTCCCATGCGTGTAACATGACCCCACCATCTAAGCCTGTTCGCCCTGACTGCTACATCTATAGAGTTCATTCCCAGTTTTTCTTTGATTTCCTCATTGTGGACACCCTCCTGCCATTGTTCCCATCTACTAGTACTTGCAATCATCCTAGCTACTTTCATATCCGTAACCTCAACCTTGTTGATAAGGTAACCTGAGTCCACCCAGATTTTGCTCCCATACAACAAAGTTGGTCGAAAGATTGAACGGTGCACAGATAACTTAGTCTTGGTACTGACTTCCTTCTTGCAGAAGAGAGTAAATCGTAGCTGCGTGCTCACTGCATTATCTTTGCTACACCTTGCTTCCAGTTCTTTCACTATGTTGCCATCCTGTGAGAATATGCATCCTAAGTACTTGAAACCGTCCACCTGTTCTAACTTTGTTCCTCCTATTTGGCACTCAATCCGTTTATATTTCTTTCCCACTGACATTACTTTCGTTTTGGAGATGCTAATCTTCATACCATAGTCCTTACATTTCCACATTTGTGGTTCATGGTGTGGGTTCCTGTAGTCATGTCCTAGTTCATGAACCACGGGCAACGTATGAGTGGCCAAGTAAGTGGTCCCGACAGTCGGGATACCAGTTACTTTGGAATAAGGCTGGGCATCTCGGACATATTCTGAGTCGTGGTCACCTTTGTGCTCATACGGCAAAGACTACCAAATCCACCGGTTAGTCCCTCAGCCGTTAGGGGTAAAACCCAATGGGACTCAGGGCAAGTAAGGCTAGCAACCTGCTTCCCTGGTACTTTAAATATGATGCTGGCAACAATCAGAGCAAAATGCCTCGGACCTTTGGAGGTGACAGAGTCCCACCTCCAACTGACAAACCAGGGACTCCTAAGATACGACTTTCATGGATATGGAAAAGAACACATAAAATAATAATAGTAATAATATGAGGGGAAGTCAAAAAGTAAAGGGCCTTCTGCAATTTCTCACTATAGGGCTTGGTAACACTGCTAGTATGGAGGTCTGAAGTATTGTCATCTGCAATAATTCTATACAAAATATCACTCTTATTCCTGCATTAGTTGTATTGTAGCAGGCTGTGGAACATGGCAGCCCCATTGTTGATCTGCACCAAGGAGAAAATGAGGACAATGATTTGCCTTTTGTGTGTGGAAAAGTGTTAAACCTGCAGAAATTATTCATTCAATGCAAGTACAGTATGGTGACAACTGTTTGTCATGAAGTTAGATCTACGAATGAATAGAGTGCTTCAAACAGGGAACAATTTCTCTAGGTGACAAGGGAAGATTGAGAAGGCCATTGACATCAACAACCAAGGACAATTTGGAAGTCGTTGAAGATATGGTGATGGAAAACAGATGAATCGCAGTGATCAAAATTTCCAGTATCCCCTTTACATATCAGTCATGGTTCAGTGTATTCCATCTTACATGACAGGCTAAATTTTCAGAAAGTGTGTGCAAGGTGGATACTGAAAGAATTGTCAGTGCATCATAAGATGCAGAGGATGGACATCTTTTGCAAACATCTTATCCATTACTATCGCACGAGAGATGGATTTTTACAGCATACTGTTATTGTAGATGAAACATGGGCACATCATTACTAACTGGAAAGTAAGGCTAAAAGCACAGTTTTCAAACATCCATCATTACCAGAAGTTGAGAAATTTAAAAATTAGCCATCAGCTGGTGAGATTATGCTAACACTATTCTGGGACATGGAAAGTGTAGTAGTTGTTCCTTTCACCCCAAGAGGAAAAACTGTGTACAGTGAGAACTACTGTGACGTGTTGTGAACTAAACTGAAAGCTGCAAACAGACCCATATGTTGGGGAAAACTGCAAAAAGATGTCATCCTGCAGCAAGGTAATGCTCAGACACATTCTGCCAAACAGATGACCAAAATAATAAAAGAGTTGGGATTTGAATCGCTGGAACACCTGACAAATTGGCCACACCTGGTTCCAAGTTGTTTTCATAGTTTGGTCCATTAAAGGAAGTGCTTTGGAGAAGGTTTGCAACTGATGCAGAAATCACTGATGCGCAGCAAAATTGGTTACAGGTGCAACAAAAAGCTTTTTCTGACAGGACGAAAAAACTTGTGAAACTTTGGACAAAGCATGTTGAAGAGCAGGGAGGGTATGTAGAAAAATAATGCATGTTTCAGTTTTCAATCATTAGAGTAATATTTCTTTTCTCAAAAGTTCCTTTACTTTTTGACTTCCGTTCGTAATAATGATAGTGTTACATTACGACCACGAAACTAAATGGGGTTTAATGTCACAGCGGGGGAGGTTTGAGTTTCCAATTAACTTGTGCATTTTATAATTTCATGAGTTTTTTCCTAATTTCTTATTACTATTATGTATATTATGTTAATTAGCTGCTGCTTACATGTTACTGATTGCTTACTGATCAAAGAATAACAATATCTACTAGGTAGAAGGGAGATGTGTTGACAATCAACACTGATACTTGTTTCACTGTTAAGAGAATTGTCATTATTCAGTTGAAAAATCTGGATAATGAAAAGCTTTTTTCCTTATGTATATATTCCTTTGAATCCGCAGAGAAAGAAAACTGCGTAGAAACTCGCACCCCATGGTTTTTGCTGGAAAAGTGTTTCTTATAATTTGATCATGATTAGCTCACAGATTTATATAAAATAGCAAATTCAAAATAAATAAATAAAGAATGATGTATTCAAATAACCAACCTACTTTAAAGGCAGACTTTTTATGACTAAACAGTGAGTCAGGTTTTCAAAGATTATACAAAGATTTTTGCTTTGATGCAAGGAATCCATAATCTCTACCTGATCATTCTCAAGCAATTTGTGTCTATTAGTATTCTTTTTCACGGAATTATTTACAGAACACATTGTGTATGAATGAGTGAATGAACTGCACATGTAAAGTTTCTGAATATAATATTATGAATCAGTAAGGAAATACAGTATGTAAAGTTGTATGGCACTCTTAGCTAGAAGGCTGCAAGGGCTAGGTCCAGCAACCTAGTGGCGAAGGTTTCCTTTCCTCACAAAAAAATGGCATCATTTCCTTCAGGAAATGTAAGCCCTATATTGCAAGTGTACATGTTAAGGAGAGGTCATTGCCAAAGAATGCATGGAGAATTTTAGTGTCATGTTTGTATTATGACGAGAGAGAAAAGAGAGGGTGTATATCAGCATTGGATCCTAGCCTATTCCTTTTCAGTAGATACCACTGAGCTAGGTCACTTGTTGGGGAGACACTGCTCACATTTAGGATGATGGGAATTGAGATACTCATCTCACCATCCAGATTTTGGTATCTGTGTTTTCCCTAAATTGTTCAAGGCAAAGTACACACCCAATTTCCTTTCCCAATCAGAGCTCCATCTCTAATGACCTCATGTTAATGGGACATTAAACTCTAATCTTCTTTGATGAAAAGTTCTCATTTCCAGCTGGGTACAAGTGTTTCTTTCCTTTGAATCACCACAGCGGTACCTCTATACTCTGTCTCCATCCAGTGGATCATCACCTTAACAGTGTGACATCACGTGCCATGATTTCATAATATTGCAAAGCAGTTTGGAATTTAATCCATGGTACTGGCTCCAAATCTGGTGATCAGGGTCTGTACTCACTACCTCTATTTCCTCCACTGACCAAAAACTGGCAGTGAAATTTTTTCTGCCACTAGGATTTAAATCAGCTACCTCCTCCTAAGTTGAACATAATTTCACAAGCCTTCATTATCAACAAAAATAAGTTATTGAAATTACACTTTTTTGCCCTTGATATCGCACATGCAGAAGAGAGAA
This sequence comes from Schistocerca cancellata, assembly GCF_023864275.1. NCBI lineage: Eukaryota > Metazoa > Arthropoda > Insecta > Orthoptera > Acrididae > Schistocerca > Schistocerca cancellata. Next base: position 347,385,917 of record NC_064627.1, on the reverse strand, counting down.
CTAAAACTTATGAAACATTATACGAGTAATGCAATAACGTCCAGGAAAAACATGTAAACCTTTGCTACAGCCCTCCTTAACATCTTTTGTTATTGTACAGCACAGTTCTTAAAACATTAAATTAAATGGTGCAGTGGCTTAGAAATGTCACATTCAGTATGAGGATGATTCTAGGCCTCATCTGACTTAGATGATTTAAATTACTATGATTTCCTTAAATCATTTCAGGTGATTGGTGGGATGTTGGATTACCAAAAATTTACCAATTTTTTGTTCCATTTTTGTCCAAGAGCTATTAATCCATCTCTCTTATGACATCATCATGAAGAAAGTGTTTGTATGTTCTATTAAACACCCCAATTCATAGTATCATTATAAAAACCATAAGTCATTCATTAGTTATATTTTGAGACGACTGGGCTCACATTGAGTTGCTTCAAATACATCTAGAACAAAGTTACAATAATTTTAATGCTACTTTTACAATATTAAACTGATGTAACTGACTGTTCACATGCCACTCAGCAAGCAGCACACAGTCCTTAATATTTAGAAGTAAATTAGGTACTAATAGAAAGGTGACAGGCTGTATGCAAGCCATTTGTGGAATATATGAGAATTCTCTTCTTCACATTACCATTCCAAAATCAAACAAAAATTACTCCATGCCAGGAAAGCTCATAAGCTCATCTCCCCAATAAATACTACTCTGATAAACTTATTACAAAGCAAATTCGGATTTTAGTTCTCTTTCATGTCATTTCTGGTCAAAGGCACCATTTATTTCTCCAAAAGAACATGTTAACATCACAAATGCTATACAACTGAGTGCCGTGAACTAAAGTGTCAAATTTTGACAGTTAGCTTCCCTCATATAAAACTGCTACAATTAATATTAAGGTTTTCTTTATCTTATCCACTTGTTCAGTGACTCTAAAAAGTGCCTGCATAAATCTCGTTTTCAGCATCCTTCCCTCCACCTGATGGCACAGCAGTTTTGATTGGTGGTCCGTGCTTTTTCTTCTTTGTCTTCTTCACAAGTATGTGGCAACTGCTGTGGCCTTTTAGCTCCAGCAGTTACCAGACTAAGTGGGACATTGAGTGTTATTCTATGAAAACTTTTGAAGTTATATTTTATTGTTTTGTTTTTTCCCCAGGGAGCACTGGACAGAAATTCAAATAGCAGTAAAGTAGTGCTGGAACCATCACCATGTCTTGTGGTTCTCAAGAAGGTTACCTGCTCATTGCTCTGTGCTTTATTCTTTGTAAAACTGATTCCATCGTTTCCCATCACAAGAGTAAAAGGTATTTCTTTCACAGATAGTTTTCTATTAGACTATGTTGATGCCCTTTTTTTTTTTAATTTTTACTTCATGTTTAAATTGTAACAAGTCTATGAGAATTTTTCCTTCTTCTCTTTGGGTTATTTATACAATGACTTACTCAGTGTGCATATACCTTATACATTTCTTATACCTTAGAGTATAGTATGTTGTTGTACAATTTATCAGCTAAATAGTAGATCATTTGTGAAACAAATTCACTTGTATCTTCCTTCCTTCCTACAAATCTTTCTCCAACCTTTACCATGAATAATCTTAACAAAAATTTAGAAAAGTTTTAAAAATGGGGTTATTATAATAAAAAAGAAATAACTAATTTTGAGCAGTTGGTAATCACAGCAGCAACATAGATCCTATCAGCTCCAGACTAGTTTCTTGTATGTTTTTCAGAATCAGACTTTGTGGAGGAGGCATCATTAGCTGAGAAGACTATGTACCTGATAGCAGCAACTTCTCTAGTCAGACTTAAGTATTACCATGCCTGGCTCTTAGCAGATGCAATTTGCAATGCTGCAGGACTAGGATTCAATGGCTATGATAAGGATGGTAATCCTCATTGGGATCTTATCTCAAATGTAGATATTTTAAAGTTTGAGGTATGTAGCATAGCTTTTTTACTGAAATTTCTTTATTCTTTCTTAGTTGTTATTAAATATAACCATTTACAGTTTTCAAGACTTGTTTGTAAAGTAGTGTTAGATGGAAAATACAGCAATTAAAGGAAATTTAAAATGAATGAAAATAATTTCAGCTGATAACAAAGGAAAAAACACTTTCTTAATGTTTTGCAACTATTATTTATTATGTTGTAACCACAGTAAAATAACATGTAGACCACTGATATATCTCTCATATCTGGGTAAGTCACACATCATTTTATCTGTGGCTACTACAGGTATGTTGTGTGCCAGTGGAGGTGCAATGAGAACACCTGCCAGGTACACAATGTAGAATAGTTTCACTTGAAGATTAAAGAACATAAGTCTACTTGATGTAGTTTTGAGTTACATATAAGGAAAGAAAATATAATTTAGTGACCAAAGGCCAAAGTGAATCCATACTTGATAGCATAAAGCCAAAGTCTGAGGAAGTAACAAGACTCTTACTGATGGGCTGAGGAAGTAACATGTTTCTTACTGTTGGGCTGTAGATGCAGCCAGCTCCTGGCCCAGAGAGCTCAAAGGAATAACAGGTTTGATAACTGAGACCAAACTGCTGATCCATGATTATAATAATAATAATAATAATAATTTTATTGTCGTTCAGCTGATTACAGCAATAGACAAAGTCAAGAGCATATATTTCTACATAAACTACTATATCAATGTAAATTGGTTTACATAAAATAGGTACACGTTAGAATACAGTATTTTCATCTTCAAAGAATTCATCAATGGTGTAAAACGGATTGTTCACTAGTAGCTTGTATAATTTAGCTTTAAAGATATTTACAGGCAGTTCTTTAAAGTCAGCACTTAGTCTATTAAACATCCTTAGTCCAAGAACTAGGTAAGAGTTATGCGATTTTGATAATATATGATATGGTACGTCTACAGATGTTCTGTTTCTAGTATTATGGCTATGAATGTCACTTCTCAACCCAAAATTAGACAAATTGTTTCTAATGTACATTAAAACATTGTAGATGAATACGTTTACTACTGTAAGACACTGCAATTTAATAAACAGAGGTTTACAATGTTCTGTTTCATCAGATTCCGTTATTATTCTTATTACTTTCTTCTGTAAAAGTAAAATGTCATTTACATGACAGCTACTACCCCACAGTAAAATTCCATAAGAGATGATGCTTTGGAAGAAGGCAAAATATGCTGATCTCACATAGTCATTGGGAACATGTCTTTTTAAATTTCTAATTAAATAAATAACTCTTGAAAGCCTAGCCAATATATTTTTAATGTGTGGTTCCCACGTCAATTTATTGTCAATAGTAACACCTAAAAATTTAACAGTTTCTAATTCCTGGTAGTTAGGAATCTCTTTGAGGCTAAAGTAAAGTGTCTGGGTTTTGTTTTCATTTAGCAAGAAGCCATTAGCTTTGAACCATTATGAGGACTGAGCAAGGGTATTTTCGGTCAGTGTTTTCAGTGTACCTAGATCAGAGCTTTTATGTAGAAAAGTTGTGTCATCAGCATACAATATTGTATGAGAATTTATGAATAAGGGCAGGTCATTAATCATTAGTATAAACAGTAAAGGTCCAAGCACCGACCCTTGAGGCACTCTGTACCTAACATTAACCAAATTTGATTTCTCCCTACCAATGCACACAACTTGTTGATGGTTCTCTAGAAAAGACCTGAACATATTTATACTGTTGTCATCAAAACCATAGTAAACTAGCTTATTCAGCACAGTGTTATGCTCTACCCAGTCAAAGGCTCTGCTCAGGTCACAAAATGTAGCCTGGGCATAGTCCCTAGCCTCGAACACAACTAGGACTAATTTAACGAGGGAGTCCATTGCATCCGTTGTGGATTTACCTTTCCTAAATCCAAACTGTTTATCACTAATTATATTTAGTTTACCCAAGAAGGCACTAACTTGCTCATACATAATCGTTTCTAAAATTTTTAAAAAAACTGGGGTTATGGATATTGGTCTGTAACTAGTGGGACAGTTGTTTTCCCCTTTTTTGTATATGGGCCCAACTCTAGAAATTTTTAGTATGTCGGGGAACTTACTTTCAACTAGGCATTTGTTAACACAAAAGGTTAAAGGATAAATCACACAATCAATAACATCTTTCAACAAATTACATCTCATACCATAGTAATCAACACTAACTGAAGGTTTGAAATTTTTCACTATTTTTAGGATATTATGTGGGCTCACTTCTGTGAAAGTGAAGGTGCTTGGGGGAAGCTTTTCAAAGCAGCTGTCCATAATACTAAGTGTATTTTCAGGTGATTTGATTATTGAACTACTAATTTCTGCAATGGACTGAATGCAATATTTATTAAATTCTTCTCGGGTAATGGCAATTTCCTCTTTGTGTTTAGTGTGTGTGCAATGGAGTTTATTACACTCCAGGCCTTCTTGCATTTATTGTTAGATTTTTCAATGTTTACTATGTTATGCAGTTTCTTTGCTTCATTTATTGCCTTCCTATACTTGCATTTAGCTTTAGCATACAGGTCTTTATACAGTTCTGATTTACTGGTTTTGTACAGACTAGAATACAGCATAACAGTATTTTTCAGTTGCCCTAACTGTGGAGTATACCATTCCTTCATTTTCCTTTTCTTGTAATTACTACTAATATTCACTGTACATTTTTTCAGAGGGATGTTATTTTCAAATACATTTAAAAAGACGGAGAAAAACTTTGTGAATACAATATCAGCTGAACAGTGTTGAAGCCTAATAAAACATGTGTCCCAACTGAAATAAGTGAGGGCATGTCTAAACCTATCCATCCTCTCTCTACTCACTGGTCTAGTAATCACAGTTTTAGACTCTGGTTTGGTGCAGTCTGAAGTTACATTATTAAGACTAAGATATACCGCATCATGGTCTGAGAAAGCGAAACTAAGTACATCAGTGGACATACAAGTTCTCTTAATATTTGTAAATATATTGTCTAGACAGGATGGGCCTCTGGTAGGTTTGCAGTTAACATAGTACAGGTTAAATTGTCGAAGCACATTTTTGAGCTCTGTCACAGTTTTTTTGTCCTGCAGGACATCAAAACTTGAATTGATATCCCCTCCAATGACAACATTGTACTTTTTCCATTTCGGTATACATATGTACATTTAGAGTTCCTCAAGTTCCTCCAGAAAGATATGGGGGTCACCACTAGGTGGCCTGTACACTACTACTACCATTAGCTTAAGGCTCTCAATTACTAGACCTGACATTTAAAAATGCATTTCATCACTAAGGGTATTGAGATCTATCCTGCCACAGTTTGGTGCAAGAGGTGTTTTTGCATATATTGCTACCCCACCACGTAAGTGCTGTTTTCTGCAATAGGAACTAAGTAGTGTGTAATCATCCAATACTTTGTGCCCAAGCTCGTCTTCTTTACACCAATGTTCACTTAAACATAGAATATCTATCACGTTTTCATTTGAAAATTCGTTGACAATTAAGTATTTATCTGCCATGCCCTGAATATTGAGGTAGCATATTTTAAACTCTACTTTAGGCATTTCTTTTTTTGCATATTCTCGTAATTGACGTGACTTATTGTTACTGCATGAAAGTTGACCAGGTTGAGTGTGGCTTAAATGGATACGAAGCAAGTTGCTGATGGGTGTGTGACATGGCATAGGAAAGTACTGCTCGCAATTGCAGCATCATAGCTGTGGAAGCACCATTTACTGTTGTTATTGTCCAAAACATTTACCAAAATGTGGGTTGAGCTTGGATTATTGTTTGGCTTGCAGGTGCTTGTGCCTTTTTTTGTCACAGGCAGTACCTAGCATGTTATCACTTGCGGGATGCGTGTGTGTTGGAGGGCTGAAGATTGCTTTCTTGTAGTAAGCACACTGCAACTACACTCTGTAGTAGTCACCTGATGAAAGCCTGAGAATCTGAAAATAAGTTAGTGAGTAAATAAGTAATAGTTGCAGAACATCAAGCAATTGTTTCATTTATTGTTAATGTTGTCGTGTTCTGTCATTCACTAATGGAAGATTCAGTTAATGATATTTCTGGATGAATTTAAAGGAAGTATGCAGGACATTGCATCAAATGTGAATATCTGTATTTTGGATGATGATTCATATGAACCCTTTAAAGAATTAGTCTACCTCTTGTATCATCTCAAATTGTGCATGGTACTGTTACTTTCATGGCAATATTTACATGAGACAAATAAGGAAGTTTAGCTCCTCATAATGGAAGGAGGAAGGAAGGAATTTCCAGTTTATGGTTGCTACGGGCAGAGCAGAACAAATCACCTCAACAGATGTCTTCATGTTACAGAATTACAGTCTGAAGAATTAACAAAGTTTATTTTACATACTACGGGATGATACCGGCAAACAAAACAGTTAACAAATATTTACAAACTGACTCTACCCTTCCTACCTTTTCCAGTAATGGATCTCCCATACCTTGTCTCACCAGTCCTTTGCCGTTGCCCACATACCCAGTATCTGGCCACAAAGGAGCACTCTGACGACTCAGTTTCACCCTGGATGATATCAGCTGAATCACATACTCCGCCCATTATCCTCCTCAATACCCTCCCACCCCTCCCATAGTATTATTCCACCGCCTACTCAACGTACATAATATCCTTGTTTGTCCCAACTCCATCCCTGCTCTCTACCCCTTGCCTCACGACTCATATAGATGTAGGTCCTTCCACTATCACATACTCTAGTCCTGTCACAGGCATCTCCTACCCCATTAAAGTCTGTGAAAGCAGTCACATAATTTACCAACTTAGTTGCAGCTGCTGTGTCACATTCTATGTCGTCACGACATCTAACAAGCTGTCTTTCTGCTTGAATTGCCACTGCCAAATTGCAGCCAAAAGGCTGTGGGCCCAGCCAGTTGCTGAACGTGCCACACAATATGCTGTGCTTCACATCCTGTCCCAACTGAATGATTGCAACCAACATAAGTTTTTCTGAGTTGTGCAATGGGAACTCTCCATACAACCTATCCTTCAATCCTGTAACACCCCTGGCCTCAGCCTTTGCTAGTCCCTGTCCTCCACCTGGCTATTTACTTCGCTGGTTCCACTCCAGTACTGCACATGTCATCTATCCTGCCAATGCACCTACAGAGCCCTTTCCCATTCCCTTCTTCTCTCCTTTCCTGTCCCCCTCTCTCTTTCCAACTACCCCAGCACAACCTACCAGTGCTACAACTAGCAGGCCTTGTCTTGTCCCCATCAGGTCTTGTGTGCTCCTAAAAGCATCTTTCCCCATCCCTACCCTGCTAATCCCTCATCCTCCCTTCCCAACACCTGTTCTTACCCCCACTACCCACGTCAGGTAAACTGCTGCTCACGTCAGATGCAGTTGGGCCGTAGTGCCTGGAGTCAGCAGGTGTGTGTGTGTGTGTGTGTGTGTGTGTGTGTGTGTGTGTGTGTGTGTGTTTTTTTTCTTCTTCTTCTGAAGAAGGACTTTGCCGAGAAGTTGAAATATTTATAGCATTCTTTTCCATTGTGTTTGTCTTGATCTCAATGCTGCCCCTATAAGGAGTAGCAATCTGTCCTGTCTCTGGATTGACTTGTTTTGATTTCACACTAATGTTGGATATCTACATCTCATTGCCTACACAAATGTGGAAAAACAAATCATTTCCATCTCGTCAGTAACACACCAAACACTCTTGTCTGCTTGACATTCATTGCTGTTTCTACTGGTCAGTAAACATTTTTAGTACCCACCTTATTTACACTATGTGGTCAAAAGTATTCAGACACCAGCTGAAAATGACTTAAAAGTTCATAGCGCCCTCCATCGGTAATGCTGGAAATCACGATGGTGTTGGCCAATCCTTAGCTTTGCTGACAGCTTCCACTCTCGCAGGCATACATTCAATCAGGTGCTGAAAGGTTTCTTGGGGAATGGTAGCCCATCCTTCATGGAGTGCTGCACTGAGGAGAGGTATCGATGTCAGTCGGTGAGGCCTGGCACGAAGTCAGCATTCCAAAACATCCCAAAGGTGTTCTACAGGATTCAGGTCAGGACTCTGTGCAGGCCAGTCCATTACAGGGATGTTGTTGTTGTGTAACCACTCCGCCACAGGCCATGCATTATGAACAGGTGCTCAATTGTGTCGAAAGATGCAGTACCATCCCCCAATTGCTCTTCAACAGTGGGAAGCAAGAAGGTGCTTAAAACATCAATGTAGTCCTGTGCTGTGATAGTACCACACAAAACAACAAGGGGTGCAAGTCCCCTCCATGAAAAACATTTATTTTGTATTTATTGTATTTTTTTGCATGGAGACACCAACTGGTGTCTTTTGCAAACGTCATAGCATTTTTTTACAAGTTTAGTACAAAATATATATATATATATATATATATATATATAATAGAGGGAAACATTCCACGTGGGAAAAATATATTTAAAAAGAAAGATGATGAGACTTACCAAACAAAAGCGCTGGCAGGTCGATAGACACACAAACAAACACAAACATACACACAAAATTCTAGCTTTCGCAACCAACGGTTGCCTCGTCAGGAAAGAGGGAAGGAGAAGGAAAGACAAAAGGATATGGGTTTTAAGGGAGAGGGTAAGGAGTCAAGTACAGAGGCAAAGATGATGTTGAAAGACAGGTGAGGTATGAGCGGTGGCAGATTGAAATTAGAAATTAGCGGAGATTGAGGCCTGGCGGATAGCGAGAAGAGAGGATATGCTGAAGGGCAAGTTCCCATCTCCGGAGTTCTGACAGGTTGGTGTTAGTGGGAAGTATCCAGATAACCCGGACGGTGTAACACTGTGCCAAGATGTGCTGGCCGTGCACCAAGGCATGTTTAGCCACAGGGTGATCCTCATTACCAACAAACACTGTCTGCCTGTGTCCATTCATGCGAATGGACAGTTTGTTGCTGGTCATTCCCACATAGAACGCTTCACAGTGTAGGCAGGTCAGTTGGTAAATCACGTGGGTGCTTTCACACGTGGCTCTGCCTTTGATCGTGTACACCTTCCGGGTTACAGGACTGGAGTATGTGGTGGTGGTGGGAGGGTGCATGGGACAGTTTTTACAATGGAGGCAGTTACAAGGGTACGAGTCAGAGGGTAGGGAAGGTGGTTTGGGGATTTCATAGGGATGAACCGAGAGGTTGCAAAGGTTAGGTGGATGGCGGAAAGACACTCTTGGTGGAGTGGGGAGGATTTCATGAACATATGTCTGCTTGTGTCTGTATATGTGTGGATGGATATGTGTGTGTGTGCGAGTGTATACCCGTCCTTTTTTCCCCATAAGGTAAGTCTTTCCGCTCCCGGGACTGGAATGACTCCTTACCCTCTCCCTTAAAACCCACATCCTTTCGTCTTTCCCTCTCCTTCCCTCTTTCCTGATGAGGCAACAGTTTGTTGCGAAAGCTTGAATTTTGTGTGTATGTTTGTGTTCGTTTGTGTGTCTGTCGACCTGCCAGCACTTTCATTTGGTAAGTCACATCATCTTTGTTTTTAGGTATATTTTTCCTTCATGGATTGTTTCCTTCTATTATAACCATATATATATATATATATATATATATATATATATATATATATATATATATATATACACACACACACACAATAATTTATTTTAGTTTAATATTAATATTCACTTAAAGAGTATAAACACTTGTCAATCAAGAAATGTTTCAGTTTCACTTTGAATAAGTTCCCTTTGTGGCACCTTATAGAGCTCGGTAATCTGTTGTACCATATTTGACCACTAATGCATGGACTATGGTCTGTTGTTTTTAATTTTGTTCTTTGTCTGTAGTAGCAGTCTTTATTTCTTGTATTATAGGCATGCATATCAGAACACTTTGTTTCTTTGTTTTGATGTGTCACAAAAAATATAATTAATTTGTAAAGATACAGTGAGTAGACTGCGAGGTATTTATGATGAACAAAGATTTCCCTGCATGAATCTCTATACCCTAATCCATAGATAATTCTGATTGCTCTTTTCTGTAGGGTTAATATTCTGTTCATATGTATGTTGGCAGCACAACCCCATATCTCTATGACCACACCATAACACCATCGCCTCCGAATTTTACTGTTGGCACTACGCACGCTGACAGATGATGTTCACTGGGCATTTATCATACCCAAACCCTGCCATCAGATTGCCACATTGTGTACCATGATTTGTAACTCCACAAAAAATTTTTCCTTTGTTCAGTCATCCAATGTTTACACTCCTTACACAAAGCGAGGCATCGTTTGGCATTTATCGGCGTGATGTGTGGCTTATGAGTAGCCACTCAACTATGAAATCAATTTTCTCACCTCCCGCGTAACGGTCATAGTACTTGCAGTGGAGCCTGATGCTGTTTGAAATTCCTGTGCAACAGTCTGGATAAATATCTGCCTATTACACATTACGACCCTCTTCAGCTGTCGGCAGTCTCTGTCAGTCAGCAGGTCGGCCTGTACGCTTTTGTGCTGTACATGTCCCTTCACATTTCCATTTCACTATCACATCAGAAACAGTGGACCTAGGGATGTTTACGAGTGTGGAAATATCACATACAAACGTATGACAAGTGACACCCAATCACTCAACCACGTTCAAAGCCTATGAGTTCTGCAGAGCATACCCCATTCTGCTTTCACAATGTCTAATGACTACTGACGTCGCTGATATGGAGTACCTGGTAGTAGGTGGCAGCACAATGCACCTAATATGAAAAATGCATGTTTTTGTGGATGTCCAGATACTTTTGATCACATACTGTACATTTTTTGAGATCTGAGTTTTTTCATGTTAGACATGTCAATACTGATGTGTCCATCATGAGAAAATTCATCTGCTAGGGCACCAATCATCTGTTAGATCAAAGTTGCACAGTTTAGTTTGTTTGGTTACTAGACCTACCAGTCCACTTTTCATTATGCATATTTTCGGTCACTTTTTTTTTTTGAATTATCAGCATTGTATCTCAACATTCTGTTCCCTCATTATTGTTGGCCTATATACTATGCACAACTCTTGTGACACTCAGCAGCTGCAGATCCTTTTGCGTGCAAAAACAGTATTACAGCCTGCAGTTGAAAAGTGGTGGGAGCAACAGTTTTCAAAGTCATTGTTATCTGCTTTCAGCTGCTGGCATGTGACTTCTGAATCAAAACAATGACTTTTGTCGCTTCATAAACAATCAGTAGGTGGTGCTGCCTTCATAAAACTTGTTCTGAGCTGCTATATTTAAATGTACACAAACAGTCCCTACCTTTCAAACACCTTTCTGTTCCCTAGTAAATATCTTGGAAACTGTTTTCCTAATTCAAAACATCTGAAGTGCATTTATTGCATATGGTAAACAGCAGTTTTCTTTCTTTTTCAGCTTGGTCTAAGCCTGCATGACAGTATTGAACAGTGGAACAAAGGGACAACTCGGTGGTTACGTATGATTGTGTATGAAAGGGCTGGTAAAATGAAGACTGTATTAACCTATGCTCTGTCAGCCCTTTGGCATGGTTTTTATCCTGGATACTACCTCACTTTTATGAGTGGAGCCTTATTCACCTTTGCAGCACGTGCAGTAAGTTATTGATTTATGTGGACTTACAAATGTCTGTGCAGATGCATACACAGATAAAATTGCATGGAGGGGGATTGTTGTGCTTATGGAATATCATTTTACAAGTACCCAGTAAACCAGTGTAAAACAAACTAGTTGGTGTATAAAAAAGTGAATGATTTAAGGTAACCTTATAGCAGAGACACTGTGTAGTGGAAAGAGGTTGAGATAATGTAACTGAATTTTACTATCAATTCAGCCCAAATAGCCACAGTGACAGAATGCCTATTTCAAGTATGGATCTAATTAAGGTGGCCCTATACACTAGTAATATCTAATTACACACTTGCTTGACTAGCTGGCACTAGAACAGAAATGTTGCAACATAATAATAAAAAATAAATTTATTGATTGTGATGGTGCACAATGGTGCTTAACAGTGGTAACAGTTTGACGGGTAGCACTTGATGTGCTATGTCTAATGCAACAACTACTAAATAACTTCGCTGCCCCCTGGCACTCAATGATTTAGTCACTATGACCGAAAGCCTTACACAGACACTTGTAGATAGCTGTTCCTGTTACTCCATAAATAGTGACTGGTAAGTTGGAATTGTGTCTTTTGATTGGAACTGCAAGAACCTCAAGAACTGTGAAGCTGCTGGAACAAAGCAAACTTCAGGAATTGTAGGAACTGAGTTAGTGTTGGTAGCACATCATCTTTTTTGCTTGTTGGCAAAAAGATCTCCATCTGTGCCAGTATGAGGCAGACAAAAAGTAATCTAAAATTGCCAACATTCTCTCTGGTGGCTGCAACACTATTGGTGGATGAATATGATATGCTGATGGACATGGGGCTGAAGCAGAAGATATCCCAATTCGCAAGCACCGCCATGAAGCACGTACCCAGAAGTGAGAAGGCACCTGGAAACTGGTTGTGCCTGTGTGGTGATGGCCTCTCATGGTATTGCTATGTACCTCTCAAGCTATGTGCACAGTAAAAGGTATTCAACTAGGAACTTTAACACTGCAGCTCAGCTTTCATACTTGCCTCCTTCTTCACTGGATGCAGGCAGGGGAGCTAGGAAAAAGAATCCCTCATAAGTTGCTAATGAACATGGTTCCATATGAGTACTTTTCATCCACATGTTTTTTTGTGTACACAGTAGTTGTGAGGTAAGGTGTAGTCAGTCATATGTCTAAGGGTTAAGGTAGTCAGTTTGGAGTTGGCAGGATACTGGCAAAATTGATATTCAATAGTACCACAGCCATGGACATAGGGTATGTTGATGTTACCTTTGTATGTATGCATACAAAGCATCATGGATACTCATGTCATAGGTCACTCTTTTTTGTTACATTTCATAACTGTGCAAGTTATCTATACTGCAGTCTGATATCATATTCAAAAGGTTATCAAAGCAAATTCATACTGAATTTAGTAACTTTTAAAGGGAAATAAACTGTTGTTACACTGGCTCAACACAAACTGTGCTTGCAGGTAAAACAAAAAAATGTGTCTTTTTTGGCATTATTTTATCATAAATTTGTACATGCACCAGTTTCTTATAAGTTTGAAATTGTGAGTCCTCTGCTTTCCTCTTAATTTTCTAATTTGTGTGTGAGAGTAATAACACAAATTTTCTCTTTTCAGGTGCGAAAAACAATTCGACCCTATTTTCTGGGTTCAGAGGTTTCAAAGACTGCATATGATGTGCTGACCATGCTAATAACACGTGTTATCATGGGTTATATTACATTTAGCTTTATTCTTCTTGAGTTTTGGCCCAGTGTTCGACTGTATTTGTAAGTAAAGCTACACTTGTTTACTGAAAGTAAAGTGTTTGAAGTTAAATTTATAGTCTTCAGTGGAATCTTAATAACAGTGCACAATCGTAAAACTAGTTTAGTTGGTTTTCCATGAAATGTTCAGAAACAGTTTAATTTAACATTTCTGACCCTACATTGCTCAGCCATGCACCACTTTTCTTTAATTTCACAAACTTTTTTCTTAAATAATACCTTTTCTATAACATTCCTTACATAGAAGTTCATTTGATTTAACTAGGCTCTTTCTAGTCTTAATGTATTCCATGCCCTTATTGTAGTAAGTGCACTTCAGGTAGACTTAGACAACCTTTCTAGTAATATGTAACACTTCCACAAGCCTTGATAACAGTTCTGCATGAGACGCTGGGTTATGTGTGTATGTGTGGCATGCTTTTCTCTCTCTCTCTCTCTCTCTCTCTCTCTCTCTCTCTCTCTCTCTGTGTGTGTGTGTGTGTGTGTGTGTGTGTGTGTGTGTGTGTGTGTGTGTGTGTGTGTAGTATTTTTATTGTGCCTGTCTGCAACTCAGTGTCTCCTTTATATGGTGAGTACCAGTCTATCCTTTTCACAATACTGTCAAAATGGGAACAGTGTTACATTTCCTCCAGAGATTCCCGTCTCTTTCTGCCACACCATCTCCATTACATTTTTGTATGGATTGTATTGATCTATTATGATTCTAGCAAGGCACCTCTGGATTCCTTCAACATCTGTTGTCAGTCTATTTCTTAAGATCTCAAAATACTGGAGCTCTAGAACAGGCTTCACTTGCATTTTGTCTGCAGTTCCTTTACAGATGCATCATTCCCTCCCAGTCAGTTTAAATAACACATCTCGCACAAGTTTTTACCTTAGCCAAATGAAGCAGAACCACTCAGGGCAACTGTGCTGCATGTCGCCGCCTTTTATGATAAACACTCAAAATTCTGACCAATTAGAGATATATCCATTCGCAGGCATTGCAACCATCCCTGTCAGGACAGAGTGTCCTTTGGATGTGCTGAAAATGCTAGCTGAACTATCTAAGCAATACAGCCAAATACAGCGTTCCAACCATGTGCTACAATGGTATCACTCTTCTAGCAGGAACAGGCACTCACCCACCACTGACAGTATCTGCTCATATCATAGAAAATTTGAAGCTGCAGCCCAGCAGTGTCAACCACCACAAGGAAAGCACCACCAGAACTCAATAGCAATAGTGGTCAATTTCAAATGGCATAGCTGTCAACTGTGCAGCACAGAGAACTTTACTGTGCTAAAACTCCTCATTGATACATTTGCTGACACCTAAATATATCCCTCCTCTCACTGCCATGATATAATACTGATGGCAGTTGCCTGTAAACTGCAAATGGATTACCTTTTAAAGACATATAGCCACATCAATTTGTATGTCATTGTCAGCTTCAATCTTCATTGTGAATTTGTATGGAGATTCATTGTTGCTGATGTGTGTAAGTAATTGTTGGAGGAGTTTCAAATCCACATCCAGCCATACAGATTTAAGTTTCCATGGTCCTCTCCCCATCCTTGAACCATTCTGAATTTGAGTGACTACTATGATCTTCCTTTGCTACTTCGTTTTTAGAGCAGATTTCTTATTTTTTGGTGCCCTCCCAGGTCTTTGCTTGTTTGAATCTACATCACAGTTGTCTCCTCATGGACACCTATGCCATATGATCAAGAGTTCCATTACATATGCATTGAAGACCTACTTGTAATGTTGTACATTGAGGGAGACATGTAGACCAGCAACAGCAGCTGTTCACTAAATGAAATTAACACAGCTTAGTGGTTAACCTGTCAGATTGTGTCATAGCTATGTCTCAGGTTTCACAGCTCACAATAGTATATAAATTATGCCATTTCCTGAGCTTGAAAAATATTTAACAACAATTTGTGCACAATCATGCACATTCACAGCACCTCACAATAAATTTGCAGAAGGTTCATCCAAACCAGGAAACACAAAGGTGTGGACTGATGCAAAGAAAATATCCTTTGCCAGAATAAAAGCTGCTGTTACATTATTAAGTCATCCTCTTCTTGGCATGCCTCTTGCACTTGTGGTAGACACATTTTCAACCATCACTGGAACTATATTACAACAAAGTGTACCACGTGACTAGCAAGCTTTGGCTTTCTTAAGCAAAAATTTATTATCATCACAAGTAAATTGGTCCACAGACAACTGTGAGCTTCATACAAGCAGTGTGGCATTAAAAACCTTTAGTCACATGCTTGTTGAAGGTAGATATTTCACCCTTATCAGAGACCACAAGCCACTCAGTCTTCACTTTCTGTCAGAAGCCAAATAAAGTATCAACATGAAAGTTGAACTTTGTTGCGCAGTTCATCTCGGATATTCAATAAGACAGTAGTGAGCACAATGTGCCACCATATGCACATGGATGCTGTTGCAAAGAAACTTGACTTCATAACATCTGCCAAAGCTCTAGTAGATGGCAAAAAACTGGAGATATTCCTCAAAGCATCTTCAGGATTACAACTCCAATTTATTCAGTTATCACACTCAGAGGCATCAATATATTGCTGTGTATCGACATTAAAAGCACAACCATTCATCGCAATGGATTCTTGCCAGCAGTAATTTACTGTCTCTGCAGTCTTTCTATCCAGGAGTAAAAGCCACAATACAACTCAAAAAAGGAGATTTGGTTAGCCAAATTTTAAGAAGAACTGTGAAGCTTTTGACAGCCAGTCAGTACTTCCACCCTATGTCCTTATCAACGTCATTGGACCTTTACCACCATAAGAAGAATACCAGTATTACATAACAAGCCTATCAATAACTTTAGCCACAACCTCCTTTTGTGAGTGGACTGCCTGCTTTGGCACACTACTCCTGTCACTACTGATCAGGGCAAACAATTTAACTCACACGTATTTAAAATGCTACTTAGATCACTTTGCATGAACTAAATTTGAATCTGTGCCCACCTCTCTGCTGTTAGCCATATCATTGAATGGCACTGTCACTAAGTAAAGGCTTCACTCAGATTCCATGCCACAGTGTTGGAATGACAGCCTTCCTAGAGGCCTGTTAGATCTCCAAATAGCTTTCAAAGAGAATCTTAGCTCAAAACCAGCTGAATTAGTGTTTGTCCAAACACTATTCTGTTTGAATAATTATTCACTAACATGTTAAACAAAAACACTGAAGCATCAGACTTTGCACAACATCTGTGTTTGCAGATCTGCAAGTTAGTTAGTTACGTGTTCCATTGATCAATAGCACGGAAAACCGTTATGATGTGGAATGTGTCAAATGCACAAGAAATGCGCACAGGAAACAAGTTTTTTTTTCTTTCTTTTTTCTTTTCTTTTTTGTTTACATTATTGTGTTATACCTAAATATTTCTATTATCTATCCCATTCCCTTAAATGGCACAGAATGCATATATTATATCTCCAGATTTATTTACACATATTCAAGAATTCATCTGTGGTATAGAAGGTGTTGTCAAGGAGGTATGATTTCAGTTTGTTCTTGAAACTATTACTGCTGCCTGTCATAGTTTCAAAAACAAATTGAAATCATACCTCCTTGACAACTTGTGCCCAGAAATTTCACAAGAATAAACTATTCAGCGACCATTCATTTTTTATGACTCTAACTATTCAACTCTAACTAATATTTTCAATATAACATGTGAGGGGGGAAAAGCAATTACATAACTTTTTTTCCCTGAACCATGAGAGAATTTTTTGTTCCTTCATAAATATTATAATTGTCAACATAAATATATATTGTTAAACATTACAACAAATGGAGCTCAGCAGTTTTGGTCTGCAATTCTGTCCATCCATTCGCTTGCATTCCTTATTAATAAGAGAAATCTGTGCTCTGTTTTTCCTTTGCTACATGTGAGATTCTTGATAAATGTGAACAAAACAATCTTATAAAAATTGATGTAGCTTGCTTGTTGTGCAGAGTTGAAATTGTTTTTCTGTGGGAGGTTCTGGGTTTGAGGGGATGAGGAAGTGGCTGTACCTATTTGTTTTTGTACCAGATTGGGAGGGTAGTTGAATGCGAAAGCTGTTTTCAGGTTATTGGTGTAATGGTTCAGGGATTCAGGACTGGAGCAGATTCATTTGCCACGAAGACCTAAGCTGTAGGGAAGGTAGAGCCACTTCCTCATCCCCTCAAACCCAGAACCTCCCACAGAAGAACCCCAAAAGTGCCCCACTTGTGACAGGATACATTCCGGGACTGGATCAGACTCTGAATGTGGCTCTACAGCAGAGATACGACTTCCTCAAATCCTGCCCTGAAATGAGATCCATCCTTCATGAAATCCTCCCCACTCCACCAAGAGTGTCTTTCCGCCATCCACCTAACCTTTGCAACCTCTCGGTTCATCCCTATGAAATCCCCAAACCACCTTCCCTACCCTCTGACTCGTACCCTTGTAACTGCCTCCATTGTAAAAACTGTCCCATGCACCCTCCCACCACCACCACATACTCCAGTCCTGTAACCTGGAAGGTGTACACAATCAAAGGCAGAGCCATGTGTGAAAGCACCCACGTGATTTACCAACTGACATGCCTACACTGTGAAGCCTTCTATGTGGGAATGACCAGCAACAAACTGTCCATTCGCATGAACGGACACAGACAGACAGTGTTTGTTGGTAATGAGGATCACCCTATGGCTAAACATGTCGTGGTGCACTGGCCAGCACATCTTGGCACAGTGTTACACCATCTGGGTTATCTGTATACTTCCCACTGACACCAACCTATCAGAACTCTGGAGATGGGAACTTGTCCTTCAATATATTCTCTTCCCGTTACCCACCAGGCCTCAAACTCCACTAATTTCAAGTTGCCGCCCCTCGTACCTCAACTGTCATTCAACAACATCTTTGCCTCTGTACTTCCACCTCAACTGACATCTCTGCTCAACCTCTTTGCATTTACATATGTCTGCCTGTGTCTGTATACAGGGTGTCACAAAAAGGTACGGCCAAACTTTCAGGAAACATTCCTCACACACAAATAAAGAAAAGATGTTTCGTGGACATGTGTCCGGAAACGCTTAATTTCCATGTTAGAGCTCATTTTAGTTTCGCCAGTATGTACTGTACTTCCTCGATTCATCGCCATGATTTCATACGGGATACTCTACCTGTGCTGCTGGAACATGTGCCGTTACAAGAATGACACAACATGTGGTTCATGCACGATGGAGCTCCTGCACATTTCAGTCGAAGTGTTCGTACGCTTCTCAACAACAGATTCGGTGACCGATGGATTGGTAGAGGCGGACCAATGCCATGGTCTCCACGCTCTCCTGACCTCCACCCTCTTGACTTTCATTTATGGGGGCATTTGAAAGCTCTTGTCTGTGCAACCCCAGTACCAAATGTAGAGACTCTTCGTGCTCGTACTGTGGACGGCTGTGATACAATATGCCATTCTCCAGGGCTCCATCAGCACATCAGGGATTCCATGCGACGGAGGCTGGATGCATGTATCCTCGCTAACGGAGGACATTTTGAACTTTTCCTGTAACAAAGTGTTTGAAGTCTCGCTGGTACGTTCTGTTGCTGTGTGTTTCCATTCCATGATTAATATGATTTGAAGAGAAGTAATAAAATGAGCTCTAACATGGAAAGTAAGCGTTTCCGGACACATGTCCACGTAACATATTTTCTTTCTTTGTGTGTGAGGAATGTTTCCTGAAAGTTTGGCCGTACCTTTTTGTAACACCCTGTATGTGCGGATGCATATGTGTGTGTGTGTGTGTGTGTGTGTGTGTGTGTGTGTGTACGTGTACCTGTCCTTTTTGCCCCTTAAGGTAAGTCTTTCCGTTCCCAGGATTGGAATGACTCCTTACCCTCTCCCTTAAAACCCACATGCTTTCGTCTTTCCCTCTCCTTCCCTCTTTCCTGATGAAGCAATCTTGGGTTGCGAAAGCTTGAAATTTGTGTGTGTGTTTGTGTGTTTTTTATTGTGTCTATCAACGTACCAACGCTTTCTTGTTTGGTAAATTACAGCATCTTTGTTTTATATTTGTGTGTGTGTGTGCGTGTGTGTGTGTGTGTGTGTGTGTGTGTGTGTTCGGCAGTCCAATATTGGTGCAGTTCCAGTTTTCTGACAAGTGAGTGCATTTTTAAATGGATATTTTAACATTGCAGCATTCTGTTTGTCCACTTTAAACACCAGACTGATTCACAAGTGGGTAATCAAATGTTTTATTCCATTTATTGACTTAACATAATGCTGTAATTTCTTATGATTTATTGTCTTATTCAAGAGGGAGAGGTTGACTTGCTATTCATCAAAGCAATACGTTTCTTCCCCACATGTTGAGTACATGTTTATTGCTTTTCTCCTAGAACTTTTACCAGAATCTGCCCATAAAACTATTTAGGGCCATACTTTCAGTCCATCCTATAGATCTATGAGTTGATATTAAATTTTCTCTCTCACATTTCAGCTGACCCTCAACAGCTGTTTAATTCTTGGAAAAATAACATACAACTGTCCAACTGAATACTTTATTAAATAAATAGTGTGTCAGTTTTTTTTTCTTTCAGTTCCTGTAAATTCTCTTTCATAGTGTAATAATACTCGTTTTTGTAACATTTACAAACATATTGTTAAACTGAGATGTATCATTGCTGTTTCATTATCTTGTGTTGTTGAAAATTTGTATACATTCTTCTTTGGGTTTCAACCAAAATTCATTTGGTGGCGTACTTTTTGCAATGACTTCATGCAGTATGGTTATATGCAAAGACACTTACATAGAGAGTATCTACCTTGTGGAAGACGACTTAAACATAACTGTTGTCATAAAAACATTGTCAAAAAATGCCTTGGATATCGCAAGGTGTTAGTGAGGTGGAACCGACGGCTCCTCACCAAGGAACAAAGAAATATTCAGTGTAGTACTGCACTCCACTTAGTGAATGAAAGATGATATAGATGCAGAGACCATCCACATCACTCTAACTTTGTTTCCAGATTAGACACTTCCTAGAACCTAGATCTCCATACAACATTATTGTGATGTAACTGTAACTTGGAAGTATTTCAGTGGGCTGCTGCAGGACTGTTACTGTTCATGATATATTTACATGAGCTGGTGGATAGCATTGATAGCTCCATGAGACTGTTCACAGATGATTTTGTTGTATGTAGGTAGGTTACAAAACCTGAAGAAGATAAACACTTCTTGTCAGGATTAGCAATGTCGTTGACTGTACATACATGTAACATACTGTGTGTGTGTGTGTGTGTGTGTGTGTGTGTGTGTGTGTGTGTGTGTGTGTGTGTGTAAATAGGTGGAAAAGCCAATTAGTGGTCAATTACAATATTTGCTATAAACCACTGGAAACGGCCACAACTGTAAAATAACTGGGATAACTATTTGGAGCAACCTAAAGTAGAACAGCCACATAAAACTATTGTAGCAAAAACAGGTGCCAGGCTGAGAATCCTAATGAAGTGTAATTCATCCACAAAGGAGGCATATTCGAACTAATTGTTTGAACAGTTCCCGATCTGTCTCGGATCCTTACAAAGTAGAATTAATGAGGAGGTTACAGAAACTGAAATGAAGAGTGATACATTTTAACATGTTTGATCAGTAAGTGCAAGAGCATTATGGAAATTTTTATCATACTCCAATAGCAGAATATTACATAAAATACTCCAATAGCAGAATACTACATAATAAAACTATATGGTTACATCTCAAACATCTATGATGTATGCATGCAAACTCAAGTAATGAATGAAAATTTGTACCACGGCCAGGTTTGAATCCCAGCCTTGAAACAATTTTCGTTTGTCACTTCAGTCTGCATATGTAAATACTACAAAACAGATTTTGTGCATCATGTAGACGTTTACTGTTAAAATTCCTAGAGCATACATCCCAAGAATAGTGGAGCAGCATGCTGTTCCTTCCCATACATCTCACAGAATAAAACACCTGAAAAACTAGATGTGAGGGCTCGTACAAAGGCTTAACAATGTCATTCTTCCCATGCAATGTTCATGAATGGGATAGCAAAGCCATACAAATGATAGTGGTACCAGAATGCCCTCCACCATATACCATATGGTAGCTTGCAGAGTGTAGATATACATTAAACTTTTGTCTGTGACATACAGTTTGAGGATAAGTGTGAGGGGTTTTTTTCATGACAAGTGGTATCATGAATCAGTTACTATACAGCAGAGATGATGATTCAGAGGATGAATGCTGACTAGAGAAGAATACAAGGAAGGGCTTTTACATGTACATATACACACGTACCCTGCAAACCATTTTGAAGTGCAAAGCAGAATGTAAAATTGTACCACATATTAGTGCTTCTTCTCATTCTAATCACATATCCAGGCCAGAACTTTTGTGTCAATAATGAAAGTTTTAGAAACTGCCTTTTTTCCAAAATATGCATCATTCATTGATTTTTATCACAGCAAAAAGATAATTAATATAGCATACAACAGCAAGTTGTTGGTAAATGGGAAAGCTGCCTATCACAGGAAATGATGCATGATCCACTCAGGACATTCTTCTTCTGCATGAAAACTCACACCACATGCCAGTAATTAATTCCAAGTAATTCACTGTACAACTTTCTTATAGTTCTGGTTTATCTATCCCCAATTAATTCAAACATTTGGGCTTTTAAAAAAGGTGTTACAAGGACAACATTTTTAGTTGTCTCTTGGAGGCCCTCAGCTCCCCTCTCGCCTTTTCTAACAAATGCATCATAAGGGTGCATATCTAGTAGAAAAATGTGTATATTTGTTGAAGGAAACTATATAAAAAACTATGAAATGCTTTTGTAATTTTATATATCACAAAAAATGCAGTTTAGTTTTGAATGAGCCTTGTGTAATCCATGAAAGAAAACAGTACTAAAATACTTTGCACCTGTCATAAGAAAATAAAAATATGCTTTCACTGATATTCTTTTTATGTTACTGACTAACGTGCACTGGTGAAATTTATTTTTCAGGCATATGTACCTGTGGCTCCACATTTTGGGCATTCTGGCCTTGGTTGTACTGCCTCGCCTATTCCCGTCATCTAAGGAGAGGCATGTTGCTGCTTCCAAACCTATTTCCAATGGTGTGGCTGCCAACAAATATGACTGAATTATTGTGTAAGCCTTTTTAAATAGTAATATTGTATATATAACAAACATATGAAGACAGAGAGAGACTCGCAGAAAATACGTGACTTACTGGTGTATATGTTATGCTTGCAAGTAAAAGTTAAAAGATTTTCTTTTAACTTTATTTTAGTCTTTTGATATTGTAAGAGGCAAAATAAATTTAACAGACCCATCTAGTAATGAATGTTGAACTGATATTTGTTAAAAGTTGTCTAGTTTTGTCAAAAACTTTTAGTCATGTGGACTGGGTTTTAAGTTGGACCAAATGTCAATGTTTTAAAAACATGCATTTTAAAATAAAAGTGTAATTCAGTGTTTGCTGAGAGAAATGTTTTTACTATTTGACTGTTAACTGATGGACTGTATATTTTAACAAAATGTTTTAAATGTTATACATTTCATATAATCATATTTTCATGGATGTCATATACAAGATATGAAACCCATCATTGTGAGGATGTATGTATATCTCATGTTGTCACATTGTACTGGTGTTAGTAACAAAGATATATTTTACATTGTCCAATTATCTGGCAATCACAATATGTAACTAATAAACCCTCAAAAGTAAATTTCGATTACTGTTAATCATGTATACATAAAGGCACAAATGCATCAACATGCATGTGTTTAACAGTTATAGGTAGTATCTGTTCAGCTGAGCATCACATTTGTTGGAAATCATTGTAATCACAACTCAGTTTCATTTTCATAATTATCACTGAAACATTTAAAAAGTGTATCTTGCATGTAAACTAAATTTTACGTACTCGCTGTAGAACAATGAGGCTTTTGCAAGTTAATTGTAATTTTGCTTCATGCTGTATAATTCTGTTGCAATATCCAGTGCTTCCCCTATGTATATGTTAATGGCACAACATAGTGTAACCCATATTTACAGGTAACTTCTTAAATGTACTGCTCCAGTACGAATGTTGCGTGATTCAGCGGTAGCCATGTTATTGCCTGGCTACAGCAACACTATTATCTTATCAACCGTGTATGTGTTTGACAACAAATTATTTCAGGCAAAACTTATGTGTACAGATGGTGCAGCACTTTTTGTAT
This sequence comes from Schistocerca cancellata, assembly GCF_023864275.1. Taxonomy (NCBI): domain Eukaryota; kingdom Metazoa; phylum Arthropoda; class Insecta; order Orthoptera; family Acrididae; genus Schistocerca; species Schistocerca cancellata. Next base: position 347,362,317 of record NC_064627.1, on the reverse strand, counting down.
ACAATTTGCATTTAACTGCAACTGCAATTTTTGTAAAGCATATATTCTAGAATGACTGAGAAAACTAATACATGCAATGACATGTTATTTGATCTCTTTATTGCCTCTTTTTGTGCATTTCCTCAGAAAGAGTCAAATAACTATCCCTTATAATAAAGTGTGATGGTGCTACACTGTGTATGTGTGATTATTTTTATTACAGTGTATTAATTTGTTCATATGTATATATGTGTTGCTGTTGCATAAACCAGTGTTTACTGTTGCTTATCTTCTAAAAGTACAGACATCTCCTTGGGTTATTGTCTTAGAGAGCTTCCTTGGGTTATTGCCTTAGAAAGCTGTATAAAGTGCAAGGAATAGCAGCTTTTGTGCTTCATCCAGACAGGAGGCTATGCCAGCAAAAGTGTAGCTCTGACTGTACCATTCTCACTATATTGGCCTGAAATGGGTTCATAAAAGTATGTGGCAAATCGCTGGATGGATGTCAGTATTAGGTTCTATAGGCATATGTAAGCAGCTCTTCATAAGGACAATAACACCAAAACCTTTCCTTTTGAGTGGAACTTTACATCCTAACTGATCCTCCTCCCTTGAAAAAATAAAATTTGATTTCTCATCTACATCTATACTCCGCAAGTCACCATGAGGTGCATAGCAGAAGGTATGTCCCATTGTACCAGTTACTAGGGTTTCTTCCCATTCCATTCACATATGGACCATGGGAAGAATGATTGGCAGAATGCTTCTGTATGTGCAGTATTATTCTAATCTTATCCTCACAATCCCTCTGTGAGTGATACATAGGGGATTGTAGTATATTGCTAGAGTCATCATTTAAAGTTGGTTCTTGAAACTTTAATAGACATTCTCAGAATAGTTTCTTTCTTAGTCTTCCAGTTCATTTCCTTCAGTATCTCTTTGACATTAGCCCATGGATCAAACAAACCTGTGACCATTCATTCCACTCTTCTCTGTGTGTGTTCAGCATCCCCTGTTAGTCCTATGTGGTACAGCTCCCACACACTTGGGCAATATTGTAGAACTGGTCGCACAAGTGATTGCTGCAGATTATAAGATAAATGGGGGACGCTTTTATGAAGATACAGAAGACTTTGGTGATAAGGACATGGACATGCATTAAAGCTTGAAATATAAAGTAAGCACTTCTTATAGTCAAAGTAAGACACTGTAGAGAAGGTTTTTTAATGTGGGCTGGGACTTATTAGCCAGGAAAATGCAGAAAAAAAACAATGCCTCCTCTATGTGGTATGAAGCAATCAGTCCTTTCCATATTGTCGTTTTTCCGTCTTGGACTTGCCACTGTGGATATACATATCAAAATAATTCTTAGTTTTACTCTTGAAAAAGTTTGAATAAGGTTTACAAGGGCTAATCAGAATATAAGTTCCAATGCTATCTGGTGGGGTAGCAAAGTACTTTAAGCACAGCCTGTCTCAGTACAAGTTTGGTGGTGCCAGAGAAGGGTTACTGTACTTTTATTTGTGCTGTAACCATAAATGAAAATGGCTTCTGTCGGCCAAAAACTATGAGTTACTTGCTATGTGTGCAAAACCATGAAAGCTGTAAACATAAATAGTGAACTTTACGTAGTATGTGGAGAGAATATGATGGGTGATAGTGTTGTAAGATATGGTGTCCTTTGTTTTGGGAAGTTCAGAAGAACATCCATAATGAAAAAAGAAGTGAATGACCTGCCATTGTGAAAAATGAACTTATTACTAAGATTAATGACACATTCGGAGTAATGTTTATAGTTACAGAATCAGTTATCATAAGGCTGTGATAGCATCGATGACAACAGGTATTATAACGAATGTCAAGAAAGGTAGGAAAATATACTTTGCTTAGAAAGAGCGACAGGATACAGCATCTGAGCAGTCAACATAAAATATTCAGTACTAAGTATGAAGATGTGGGGCACAAATGGAAGAAATTCAAAACCATCATTCAATATGCCTTAGTCAAGTATGCTACGAGCAAGGTCTTAAGGGATGTGAAAGGCCCACTGTGTTTGTTTAAATATCTGTGTCAGAAAACTACTACATAAACAAAGAGAGCTTCATCACTGGTTCATGAGAAGTCAAAACCTTGCTGTCAAACAAGTGCTGAACAAAACAAAAATGAGAGAAGTGTTCAATGACTTTGAAAGTAAAATTTTATTGACCATGCTGTGTCAAAACCTTAAGAGGTTATGTTCTTAAGTAAAATCAGTAAGGTTCAAAATCACCTACCGTATTTACTCGAATCTAAGCCGCACTCGAATCTAAGCCGCACCTTAAAAATGAGACTCGAAATCGAGGAAAAAAAATTTTCCCTAATCTAAGCCGCACCTGAAATTTGAGACTCGAAATTCAAGGGGAGATAAAAGTTTTAGGCCGCACCTTCAAATCGAAACAAAGTTGGTCCATTATAATACGAGACACAATTTAGGTCGAATGAATGATGATACAGCTACAGTAGTTTGGTTCGAGTTGTAAGCTTAGCAGTTAAGTTTTACCAGGTAGCCATTGCTATGCGTCAGGCGCTCCGTCCGTATTTATACGGGTACCCTTCCTTTTTCACGTGCTTCGTCTGGTTTGAATTGATTGCTTATTTTTCTTTGATCTGATAAGTGCCGTTATGTGTTTACGTCACTCTAAGCTGAAAATGCATTACTGTACTGTGTCATGCATTGTTTGTCGCATTCTGATAATGAGTGTTTATGGCCTGTCGCCGCTCGCGGCATGGCTTGCTCTTGTGCGCGGTTAATTACACTGCTGCTTTATTTGATAATGATCAACAAGAACCAAATAATAGACTGCATATGATGGAAGATGTTCTGAACGAGAGTTTAGCGAACATTTTTCTCCGTTTGAAAATCTTTGCAGACGCCTCTTTAGTACATTATATTCTGCACAGAAATTAAGAGTCATCTTAGATTTAAAAATCTAGTCAATTGCCGTGCTTCATTTCTGACTGTATCACTATTAGGCATAAGAATAATACGAATATAAACATGACATGATATGTGTATTCTTCCGCGTTTGCTGTTGTCTTGCTCTAGTTTCGTAGTTTATTAGGCAGACCAGATTTAAATGAGACAGCAGCAAACACGAAAGAATACATGGCAAAATGTTTATATTCGTATTATTCTTATGGTGAAGAGAATACTGCATGTGATTCACAATTCATAAAAGTTCCTAGTAGCAACCATCTCTTCTCACAGGTAGGAAAAAATTCAGGACGTAGAGTTTCCCATATTGACAAACATCCCAAACAGTCTTGCCAGTCGGATTTTCGTAGTACATTGAAATGCTGCTAGAAGATGAACAATACGAAATTTCTATTTACTTCGTTGGATAATGTATGAAAGTGCAATGGTCGAAACTTGGGGCGGAGAAAAAAAGCTCATTTTCCACCTTTTTTTTTAAATTTATTTACTGACGAAGAGGTTTTGGCGCCAGTATTTATCTTTGTGCCTGCAAAACAAGCCTGTTGTAGCGCTACATATATTCGAGAAGTTAGTTGTGGCAGCACCTACCAACATTTTTCAGAACTTCCGCTTACTTTGCACTCGATTCTAAGCCGCAGGCGGTTTTTTGGATTACAAAAACCAGAAAAAAAGTGCGGCTTAGATCCAAGTAAATACGGTATTCAATCACTCGGTGACCATAATGGCACTGTAATGGAAACTGACAGAGAAGACTGAAATATGCAAATTGGTCTTCTCAAATTGTTTCACCGTAGAAGATTGTAACATGGTCCCTCATCTCAAACATTGTACAGATTCGAAAACGCCAGATAATGAGATCAAAAAATAAATACAATGGCTTGGTAGTGGAGAGGCATAGAGACCAGATGAGATACCTGTAAGATTTTACACAGATTATGCAAAAGAAACTGCTCACCTTCTAGCAAAGGTGCTGGAGCAATGAAGAGTACCTAGCAACTGGAAAAAAAGTTCTCATCATTCCCATTTTCAAGAAGGGCCGTAGGAGAGATCCGCTTAATTATAGGCCTGTATCACTGATGTCAGTCTGTGTAGAATTGTGGAACATGTTTTATACTTATGTATTATGTTTTTGGAGAACTAATATCTCCTCTGTAAAAATCAACATGGATTTCATGGAGAGAGATCTTGTGAAACTCAGCTCATTCTGTTCCTACATGAGATACAAAGTGCTGCAAGAATCAGTCCTCAAGTTCAAGTCATGTTCCTTGGCTTCAGGAAGGCATTTGACACTGACCCACAATGCTGTTTAGTGAAAAAAAAAAAATGCAAGCTTACTGAGTATCAGATTAGATTCGTGACTGGGTTCAAGACTTCCTTGTGGATAGAACTCAACAAATTGCTCTTAACACAACAAAACTGACAGATGTAAAGGTGATTTTGGGGGACCCTAAGAAAGTGTGATAGGATCATTATTGTTTAAATTGTATATAAGTGACTTAGTACAATACTTTACAGGTCTTCAAGACTGTTTGCAGTTGATGTGGTTATCTATAAGAAGTAGCAATACCAGAAAACAGTAACTGTTTGTAGAAGAGCTTACAGAGGATTGTTGAATGCTGCAGGGGCTGGTAGTTGACCCTCAAGGTAAATAAATGTAAAATATTGTCCATAATGGCAAAACAAATCCACTACTGTGCAATTACACTATTGATGACAAATTGATGGAACAGCCTTTAGCGGAATGGCCACGTAATACAAAGAGGAGTAAAAGCAGCAAGACTGAGATTCGTAGGAAGAATCTTAAGGAAATATAATTCATCCAATAAGGAAGTTGCTTACAAGGCACTTGTTTGACTGATTCTTGAGTACTGTTCATCAGCCTGGGATCCTTACCAGGTAGGACTGATAGGAGGAGGGGGGGGGGGGGTGAGAGAGGAAGGATCCAATGAAGAGTGGAGCTTATTGTAACAGGATTGTTTACTTGGTGCAAGAGAGCATTACAGAGATGCTCAGCAAACTCAAATGGCAGACACTACAAGACACTTGTTGTGCATGACAGAGAGATGTATTATTGTTATTTTGGGATGTTCTTTCCGAGAAGGCTGGAGATAACACAGTTAATAAAATGTTCCGGGCTATTATGCTGTGGTGAAATGGATTTCACCTTTAAACCCAACATTTCATCCTTATCTGTGGAGGACATTTTTAAGGAGGATCATAGCTCCTCTGAATATGATTCTCACCCTGGCTCACTACTGACTGCAGCAAAATTCCACTTCCGCCAGCTTCTGCGCAATGGTGTGATGTCAGATTTTTTGAATACGCGAGCACAATTGGTCATTGTTGACTGCTGTTCCCTGATGCTGCTTTCATCCCACAGTGGAAGACTGGTACAAGTCTTCTTCAGCACCAGAATCCAAATGTCATTCAATTTCACGCCCTTCTCCTTCCTATTGAAATTTCTGGGTTGTTTTATAACCTCTACGGCCTCTCTGTACAGCCTTTCATGGTATCCGCTTGTGGCTGCCAATACTTCAGTTCTATCAAAATGAATATGGTTGTCTCCTGGCTGCAAAGAATTGTTTCGCAACAGCTGATCTGTCAATCTCCCTCTTTTGCAATTGCCCTTGTGCTCTTCTAGTAGTTTTTTGACAGTTATTTTTGTAGTTCCCACACACAACCTCCCACAAACTACATGGAATCCTATAAATTCCAGTTTTTTCAGCGGTTGGGAAGGATCCTCGCCCGATTTTCAGTGGTCTTCTATCTTGTGTTTGGGTGTGTAAATTACCGCTATGTTCTGCTTTTTCAAGATTTTTCCTTTGCGGTCAGTCAAGACCTTAATGAATGGTAGGAAAACTTTTGATTTTACTGGCACTTGAGCATCACTGTGATTTCTGTGTGGTTGTCTTGATGCTCTTTTCACTTCAGCAAATGAATAACCATTCTTGAGTAATGCATTGATGAGATGTTTTAATTCTGCATCAAGTTGCTCTGGCTCACAGATTTTCCTTGCTCTATCTACCGAACTTTTTATGATGCCTCACTTTTGTTATGGGTGGTGGTTCGAATCCCAGTATAGATAATCATCTGTGTGCATGGGTTTTTGGTAAACCATGTGGCCCAAACTACCATCTTCTTTCTTGTAAACTGGTACATCAAGAAAATTTAATCTTCCACCTGCCTCCTCCTCCAAGGTGAACTGACTCTTCGGATTGACCCTGTTCAGATGTTTGTGAAAACTATCCAGTTCCTCCCTGCCATGCAGGCACAAAACAAATGTGTCATCTACGTAATGGAACCAAATATTCAGTTTCTTGTTCGCAGTTTCAATGCATGCTCCTCGAAGATTTCCATAAAGAAATACACTATAACCAGGTTAAGAGGCTCCCTACAGCAACACCATCCATCTGCTCATAGAACTCCTGCTTCCATTTGAAGTATGTGGTGGTGAGGCAATATTTAAACAGTTCTGCAACATCGGGAGGAAAAATCCAATTCAGCTTTTGCAACACTTCACTGAGTGGAACCTTAGTCAATAGTGACACCACATCAAAACTAACTAATATGTTCTGTGGCTGCATCACTAATGCATTTAATTTACTGACAAAATGTGTCAAATTCTTGATACACAAATCCAATCGGCCCACATACAGTCGTAATAATGTTCTCAATAAGTTGGCAATCAAATTGGTGGGCGAACGAAGAGCACTCACTATGGGCCTTAGAGGAACAAGTTCTTTGTGCACCTTCAGCAATCCATAATGTCTTGGTGCTAGCGCTACTGAATTGAACAGACTTTTCTGAATGTTCTGTTCATTAGACTGCATAACAGTTCTAAGAATTTTGTCAGTGGGCTCTTAACTTAATTTCCAAATGTTTGTGGATCCAATAAGTCATTAACCTTACTATTATAGTCGGTCACATTCAAAGCAACCATTGCATGTCCCTTGTCAATGGGGAGAATGATAACACTATCATCCTCATTCAGGTGTTTTATGGCATTCCTCTCACCCGCAGTTAAATTACTTTTTGGAGGCTTTGCACAAGGCAATACTCTTACAGTTTCTATACGGATTTCTTCAGCTGTAAACTTGTCCACACTATGAATGCCTACTTCTTCACTGGCTGTTATTTCTTCTGTGGGCACAACTCATGGGCTAATGGCAAAATTTCCATCCTTGGCAAGCACAGCTCTCTCATTGTCAGATAACAAACATCTGGATAAATTGATAACTGGAAATGTCTAAATGGTGGATCATCTTATTAGGCTGCAAGTTATCAAATTTCTTCTTCTGTCTATTAGACTTCGTCAACATACGCTTCCTAATAGTATCATGCAACAGTCTGTCAATTTTCTCACAGTCACCAGTACACAATGTATTGTTGATAGTAATATGGAGAGACATTACCTTACAGTCTGTGCTTTCCAGGTCCCAGAAGGTCTGTTGAACCTGCTAATGTAGTAAAGCCTCTTCCACACGTTTGAAAATCTGCTGCACCTTGGCCGAGCTGCATAGTCGCTTAATCCTCAAAAACTTTAGAATAACACTGAGTGCTCTGCAACAAGGCAGAAGTGTGAGGGAACACAAAAGCTGCACAGTCTTCTTCTGGAGACCTTCCATGTGTTGCACATTTCTTGACATTGGATACCATGAAAGGCTGTAGAGAGAGGTCATAGGGATTATAAAACACCCCAGGAATTTCAATAGGAAGGAAGGAGGGCTCAAAACTGAATGATATTTGGATTCTGGTTCTGAAGAAGATGTTTATCAGTCTTCCACCATGGGACAATAGCAAAAGCGGACAACGGCCGTCGACAATGGCCAATTGCGCTCGCGTATTCAAAACATGTTATGTCATGCCACTGCACGGAAGTGGAAATTTGGTGTAGTTAGAAGTGGGCCGGAGTGTGAATCAGACATTCAAAAAAACTATGATCCCTCTTGAAAAGTCCTCCACAGATGGGGATGAAATGTCCGATTTTAAGGTGAAACCCATTTGACCACGGTGTAATAGCCCAGAACATTTTATTAACTGTGAGATTTCCGGCCATGAAAGTTTACAGTTAGACCCCTCTATGGGGAGGAGACGTCAAGAAATGTGCAATGCACGGAAGGTCTCCAGAAGAAGAGAGTGCAGCTTCTGTGTTCCCTCACTTTTCTGTTTCATTTGCAGAGTGGTCAGTGTTATTCTGAAGTTTTTCAAAAGATTACGTGACTATGCAGCCTGGCCAGACTGCAGTGGATTTTCAGATGGGTGGAAGAGGCTTTACTATGAGAGGTCTGTGCTTGCCAAGGGTGGAAATTTTGCCATTAGCCCACGAAGTGTGCCTATGGAAGAAATAATAGAGTAAAAGCAGGCTTTTGTAGTGTGGACAAAAAGTTACAGCTAAAGAAATCCATATAGAAGCTGCAACAGTATTATCTTGAGCAAAGCCTCCAAACAGTAATTTAACTGTGGGTGAGAGGAAAGCCATAAAAGGCCATGGAGATTATAAAACACCCAAGGAATTTCACCTGTTTCCAAAGAAAAGGTATATGCTTACTGCAGTGTGAAGATGATTACAAGTTAAGAGTGTGTAAAAACATTGTTTCATCCACAGGTGCCAGAATTCTACAATGAAGGCACTGAAAAACTCATTCCTCAATATGACAAGTGCCTTTATGTAATGGGTAATTATGTACAAAAAATAGCAAACCGTTTTAGCTCTAAGTTGCATTTAACAAAAAGCTTCTTGATGTACTGGGACTTTTTTTATTACATTAATGGTATTCAATTCCGAGTCTATTCACTATAAATTCACTGCAACATTACCATCAACTCTTTGTGGTACTCAAAACAAAGACCACTAAGGCAAAGAAATTGAATGTTGACCTATTCATTAACAAACAATTTAATGCAAGGGCTCTGGACTAATTGCATTAAGAATGACAAAGACTGACAGCTAAATGATGATATAAACTGGAGACTCGAGAGTTCTGTTAGTACATAATTAAAATGCAAACTGGTGATGCTGACCCTTAAAATGGAGACTCAGAAAAACTCAAGTGAGGGCTCGGACTACTGTAAGCAAACCTTTACCAACATTCAAACTCTTCACGTTTTGGCTGGTTAATATGCCTTGGGTAGGACTGTTGCAGGCTTTCCTGCTATTTTCAAGTTCCTGAGATGTCAGTACTGTGGTCCAAGTGAAGCAGTATTATTGGGAGTCATGTACTGATACAACTGTGACAATGTATTTAGATCATAGACCAGGCAATGTATTTAGTTCATAGACCATGTCCAGTTACTTCTGCACCCAAAACTTACTACACCAAGTGTGAGTACATAAACTCACTGGACAAAATAATTAGTCATTATAAATGAAACAGCCTCAGGCTGCAAGATGGTTTTACAACTTTTTTATTAAATGATCAGTTTTGAGAATTCCATTCCCATCTCCAGGTGCACCATTGCACATAACAAAAAATTTCCAAAAATCACATGACAGTGCATATACAACACAGTAGTATTTCTCAGAAGGAATAAGGTACAAGTTACCAAGCTATCAGATATAAGGTCATGGAATTAAAATTACTCATAGTCCAGACAAAATAATAAATTAATAATATTTCTGTCTTTGGAATGTAAATGTCATTACATATTATTAGTAACCAGTTTACAGTTCTGTTAAAACCAGTTATAGTGGGAGTGTGTAACCACTATCTACAAGCATAACATAAAATTTATGATCTTGTCAGCAAACCTCTATACTGATTGTGAGTGGGTATTAATCTGAAAGAACACTGAAATATAATGAAAACTATTTGTGGACTACGTAGCCAAAGTGTGAAATTAGTGATGTGTACCTGTAATAATGTCATATGATAAAACAGAATTTACTAAAATCACTACTTTTGTCTTGTTTGACTAATGGAGTCATACTGCATAGGCACAGAAGAAAATATTAATTATGTGTTGACCATGTGGTAACTATTTTTTCATTTAAAATTGAAGAACATTTACTTTGGGAAAAACATAATCCATTTATCTAAATGAAAAACATTATGATAAAACTGAATGAACATTATTCTGGAAGGTCACTGAGACAGAATAAAATTCTATTCTGTGTCCCCTTGGTGATATAGCCACGTGCAAAAAAGTACGTGATTGTGAGAACATCAAAGATAGAATGAGAGATACTAAAATAATACATATACAATAACCCAACACTTTTCATAAAATAAATGTCTCCAGTTTTTAAGCCTGATGATCACAAAATCAGGTTAAAGTCTCATGCTCAAGTGAGAATATACATGATATTGCAATTGCTCATAGCCAAGACCAAATATTAACTTAATAACATTTCTTATCTCTTGGAATGTTACTGTCATTACATAATTTTCCTACCCAATTAACAGCTGAATTAAAATCAGTTATAGTGGAAATATCTAAGCATTTTCTACAGGTAGTAAACATTTATCATGACGACAACAAACACCATATTCCATACAGGTGAATATTAATCTGAGGTAAAATACAATCTTATTTTACGCCCCTGGGCTAAATAGAACATGAAGTAGGAGAATGTTCACCAACAAGATGTCATAAAAAAAATAGACGTTCCTAAAATCATTAGATTTATCTTGTTCGCCCCATCATGTAATTATTCATACTCCTAGAAAAATATATACAACAGTAAATTTCTTACATGTTACATATCATCGTGATGCTGATAACCAACTTTTTGTTTACAATCAAGGATCATTAAGAGTGGGGATATCACCTCTAAAAGATTACCATTTTTGTAACTGGAAACCACTACAATAAAACTAAATGAGCAACATTCTGCAAAGGCACCCAGATATAATAAAACAGTGGAAAAATGTTCTTATCAGAGTACAAAAATGATGATACATACCTCTTTGAAACAACCTGACAGAAAAGTGGGGAACCAGCTGCTTCAATCCTCATTCTGCCTTCATCACCAAAAATTTTGGTACCCAATTAACAGTTAAATTAAAATAAGTTATAGTGGAAGTATCTAAGCACTTTCAACATAAAACATTCTAAATCCTTTTACCCAGTCTCTGTTTGTAGTTAAGTATTCATACATTGCTGCACCCTTGGTCTAGCGGTAGCATCTTTGATTAGTAATCAAAACACCATCAGTTCCAGGTTTGAAACTCGCCACCACTCAGATTTTGAAGAAAAAATCCTAAGCAAAGACAGATGAAGACTTCTGGCGTAAGAAGTCACCCTCTTTTTGCCAATGATGTTGTCAAAGAGGATGGAGGAGGAGACAGAGGTTCAGGGCATTCTCTTGTCCTTGGGGTGGGAAACTGCCCCAAAAGATGGTGGAATCAGCAATAATCAAGTACAAGGATGCAGAAAACAATGGAAACCACTGCATTAAAGACACATAATGTGTATCCACTGGACATGTGGCCTTTAACTGAAAAAGTGTCATCATGATCTCTCAATTGGCAATGGATTCTAGTACTCTATTCAGATCTCTGGGAGGGGACTGCAAAGGGGGAGGTGGCCATGAGAAAAAGAATGAATAACCAATGATAGGGTAACATTCTATGAGTTGGCCGGAACATGTAATGTCAGAAGCCTGAACATGGTAGGGAAGCTAGAAAATCTGAAAAGGGAAATGCAAAGGCTCAATATAGATGTAGTAGGGTTCAGTGAAATCAAATGGAAGGAAGACAAGGATTTCTGGTCAGACTGGTATAGGGTAATATCAACAGCAGCAGAAAATGGTAAATGGGAGTAGGATTCATTATGAATACGAAGGTAGGGCACAGAGTGTATTACTGTGAACAGTTCAGTGATAGGATTGCTCTTATCAGAATTGACACCAAACCAACATCGAAACCAATAGTCCTGGTATACAAGCCAATGTCATAAGCTGAAGATGAAGACATAGTATATGACGATACAGAAAGGGAAATATAGTGCATAAAGGGAGATGAAACTCTAATAGTCAGAGGGACTGGAATGCAGTTGTAGGGGAAGGAGTAGAAGGAAAGGTTACAGGAGAATATGGGCTTGGGACAAGGAATGAGAGAGGAGAAAGATTAATTTTCTGTAATAAATTTCAGCTAGTAATTGTGAATACTTATTCAAGAATCATAACAGGAGGAACTACACTTGAAAAGCCTGGGTGATATGAGAAGATTTAAGCTATATTACATTGTGGTCAGGCAGAGATTCAGAAATAATATCCTGGATTGTAAGGTGTACCCAGGAGCAGGAATAGACGTAGATCACAACATAGCAGTGATGAAAAGTAGGCAAAGTTTAAGAGATTAGTCAGGAAGAATCAATATGCAAAGAAGTGGGGTACATAAGCACTAAGGAATGGTAAGATATGCTTGAGGTTTTCTAAAGCTATAGATACAGCAGTAAGTAACAGCTCAGTATGCAGTACAGTTGAAGAGCAGTGGACATCTCAAAATAGGCCAGTCACCGAAGTTGGAAAGAAAAATATAGGTACAAAGGAGATAACTGTGAAGAAACCGTGGGTAACAGAAGAATTACTTCAATTGATCCATGAAAGAAGAAAGTACAAAAATGTTCAGGGAAATTCAGCAATACAGACATACAAGTCGCTGAGGAATGAAATAAATAGGAATTGCAGGGAACCTAAGACAAAAGGGCTACATGAAAAATATGACAAAATCAAAAAAAGGAATGATTGTTGTAAGGACTGACTCAGCATATAATAAAGTTAAAAAAAGTGTTCGCTAAAATTAAAAGCAAAGGTTGTAACATTAAGAGTGCAATGGGAATTCCACTGTTAAACACAGAGAAGAGAGCAGATAGGAGGAAAGAGTACATTGTAGACCTCCATGAGGGAGAAATGTAATTGAAGAATAAACAGGAGTCATCGCACAAACAGCTTAACAGCTCATGCATCCAAATTGCCAGTGTGGGAGGGTCTAGATCCCTCCCCCCCCCCCCCCCCCCAAAAAAAAACCTGAGTACGGTTTCCACTCACTTGTATTTCTCATTTCAACTGTCTCCTCTCTCATTTGCTCTCGCTGCTTCTATCTCCATCCATCTCTCTTTTCTCTTTTAGTATCATTGTCTCTCACTGACCATCAGTATCTCCTCTTCTCTCTTTGGCTCCCACTGCTATTGTCTTCATGCATCTCTCTTTCTCTTTTACTGCCAGTTTCTCTCTTCCACCATCAGTGTCTCCTCTCTCTTTCCCCCCCACCGGCACTGTCTCCTCTTTCTACCACCGTCTCTCTGCTACTATCTTTCAGCACAAAAAAGTGTAAATAGGCCTATGTTTGCACGCCAAAATTTTTGATGAGGATGGCAGAATGATGTTTGAGACAGGTTCTTTTAAAGAGGAACAAATTATTTCAATACACGATCATTTCGAGTCCTGGGGACTCATCGGCAGTTGCTTTAAGTCTGCATGTATGGTGCTGTATTAAAAAGTGGCACATTGTGAATACAAGTTTACAAAACTATGGCATATCGAATGATTACTTACTGTTTCCTGTAGTGGAAACACGATTTTGAGGCACAGTGTAAGTAAACATGTTCATACATATAATTATTTATGTATGCGCATATATGCACATAAACATGTTTACTCACACTGGGTTTCAAAAAATGGTTCAAATGGCTCTGAGCACTATGGGACTTAATTTCTGAGGTCATCAGTCCCCTAGAACTTAGAACTACTTAAACCTAACGAACCCAAGGACATCACACACATCCATGCCCGAGGCAGGATTCGAACCTGCGACCGTAGCAGTCGCGCGGTTCCAGACTCTAGCGCCTAGAACCGCTCGGCACACTGGGCTTCAAAACCATGTATCTGCTACTGCAAACAGTAAGGTGATTTGTCTTGTTTTCGCAATTTTTTCGCTTTGTAATATACCGTTGTAAGCTTACCAGGACAAGAATTAACCTAAAGCTGAGAAAAGAAAAACAAAATAATGATGCTGACTCTTTAAGCACCTGAGCTCAAAGTGCATCGTGCATTGAAATAAATTCACGATTGTGACTGCAGCCGATTGTTCTTTATTTTACGAAAGTAATATAGTCACCGAACAAACACTGACAACTGTATATAAAATGAAGTAAAATACTTATTTGATAATCTGGTAACTTTACTCTGTTGTACAACGAATTTAAAATTCGAATTTTATGTATTGCCTCACTGCTAACAATAAACAGCACCGTCTTCTAATACAAGGTTAATTATCGCTGAACAAAATAATTTTAAAATTGGATTGAATAACATAAAGTTGAACGGATTCGTACCTTTTTTATATTAGCTATCTTTCTCGTACTTAAACTGACGACTTATCGGAAACCAAGTCAGAATTTCTACAGCACATAGAAGCATCAAGCATCACACGTTCCTCAGTTCAGTCTCAAATTTATTGAAGTACCTTTCATTTCATTAAAATTCCCTGAGTGATCCAGAAATTTTTTGAAATTATTATTTCAACAGTCAACTTAAAATTATAACAACCAAATTTGTTTATGAAACAAAACAGGATATACGGATACTTCAAATACTTTGAGCTACAGTTTTGGGATCTTATCGTTGATTCGCGCATTAACTTCATGTCTACTTCTAATGTATGCGACTTCATGAATGACTGTACAAATATACATACAGCAACGACACTCTCTAGAGTTGTTACCGTTTGACAGCTTAAGTGACACTAGCGCTCCAAATGGTGAGAAAACAGTCAGTCACATACATCGTAAGTATAATGTTCATTTTTAATTAATTTCTACTTAATTAAAGAATTTGTTGTTGTACGTATGCGGTCGATGCGTTATTACATTACCACTGTACATGAATTATAGTGAACTATTTGTAAAAACAGCGGAATCACACAGATTCAATGACATAAGCTACAACCCATTCATGAAGAAATACTTTTGAATGTGTGTGTATATGCAGCTTATTCCGCTGAAAACAAGATAATATAAACTGTCATTTCACGCACGAGAAGCATATATTTCTGTTGTTATTATCACAGGTACTTTCGTTGACACTTAATATTTTGTGGAATCTAATGATTCGCCCATTCTTATACTTGATTTACTACTACACGAATATTTTTGAAAAAAGTAATTTTTTTACCGCCCCCATGAATCATGGACCTTGCCGTTGGTGTGGAGGCTTGCGTGCCTCAGCGATACAGATGGCCGTACCGTAGGTGCAACCACAACGAAGAGGTATCTGTTGAGAGACCAGACAAACGTGTGGTTCCTGAAGAGGGGCAGCAGCCTTTTCAGTAGTTGCAGGGGCAACAGTCTGGATGATTGACTGATCTGGCCTTGCAACACTAACCAAAACGCCCTTGCCGTTCTGGTACTGCGAACGGCTGAAAGCAAGGGGAAACTACAGCCGTAATTTTTCCCGAGGGCATGCAGCTTTACTGTATGGTTAAATGATGATGGCGTCCTCTTGGGTAAAATATTCTGGAGGTAAAATAGTCCCCCATTCGGACCTCCGGGCGGGGACTACTCAGGAGGACGTTGTTATCAGGAGAAAGAAAATTGGCGTTCTACGGATCGGAGCGTGGAATGTCTGATCCCTTAATCAGGCAGGTAGGTTAGAAAATTAAAAAAGGGAAATGGATAGGTTGAAGTTAGATATAGTGGGAATTAGTGAAGTTCGGTGGTAGGAGGATCAAGACTTTTGGTCAGGTGAATACAGGGTTATAAATACAAAATCAAATAGGGGTAATGCAGGAGTAGGTTTAATAATGAATAAAAAAAATAGGAGTGCGGGTAAGCTACTACCAACAGCATAGTGAACGCATTATTGTGGCCAAGATAGACACGAAGCCCATGCCTGCTACAGTAGTACAAGTTTATATGCCAACTAGCACTGCAGATGATGAAGAAATTGATGAAATGTATGACGAGATAAAATAAATTATTCAGGTAGTGAAGGGAGACGAAATTTGGTAGTCATGGGTGACTGGAATTCGAGAGTAGGAAAGGGGAAAGAAGGTAACATAGTGGGTGAATATGGATTGGGGGAGAGAAATGAAAGAGGAAGCCGTCTGTTAGAATTTTTCACAGAGCATAACTTAATCATAGCCAACACTTGGTTCACGAATCATAAAAGAAGGTTGTATACATGGGAGAATCCTGGAGATACTAGAAGGTATCAGATAGATTATATAACGGTAAGACAGAGATTTAGGAACCAGGTTTTAAATTGTAAGACATTTCCAGGGGCGGATGTGGACTCTGACCACAATCTATTGGTTATGAACTGTAGATTAAAACTGAAGAAACTGCAAGAAGGTGGGAATTTGCTCTTATATAACCTGAAACGTTCTAGCAACTCCAGGTCTCTTCCTTGTACAATATGCAAGCCTTTCATAAATATTAAACTAAGTGTTTCCATTGATCTTATTGTGCTCTACACAAAATTATACCACAAGGTTCCCCTTACATTTCTTTCCATCAGTCCATTTTCTACTAGTTTCTCTAACTTTTCCTACCATCGCATTGCAGTTGCCCAATACAATTTTTGCGCTCCGTTTAGAAACTGAATACCAGTAATTGCTTTGACATATACTTCTTTTTCTGGTGTCTTTGTCCTGCATCGGTGCAAGGTCAGCGTCGTAATTAACGGATGTGGCATGGTTTGTTTAACGGGCGGCCAGATATCCTGCCTGTCATTGCTACGTTACCACCCGGGATGTAATATTAGTATTCCAAACGCCTGCGCGTAGGGTTATTCATGTGAAAGTGGAAGACAGTTTTCTAAATGTTCGTGAATTGGTTCGTGAATTGTGGCAGGATGTGGGTACCAGCTGGGTATAAACATAGTGGGATGTGAGAAACCACCCAAAATTACATGCAGGCAAGACGCCACACCAACCCTCGTCATTAACCCGCGGGCGGATTCGATCTACGGCCGGCGCACATCTCCGTCCTAGCAGTGGCGCTTTAACGTACACGGCTATCCGAAGAGGTCAGTGAGTTCTTTTATACAGGTGGTTACAATTAAACTATAGCTATTCACAGAGGTCCAGTGTGGGTTGAAAATTGTATGGCAGCAAAACTTTGCCGATATTCTAATTCGTTAATACAGAATCGACTTACGCTGAAAAAAAAAAGTTCCAATTTCTGGCCACAGGTACAAATCTGGCGCTCTTAAGGCAAAAAGGGCGTATAGAAATGTAAACGTAACTCCAACAGTTCTTGGAGTATTATTTTTGCAATGTACAGAAATGTTTCCGTATGTAATGGATTGGGAACTGGACGTGGCACAAAAGGTCGAAAAAGTGAGAAAACCATTGTTATTTACTGCCGCTTACACAATTTGTTCAATATGAGCACCAAAAACATCGATGGGATACTGTACAGCACGAGGCCCACGAGAAAGACAGGCCGCGGCGCTTAAGTCACGAAGGTAGGCTTGAACTCGCTCGCTCGTTCAGCTCAGCAGACAAAATGCGTTTCTAGACCTGTTAACTCGCAGCTGGGCGTGCATGTACTAGCGATAATTGCACCTTCTACTGGTATCTGCTATTATGGAGTCTTAATGATCAACAGTACAACAACAACAACAACAAAATGGCTCTAAGCACTATGGGACTTAACATCTGACGTCATCAGTCCCCTAGACTTAGAACTACTTAAACCTAACTAACCTAAGGACACCACACACATCCATGCCCGAGGCAGGATTCGAACCTGCCACCGCAGCACCAGCACTCGATATAAATTGTATAATGGTTTGTTTATAGCATTTAGTCTCTTCTGTTTAACAGGTCTTGTTTCATACAAGAATTATGATTATGACTGTATTGTACCCCAGTACAGCCGTAACAAATTATAAGCAGATCCATGGACTTCTGATCATTGTAGGACTAATAACAGTAAGACTCCATAATAGCGGATGCGCACATAATGGGGTGAAATAGAAGAAATGTTTTATGAAATAATTCATTATTAAAGCATTTTTAAAGTTAAATCTATGAACATTTGAACTGGCTTCTCGGTTACATAAAAAACTACTGGTTTCACTGCTTTTACAGTTTCATCCCTTATGGGAGTGAAATAAAGGATGAAAGTTTTTATGAATTCTTATGGACTTATTTAATTGTGCAAGCATTTTTAAGCTAAATCGATTACAATTTGTGTTTGGCTTCTCTGTTAGAAATAAAAAAAAATGCGTTTCATTGCATTTGGAAATTTCACCTCTAATGGAATGAGACAGGGTGTGAAATGTTTGATGAAAATACACTCCTGGAAATTGAAATAAGAACACCGTGAATTCATTGTCCCAGGAAGGGGAAACTTTATTGACACATCCCTGGGGTCAGATACATCACATGATCACACTGACAGAACCACAGGCACATAGACACAGGCAACAGAGCATGCACAATGTCGGCACTAGTACAGTCTATATCCACCTTTCGCAGCAATGCAGGCTGCTATTCTCCCATGGAGACGATCGTAGAGATGCTGGATGTAGTCCTGTGGAACGGCTTGCCATGCCATTTCCACCTGGCGCCTCAGTTGGACCAGCGTTCGTGTTGGACGTGCAGACCGCGTGAGACGACGCTTCATCCAGTCCCAAACATGCTCAATGGGGGACAGATCCGGAGATCTTGCTGGCCAGGGTAGTTGACTTACACCTTCTAGAGCACGTTGGGTGGCACGGGATACATGCGGACGTGCATTGTCCTGTTGGAACAGCAAGTTCCCTTGCCGGTCTAGGAATGGTAGAACGATGGGTTCGATGACGGTTTGGATGTACCGTGCACTATTCAGTGTCCCCTCGACGATCACCAGTGGTGTACGGCCAGTGTAGGAGATCGCTCCCCACACCATGATGCCGGGTGTTGGCCCTGTGTGCCTCGGTCGTATGCAGTCCTGATTGTGGCGCTCACCTGCACGGCGCCAAACACGCATACGACCATCATTGGCACCAAGGCAGAAGCGACTCTCATCGCTGAAGACGACACGTCTCCATTCGTCCCTCCATTCACGCCTGTCGCGACACCACTGGAGGCGGGCTGCACGATGTTGGGGCGTGAGCGGAAGACGGCCTAACGGTGTGCGGGACCGTAGCCCAGCTTCATGGAGACGGTTGCGAATAGTCCTCGCCGATACCCCAGGAGCAACAGTGTCCCTAATTTGCTGGGAAGTGGCGGTGCGGTCCCCTACGGCACTGCGTAGGATCCTACGGTCTTGGCGTGCATCCGTGCGTCGCTGCGGTCCGGTCCCAGGTCGACGGGCACGTGCACCTTCCGCCGACCACTGGCGACAACATCGATGTACTGTGGAGACCTCACGCCCCACGTGTTGAGCAATTCGGCGGTACGTCCACCCGGCCTCCCGCATGCCCACTATACGCCCTCGCTCAAAGTCCGTCAACTGCACATACGGTTCACGACCACGCTGTCGCGGCATGCTACCAGTGTTAAAGACTGCGATGGAGCTCCGTATGTCACGGCAAACTGGCTGACACTGACGGCGGCGGTGCACAAATGCTGCGCAGCTAGCGCCATTCGACGGCCAACACCGCGGTTCCTGGTGTGTCCGCTGTGCCGTGCGTGTGATCATTGCTTGTACAGCCCTCTCGCAGTGTCCGGAGCAAGTATGGTGGGTCTGACACACCGGTGTCAATGTGTTCTTTTTTCCATTTCCAGGAGTGTATTTGTTTGTGGAAGCATTTTTAAAGCTAAATCTATGAAAACTAGTATTTGGCTTCTTGATTATATGTTTCACTGTTTTTGGAACTACAAGCCCCAAGGGGTTGAAATCAGGCAAGACTAATACACTGACTCATCGTCACCCAGCCAAAATCGGTAAAGTTAGGAACTTGAAATTTTGAGAGGGTGTGGGTTTTGAACTATACGCATCGTTTAAATACAGATTGTTCGAAATTCTACTCCTAAGGAGGTGAAATAGGAGACGAAAGGCTTTTCGAAAATATGTCGCTACTGAACTACCAAAATTGGTATTTGGTTTCTCAGTCAATGATTTAAAAAAATACGTGTTTACCATTTTTGAAAATTCAACCACTAAGGGGCAAAACAGCCAGTGAAAATTTTTTAAAAAATAAATCATTATTAAATAACTAAAAAAGTACATTTAAAGCTACATCTGTGAAAACTGGTAATTGACTTCTCGATTACAACTTAAAAATTACGTGTTTCAGTGTTTCTGGAAATTGAACACCGTAAGGAAGTGGAATAAGGGATGAGAAGTTTTATGAAATTATTTGAAATAAAAAATACTTGTTTTACCGTTTTTGGAAAACCCAATTCCTAAGGGAATGAAATAGTAGTGAAAATGTTAGAGAAAGTATTTCGTTATATTATAAAAAATTTTAAGCTAAATCTATAAAAACTGGTATTTCATTTCTTGGTTAGATATACAGAAATATATGTCAGGGGATGAAAGTTTCTGCGGAAATATCACCACAAGAATGCAAAAGGTATGATTAACAAAATCTTTGGACTCCAGCTTCCACAACAGCTTTTTGCTCACAAATATATTCGGAAAACACCGTGCTTCTATGGCCTTAATTAATGTGAAAAGTGTAGTAGGAGTCGCAGTTTGTCAAGAACATAAAAATTCGATTAAAGAAAAACAAAAAAGTCTGTGCACACCACATAGATTACTCGAGCGAAACAGCAGACTCTAAGCTAGTGGTTATAGTAGGAGGCGCTTTTTCTGTAGAAAATCGAGACACAGTGCAATAAAGAATTAATATTGTAAAGGTAATTTAAATGACTACACGATCGCGAGACAAGTGCTGGATAAATTCGATGGTGCGTTAGTGTGCTGCCAGCCAATCGGCTGAATTTATACACATTTCAGGTATATTTCACTTGTAGCTGAGATTTGCATATTTCAGGCTGTCATAACTTCATGACTATACAGATCTCCTGACCATTGTAGTTATTTTACAGTTATCAAAACAAGGAACTGTTGTATTATTATCTGTGACATGGAGATTGAGTATGAGCGATTACTAGTTTAGTTTTCCTAAGAATGTACGAAGATTCAAAATGTGGCACTGGAAAATAACAACGTAATAATTTAGTCTCTTAATATATTTCAGTGCGACAAATCACTAATTTGCTGCACTTCATAGCTAGAGTACTAATTAGTTGGGACACTTTCACTTTGTCGTACGAGTATTAGGGTGTCACTTTGCAATGTCATTGCAAAATAACTGATGAAAATTGAGACAGGACAATACGATCATGTTAAGGACAGAACCTGAAACATAACGGTGGCTATCCCTTCTTTTCCTACAGAAAAAATGTGACATTAGAGCTCTGACATTTGCAAATAAGCGAAATGCCTTCGTATTTTTCAAGTGTCAGCTCTGAGGCAGACATAAAACTCAAATTATTAACATTCCTATGAATCTCGTGTACGAAACCGACAGTACGTTTCAACGGGATCGCACGTCGTTTTCTTTGTTCGGAGGTAAAGGTATGCAGGACAAACTTAGCTCACACTTAAAACTTCTTCAAAACATTCTGAAGACTGTTTTAAACATTTGATTTAGGGATGCTGCTCCACTACGTAACACTACCTTCAACCACATCTGTAACTAACTGATCGAATGCACATCTGTTGTTTGCAGTTATTAGTTCAAGCTGCAACCGTAGTTACTGCGCTGACGTCGCTTATACGCCAGAGATAAAATCAGTCGGAACTTTTTGGACGGAAGGTGTACGTTGGCGAGAACAGTTCTGGTTTATACGTCTGAATGTTCATTCCATAGATATAGATTCCTGTTCTCCGTCAGGAACAATGGAAGTATAATAAGGGGAGACAGGAATACTCAAGAACAAATTACTAAACACACGTGAGCTTCGTGAAATGTCTAACAAAACTTGGTTGTTGTCGGCCAAATAAAGTAAGATCCCTACTAAGGACCGGAAGCTACACGTTCTTACACCGTCTCTCTTACCTTAAAGAAAAAATCAATAACAGTGAAATGCCTGCCTTTACTGTGCGGATGAAGGCGCTGTTCCACGTCCGAAGTTGAACAGAAAATAGGCACCATGTGGACGCAAATTATACTGATATTGCACTTCACTTACCAGTGAACGCAACCCGCTGTAGTACATTAGTCAGTTGGTAGACAACAATGAAGAAGGCTGTTTTTTCTACAAATTTCTTCTCGAAATTGTTGAATTACAAGCAGTTACATAGCACAGGCTATTCGTCTGTGTTTTTTTAATCTGTCATAAGTCGACAAGTGTGTAACATGTTGGGAATCGTAAACATTTCAGTGCACGTCTTCGTTTATTCAGAATCTGCTTTCAGAGTGAGAAAACAGGTATTATGTAACTTTAGCAGCTCTTTAACTCTATTAGCGGATACATATACGTAACTGTGATATCTTTAGCAGCAAAAATCTTTTGCGAACAAACTATATATGGTCAAATAATTTGCGGGAATTCAGCCGGGTACGTCGTCGACAATCGCTGGTATTTCGACAGGAGCACACCCTGCCATTTTCAAGGCGAAACTACAGCAAGAAAGCAATGTGCAAGCCAGCTGGTTGGAACTGCACAAATATACTTAAAATGCAGCTAGTTAAACTGAGTAATCATACACACGACGACGTTCTCTAAACTACGCAGGAACACTAAATTAGTTTGAATAACTTCATTTATTTTCAAGGCAACGACGTTACACCCACTTGTTTACTGGCAGAGCACAGCTGTAAGAAGGACAATGATTAATAATACCTTGAAATCAGAAAGCTCCGTTCTTTCTCGAAAAATATTGTGAATTCAGTAAGTACAAAGGAGGACGATATCTCCATGTCAAACAGGCGCGAGCATCTTGGAGGTACATTTGGCAATCTGAAAACGCGAGCCAAGATGAGCTTTTGTGAAATCACGCACTGCGTCGCAATGTTTGGTCATCTGGCTTGTTGTGCAAACGACAGGTGCGTCTTTGAAGACGTGCCTTTGCTTTTTGCAGTCGTGTGTTTGACCACCAAGCAGAGCACGTTCACGGCATTTCCCCATAAGCGAGGACGACGAAAGAAAAAGAAATTATTTGCGCTCTAGGTTGCACCAACTACGCTAACATTTTCTCCTTTCGTAGCGCTTCTGGGGACAATCGAGCGCGTCGACGTCGTGATGAATGCAAAGAAGAGTTATTTATTTATTTATTGGAATAACCCTTTGGAGGTACGATGATTCAACTTTGATTTTGCTTCTTTGTGTTTAATCTTCGTTCTCCCAGACTTCATTCATCCTTCTCGATTGTCGTTCCTTTTCTTCCTGTGTCCAGTTTCTTCCTTTTGCAGATCTCTTTCTTTCCTGAAATCCTGCCTTTTGTGTTGTTTCTCTAAACAGATTCTGTTACCTACCACGTGCATCCTAATTCCTGTGTTTTTCATATCTTTGTCAATTTCGGTGAACCAAGTAGCTTTGGATTTCTAGCTGTTTGGTAAGTTGAAGATCTGCTTGGTTATCCATTGGGTATACTTGGCCATAAAATTGTAGCCTTCTTTCCTCGTTACATCAGTTAGCTTTCCCATTTTCGAATAGAGGTCTCTGTTTGACCTTAATTTGTATTTAACATTACTATTACTTCTAGGTCCCATCATTTTCCTTAGAATTCTTCTTTCAGATTTCTCCAGATTTCAAGATGCCCTAATCTTTTTAATTTCTGCCGCATACAGTGTTTCACACCTTACCAGACCTCACTTGATAGTATCTTAGTTTTGCGTCCAGGACAAAGCTTTTTCTTTGTTATATATGTTTTTGGTCATTTGCAATGCCATTTCCATTTCTTGAACTCTGTTTTCTGTGGCTATCTTTTCTTTTACGTTGCTTCTTATCCTTTATCCAAGGTTTGCTATAGATATTGTGTTGTTATGAATTTTAAGATTTGGAGGGTCATCATTATATTTATTATGAAATGTGTTTAGTCCTAGTTTGTCAGCTTGTTTCTTTAGTTCTGTGACTTGTTCTTTGGCACTATCTAGTCATTCGCCTGCAAAAGCTAGACAATCTATGCTGATTTTATTTGGATTTCTTCCTAGTTGAATACCCTTAGTATTGATAGATTTTCTCCATTTTCTCACCCTACTCCTGAGTTAATTTCTAAAGGTTTTGACAGTTACCTCATAAATTTTTCTTTTGATGTTGTTAAAGTTTAATTACTTCTGTTGTTCTATGGTCGAGTCTGAATTCTTTTAAAATGTTGATAGTGCTCTCCTATCAGTTGAGTCGTATGCCTTTTTGAAATCTACAAAATTTATCACGTATTTCAAGTTTCTGGTTTTCCTCATTTATATTATGTTCTTTAGATTTAGTATTTGCTGTACAAAAGAGCTTCCCATCCTAAATTCTGTTTGATACTCTCCTACTTGTGCGTCGAGTATTCCTTCACATCTCTTTAAAAGTGCCATGAAAAAAACCTTATATGTCACTGGCAAGAAGGTGATCCCCCGATAATTGTTAGGATAAGGTTTTCTTCCCTTTTTTATGTAGTGGATGTCTTAGTGCCGATATCCAGCATTATGGTAATCTATTTGCTGTCCAAATTTAATGAATTTAGATATAGAAGAATGTCGTCACTAGAGCATTTCCACAATTCAGTACGTATATCATCTTCTCCAGATGGTTTCTTATTTCTGAGTTGTTTTATGATTTCTCCGATTTCCTCTACTGTTGGTGACTTTGAGTCTAGTTGTATGTTGATACATTCATCTTTTGGTGTACCGCAGTTGTGAAGTGCTTTGAAGTAGTCCGGAAGTGTTCTGCTGTCCTCCGTGTTGTTATATGCGTTCTTTTGCGTTTTTGGATCTACTGTAAGTAGGCTGTTTATGTTTTCTTATTGGCAACGTTACGTAGCGCTCTGTATGAAAATCACTGGCTGTGCTGTGTGCAGTCTGTGGCTAGTTTGCATTGTTGTCTGCCATTGTAGTGTTGGGCAGCTGGATGTTAACAGCGCGTAGCGTTGCGCAGTTGGAGGTGAGCCGCTAGCAGTGGTGGATGTGAGGAGAGAGATGGCGGAGTTTTGAAATTTGTAATACTGGATATCATGAACTGCTATATACATTATGACTTTTGAACACTATTGAGGTAAATACATTGTTCGTTCTCTATTAAAATCTTTCATTTGCTAACTATGCCTATCAGTAGTTAGTGCCTTCCGTAGTTTGAATCTTTTATTTAGCTGGCAGTAGTGGCGCTCGCTGTATTGCAGTAGTTCGAGTAACGAAGATTTTTGGTGAGGTAAGTGATTTGTGAAACGTATAGGTTAACGTTAGTCAGGGCCATTCTTTTGTAGGGATTTTTGAAAGTCAGATTGCGTTGCGCTAAAAATATTGTGTGTCAGTCTAATCACAGTCATGTATAATTGTTCAAAGGGGACGTTTCACTATAAATCTGTAAACTTGGTAGTGTGTACTTCTTTAAACTATTTTTGAATGTTTTATAAAAGTTCCTTGTGTTTTTCCGCTTAAAATGTGACTCAGTTGACGTTACATATATATTAATTCTAGTTCGTATTACTTATAATTGCCAGTTCTATATGTTGCTTCTTTGTAATTTTGTTGTGAGCGAACTTTGTCAGTACAGCTCTTTTAAAGATAGAAAAATATATACGGGAAATATAGGTGACATTATTACCGTAGCAACACGCTAATAGCCGGGTGGTTAACTGTAGTTATACGGGGATGATGTGGTTCGAATATAGGTATCGTCACACCAGCGAGTTTTGTGGGTTCAGTTTGTCTAAATATGAAATCATTGAAAAAGAAGATACTGGCCAGCATTGAAGAGTGTAGCAAGACGGGGTTTCCTAATTTATGAATAGTTATTAATTTCCACGAAATTTGTTACACAAAAGTTTAGACGGATTATCGTCGAGTATGTGTCGGGTGCGAGCACAATCACTTACGGCAATGGCGCGTGTTTCCTCCTGTTTGTCTTCAGTAAACCGTTAAGAAAATCCCAGGCAATTGTAATTGCATGCCACTGGCTTTTTTATGATAACATTGCATCCTAGGTTCTTAGTTCGAGTTCTAACGTGACGTTGGCGAAAATTTTAGGTGGGTCGTTACTGTCGGGTAGCTGATTTAATTCTCGCTGACTGGTGGACAGAAAAGACATGTTTATTTTAATAGATTGGTATAAGATAATTAGCTGAAAGTAGTGTCTTTTAGGTAGTTGTAGCCTTTTCCAACTTTTAGGGTAACAAATGGATTCCGCGATAAAAAAAATTCAGATTCCATTGAGGTGATCCAATCATGGAGCCATTTTTCGAGATCATTAAAATGTATGAGGTGCTGGTCAGAAAGGTCATGCTGCACGGACGGAAACAATTGGTAACCTTAAGGGGTGATGTCCGGTGAATGTGGCAGATGGGGTAAGACATCTCGTCGAAATCCTTTCAAAGTTTCCATCACTCGGTTTGCGACATGTAGTTTGGCGTTGAGATTAAGCAGCAGGATTTTGTCTTGTCTCTGGACATATTGCAGGCGTTTGTCTTTAAGTGTGCGATTCAGAATAAGTAACTGTGCTTTGTAACGTTCAGCATTCGCTGTTTCACCCAGTTGCATCGCTTCATGGCACATCACACCGATCAGGACGCATTTGATAACTTACCTGAGACTCGTCGAAACCAATCTCTGCACATAGTTTCCGACAGAGTATGTTCTCTATACGCTTCTACTAACCAACGAACCTTTCCGCAGCAGACTTCTTGAATGAAATCGGAAGAATAATACTTCCCGCAAATGCTGTTTTGTAGGTTCAAAACCCGACATTTTCAAGACGCTAAATAGATATGTTCTTTTCACTCCACTCGAAAGTCATACCCAGATCTGAAAATTTAAATGAGTTTCGTATCGCTGTCCACTGTGGTGCAGTAGTACAACTGCTCCTCCCTCTTCGTCAATAGCGAGAATTAAGAGGACGTGCTGAAAGGTGATGCCTCCGAAATTTTTTAATCTTAAAACTGTGAAAGCTTTGTAAATAAAATAAACGTTATTCACACCGTACATCTTTATTCATTAAGTTTACAAAGTTATGCCTCAACAAAGTCGCCCCGGCGATGAACACGTTTCTTCTAGCGAGAGACTAGTTCGTTGATACCGTCATTGTATAATGTTTGACTTGGTTGGTTGACGGAGACACAACCTCAATTCTGCTTGCTCCGCTTCGTCACTATTAAAGTGAAGTCCTCGAAGGTGTTCTTCGCGTTTTGGAAACAGATGAAAATCGGATGGGGCCAAGACAAGACTGTGTGGAGGATTATCGATGAGAGTGAACCCAAGGCATCGAATTGTTGCAGATGATGCATCGCTCGTGTGCGGTCTGGCATTGTCGTGCCAAACAAGAAAGTTCTCCATGTCTGGACGAACTCTTCGAATTCGAAAGTCGATTACAGCACGCTGTTTCTCACGAACCTACATAGTTACGTAAGCACCCTGATGTTACACGCTACAGTCCGGAGATATCTAGTAGCAGAGGGCTGCAAACATGTAGATATGAAGAATAAAGACGTGGAATATTAATGACATTTGTTTTTATTTAAAAAGCTTTAAGACTTTTCACTTAATGAATTTGGAGGCATTACTTTTCAGCAAGCTTTCAATATGTGTCTGCCCCTACAACACGTAAACCATTAGTAGGAGTGTTAGTATATGTGCATGACACAACATAAATATACACTCCTGGAAATGGAAAAAAGAACACATTGACACCGGTGTGGCAGACCCACCATACTTGCTCCGGACACTGCGAGAGGGCTGTACAAGCAATGATCACACGCACGGCACAGCGGACACACCAGGACCGCGGTGTTGGCCGTCGAATGGCGCTAGCTGCGCAGCATTTGTGCACCGCCGCCGTCAGTGTCAGCCAGTTTGCCGTGGCATACGGAGCTCCATCGCAGTCTTTAACACTGGTAGCATGCCGCGACAGCGTGGACGTGAACCGTATGTGCAGTTGACGGACTTTGAGCGAGGGCGTATAGTGGGCATGCGGGAGGCCGGGTGGACGTAACGCCGAATTGCTCAACACGTGGGGCGTGAGGTCTCCACAGTACATCGCTGTTGTCGCCAGTGGTCGGCGGAAGGTGCACGTGCCTGTCGACCTGGGACCGGACGCAGCGACGCACGGATGCACGCCAAGACCGTAGGATCCTACGCAGTGCCGTAGGGGACCGCACCGCCACTTCCCAGCAAATTAGGGACACTGTTGCTCCTGGGATATCGGCGAGCATTCGCAACCGTCTCCATAAAGCTGGGCTACGGTCCCGCACACCGTTAGGCCGTCTTCCGCTCACGCCCCAACATCGTGCAGCCCGCCTCCAGTGGTGTCGCGACAGGCGTGAATGGAGGGACGAATGGAGACGTGTCGTCTTCAGCGATGAGAGTCGCTTCTGCCTTGGTGCCAATGATGGTCGTATGCGTGTTTGGCGCCGTGCAGGTGAGCGCCACAATCAGGACTGCATACGACCGAGGCACACAGGGCCAACACCCGGCATCATGGTGTGGGGAGCGATCTCCTACACTCGCCGTACACCACTGGTGATCGTCGAGGGGACACTGAATAGTGCACGGTACATCCAAACCGTCATCGAACCCATCGTTCTACCATTCCTAGACCGGCAAGGGAACTTGCTGTTCCAACAGGACAATGCACGTCCGCATGTATCCCGTGCCACCCAACGTGCTCTAGAAGGTGTAAGTCAACTACCCTGGCCAGCAAGATCTCCGGATCTGTCCCCCATTGAGCATGTTTGGGACTGGATGAAGCGTCGTCTCACGCGGTCTGCACGTCCAGCACGAACGCTGGTCCAGCTGAGGCGCCAGGTGGAAATGGCATGGCAAGCCGTTCCACAGGACTACATCCAGCATCTCTACGATCGTCTCCATGGGAGAATAGCAGCCTGCATTGCTGCGAAAGGTGGATATACACTGTACTAGTGCCGACATTGTGCATGCTCTGTTGCCTGAGTCTATGTGCCTGTGGTTCTGTCAGTGTGATCATGTGATGTATCTGACCCCAGGAATGTGTCAATAAAGTTTCCCCTTCCTGGGACAATGAATTCACGGTGTTCTTATTTCAATTTCCAGGAGTGTACATTAGATGCATCATGCACAAGCAAGGTAATCTAGTTGACGAAGTGAAAAATAATTCTTCGCTTAAAACTTCCGGGCTGATAGCCCGTGGTCGAAGTACAAAAGTCTCTCCTGACGAACTGAAGTTCGCCGCTTTACCTCCGAGGATGTCTCCCGCAGTCGGAGACGAAACGTCAGGAGAGAGTTTTATACTTCGACCACGGCCTATCAGTCCTGAAGTTTTAAGTGAAGACAATACCGACCGTGAAAGCTTACATTGTATGATGAAAAATAATTATTTAAATAAAATAATTATTCATAGCCTCATACAGATTCCTAACACCATACAGATAGCCCTGAAAATTTGTCATTATGAACGTTCACTAGCTATGAAAATACCTGCAAGATTTAAAACGAAAAACGTGGAGAGCACGTAATAGATACGTTCAGGCATTTATTTTATATTGCATACAGCCTACGTTTTTCATTTTAAATCATTCAAGTATTTTCATAACTAGTAAAAACTAAGTCACAAATTTTCAGGACTCTCTGTAAGGGGTTAGGAACCTGTATCAGGCTAGGGGAAATTGTTTTATCCTTAAAAAATTGGTGCATTAAAAAGTGATTTTTAGTTCAGTAATTATTTTATGCTTTTTAGTACTGTGCGTGCATTTTTCAATCGGTTTCAAACGAGTTGATGAGACACGTTGTAAATTTCAGGTTTATATAAGTTTCAGTACATTATTTAAGTTTCAATATATTGCTTCCTCTAATGTATATCTCGCGAGAAGGCCGTTAAAGTAAAAATTAGAGATATTCGAGTCCACACGGAGGATTTACGAGGATTTACTCGCTTCGCGAGTGGAACACGAATATCTGGAAACTACAGTGATACACGAAGTACCCTCCACTACACACCAGACAAAAAAGGGAGTTAATATCGCACTGTCATCCAGTTCTGAGATATTTTAAAAATTTCAAGTATTGGAAAGTTACTTTAGAATTGACTGCAAAATTTGTACCGAATAGTAAGACAAGAAAGCGACCTAACAAAAACGTGTCAAAAAATTTAAAAAAAGGCACTTCATAGTTGTAAGTGCGACGTCTGTTCCCCCACCCCCTGTTTGATAATTGTTTGTGAAGACTTCTGCAGTGTGAAAAACACAACGAGGGAGATAGATATCTTTCATGATCAGCATATCTCGTACCACTCATCTGCTTTTGTTGTGGTTACTAATGAAACAAATGGTGGTTTGCGTTGCGCCGTTTGTTACACAGGTGTCGCGTAAGCGTCGCCCGAACAAAGCGTACTTATCTCTCCATGCGCAAATACGCTCATAAACGCTTAAGCTACGATCCAAACGTCGTAATGAGGCTGTGAGCTCAATGTTATACTGGAGAGACTACGCAAAGGCATTACTGCATAGAAAAATCGTGGCGGTCTTCGGTGAAGCCACTATATTAACTGGGGGCATTCGTAGTTGTGATTCTTTCCCTTATATTTTGATATCCTTTTAGATTTTTACACCATCTCCCAGAATTTGAAAATAAACGGGTTCACGTTGTGAGCAGAAAATACCCATTGAAGTACAGCGTCATTTGGAGTGCCCTTTTTGCTACGACCAGGATGTAATCTACAGCTGCTGACAGACGACGATGTATCGAGTTTATTTAGTATTCCCAATCATTCACCCCAGAAAATCAATCAGGGAAACTACACAGATAACCCAAAATAATATGGCCGCCTGTTTAATGGAGTGTTGGTCCACTATTGGAACACAATACACCAACGATTGTGCGCGGTATGAATTCGACAGATCCTTGGTAAGTTTCTGGAGATATGAGACACCAGTTATCTATGCACAGTGGACCGTGAAGCGCGTTTTATCGATACAAATGTGGAGAGTAAGTGATCTTTGCTCTTGGTCGATAGATGGCATCATCGGTGGTTGTTATGATAGAGTATATATATTTGTGGAGTGAGCATAGCTTACTGCGCGTGTTGTCAACATCAAACCGGACTATTCAGGTGATTTTGGCGCGACACTGCTTGTCTACAATTTGCGGTTAATAGCGAAACTTGAATATTACACGTGTTCCCCTTGTTTTGTATACTATTTCTGTACGTTTTAGTTTTAGTAATAGCTTTGGTGCAATATTGTCGTTGCTGCGGAAGTAAAGAGAAATATGTGAAAGGAGGACCTCTTACTTTTCGTAGGTGTGTATGGCAAAAATTGTAAATGACATATTTATATGAAGCACTTTGTGTGAAACAGGGTATTATAAAGTCTTGTATTGTAGAGACAATTTCTGTGATTTTATTGCTGTATGTTTACGAAATAAGTGCTAGATAAATTTACAAGTGTGTCTGCCCCTCAATGTATACATACTGGTGCTATGTTCACACGCAGATAAAATTTATACATGACACTCTGATTAATTCCCTTCAATTTATGCAGGTCCTCAAACTCTTTTGTGTACCTAAGTGTTTCTGCACGAAACAGTTTCCTATACAGTGTCACTGTAACGTAATTAATTGGAAGAGATTCATCAAATGGATCAGTGCAATAGAAAACGTAAAAAATATTGTTGTCTGTCACTACTGAGCCGTGCATGGCTCGTGGAGGAGGAGGAGGAGGATGTTAGTGTTTAACGTCCCGTCGACAACGAGGTCATTAGAGACGGAGCGCAAGCTCGGGTGAGGGAAGGATGGGGAAGGAAATCGGCCGTGCCCGTTCAAAGGAACCATCCCGGCATTTGCCTGAAGCGATTTAGGGAAATCACGGAAAACCTAAATCAGGATGGCCGGAGACGGGATTGAACCGTCGTCCTCCCGAATGCGAGTCCAGTGTGCTAACCACTGCGCCACCTCGCTCGGTTGCATGGCTCGTGTTCATCCCATTAATTGGTTGTCATCTTCTATTACGGTAGTGCCACCTCGTTTTCTTATTGCATTTACTGGCGTCACTAACTTCCTGCCTTACTTGCCCATGAGCGGCAGCAGCAGCGCGTATCGATAAGCGCACTGTCGCACAATCTCTGAAGCGACCGATAGTATTTCCGGGTCATCGTGTGTCGGGTAGTCAGTGAGTGGGAGACGCACCAGTAGTGTGGTCGCGACGGAGCAGCAGTCGCGGACGGACCAGCAGTCCAGTCGGTCGGTTGGCGTGGAGCAGCAAGCAAGCCCCCGTCGCGTGCAGTTGGGCAGGAGCCGCTGGCGTTGTGCACGCACGGTTGGAGTGTGAGGTGCTGCTTGCTAGTGCTACAAAGTTCGTTTGGACATGAAAGTTGAGTCCTCACTTAACTTAGTGTAGGCATTTACCAAAGGCTGCTGTGCAATTCTGGCCCGAGAGATGGGCGAATGCTGCTACGATTATTTCAAATGGTTCAAATGGCTCTGAGCACTATGGGACTTAACTGCTGACGTCATCAGTCCCACTTAAACCTAACTAACCTAAGGACATCACACGCGTACATGCCCGAGGCAGGATTCGAACCTGCGACCGTAGCGGTCGCGCAGTTCCAGACTGTAGCGCCTAGAACCGCTCGGCCACTCCGGCCGGCGATTATTTCAACCAAAATACTTTAACGATAGTGGCTTATTGAGCTACGCCGTTGAGTGATAATTTGAAGACTTTCTTCAAGTTTTATTAAATACTTTCGGCTGTTGAAGTTAGTACGTGTTATTTTATTGTATGTGTGTGTTAACTGTGTTTGTGCTTATATACAAAATGAAGAAAAACGCCACACTTGGCGGTCAGCATGCGATTTCTTATACCAGTCCAAGACAAAAGTGTATCTAACAAAACATAGTCTCGCCAGTAAGTTTAACTGACATGTGATTTAAAAAGCGAGGCTTTGGCGACGCCAGAAGTGCATACAGGGTGGCCAAGAACGGGTGCATGAACTCTGTGTTGTGCTGGAGCTGTCCCATTAGCTCAGTGAGGCGACGTAATGCCGTCCAGAATTGCTGATGTTCCAATGTTCGAATCGTGTTCGTGGCAAACTGTTTTTTTTTCCACGTAAAGCGTCGAATTTTATCCAGTTTACAACTCCACAATGCAGTATCTTGTGTATTTCTTTCTGTTACTTTTACCTTTATTTAAACATTAAGACATAACCCGAACTTTTTTTAACGTAATGGCCAAAATGGGTACAACAGTGTACTTTTTAATTATTGTAGCTTATACACT
The DNA here is from genome assembly GCF_023864275.1 of Schistocerca cancellata. Lineage (NCBI taxonomy): Eukaryota > Metazoa > Arthropoda > Insecta > Orthoptera > Acrididae > Schistocerca > Schistocerca cancellata. The sequence continues at coordinate 347,329,094 of NC_064627.1, read as the reverse complement.
ACTGGCCATTAAAATTGCTACACCAAGAAGAAATGCAGATGATAAACGGGTATTCAATAGACAAATATATTATACTAGAACTGACATGTGATTACATTTTCACGCAATTTGGGTGCATAGATCCTGAGAAATCAGTACCCAGAACAACCACCTCTGGCCATAATAACGGCCTTGATACGCCTGGGCATTGAGTCAAACAGAGCTTGGATGGCTTGTACAGGGACAGCTGCCCATGCAGCTTCAGCACGATACCACAGTTCATCAAGAGTAGTGACTGGCGCATTGTGACGAGCCAGATGCTCGGCCACTATTGACCAGACGTTTTCAATTGGTGAGAGATCTGGAGAATGTACTGGCCAGGGCAACAATCGAACATTTTCTGTATCCAGAAAGGCCCGTACAGGACCTGCAACATGCGGTCGTGCGTTATCCAGCTGAAATGTAGGGTTTCGCAGGGATCGAATGAAGGGTAGAGCCACGGGTCGTAACACATCTGTAATGTAACGTCCACTGTTCAAAGTGCCGTCAATGCGAACAAGAGGTGACCGAGACGTGTAACCAATGGCACCCCATACCATCAGGCCGGGTGATACGCCAGTATGGCGATGACGAATACACGCTTTCAATGTGCGTTCACCGCGATTTCGCCAAACACGGATGCGACCACCGTGATGCTGTAAACAGAACCTGTATTCATCCGAAAAAATGACGTTTTGCCATTCGTGCACCCAGGTTCGTCGTTGAGTACACCATCGCAGGCGCTCCTGTCTGTGATGCAGCGTCAAGGGTAACCGCAGCCATGGTCTCGGAACTGATAGTCCATGCTGCTGCAAACGTCGTCGACCTGTTCGTGCAGATGGTTGTTGTCTTGCAAACGTCCCCACCTGTTGACTCAGGGATGGAGACGTGGCTGCACGATCCGTTACAGCCATGCGGATCAGATGCCTGTCATCTCGACTGCTAGTGATACGAGGCCGTTGGGTTCCAGTACGGCATTCCGTATTACCCTCCTGAACCCACCGATTCTATATTCTGCTAACAGTCACTGGATCTCGACCAACGCGAGCAGCGATATCGCGATACGATGAACCGCAATCGCGATAGGCTACAATCCGACCTTTATCAAAGTCGGAAACGTGAAGGTACGAAAACTTTCGTCATGTCAGCACGTTTTAGGTGTCTCGCCACCGGCGCCAACCATGTGTGAATGCTCTGAAAAGCTAATAATTTGCATACCACAGCATCTTCTTCCTGTCTGTTAAATTTCGCGTCTTTAGCACGTCATCTTCGTGGTGTAGCAATTTTAATGGCCAGTAATGTATTTTAGACTTTTTAGCCATATTTTCATCCCTCTATACTGAATATGTGTTATTAATGTATTACAGCGGGAAAGGCCTGAAGAATATGAATGTAAATCCATCTCCTGTCTGGAGTATGGGACTACGGCTGGTCAATTTCCAATAAAACAATCCCAATCGCCGTTATTTAGGTTTTATTTTTAGGTTTTATTTTTGCCTAAAAATAAAACCTAAATAACGGCAATTGGTGTTGTTTTATTGGGGAAGCCTGAAAAAGGTCTGAGAAAGGGACGAAACCGGTTGTTAACGAATAAATGTCTGAAAATGAGGTCGAGAGTGTTTTTATTTTTTATTTTTAAACCCAGACCAGATTGGTACGATGAATTATAAGGGCTATTGGTGAACGAGAATGCATATTTCTGTTCAGGATACCTGAGCTCTTGTATTATGTGCACTGTTACGTATCCGTGCCAGTTGCAAAGTGAACCGTGTGGCCCATGACGTATTCCAGTTAGTAATATTACATGCAATTGTAACGGATGATCAGATGTATGCTCCACCGACGTAATAAACAATCTAGTTGTTGGAATTTATTACTGAATCAACTATATTTTGCGACTGTCAAATTTAATTGGTGCATCTAGGTGTTTTAGCGCCGGTAGTTCAACTATTAGTTTAACTTACAGTCATGTATTAAATAGCCATGTATTTTATGTTTATTTATTTGCAATGTGCTCCATTAAAGTATTTGCAATGCTGCATGTTTGTATTGTGTGTTTTTGCAATATTTGTAATATTTCCATATTCTGGAATATTCAGTGTCTGTATAAACAGCGGCACTCGCCATCCAAGGTTCAATTCTGTTCTGGCTGTACGTTGGCGCCCATAGCAAAGTGTTGTACTTTACTGACGATCGTGCGTTCGGATTTGGACTTCACTGTGGCTGTGACATGACACTGTATCAAAACATCTACTACACAGCGACTCCAGTTAGACAACATAAAAATGGTTGTGCACACTAAAGGGAATTGGAATACAAACATCTTTACTGAAGTCGGTGTATCTAGGAGACCGAAAGAAAGCAGTGGAGTCAGTTCCACGTCAGGTATGCATCACCGTTTTTTTTTTCCTTCCTTCTTTTTTTCCGGTGAGGTTGGTCAGGATCCGACCAAATGTGCAGAAATGGCTTAAAGAATTTGGCTAGAAGGATTTGGCAACATGTCAAAAGGAACTTCGCACCGTTATCAGACTAACACAGGCACTGCAATATCGATGACGATATATGATAACAGCCAAACAGTTGCAGGATAAAAATTTATTAAAATCCTTGACCACGGTTTCGGTGTATCTAAATTTACCTTCATCAGAAATAAAATACATCTGATTTCAGGATTTTAAATGAGATGTCCATGTATTTCGAAACAGTCTTTGAAACCTGGGCAGGTGCATATTTCAAGATTTTAAACATGGCTGAAACAGCACCTCTTGAAATTCTTCACGGTAAATGATAACATCCAGACAGTTGCAGGATAAAGCTTTATTAAAATCCTTGACCACGTTTCAGTATATCTAAATATACCTTCATCAGAAGTAAAATACACCTGTTTTCAGGATTTTAAATGAGATGTCCATGTATTTCGAAACAGCCTTTGAAACCTGGGCAGGTACATATTTCAAGATTTTAAACATGGCAGAAACAGCAACTGTTGAAATTCTTCACCGTAAATGATAACAGCCAAACAGTTGCTGTTTCAGCCATGTTTAAAATCTTGAAATATGTACCTGCCCAGGTTTCAAAGGCTGTTTCGAAATACATGGACGTCTCATTTAAAATCCTGAAAACAGGTGTATTTTACTTCTGATGAAGGTATATTTAGATATGCCGAAACCGTGGTCAAGGATTTTAATAAATCTTTATTCTGCAACTGTTTGGCTGTTATCATTTACCGTGAAGAATTTCAACAGTTGCTGTTTCAGCCATGTTTAAAATCTTGAGACTGGAATATTGTATTTCTCGGCTGCCACGCGGGGTAGCCGTGCGATCTAGGGCGTCTTGTCACGGTTCGTGCGTCTCCCCCCATCGGAGGTTGTAGTCCTCCCTCGGGCATGGATGTGTGTGTTGTCGTCAGCATAAGTTAGTTTAAGTTAGATGAAATAGTGCGTAAGGCTAGGGACCGATGACCTCAGTAGTTTGATCCCATAGTCCTTACCACAAATTTCCAAATTTTTTCTCTGCCAATACCGGGCAAGCGACTTTCAAGTATAGCGTCTGACCTGTACGGGAATATACATAATGGGTGTACGAATACAGGTCGTAGACGCGTGGTTGACGACATATGGAAGTTTGGGTCTGACCGTGAGTCATGCTGGGATAGCCAAAGCGTGTAAGGCGACCGCTCACTTAAAGCGAGAAATCCAGGTTCGAGTCCTGGTCCGGCACGAATTTTCATTGTCGTCATTCCATTCTATTGCTGATGGTTGCCATTATTCGCAATTGCGAATACATTTAATGTAGTTGCAGTGAAGGCCGCGGTGTGCTCATGTGACGCCCCGTGGAGTGGGCAAGGTTGGCGAGGGGCTGCGCTGACAGAATCAAGGCGCAAGCCCTTATTCCGAAGTTCTCTAAACAGCGAACTACTTCCAGGGCTCCGACCCAGTTGTAATAACCCCTGAAAGTTGGAAAAATCTCTGCGGCTAGCATTTGGAACAACACACCGCAGTGCTTTAGCGGCAGATCCATTATGATTATCCGGGTTGTTATGCGGTGGTCGGTTGATGAATTTTGTCTCAATTCCCAACGTTTCGTCCCCGTCTGCGGGAGCCATCTTCAAGGGGGTCTGTAGCTCGGTGGAAGGTCCAACACACCCGCTGGCTCGCTACATTGGGAATTGAGACAAAATTCATGCCGTGGTCGGTTGATGAATTTTGTCTCAATTCCCAACGTTTCGTCCCCGTCTGCGGGAGCCATCTTCAAGGGGGTCTGTAGCTCGATGGAAGGTCCAGCACACCCGCTGGCTCACTACATTGGGAATTGAGACAAAATTCATGCCGTGGTCGGTTGATGAATTTTGTCTCAATTCCCAACGTTTCGTCCCCTTCTGCGGGAGCCATCGTCAAGGGGGTCTGTAGCTCGATGGAACGTCCAACACACCCGCTGGCTCGCTACATTGGGAACTGAGACAAAATTCAACAACCGACCACGGCATAACAGCCCGGATAATCATAGGGGACATGACATTTCCGGCCGTGAAAGTCTACATTTTAGTATTTAATGGCAGAACACTGCACGTTCCTGGGCGATTCCCTCGTGGCACGCCACTTCCGCTCACCACTTCGACGACGTTGAAGTGAAGTGGCGACTGATCCCTGCCGCTCGATGGAATTGTATCTGCATCCCTTCGCTACGTCCATTAAAGGGACTCTGTGGTTACTCTCCGAGCAGCATGTCTCTCCCTACATTGCTACAACACTGACACTTAAAAAGATTTTAGTCAACAGAAAGAAAGACCCGTCATCTCTAATTACCCAGTGCAAACTAGATACCGAGGCAAGTAATATGCAGTCACTATCAGCTCACTTTATTAAATATCGTAACTGCGCTGGGGCTTTCATGTTCATGTAATAGCGCAATAACTATGCACATACACACGAATTGACTCAATTAAAAAAATGAAAGGAGAAAAGCCCTCAGGGCCCGTTGTCTTTCAACGTTATGCTCCAGACATCATCACTATGTCCGTGCAGGTGCTTGTCTTCCTGCAAAAATGCCCATTCTGAGTCAAGACACGTGATGTTGCTGTACGAACACGCAGAGCTGAGCGAAGAATTGTCTCTGCTCTCTGGAGGTAGTCGTGCGGGCACTGTGGGATCTAGCTGACGTTGAGTACGGCCCTGCTGAACCTATAGGTTCCATATCCGCATGATAGTCGTGAGGTCTCCATCAACATGAATAGCAACATCGCCAGTTGATAAACCGCAGTCTAGATTGGCCATGACCCAGTCGCATATAAGTTTGCACGCGCGCTGGCAGACGCAACACGATGTTCTTACAAATGAACAACATTGAAATGAGACTTGTGGATGAGAGACACAATTCATAATGTTTACTTGCATACATAATGTAGATTGCTTTCCTTCTACTCAGTTCGTGTTGTTGCACTAAAATTTAATATTCAAGCATGCAGGAAATATCATACCAGTTTGGCATTTATTGCCGGCCGTTTTCATACTGTTGCAATTGTAATGTCCAGTAGTATAGTTCCGAAACAGTGAATGCCACATTTTTTGCGAAACCTTCAGGTAGGAAAGATAACAGCTGCTGAAAATAAGAAACTGTTATTCATTGTAGCTTGATACAGAAATTAGGGAAATCCCATAGAAGTAACTGCCCCCCCTCCCCCCCAAAAAAGAACTGTGCAACAGAGTGTTTAAGAGAGATGGAAGAACACGTTCCCTACTCGTCAACAGATTATGAAGATTCTGGCGATGAGGATGCGGACTGTCACTTCTATGGTAAGCAGCTCCCAAACGATACCGAAGAGAGAAATGGATTAACTATGCTGCCTGTTTTAATGGGTGTCATAACTTCTGTACATCCATGCCTCAGATAAAACTATTTTTTAGTCAGTGACTTCGGATTTGTTGTGCTTTTTTTAGTGATAAAAGTTCGTGTTGTAGTATTTGTGTGCATAAAATGTATTCTAACCACCTGGAAGTTAAACGTGCATTTTGCTTTACCTCTCCGTCAACGGACCTTAGGGGAAGAAACAAGGGACACTTTCTAAGTATATTAAATGTGTAGCTGAGTTAATTTGATTATTTTATGTTATTCGTCTCCCCCCCCCCCCCATGAACCATAGACCTTGCCGTTGGTGGGGAGGCTTGCGTGCCTCAGCGATACAGATAGCCGTACCGTAGGTGGAACCACAACGGAGGGGTATCTCTTGAGAGGCCAGACAAACGCGTGGTTCCTGAAGAGGGGCAGCAGCCTTTTCAGTAGTTGCAGGGCCAACAGTCTGGATGATTGACTGATCTGGCCTTGCAACACTAACCAAAACGGCCTTGCCGTTCTGGTACTGCGAACGGCTGAAAGCAAGGGGAAACTACAGCCGTAATTTTTCCCGAGGGCATGCAGCTTTACTGTATGGTTAAATGATGATGGCGTCCTCTTGGGTAAAATATTCTGGAGGTAAAATAGTCCCCCATTCGGATCTCCGGGCGGGGACTACTCAGGAGGATGTTGTTATCAGGAGAAAGAAAACTGGCGTTCTACGGATCGGAGCGTGGAATGTCAGATCCCTTAATCAGGCAGGTAGGTTAGAAAATTAAAGTGGGAAATGGATAGGTTGAAGTTAGATATAGTGGGAATTAGTGAAGTTCGGTGGCAGGAGGAACAAGACTTTTGGTCAGGCGAATACAGGATCATAAATACAAAATCAAATAGGGGTAATGCTGGAGTAGCTTTAATAACGAATAGGAAAATAGGAGTGCGGGTAAGCTACTACAAACAGCATAGTGAACGCATTATTGTTGTCAAGATAGACACGAAGCCCACGCCTACTACAGTAGTACAAGTTTATATGCCAACTAGCTCTGCAGATGACGAAGAAATTGAAGAAATTTATGATGAGATAAAAGAAATTATTCAGATAGTGAAGGGAGACGAAACTTTAATAGTGATGGGTGACTGGAATTCGGTGGTAGGAAAAGGGAGAGAAGGAAACGTAGTAGGTGAATGTGGATTGGGGCTAAGAAATGAAAGAGGAAGCCCCCTGGTAGAATTTTGCACAGAGCACAGCTTAATCATAGCTAACACTTGGTTCAAGAATCATAAAAGAAGGCTGTATACATGGAAGAAGCCTGGAGATACTGACAGGTTCCAGATAGATTATGTAATGGTAAGACAGAGATTTAGGAACCAGGTTTTAAATTGTAAGACATTTCCAGGGGCAGATGTGGACTCTGACCACAATCTATTGGTTAATAACTGTAGATTAAAACTGAAGAAACTGGAAAAAGGTGGGAATTTAAGGAGATGGGACCTGGATAAACTGATTAAACCAGAGGTTATACAGAGTTTCAGGAAGAGCATAACGGAGCAATTAACAGGAATGGAGGAAAGAAATATAGTAGAAGAAGAATGGGTAGCTTTGAGGGATGAAGTAGTGAAGGCAGCAGAGGATCAAGTAGGTAAAAAGACAAGGGCTAGTAGAACTCCTTGGGTAAGAGAAGAAATATTGAATTTAATTGATGAAAAGAGAAAATATAAAAATGCAGTAAATGAAGCAGGCAAAAAGGAATACAAACGTCTCAAAAATGAGATTGACAGGAAGTGCAAAATGGCTAAGCAGGGATGGCTGGAGGATAAATGTAAAGATGTGGCTGGCTCTGAGCACTATGGGACTCAACTGCTGTGGTCATAAGTCCCCTAGAACTTAGAACTACTTAAACCTAACTAACCTAAGGACAGCACACAACACCCAGCCATCACGAGGCAGAGAAAATCCCTGACCCCGCCGGGAATCGAACCCGGGAACCCGGGCGTGGGAAGCGAGAACGCTACCGCACGACCACGAGATGCGGGCGGTAAAGATGTAGAGGCTTATCTGACTAGGGGTAAGTTAGAGACTGCCTACTCGAAAATTAAAGAGACCTTTGGAGAAAAGAGAACCACTTGTATAAATATCAAGAGCTCAGATGGAAACCCCGTTCTAAGCAAAGAAAGGAAAGCAGAAAGGTGGAAGGAGTATATAGAGGATCTATACAAGGGCGATGTACTTGAGGACAATATTACGGAAATGGAAGAGGATGTAGATGAAGATGAAATGGGAGATGTGATACTGCGTGAAGAGTTTGACCGAGCACTGAAAGATCTGAGTCGAAACAAGGCCTCGGGAGTAGACAACATTCCATGAGAACTACTGACGGCCTTGGGAGAGCCAGTCCTGACAAAACTCTACCATATGGTGAGCAAGATCTATGAGACAGGCGAAATACCCCCAGACTTCAAGAAGAATATAATAATTCCAATCCCAAAGAAAGCAGATGTTGACAGATGTGAAAATTACCGAACAATCAGTTTAATAATAGCTGGCCTAAGTGGCCGTGCGGTTAAAGGCGCTGCAGTCTGGACCCGCAAGACCGCTACGGTCGCAGGTTCGAATCCTGCCTCGGGCATGGATGTGTGTGATGTCCTTAGGTTAGTTAGGTTTAACTAGTTCTAAGTTCTAGGGGACTGATGATTTCGGAAGTTAAGTCCCATAGTGCTCAGAGCCATTTGTTACACGTTACCGTTTCTTTGATTATTCCATATTTTTCTCTACAGAGCCACTGTAGGTGTGGCCCAGCGGCCGCACGGCTTTGGGTCTGCCAGATACCATGCGACTGCAGTTGGCATCAGATGGAAACTTGCAGTTCCACTGTCGACTGTAACGCCCGTGGGGTGATACCATAATAAGAAAGCATCAGAGGGAAATCACTGGTTAGCGTAACTTCGTTTTTTTAATCATCATCATTATTTTGCATATCATGTCTAGTTACATAATTATATCGTTTAATTAACGTAGCTGGACAAATCACTTTCATTAACAAAACATGTGAACAAATCTTTCTTATCATTAACATAACTATAGCTTCTTCATTTTCTTATAACATAAGTGAAGTTCTTATTTTAGGAAAAGCTTGAATTATGTAGGAATTGTTAAAATTCTGCTGTTTGATTTCTCTGATTTACATCTAATAGCAATTCAAACAAAACAACATTATAGTATTTCTTGACTCCGAAGAAACGCTAGACAAATTAAACATTATATAGTAGATATTTTAAAGCCTCAGAGAATTAGTTGTAATCTTTAGGAAAATACGGATAATGTACAATATGTACAAGAACCAAGAGAGGATAATAACAATGAAAGCCGGCCGGTGTGGCCGTGCGGTTCTAAGCGCGTCAGTTTGGAACCGCGTGACCGCTACGGTCGCAGGTTCGAATCCTGCCTCGGTCATGGATGTGTGTGATGTCCTTAGGTTAGTTAGGTTTAACTAGTTCTAAGTTCTAGGGGACTAATGACTCAGCAGTTGAGTCCCATAGTGCTCAGAGCCAATCAGTTTAATAAGCCGCAGCCGCAAAACACTAACGCGAATTCTTTACAGACGAATGGAAAAACTGGTAGAAGCTGACCTCGGGGAAGATAAGTTTGGATTCCGTAGAAATATTGGAAAACGTGAGGCAATACTGACCCTACGACTTATCTTAGAAGCTAGGTTAAGGAAAGGCAAACCTACGTTTCAAGCATTTGTAGACTTAGAGAAAGCGTTTGACAATGTTGACTGGAATACTCTCTTTCAAATTCTGAAGGTAGCAGGGGTAAAATACAGGGAGGGAAAGGCTATTTACAATTTGTACAGAAACCAGATGGCAGTTATAAGAGTCGAGTGGGATGAATGGAAGCAGTGGTTGGGAAGGGAGTGAGACAGGGTTGTAGCCTATCCCCGATGTTATTCAATCTGTATATTGAGCAAGCAGCAAATGAAACAAAAGAAAAATTCGGAGTAGGTATTAAAATCCATGGAGAAGTAATAATAACTTTGACGTTTGCCGATGACATTGTAATTCTGTCAGAGACAGCAAAGGACTTGGAAGAGCAGTTGAACTGAATGGATAGTGTCTTGAAAGGAGGATATGTGATGAACATCAACCGAAGCAAAACTAGGATAATGCAATGTAGTCGAATTAAGTCGGGTGATGCTGAGGGAATTAGGTTAGGAAATGAGACACTTTAAGTAGTAGATGAGTTTTGCTATTTGAGGAACAAAATAACTGATGATGGTCGACGTAGAGAGGATATAAAATGTAGACTGGCAATGGCAAGGAAAGCGTCTCTGAAGAAGAGAAATTTGTTAACATCGAATATAGATTTAAGTGTCAGCAAGTCGTTTCTGAAAGTATTTGTATGGAATGTGGCCATGTATGGAAGTGAAACATGGACGATAAATAGTTTAGACAAGAAGAGAATAGAAGCTTTCGAAATGTGTTGCTACAGAAGAATGCTGAAAATTAGATGGGTAGATCACATAACTAATTAGGAGGTTTTGAATAGGATTGGGGAGAAGAGAAGTTTGTGGCACAGCTTGACTAGAAGAAGGGATCGGTTGATAGGACATGTTCTGAGGCATCAAGGGATCACCAATTTAGTATTGGAGGGCAGCGTGGAGGGTAAAAATCGTAGAGGGGGACCAAGAGATGAATACACTAAACAGATTCAAAAGGATGTAGGCTGCAGTAGGTACTGGGAGATGAAGAAGCTTGCACAGGATAGAGTAGCATGGAGATCTGCATCAAACCAGTCTCGGGACTGAAGACCACAGCAACAACAACAACAACATGTTATTCGTATTAACTGTTCTGTGAATAATAGAGATGAGACATGGAGATAAAATGTCACATAGAGAACGCCGGTAATGTTTTCATAAAATTCAACATAGTTGTGTTTGCTACAGACGTAGACCTAACTCTAGAGCACAGTTTGTAAGATGCTACGTCTTATCCCAGTTCTTATCCGGTTCTGAGGGATGGACACTAAATATGCCAACAGCAAATAAGATCAATACATTTGAAATGTAGATTTACCGAAGAATCTTTAACATAAAATTGACAACAAGAAGAAGTACCGCAACAAATACACAAACAGCAAGAAATGTTAACGACAACGATGTTTAAAAGAAGAAAACTGCGTACCTACGACATACCTTACGGAACACCAAATATATACGTACACAGTTGATAATGGAAGAGAAGATCGAGGGTGAAAGAAGAAAACGACGAAGAAAAATATACCAAGGCAATAAAAAAAACCGAACATGAAGGCATTATCCAAATGGGATGGAAATCGGAAGATGTGATGTACATAAACAGAAAAAGAAATGATGACAACTTCAGAAAAACTGGATGACTTATTCAAGATAAAGTCCTTCACAAATTGAGAAAGTCAGTAACAAGTTCGTCCATCTCTGCCATTATGCGAGCAATTATTCGACTTGGCATTAAATGACGGAGTTGTTGAATGCCCTCCTAAGTGATATCGTGCCAAGTTCTGTCCCGCTGGCGCGACAGATCGTCAAAAGTTCCGAAATGGTTAGAGGGCCTTGCCCCATAATGCTCCGAACCTTATCAGCTGCGGAGAGACACGGCGATCTTCATGGCTAAGGTAGAGTTTGGCAAGTACGAGACAAGCAGTAGGGACTATGGCCGTATACGGGCGGGCATTAATAAGCTGAAAAGCAAGCCCAAGATGGCTTGCCATAGAGTGCAACAAAACGAGGCGTAGGTTATCGTCGTCGTACCACTGTGCAGTAAAGGTGCACCAGAGAGCTACAACACCAAGAAGAATCGCTTCTCGGCTTTTGGCAAGATCAATGTGTAGTTTTTTTTTAACAGAAAAGGATTAAGGATAAGGAAGGGAATTTTATTTAATTTCTATAATAATGAGTCAGATCACCAACGAGTGTGATCTTTTTACAGTTGTCAACACCTTTCACTCACACTGAGACAGATTCCGATTAATTTATTTTACGATGATTCCTGGTCCTGAGAATCAAAAGCATAGTCGACATGTAATACGATGAACCCTTATCTCTGTTGTAAACTTCACAAATCTGAAATGTTCGATAAGCGATGACGTCACGTGCTTTGAAATTATCTAGCCCTTTTACTTTATCGACTTTTGGTCCACGTACAAGAGCAACGGTGACACAGCCGTTACCGTTATGAAACTAAATGTCACTCCAGAGCATCACTCCAGATTGTTGGGTCGTACGGCGTGCGATAGTCAGGTTGGTATCCCGCCATTGTTCGGGTCGCCACCAGACACGTCTTTGATTGCAGTAGAATTGCCATCAGTGATGAGGCCCACTTCGAAGTGGGCCCGATGGGGTGCCATTTACACTCATCAAAAAAAGTTTTCCATCACCTCGGTTCCGAGAGTTCTGGAACCTCTACAGAAAATTGGAATAGAGATCAACATAAACATCATTTCCGCCCTTTTTATTCCTCATGAAAACCACACATTGCATGGTGTAACATCATACAGCGATACCTTCAGAGGTGGTGGTCCAGATTGCTGTACACACTGGTACCTCTAACAGCCAGTACCACGTCCTCTTGCATTGATGCATGCCTGTATTCGTCGTGGCATACTATCCACAAATTCATCAAGGCACTGTTGGTCCAGATTGTCCCACTCCTCAACGGCGATTCGGCATAAATCCCTCGGAGTGGTTGGTGGGTCATGTCGTCCATAAACAGCCCTTATCAATCTATCCCAGGCATGGTCGATACGGTTCATGTATGGAGATAATGCTGGCCACTCTAGTCGAGTGATGTCGTTTTCTTCAAGGAAATCATTCACATAATGTGCAAGATGGGACCGGCCGCTGTGGCCGAGCGTTTCTAGGCACTTCAGTCCGGAACCGCGCTGCTGCTGCGGTCGCAGGTTCAAATCCTGCCTCGGGCATGGATGTGTGTGATGTCCTTAGGTTAGTTAGGTTTAAGTAGTTCTAAGTCTAGGGGACTGATGACTTTAGATGTTAAGTCCCATAGTGCTCAGAGCCATTTGAACCATTTTGCACGATGGGGGCGCGAACTGTCGTTCATGAAGACGAATGCCTCGCCAATATACTGCCAATATGGTTGCACTATCGGTCGGAGGATGGTATTCACGTATCGTACAGTCGTTTCGGCGCCTTCCATGACTACCGGCGGCGTATGTCGGCCCTACATAATACCACCCCAAAACAGCAGGGAACTTCCACCTTGCTGCACTCGCTGCACAGTGTGTCTAAGGCGTTCAGCCTGACCGGGCTGCCTCCAAGCACGTCTCCGACGATTGTCTGGTTGAAGGCATACACGATACTCATCGGTGAAGGGAACGTGATGCCAATCCTGAGCGGTCCATTCGGCATGTTGTTCGGTCCATCTGTACCGCACAGCATGGTGTAGTGGTTGCAAATAGGGATCTCGCCGTGGACGTCGGGAGTGAAGTTGCGTATCATGCAGCCTGTTGCGCACAGTTTGAGTCGTAACACAACGTCCTGTGGCTGCACGAAAAGCATTGTTCAACATGGTAGCGTTGCTGTTAGGGTTCCTCCGAACCATAATCCGTAGGCAGCGGTCATCCACTGCAGTAGAAGGCCTTGGGCGGCCTGAGCGAGGCATGTCATCGACAGTTCCTGTCTCTCTATGCTTCCTCCATGTCCGAACAACATCAGTTTGGTTCACTCCGAGACGCCTGGACACTTCCCTTGTTTGAGAGCCCTTCCTGGCAAAAGTTATAAGCGGAAGCGATAGAACAGCGGTATTGATCGTCTAGGCATGGTTGAACTACAGATAACACGAGCTGCGTACCTCCTTCGTGGTGGAATAACTAGAACTGATCGATTGTCAGACCCCATCCGTCTAATAGGCGCGGCTCATGCATGATTATTTACATCTTTGGGCGAGTTTAGTGACATCTCTGAACAGTCCGTGATACAACATCCACAGTCAATGTCTGTCTTCAGGAGTTGTGGGAACCGGGGTGATGCAAAACGTTTTTTGACGTGTGTATGTTTACAATTTTAATATCATGTGATTTATCTAAGTATCACGTTTATTCCATGTTCTCCTTTTCAGTGTTATCAAGTATTAAGCGTTTTAAACGTTTATTTTATAATATGTTTAACACATTATAGATGACCTCCTCCTGAAGAAGATACCTTTACGAGTACTGAAACCTGGTCAAGGTTTTTAAATTAAAGTTATGCAACCGGCTGGCTGTATACTGAACCCTCTGCCAGGTTCTTTATTTGTGAATAGCAGAGTAACCACGTAGATGTAGACATTGAAAATTTATGTACGATTACTGCTGTCAGCCATATATAAATTTTTAATTATTTTATTATTTGCATATGTGGTAATTAGTTAGGCTGTCATCCACAGCTTAGAGTGCTATCCAAATGACACTGCGTAAGACCACCTTGTAACTTCTTCTGCATATTTTCTTAAGTGAGTTTACAATTATGTCTACGTATTTTTATTAACTACAGAATAGTTGCATACTGCAGTTTATTGTATATCAGTACCAAGTTGTAACGCAGCTTCTTCGTAGGCACACTTGTGCAAGTTAACGTAATAAGAATAATTTTTAGCTTCTGTCTTAATAATTATTTTACAATAATTTTAAAAAGAAAGTGTTTACAAATCTTTTATCGACAAGTAACAGGAATTGTGCTGTTATTAAAATACATAATTAAGTTTAAGTAAGAAGTACATGAATTGACTAGCGACACCTGTCCATTTTCCGGCCAGTAGCGGTCACCAGCTTCCGGTCTAGCGGTGCCCTCGCTGGAATGAAGTACACATTAGTGCGTGTTATGGGACACAAGCATTTGGCAAATTACTGTATACAGTGGTTTTAACCATGACTTGCCGATGCCTCGTTTTCCTAGTCCCTCACATAACTGTTTTAAAAGGAACTCTTCAATTGCTGGTATAGCAGACATGTATTAACCTTCTATCGAGGTTTTGTTAATACAATGCACCTACTATTATACTTAATTTTCTCTCTGAATAATTTCACATTTTATGAATCCGTTCATATATCAGACGATGACAATCATGCTTAATGAAACCGGTAATCGACAATAAAACTCGTTTACAAGCGATCTTGGTTAAAGGTTCATCGTCTCTCAAGTAACTGTTACAGATCGTCCCTCACCACTCAAGATGAGTAAACTAATTGACGAGGGGATTACAGAGAGTACGTTCGCTGCCTGAATATTTTATACGTTACATTACAATTTTCAGATATCCAGAAAGCGGAATTATTTTCTGTAGCTTATATTGTTGCCAGTACTTCATCTCCTGAGATTTACCACTTGAGTCACTGTATTAAAACTGCAAATATTCGTTTTTTTAACTTATAACTTTATTCGTACTCATTGGTGGTTACCAGTGTAAGTTCCAGGCAATGCCGGTATGGCGTTCTACAGTAGGTGTCGGCCAATTTCTTTCACATTATTCCAACAAAGTTTGTGCTTCGTCCTAAAATCTAGAAGTCGACGAGAAGTTTACTATTAGCCGGTCTTTCTTCTTCCTATACAAAGACCAGTACGTACCGAACCATCGAAAGAGGAAATAGTTCATTTCCGGAGGATTTGCAAAGCAAGAGGACGTAACGGGGTTAAGAATGCGAGCGTCCTGTGGCTACTTCGTTCCTTTCGTACACTGATTTCCGTTACCTTTACCAATGCCACTCCGTTGACGATTGTCTGGTTACTAGCCTTCAGGGGCCACATCTGTTGTCGCCACCTGACAGCGATCCGACGGTGCTGTGTTGCAATAAGGTATCGAAACTTCTCGTTATTATGGGCAGCATCACTGTCTGGAGAGTGGCCTTGAATACCAATATGCAGGTGGGGGACGTATCACACTATGAGTTGTACCGTTAGCTATAAAGCCGCAAATCCTCGGTAATGCAGAAATCTGGCGAATTTTGAAGTTACAATAAACGGCCTTTTTGCAGCGCACGTCCTTGGAAATATTTCCGACGAGGACGTGCGCACGACCCAACCCACGACCTATTTCTTTACTTACCTACATTCCTAAATGTCTAACTCGTTTCGCTGTGCGCGGGTCCAGTTGCGAGGTGTCTATGTAAGGGCTTCCAGGGGAAACAAAAAATTGTTTTTCAGTATTTCATATAATTACTGACCTAACTTAAAAATTTTAAGTTCTGTCATAATGTACTCGACAAAAGTCAGGAGATACCTCCAGGTATCGTGTCGGACCTCCTTTCGCCCGGGATATTGCAGCAAATCGACGTGGCATCGGCTCAACAAGTTGTTGGAAATTGAACCATGCTATCTCTATTGCCGTCCATAAAAGGTTCAAATGGCTCTGAGCACTATGGGACTTAACTTCTAAGGTCATCAGTCCCCTAGAACTTAGAACTACTTAAACCTAACTAACCTAAGGACATCACACACATCCATGCCCGAGGCAGGATTCGAACCTGCGATCGTAGCGGCCGCGCGGTTCCAGACTGTAGCGCCTTTAACCGCTTGGCCACCACGGCCGGCCCGTCCATAAATACAAAAGTGTAGCCGGTGCAGCATTTTGTGCACGAAATGACCTCTCGCTTATGTCTCATAAATGTTCGATGGGATTCATGTCGGCTGTGACTTGCTTGGCCAGATCATTCGCGCGAATTGTCCAGAATGTTCTTCAAAGAAGTCGAGGACAATTGTAACCCCGTGACATGGCCAATTGTTATCCATAATAATTCCATCATTTTCACTCTGCAGCGGAGTGTGCGCTGATATGAAACTTCCTGGCAGATTAAAACTGTGTGCTGGACCGAGACTCGAACTCGGGACCTTTGCCTTTCGCGGGCAAGTGCTCTACCACTTTTTTTTTAAATCTCATTTTGTTCGTTTTCGTTCGTTGTATTGCTCTAGGCGGACGTCGAAAGACACCCGTTTCAGTTCGTTGTTGATCCATTAACTCAGTTTTTTTATTACAGAGGGCAGCTGGCCTTCTGACCGAACACGCTGAGCTACCGTGCCGGCATACCACTGAGCTACCCAAGCACGACTCACGCCTCATCCTCACAGCTTTACTTCTACCAGTACCTGCATGCGAAAGGCAAAGGTCCCGAGTTCGAGTCTCGATCCGGCACACAGTTTTAATCTGCCAGGAAGTTTCAATTCCATCATTGTTTGCTGCAAATGGTCTCCAAGTTGTCGAAAATAACCATTTCCATTCAATGATTGGTTCAGTTGGACCAGAGGATCCAGCCCATTCCCTGTAAACACAGCGCACTTCATTAAGGAGCTACCACTAGCTTGCACATTGCGTTGCTGACAACCTGGGTCGATGGCTTCGTGGCGTCTTCACCAAACTCGATCCCTACTATCAGCTCTTACCAACTGAAATCGGGACTCCTGTGGCCAGGTCACAGTTTTCCAGTAGCCTAGGATCCAACAGATATGGGCACGATCTCCCGAGAAGCGCTGCAGGCGATGTCGTGCTGTTAGGAAAGACGCTTACGACGGTCGTCTGCTGCCATAGCCCATTAACGCCGCATTTCGCCACACTATCCTAACGATACGTTCGTCGTACGTTCCACATTAGTTTCTGCGGTTATTTCGCGCAGTCTGTTAGCACTGACAACTCTATGCAAACGTCGCTGCTCTCTGTCGTTAAGTGAAGGCCGTCGGCCACTGCGTGGTCTGTGGTGTTAGACAATGCCTGCAATTTGGTATTCTCGATATACTCTTGATGCTGTGGATCTCGGAATATTGAATTTCCAAACGATTTCAGAAATGGAATGCCCCTTGCATCTAGCTTCAAGTACCATTCCGCGCTGAAAGCATGTTAATTCCCGTCGTGCGGCCATAATTACATCGGAAACCTTTTCACATGAATCGTGTCAGTACAAATGACAGCTCCTCCAATGCACTGCCCTTTCATACCCTCTATACGCGATACTGCCGCCATATGTATACGTGCATATCGCTATCTCGTGATTTATATCTCTTCATTGTATTACAAAGTAATACAGTAAGATGTAACTCACGGCGCCCAAGTCACACAAACTATATTCACCCAATATTTGAGAATGGGAACACTTAGCGACACCAACAAACCTTACACATAATTTCAAACCCTTACGAAACATCGCTTATTACATTTTCTTTGTTTATGCAGTAAAACTTGAACATCAAGCAAGGCGTTTTTATTTATTACTGCTTTACTACTAACTCTATACGGAACAAATTTTGCAGGCAGTATCCACATGTGCCACTGAATGTACCTGCAAAATAATATCCTTGCACGACGGGTAGATCAGGAGACATCACATCATAAACAATGACATTAGTGAAAAAACTAGTTTTTTCTTAAAACCGTGTCCCAATTACCCAGACTATAGTCATCCAATGTGTGACAGTGAGAGCACTTAGCTACCTATAACAGACTTCAATCCTGTTTCTAAACTTTTCCACGCTTAAATGCTTAACGTCAAATATTTAGCACATTTGCTCATTTGAAAGTAATCAGACGTCTGAAGCTGTTTTGTACATGGGAATTCGATTCCTTTTTGCTTCTTCCCTGTCAAACGGTCCACGTGTCAAGGAGATCGTGATTCCTCTAAGGGAGCTTCAGATCTTAACACAGTGCCGTATAAACGTTTCCCACATCATGGGTCCACCGCCATGTGCTACTGGAAACGCATGCAACTGACTCGTATCTTGTGACGTAATTATTCTGCTGAAATGTAAGCTGATGTCTGGTATCTGTTTGTGTTTGTCCATGTAAGAGTAAAACATTACACATTAATTTCTTTCATAGCATACAGCTAAAGAGCCACGCGATTAGGATCGCAAGTTTAGATTTTATGTTCTGTACTGAACTAGTTTCAACGCTTTCACTGAGGCCGTTGAACACAGCCTCATTGAATTTCGTTTCATTGTCCTAAACTTTTAGTAACCCACATTATCGTATACGCTTTATTTCTTTTTTCTCTCGAATCTGTATCCATTATTCACCATTGCTACGTTTTACGCTCTACATCCGCTATGAAGTATGCTTCGCAGGCCAGTTCCCAAAATTTTTTTTTGGTTCTCCGACGTAATCCAGTTGATATTTTCCTGGTTCTCTGTTTTTGAATATACGTTGTTGTAAAGGTCAAACTTGAATAGCGTGTTCCTTACAGCCAGATGAAACCCATCGCAATAACGAGAATTCTGGTCGCCACTCATAAAAAGCATACGCAAAACTTCAAAGGCCCTCATTGTAGCAATTTATTAAAACAGTTATCCTAATAGACATAAATGAAAAAAGAATATGTTAATAGACGTAAGAGTTTTACACATGGCATACTCAAATACGAAAGGGAAATAAAAATCAATGTACATTTAATATTTTATTCTTATTGAATGAACGATATTAATCCTATTCGAAGTTATGTTCCCATATCCCGTGACAGCTCCGCAGTTATTTTTTTTATAAGTTCTACCCTGTATTTAATCGCCTTTACATTCTGGAGCATGGTCAGTAACTTAATATTAGGCGAGGAGGGCTCTTATAAAAAACTGGAAACTGTGACAGGACATCAATATTGATGCTTTACCCCCGAAGCTGTCCAGGGCAGTCTGTCTACTCATTCTGCACCGAGACGCCGTCACATTAGCACTTGGCTGCTGTTTCGTTGCAGACCGCCACGAATTCCTCTCCTGTGCCAATCTCTTCATCTCAGAGTAGCATTTACAACCCACATCGTCAATTATTTTCTAGATGTATTCCAATTTCTGTCTTCCTCTAGAGTTTACCCATTACATCTCCCTCTAGTACCATAGAAATTATTCCGTAATGTCTTAACACATGTCCCTACATCCTGTCCCTTCTTGTCAGTGTTTTCCGAATGTTCCTTTCTTTTCCGATTCTAAGGAAAGCCTCCTGATATCTTGTCAGTCCACCCAATTTTCAAAATTCTTCTATACTACCACACCTCAAATGCTTCGATACTCTTCTGTTCATGTTTTCCTGCAATCCACGCTTTACTGCCATACTGTGCTGTGCTCCAAACGTACATTTTTAGAAATTCTTCTAAAAATAAATGCTATATTGGATACCATAAGATTGCGATCAAAAAGTTTCAGTTCGAGAGCGCCGCTGCAGGGCGGATGCAACATACCGCGACACACAAGCACGGACATCTAGTCAACGAATCAGAGTGACAATTTTATCTTTCCGATGGGCGTGTGGTAAATGCGGAAACGAGAACTATGGCGATGGTATTACGAAATACGTCCAAACGTTCAGTTATTCTTTTCTTGGCTGCCATAGGACGAACTCCGGTCGATATCAATGGGAGAATGAAGAGTGTTGTGTGGAGCACCATGTCTGTCAAACGGAGAGAAAATTTCCATGCAGCTCGCGATTCGACACAAGACGCCGGTCGATGTGGGAGGCCAGCTGCTTCCAACAAGGCGTTTCGATCACTGGGGAATGGCATTGCGCAACTCCGGAGAAATTGTTTATTTATTTAACTTGATCTGATTAGGGCCATCATGCTCTCTCTTACATCAGAATTCCACACACAGTACCTTTTTTATAATGAATCGCCAAAGAAACTGGTATAGTGATGCGTATTCAAATATAGAGATATGTAAACAGGCAGAATACGGCGCTGCGGTCGGCAACGCCTATATAAGACAACAAGTGTGCAGCACAGTTGTTAGATCGGTTACTACTGCTACAATGGCAGCTGATCAAGATTTAAGTGCGTTTGAACGTAGTGTTATAGTCGTCGCACGAGCGATGGGACACAGCATCTCTGAGGTGGTGACGGAGATTTTCCCGTACGACCATTTCACGAGTGTACGGTGAATATCAGGAATCTTGTAAAACATCAAATCTCCTACATCGCTGGGGCCGGAAAATGATCCTGCAAGAACGGGACCAACGACGGCCGAAGAGAATCGTTCAACGTGATAGAAGTGCAACCCTTCTGCAGATCGCTACAGGTTACACTGCTGGGCCATCAGCAAGTGCCAACGTTCGAACCATTCAACGAAACGTCATCGATATTGGCTTTCCGAGCCGAAGGCCCACTCGTGTATCCTTTATAATTTCACGACACAAAGCTTTACGTCTCGCCTGGGCCCGTCAACACCGAGGCTCTGTAATGGCGTGGGGCGTTTGCAGTTGGAGTGATATGGGATCCCTCATACGTCTAGATACGATTCTGACAGGGGACACGTACATAAGCACCCTATCTGATCACCTGCATCCATTCATGTCGATTGTGTATTCCGACGGACTTGTGCAATTGCAGCAGGACAATGCGACGTCCCACACGTCCAGGATTGCTAAAGAGTGACTTCAGGAACACTCTGAGTTTAAAACACTTACGTTGGCCGCCAACCTCCCCACACATGAACATTATTGAGCATACCTGGGATGCCTTGCAACGTTTTGTTCAGAAGAGATCTTCACCCCCTCGTACTCTTACGGATTTATGGACAGCCTTGGAGGGTTCATGGTGTCAATTCGCTCCAGCACTACTTCAGATATTATTCAAGTTAATACCACGTCGTGTTGCTGCACATCTGCGTGCTCGCGGGGGCCTTACACGATATTAGGCAGGTGTACCAGTTTGTTTAGCTCTGCGGTGTATATCATAGTTACCTGAGAAACGACGATTTCATTATGACGAACAGTATGATTTGAGACTCTGAAATGACAGTGTGGGTTAATTGCAGTGACTATACTACTGCAGCAGTTGCAAGTGTTAATAATAATAACAGTAATAATATAATGACAGTAATATGTCAATAATAACAATGATGATAATGGCAGATATAAGTAGAATTTATAGGTGTACAAAATAGAGGTTTTCTGAGATCTGGGGAAAGGAAATTTAAGGAGACTGCATCGGCTATAAATGTTGGGAAAGAGGGATGTACAGCGTATGAGTGCTTACAGGGGAGGTGGTAATCGTTACTGTTGTTTCAGTAGATACATCATTAACTTTCTTCAGAAGCTGCGTATGTTAACCAGTTCTCTAATATAATGCGGGAGGTCACTACACAGTCAGGTTCCTGCTACTGAGAGAGTGTCTGGACAATGCAGAGGAACAGGAAGGAATTTGCTCTGATAAGAGGGGGGGAGGGGGTTCCTGTCATGTTGTTAGGACAAGAGGATTAAGGTCAAGGAAAGACTTTAAGGACAATGTTCATTGATAAGACAGAAGAGAAAACAGAGGACATGGAAATCGCTGCCCTTGTTTGCACACAGCCAGGACAGCTCTGCATATGTTGGTGAAATTTGATCGAAGAGTCTAACATCACAGATAAAACGAACACAGGCAGTCATAACCAGTTCTAGGCGCCGTGAGTTCTCCTGAGAAATTAGAGCGAAAAGGTAGGGAAAATTGCAACAAGGGGTTGCTGCTGCTTCATGATAAAGCACGTCCCCATACCGCAAATGTCGTAACGCTCAAGTTACGCCAAGTCAGATGGGAGACAGTTGAGCACCAGCCCTATAGTTCTGATCTCTCCCCATGCGATTATCACGCCTTCGGTCCCTTAAGAAAGACCTTGTCAGGTCGACGATTCTTGTTCGACGAGGCTGTGCAGCTGGTAGTTACGGCATTCTTCACGCTGCAGGATACGGTGTTTCACGAAACGAGTATCTTCAACTTGGTGCGTAGGTGCGATTATTGGCTCAATGCCCAGGGCGACTCTACCTGATGGGGATAGAGATCCTGGACTGTGCGGCCTTCGAACGGAAACTGTTCGATCTCCCCTTACAATAGACTTCTTTTGGCTTTTTTTATGCTATCAAATTTTACACCTCCGCGCCCCTTCCCCCGCCTCCCAGATTCTGCTGACTTCTTCCGCTTTCTTAGGATGAAGAAGCAACCAGCCGCTGTGGCCGAGCGGTTCTAGGCACTTCAGTCCGGAACCGCGCTGCTGCTACGGTCGCAGGTTCGAATTCTGCCTCGGCTATGGATGTGTGTGATGACCTTAGGTTAGTTAGGTTTAAGTAGTTCTAAGTTCTAGGGGACTGATGACCTCAGATGTTAAATCCCATAGTGCTTAGAGCCATTTTTCATGAAGAAGCGATTCTGTGGCGGTCATTCCTAGAAAGATGGCGAGGTAACTTCTGGCCCGTAATGTTTCCTGAACTGCCAAAATGGAGACTTCTACACCTGAGGTCTCTATGAAGTCGTTCATTGCTAGTAGAAATGTGTCACATTGAAGGATGAATATGTAGAGAAAGTCTAACGCCGTTACTATGGCCGCAGGTTGTAACCTACCCACGTAAATATTAATTAAATGAATTTTTAAATATTGTAACCTCTGAACAAAATTGGTTCCCATTTATAGTCTCCGTGCAGAAATGCATTCACATTTAAGTAACCACAAAATTCAATTCCTAAACCCGGAAATAATAAAAAAATTCAGTATCCTGGTAAATTTTATGACGACAGCAACGCTGCGCCACGGCCCTGTACTCTGAATAAAAAGAAGCAAAAATTCTTATCTCAATAAAAACTGCGAATATATCTGCTCTTACCTAAAAAATTTTCGGCTCAGCTCCGTGCAATACTGGCCTATGCTTTGTGATTCATGAAAGGAAAGATAATCCATTGAATAAAATCTTTAAATTGAAATGAGTGCCTTTTTTTTTTAAAAAATTACTTTATATTATAAAAATTGTTATTGGGGCATTTTTTGAAAGAAATTGGATGAAAGTTAACATACATTACTAGATATGCGCAACACTGCTTCTTTACCTTTTACAATAATACTCATCCTCAAGAGTCCCGACCAGAGCAGACTGCCGACACGCGCAGACTACTGCCGACTCACGCAGACTACTATCGACTAGCGACAAGCAACAACTAACTACATACTGCTCTCTGGTCAGAGACTCTCCTAAGTCTTCCCTGTTGCAGGCAGCGCATACATCGCATACCTCTTACAAGGTGTATTTTTTCTTCGTGGTAATTAAAGCATTACGACCACCCCTCGTAAATTCCCTTCTCGGCTGCTTCTCCGTTCTGCCCGCAGCAGACTGCCGGGTCCCTGTCCGCGGGGCCGTAATATGAAATGTGACAGGCGAGGACGGGGGCCATGTGCGGCCAGTGGGGCGAAGACGTCGCCGGGGAGGCGGGACACCGGCTGCGGCCCGCCAGGTACCTTCCTCGCTGATAAGCCAGAGGCAGTCTACTCCCGTCCTTCGACGCGATCGCTCGCTGCCTGCACGACGCTGCCTCGCTCGCCTTCGGGGGCTCGGTAAGTCTTTACCCTCTGCTTTTCAAGCAGTGTTGTCACACACATTTCTGGCCCATAGTCTCTAATCAGCGGAGTTTTTGGACAACGATCTCAGCCGCCGGATGCGAGTGTGACTGTACAACCAGTTTCTACGTAAAAGTAGCTACCGAAAACGTAATCTACAGAGCGAACTGTAATTAACTGCTGAAAATGACTCATTTGAAAATATACAACAGATGCAAAAACTTTTCAATAAACGTGCAAATGAGGTGTTTGTGAGACAATTACGAACCTGTCGTTACTGACTTTAATTCGAAATATTTTTCTAGTTAGTACAAATGTGTATCAGATTAAACTTTACGATTAAGTCCCTATCTAATTGGGCTCAAATTCCATCCAAGGCCCACCTTAACACCACATACTCCTTCAGCACGTTACATGTTGCAAATTACTTTACACTTGTACCTATTAAAGTAGAGGTACCAGTTGTCGTTAGCATCTGGATGCAGTACTGCACCCGTCACTGCAGTGACATACGATCCTTTTCAAATATACTTGAGTGATCTCGAAAATCTTTTAATTTATTGGCTTTCGGATCGAGCCATTCTCCGGTTTTTCAACCGTATCAGTGGCAGTGCTGTATACTTCACTTTCAAAATAACCGAAGGCAGAAAAATGCAGAGGTGAGGTGATCCTGGAGGGGAAGATTCAGAATCCGCTCGAGCCATGCGTTTTCGACCGTATTGGCACATTAGGCGTCACCTTGCGACAGCAGCAACACGTGTCGTTGCCCCGTTGTGGATCTATCACATTCCTCAGCGAAAGGGGGAAATGGTGATATTGGGGTTTTAGTCGAAAGGTTTTCATTTCAAATACATTTTTACTGACTACAATAATATTTATGTTGAGATCGGCTCTTAACCACAGTTATGTAGCAAATCGCGTTTGGGCCGACTATTTACTTGAATATTTTTGATTCTGTTATTTTATGCTTCCACCGTTCAAGTTTTCGCTACGAATTGCGATACACCTCTTATACAGAGGATAAATAAAATTACCGCCATTAGTACAAACAGTTTCATTAGTTACTTGCTAATATCGGCCCAAGTGTTACATGTTCTTACTGTTTGGCTGAAGGCTTTGTATTAACTGTTGCAAAATTGGTTGTGAAAGAAGACGAACTGTTGTGGAACTCAATATCAACACGACGGACACGACGACAGAAGAAAGCTATAATGTTCCTGAACATTGTGTCCACAGATTTTCCGCTTACATGCCGTCGCTTCAAGAATTATTATCGAAGAGTTTTAACGGTGCATTTCCACTTTTCTGAACCATTAAAAACGAACGAGTATTAGCAACGAGCTGAAACAAGTCTTAAATTTAAAACAATGTTTATTTTTTGAGAGGTCCTTCTTGCACTTATTCACGAATGAGTAAAGATGTTTATATTAATTTGACTGCTTATTGTAAATAAATCTGCGTCTCTACTTGTGTTTACAAATCGAGAAATATAGCTTTTTGTGTACAACGAACCGTCAACTGGTAATTAAAACGATTGTCAGCACTTTTCATCTGTTAAATGTCACGGTTATAATAATAATTGTAATGCACTTTCTATTGTTCTAAGACATTCACGTATACGATTTTTAGTGTTCTTCGCTATCGTGGTGACTTGAGTCTGTGTACAAGGATAACTCCATATTTTTGTCAATTATGGATGTGCTGCAGCCCCTCGGTTCCCAGTGGAGTAGCTGTTGATCAAGAAAGTAACGAGTTTTGTCTGTCTGAATGTGAAGGACTAGTACGGCAATAGTCATTAAACACCTCTCCCCTTAGCATACGGCATGTAGAATCTGAACAGTTGCAGCATAATGATTTTACAAGAATATTAATTCTCTCTCTCTCGTGTCGTGTTTGTGTGTGTGTGTGTGTGTGTGTTTTATAATTTTTTTAAGGAGGATGAATGAGATGGTGCAGGAAGAACCCATATTGTAATAAAAACTTTTCAAACCAGAGCAGTATGTTTATAATCATACAAAGCCGTCCATCTTTGGGATTCCGCAGTGTGCTAGAGTCTTCGTATGCTTAAATTGACAATGCATGTAGCCACCGTAAAGATTTTTTTTTAATCATCCTGTTTCAGACCGAGGTCATTCCCCCACGAAGCGTACTTTTTTTGTTCTCTGTTTGTCGCTAGGAATTAGTCTTGTGAATAAATTACTTTATATAAAACAGGTTAGCCGGACACGCTCTGGTACAAAATAGTAATTTGTACTTTAAGTTTTCTTCAGTAAGCAACGTCATTACATCACTACAAACAAAACAGTAGAAGTAGTAAAAACACGTCGATTAAAAACAAACTGTATTCCGTAGCAATATTGCATAGGAACAGGAAGATGGCGGTAAGTTGCTGAAACATTTCGAATTAATTCTATCTAGTAATTCAGAAGTGCCCGGGGACTGGGTGTTTGTGTTGTCCCTGTCATTTAATCATCATCATTCCTGACAGTGGCTAAACTGATCTGTGTAAAATAATTGGACTGTGTAAATTGGGACTTTGTAAGGGCGCTGATGACCACGCAGTTGAGCGCCCCACAAAACAATCATCATCATCATCATCAACAATTCAGAAGTGTCCAATGCTGAAGCTGCTGTGCTGATTTCGTAAAGTCGCAGTTGCCGTCTTGACCCACAAAATCTTCAATTTTTAATTCGGATAGGATAAAGTGACATGCTAGTGATGTGACTGGTTTATATGTTGCTTAATATGTTGTATACAAGCGATTGGCCTTGACTGTTGTCCGTAATATTTTGTTTTGTAGCGCCTGTGGACATTGTAATAGTCACGACACTGTTGAAATCTGCCGCGAGAACGCCTTACTTTCGCTATCCAGGTCGTCAGTATTGCATATCGTGTACGTCTGTTGCTTTTATAGTTTTGATTCCACTGATGGAAAATGTCTAAATATTTGTTACTTTAGTAACTTCTCGTTAATGCACTACCGAAAAAAAAATTTGTGCACCATTTTATAGGTTTCCAATTCATTCACGATTCATTGTTGTAACAGTGCATAGGGAATAAATGCAATGATTACGTTTACAGATCAATAGCACAAATGGTTCTGAGGCAGGAGGTATCGACTCATGCTGAAACATCCATATT
Source organism: Schistocerca cancellata (assembly GCF_023864275.1). NCBI lineage: Eukaryota > Metazoa > Arthropoda > Insecta > Orthoptera > Acrididae > Schistocerca > Schistocerca cancellata. The sequence continues at coordinate 347,301,812 of NC_064627.1, read as the reverse complement.
AGTGCTCTGATTTTATCCATACTGGATGAGAGGTTGTGGTTGTGAATGTCAATGTTAAAAAATATATCGGCTCAACCACTTATTTATAGTGTAAAACACTAAGATTGACGCGTTTAGGAAGTCAAGTTTCCATTATCAGTGCGGTGCACCACACTTGCCCCAGTTGTACAGCCGACTTTGCTAGCGATGGTTCACTGACAAATTACGCTCTCATTTGCCGAGACGATAGTTAGCATAGTCTTCAGCTACGTCATTTGCTACGACCTAGCAAGGCGCCATTACCAGTTACTATTGATGCTGTAAAACACGTACCGTCAAGAGCGATGTTCACCAATTATGGATTAAAGTTAAGTATTCCAACTGCTACGTACGTTTTTTTACTAGTCTCATTTCCGTGTCCCCTTTCCAGACCTCACGCCAGCCTGCGTGAGCTTAAACGCGTGCCTTTCGGCTTCCTCATAGTGGATTGGCTGTCTTGCCAATCCACAACAATCAGAATAATAAAAAGTAAAAGAACCTGTTAAAACTCGCTTTTATTTTTTAACAGGTCTTTTACTTTTGATGGAAGCTTGACTTCCTAAACGCGTCAATCTTAGTGCTTTACATTATAAACAAGTGGTTGAGCCGATATATTTTTTTAACATCCATATTAGTACGTTGTGTAGCCTCCACGGGCGGCAGTGCAGGCGTTGACTCTGGCAACCAGTCGATCGTACAGATCGCGAATAGTGTCCTGGGATACATTATGCCACGCCTTTTTGACCTGTTCGCTTAGTTCTGTCAGAGCTGTTGACTGACGAGTCACTTCTCGGCCCATCGTATCCCACACGTGCTCGATTGGAGACAGTTCCGGAGAGAGTACCTACATGGGAAGTTCCTGCTCTTCCTACAGAGCACATTGAGTTTCACGGGCAGTGTGTGGGCGAGCATTATCCTGGTGGAACAATATATCCCCTTCCTGTTGCAAGCACGGGAAAAGAATAGGTCTGACAGCATTTCACTCGTACCGAGCGGTTAGCGTTCCCTCCAGAAACACCAAAGGTGCAGGAGTGTTGTAGCTTACCGCATCCCAGACCGTAAGGCCAGGGATGAGGCCAGCTACAAGACAGCGTTCTCGAGGCCTACGTCACTTGCACGCAGACAGTCTGCTTTCATCGTTGAAGACCACAGCCCACCGATCCATCTTCCAAGTGATCCTCTGACGGCACCAGTCAAGCTGTGCACGTGAGTGCTATGGCGGACGGTTTAATTGTGTACGTGTCCACAGTCCCACTGTTAATAACGCAGTAGCTCATACTGGCACGTCCGGGCTCACAAGCCCTCTTACCTGTGCTGTGGTAACTGTACGATCTGCCAGTGCCGCCCTCACAACATGGCGATCCTGGCGGCTGTCTGTGCCGCGTCTACGGGGGTGTGAATGTTCACGTGACCATTGATCGTCGCACCGCTGACGCAGCACGTGCAGCTTGTGTGGCGATTCTTCGAAAGGAGCATTCCTCCACTCAAAAGGCCACAGTTTGACCACTTTCAAACTAGCTCAATTGGCTGTAGGAAGCACGAGTGTCTCTCCGTGGCATGACTCCCTACTTCTTCATAAGTTTGCACCACACTGAGCCTTGTGGCTGTGAGCATTCCCTATTAAAGTGTAGACACAGGTGGTGCTCTAGTAGCTATGCCACTATACGAGGTGCATTCAAGTTCTAAGGCCTCCGATTTTTTTTTCTCCAGACTGGAAAGAGAGAGAAACATGCGCATTGTTTTAAAATGAGGCTGTGTTCATTGTCAATACGTCGCAGAGATGGCAGCACTGTACGGCAGATGGAATTTTACCGCCAGCGGCGAGAATGAGAACTGTTTTAAATACTTAAAATGGCGACGTTTTCCTTACGTGAACAGCGTGCAATCATTCGTTTTCTGAATTTGCGTGGTGTGAAACCAATTGAAATTCATCGACAGTTGAAGGAGACATGTGGTGATAGAGTTATGGATGTGTCGGAAGTGCGTTCGTGGGTGCGTCAGTTTAATGAAGGCAGAACATCGTGTGACAACAAACCGAAACAACCTCGGGCTCGCACAAGCCGGTCTGACGACATGATCGAGAAAGTGGAGAGAATTGTTTTGGAGGATCACCGAATGACTTTTGAAAAGATCGCCTCCAGAGTTGGCATTTCTGTGGGTTCTGTGCACACAATCCTGCATGACGACCTGAAAATGCGAAAAGTGTCATCCAGGTGGGTGCCACGAATGCTGACGGACGACCACATGGCTGCCCGTGTGGCATGTTGCCGAGCAATGTTGACACACAACGACAGCATGAATGGGACTTTCTTTCCGTCGGTTGTGACAATGGATGAGACGTGGATGCCATTTTTCAATCCAGAAACAAAGCGCCAATCAGCTCAATGGAAGCACACAGATTCACCGCCACCAAAAAAATTTCGGGTAACCGCCAGTGCTGAAAAAATGATGGTGTCCATGTTCTGGGACAGCGAGGGCGTAATCCTTACCCATTGCGTTCCAAAGGGCACTACGGTGACAGGTGCATCCTACGAAAATGTTTTGAATAACAAATTCCTTCCTGCATTGCAACAAAAACGTCCGGGAAGTGCTGCGCGTGTGCTGTTTCACCAAGACAACGCACCCGTACATCGAGCTAACGTTACGCAACAGTTTCTTCGTGATAACAACTTTGAAGTGATTCCTCATGCTCCCTACTCACCTGACCTGGCTCCTAGTGACGTTTGGCTTTTTCCAACAATGAAAGACACTCTCCGTGGCCGCACATTCATCAGCCGTGCTGCTATTGCCTCAGCGATTTTCCAGTGGTCAAAACAAACTCCTAAAGAAGCCTTCGCCGCTGCCATGGAATCATGGCGTCAGCGTTGTGAAAAATGTGTACGTCTGCAGGGCGATTACGTCGAGAAGTAACGCCAGTTTCATCGATTTCGGGTGAGTAGTTAATTAGAAAAAAAATCGGAGGCCTTAGAACTTGAATGCACCTCGTACTATCTGTTGGCGGACGACGGAGAAACAAATATCAGTACTATCACCAAGTGGCGTATGCCGTCTTCGTATCAAAATCGACGCTGTCTTTCCAGGTATGCTAATTTTTTTCCAGCAGTTTAGTTTATTAGTTCTGCAGAGTTAGTACTTCACATAGGCAAAAAATGAATTCGTAATCGATTGAATAGCTATAGGTTGCTCCAGACCTTTAGGATCGAAATTGTACGGACGGTAATGGTGTGTTTCCTGGTATACAGTCGATTCCATTCTGTGCACAGTGTCTTGAGACCCAGTGGTTTTATTCAGGTGCTGTGAGTTATGCTGTTTTGCGAACCCGTTGTCTGGACTCCAACCAGACTGTTGATTGGGTTGTTCTGGCACCGCTATTTATAGCTCACTTTGAGTTAGACACCCGACGCCCACTACGCTGCGCCTTTCATTTTCAGACCTCGCATTGTCCATGTGTCGAGATGAAAAAGTTTTACCTACGTTAGCTAACATCAGACATCCGTATTACCACATCAGCCGTCAATAAAATTACGCGGCGTGCAGGCCTAACACCATACGAGAGACAATCCGTGACACTCTTAACAATGCTAGACGTCAAAAGAGCTTTCTAATATCGATCTTTACATGTCGGCTTCATTGTCTATATATTCTTAGGAATTAGTTGAAAATATGAGATGATCACAAGCAAATTCAAAGCAGTTGAGTACGCCTACACGCCAGAAAGCAAAGTTACGTTGCTTGCACAAAAAGCTAAGAGAAGATGCAGGGAGACGTACAGTAATATTAATCTCACTTATAAACACCTGGACGAGCATACAGTGAAGATATTTGTTAAAGGAGTAAATTTCTCTCCCACTTCCCAAATGCTACAGATTACATCAGCTCCGTGGAGCATGTTGCAGGCTCGTCGCTACCGGAATCAGAAGCTCTCCGAGAAACCTGTAGAGCACTCATCAAGGCACAAATCTAAAGAGCTTAAATCTGCAAGAGAGAACAAGTACCTCTGAGAAATCTGAAGGAGTAAAAGTAAACTCAATTCTGCTAGCCGACAAGGAAAAGTGCGATCCTCCTGATGTCACACGGCACTACAATACGATTCTCGATATTTGAATGACTTTGTGTGCAGACAAACGAATGTAGAGCCTGCGAATAAAATCAAGAAGAAGATGATGACGCTTTTCGTTGAGCCAGACTTGCCACGTAACACTAGTAAAGGTATTAGAAGACGAGCAGCTGTCCTACCACGGCTGTATGGCCTTCCTAATGTACACAAGGAAGGCATTCCCCTGAGACCTGCAGTAATATTGCCACGCCTACACACTAGCTAGCAAAGTATTGGGGGGGGGGGTTTGTTTTTCAAGTTGGTATTCCGGTTGATATGGCTATTTTTTATCGATTTTTTAGTTTAAGTTCACTGTCGCTGTTTAAGTTTACGTATTGTCATTTTGTCATTTCGAAATAGTGAGTGAAGCTGTGGACGCTAGAAAATGGAGTGCCAAGTGGAGAAAACTGAACATTTCCGACATATTCTTGTGTTTGAGTTCAGTAGAGGGACAACAGCAGCGGAGGCAGCCAGAAACGTTTGCGCCGTTTATGAGGGCACTGGACAGAGCACGACAAGAAAATGGTTTTCTCCTTTTAAGGAGGTTCGTTTTGACATGAGTGATTCTCCACGTTCGGAAATAACTTCGGGGGTTTGATGAAGATCGTTTAAAAGCATTAATACTCAACGATTCACGTGTATACTCGAGAACTGGCTAATGTGGTGAACTGTGATCATTCCACCATCGTGTGAAATTTGCATGCAATGTGGAAGGTACAAAATTCGGATGTAAGGATACCGTATGCTCTAAGCCAAAACCACAGAAATCAGTGAATGGTCATACGTGTATCTCTGCTTGCTAATAAGGAATGGCTGAGCCCAAATAAAGCAGCAACTACCAGCACAAAGACCTGCGAGCATCCACAAAAGATAATGTTACGCTTCTGGTGGAACATCGACTGTGTGGTGTACTACGAACTACTTCCCCGAGGTGTAACCACCACTGATGACGTTATCAATAACTGAGACATCTTTTCAGACGCAATCCAAGACAACGACTAGGAAGAATCTGAGAATAGTTGCTACTCTAAGGTAACGCCCGCCCGCATGCTAGACTGACAAAAAATACTTACCTCAGCGTTGGCAGTTTGTTTAAATAGTGAAGGGGAATATATTACTGATGACTAAAGTCTCTGTTGTGTGTATCTGTTGCAAACTTAGGGGAAAACGCTGTGAATTTATGCACCAATCTAATAGCTAGCATTTTAAGCGAATGTACATAGAAGTGCGAACATCACATTAGAAACTCCGCTCTCTTTGTGCAGCATCTTACACACATAAAACAATAATTCTACTGTAGACCTGGAAGTACACCAGTAAACAGTAACACCAAGAGAAAGTGAGGGCTTCTACACAAACGGTGGTGGGCACAGCGGTCGTTGTAGTCACAGACCGCACAAAAACCGATTTGCTATTACATTATTTAGCACAAGATCAAATAAAGCTAATCATTAAAAGTTACCTTACAAAAACATAACTTGCTGTCATTGTCCTAAGGGCAACACGTTATGGGATTAAATATATGGCTCGGTAGACAGTCAAAGAGCTGTGTATTTGATCTGTAAAGTTTGCTGTAAGCTCATTGGTCGCTTGCGTGATCAAAGCACAACTAAGGAAATTTTTACACATTATTGGGAAAAGGAACGTAGTTTGTAAAACTACAAACCACTTATTAGCGTAATCCTCTGTTACACGTTATCGAATAAACTGAAGAATCCGTTCAACGAATGTTTGTAATGTTCAGTACGGTAGTCACTACACATAATTTAGTTCCATTGTTGCAGTAGGTGGACTAGGGCTGTCCCTCGCGAATTTACACCACCGAGAAGGAATTTCTTCTCGGTCATTCGACTGTTTGGAAACTGTCGGAAAGGATTCTTAACTTCTTTTTTTCACTGATTATCACCCTCCTAGACCCAAGTGTATTTGTACGTCAGAGGCAGCCACTTGCGACGGTGATAACACTTGCAAGGATAACGACGACAGTTCGTTTCTTTTTCAAGTACTGCAGAGTTAATTTGTGGGTGACGTTCACGAAATCTCCAAAACCACCCATCGCCAAACTCGTTTTTGTGTCTCGTTGGTACCCTTGGTTCCCTCGTTGTGCGCTTTAGTGGTTGTTTGGAAACATATGATTACTGACAACGGGAAGAAAATACAGTATAAAATTGCATTTTATTGTTTCCTAATTGGTTATTAAGCTCAAACAATACACACGTAGATGCAACTATTAAATTTTAGACTCTTCAAAATAGCCACCCTTTGCTTTAATCTCTGTCTTGCATATTCTCAGCATGACGTAGGTTAATTTTGCCAGGGCTTCAGTTGGAATTAGTCCCCTCTTGCTGTAGGATCTCCCACAAGTTTGTCCCACTCACGAATTCCTGTTTTCGGAACCCCCTGGCTAACTCATCCCAAATTTGCTCTGCTGGGTTACAATCAGGAGACATGGAGAGGCCATTCCATGTTTTTCAAAATGTTCTGAACCTCTAGAGATTTTACATTGTTCTGACACAAGCGGGTTGTGTGTTTAGGGTCGTTGTCTCGCTGCAAGAGAAACCCTTTACCAATCTGGAGAATGGCATGAGAATCTTTTTGGTGCATTTCCGTCTCCGTCCACGTTCACCAAATCTCCGACTTTATTCCTTCCAAAAAATCCTCATACTATCACAGAACACTCCATATGCTTCACATTTGGAATTACGCACTGAAGCATCAAGCGTTCATGGGATAAACGGCGTACGAATTGACGGCGTTTACTTCCAGGTATTTCGAACTTGGATTCATCGGTGAATAATACTCTTTCTCAATCAGCTACTGTCCAATGTTGGTGTGTCGTAGCCAATTGAAGCTTTTCTTGTTCACAGGGCGCAACAATGTTTTCCTTGCTGCTACATATACGTGAATGTTGTTTTCCGCTAGGCGCCATCTCTCTTGTTAACTCACTTACCGGTGTATCCCTAGTTTTGTTTAGGTAAACAGTAAATTCAAGGACGATTATGAATCTGTTACTTTTACTAGTCACTATCAAATACTTTTTCCAGCGTCCTGACATTTTCCCAGGTGCTCCTGAGCGAGGACGATCATCATAGGAGCCTGTATCTCTATACCGATGTACGGTATTGACAACTCCACTGATGGAAATCTTAAATTTCTTTGATATTTGTCGGACGATGTTGCCTTCTTGGTTCAAAGTAATAATATTTACTCGTGAATCATAAGGGATTTGGCACTTTGGCACCATGTTCAATTTTTTATGCTGCGTGTATTACTTTCTTACCTTCATAGAAACGGAACTACAGCTGAACAGAACTGTCAAAAACGTACCTCTACGCTGTCGTGCCGTCTACTGGCGCCAGGTAGCGTGTTTGTTAGAACTGCTTGGACAGGTAAAGTCAGTTATGAAAGACTGAGGAATACCAATATGTATGTATATGTACAATAATTACCTGAAAATGCTGTAAGTGTCACTGTTAATCGTTATTTGAGCATACAATCCTGTATTCTAACCAATAACTCACATAGGCCAACCCATCTTACTCCGTTATAATACCTAGCGTGGTGTTTCCAAAGTTATGGAGGGAAGTTTATATGAGTGTTTGGAGCGGTCGCCATCAGATCGCGGTGGGTCTCCAGAGCGTCTTCTTTCACCTCGAGGTATTTTTCAAGAGAAAGAATTCGATATTTTTCTACAATGTTCTCGAGCTTTTACGAATATTCTCGAATGTTTTCGAATATTTTTTAATACAACTTGGAAACGACACATTCTACATTGATCCCAACTCCGGCAGAGTCATGTTAACGGATCAGATGTGACGAAAAACTGGAAAACGAATCTGTGAATTTCTTCAGATGCTTCGATAGTGTGATTCAATAAAAATAGCGATCATAGAAATAAGTACTTTTGTGATTATTATTATAATAAACACCTTCTATGCGAAAGAATAATATATTATACTCTGTGGACGACCTATAGCGTTACCTTTGTTGGCTATTTGTAAAAACGTTTTTGTATATTTTCTGATGACATTATTCAGTCTGTGTGGATAAACTCTTATTCCGGCAGTAAATACAGTAGTACATGAAATAACGAGAGTTGCAATCAGCAGTGTTATAAACATGGACATAAACCCCGTACACGGAGTAACCCCTGAAAGTAAAACATCAAGCGATTCTTCGTTGCAGGAAGACTGGAATGAAAAGAAAAAGAAGTAACCACACAGTGGTAAAAGCTATGAAAGTATGCAGCCATTCATACCAACCAACCATGGTTTATAAATTACAGACATTCAAGAAAATAAAAGCGTCCATTGTGAGGACGCGCCTCAGTCAAGGATCTTTCTTCGAACACTTACGTGGAATTGGCAAATTGGAGATACCCTAATGTCAATGTGGACAGTAACAATTGCTTGTGTAAATCACAGCCCGTTTCAGTACAGGCACTGTGAAAAAGGCAGAGTCTAACTTCAAAAGGAGGTCTTAGGACTTGCTCACTACCAGCTCTTCCCAGTTCTTGGAGGTACAACCAGGAATGTATGTGATGCCGTGGCCAAGTTTATAACTCATTACATTCAAATCTAAAAGGAAAGGTAGTCACTGAACTTAATTCACGAACTGAATTAAATGCTTTAGTACAAACGAATGGTTAGCTATCTACTGTATCTTATAGTTGGTCAATATATGTAACATTTTCAGTCTGAAGACAAATTTAAGAATGTATACTCTAAAACGTATTTATGATGAAGATGTGTTGCTATATTTGTTAACCTTTTTTAATCTTTGATGGCTTGAAAGTATCTATGCTAGAAGCCAATAATAAATTAATATTAAAAATACTGTGTACTGTGCATAGAAAAATGTGTGTAATGTTTAATATACATTCCTGGAAATTGAAATAAGAACACCGTGAATTCATTGTACCAGGAAGGGGAAACTTTATTGACACATTCCTGGGGTCAGATACATCACATGATCACACTGACAGAACCACAGGCACATAGACACAGGCAACAGAGCATGCACAATGTCGGCACTAGTACAGAGTATATCCACCTTTCGCAGCAATGCAGGCTGCTATTCTCCCATGGAGACGATCGTAGAGATGCTGGATGTAGTCCTGTGGAACGGCTTGCCATGCCATTTCCACCTGGCGCCCCAGTTGGACCAGCGTTCGTGCTGGACGTGCAGACCGCGTGAGACGACGCTTCATCCAGTCCCAAACATGCTCAATGGGGGACAGATCCGGAGATCTTACTGGCCAGGGTAGTTGACTTACACCTTCTAGAGCACGTTGGGTGGCACGGGATACATGCGGACGTGCATTGTCCTGTTGGAACAGCAAGTTCCCTTGCCGGTCTAGGAATGGTAGAACGATGGGTTCGATGACGGTTTGGATGTACCGTGCACTATTCAGTGTCCCCTCGACGATCACCAGTGGTGTACGGCCAGTGTAGGAGATCGCTCCCCACACCATGATGCCGGGTGTTGGCCCTGTGTGCCTCGGTCGTATGCAGTCCTGGTTGTGGCGCTCACCTGCACGGCGCCAAACACGCATACGACCATCATTGGCACCAAGGCAGAAGCGACTCTCATCGCTGAAGACGACACGTCTCCATTCGTCCCTCCATTCACGCCTGTCGCGACACCACTGGAGGCACGATGTTGGGGCGTGAGCGGAAGACGGCCTAACGGTGTGCGAGACCGTAGCCCAGCTTCATGGAGACGGTTGCGAATGGTCCTCGCCGATACCCCAGGAGCAACAGTGTCCCTAATTTGCTGGGAAGTGGCGGTGCGGTCCCCTACGGCAGTGCGTCGCTGCGGTCCGGTCCCAGGTCGACGGGCACGTGCACCTTCCGCCGACCACTGGCGACAACATCGATGTACTGTGGAGACCTCACGCCCCATGTGTTGAGCAATTCGGCGGTACGTCCACCCGGCCTCCCGCATGCCCACTATACGCCCTCGCTCAAAGTCCGTCAATTGCACATACGGTTCACGTCCACGCTGTCGCGGCATGCTACCAGTGTTAAAGACTACGATGGAGCTCCGTATGCCACGGCAAACTGGCTGAAACTGACGGCGGCGGTGCACAAATGCTGCGCAGCCAGCGCCATTCGACGGCCAACACCGCGGTTCCTGGTGTGTCCGCTGTGCCGTGCGTGTGATCATTGCTTGTACAGCCCTCTCGCAGTGTCCGGAGCAAGTATGGTGGGTCTGACACACCGGTGTCAATGTGTTCTTTTTTCCATTTCCAGGAGTGTATGTCAGTTTCTGCGCAAGTGGAACATAAAGGAACTCTAAGTAGTTTTTTTTCCAAATTCGCCATTAACTCTATACAAAGATCGATTATTTATTAAAAGCTGCCGCTTTTTTATACGTATTACAGAAAAGGCAACAGAATAAAGCAGTACTTCAAACTTCTAAAACACATCGAATAACGAAAAATACACTTGAAAATGGGAATCGTTTTACAAAACGTGTCGGTCAAAATACAAACAAAAAGAAAGCCATGACTGGCAACCCAGCACGGACTAACGCTACGTTTATTTCAAAACACTGCAACTGAGACATAATTAAAAAGTGACAAACTGCCCTCGTTTGAATTTATCGTCATTCCGGATGCCCAGGTACCAGTAAATAACATTCCGACAAGTAGCTCGCCAGCCAGACACTGGCCGAGCGGTTCTAGGCGCTTCAGTCCGGAACCGCGCTGCTGCTACGGTCGCAGGTTCGAATCCTGCCTCGGGCGTGGATGTGTGTGATATCCTTACGTTAGTTAGGTTTAAATAGGGGACTGATGACCTCAGCTGTTAAGTCCCATAGTGCTTAGAGCCATTTGAACCATTTGAAGTAGCTCGCCAATACCATGGCCTCCCATGTCCTCCGGCTAGGACCTGTTGAACTTTTTTTGTGAGGATATTTAAAAACTTGATCGTATTCAGTCTCAGTAGATAGTGGCGACGAACCGCGGAAATGCGTTGCGGATGGCTATAAATCCATTCAGAACACGTTTGGCACTTTTGAACGTCTACGGGCATCGTTGGGAAAACGTGCTGAAGCCTGCCTTCACATGGGCGGTCTTCATGTGGAACACTCTTTCTCATATGTTTGTCATCAAGTACATATCTGCAGTTTGGATCCTCTTGACTCTGTTGCGTAAAGTGTCATGTATTCAGACGTAATAAGTCGTATCGGCGATACTATTGGTTTCTGGGCAACGTTCGTTAAAATTATTTGCTTGTTTCATTGTCCTCTGCTGGCCCTATTTGTTTATACCAGCAATAGCCGAAAAACCCGTATATTCCTTAGAATATTAACGGCTGTGGAAGTGCAATTCGGAACGTCCATAAAATTATTTTTGCAGCAGATGTCTCATTCCAACGACGGACGTTCAACGGCGGAAAACAAGCGACGTGCAGTTAAAGCGAGCCTTACGGGCGCCGACCGTAAAACGTGTTACGCCACGTTACACTCCGCCGAAACATAAACCGGTAGTCTTCTTCGTCACCGCTCCGCCTCCGAAGCTCAGTGGCAAGCTTGCCTGACTGCTAGTCGAAGGACTCGGGTCGAGTCACGGCACTACCAGGGAGGTTTCTTCGGTGGGATGACAGTAATGGGGGTCCATTCAGCCTAGTGCTGCCATTTGAGGAGCTACTTGATTGACAGATAGCAGTTCCAAGGTCAAGAAACCCGACGACGACAAGGAAAGCGGTGTGTCGACTCCATGTTCTTCACACCGCATCCAAATGACGCCACTGGCAGCGATGACACGGCGATCGCTCGGTCCCAATTGGCCCAATAGGACTAGAACGCGGGGCTTTGCTATTCTTCGGAATTGAAAAAAGTGGTTCAAATGGCTCTGAGCTCTATGGGATTTAACACCTAAGGTCATCAGTCGCCTAGAACGTAGAACTACTTAAACCTAACTAACCTAAGGACATCACACACATCCATGTCCGAGGCAGGATTTGAACCTGCGACCGTAGCGGTCGCGCGGTCCCGGACTGAACTTCGGCATTGAATCAGACTTCAAAGAACTCGTTTCGCATTCTCTCTAGTATAATGCTTTCTACTTTTTTTCGAGATTCGAGGCTTTACTATGAAAACTTCCAAAAAAATTATGATTCAGTGTATTGGCCATCGCTGGCCACCACTTCCTCCCATCTTTCGAGGGGGTATAGAAGGATGTAGGTTGCAGTAGGTACTGGGAGATGATGAAGCTTGCACAGGATAGAGTAGCATGGAGAGCTGCATCAAACCAGTCTCTGGGCTGAAGACCACAACAACAACGAACCCCGCGGCGGAAGAACTGGGCGTCTTTTGAGGAGATCAATGAATCGATCAAATTTTGCACTTGTTCATGTGTCCGGAAGAGCTGGTTAATCACTGATCAAAACAGATGATAGTCAGAGGGAGCAATGTCTGAAGAACACGGCGGATCCATTTCAATGTTTCCAAGTACTTTCTGACGAGTTTCGAAACATGGGGTCGAGTATTGTCATGCTGCAAAAATCACCTTTTCATGTATTGCACCCACTTCTGTTTCAGTGCTCGGCTCAAACGCATCAGTTACTATCGACAAAGTTCTCTTATGATCGTTTCCGTCAGTTTCAGTAGCATCAAAAGACTTCTCTGTTCCACCGCCATGCCAATCTTTGACGTCAAAATCACCGTTCTTAAAACGTTGAAACCATTCTACGCGCATTCTTTCACTAATATGTGCCTCACAAGTCATACCCATCATTACGTGAGTCTCAGCACCAGATTTCTTCACGCTAAAGCAGAAAATGACAAGGACTGGGTTCGTAAATTGACACAATCAATCGAGAATACCTTGATGATGCAATCATGAATCGATTAATGTTTTGATGTTATGCTTACAAATGCATAAGCTTAATGTGTAACACTTACGAGCTACCACCTGTACCACCACTCCCCCCCCCCCCCCTTACTGCCATCGATTGGAAAACGGCGGAAGCAAAGCTGTAGACCTAATAGTTTCCGACAGTGTCGTGTTTGTGTTGGTGAATTCGTGTATGGTTACGACCGATGCCCGAAAGTGGATTCGAAAGTATAGTTTTCGGAAAAGTCCGAAGGATGGACTGACTATGGCAAACATATCAATGCTGTGGATGTCCTCTGTATAAATTAAACACAATTCATAATATACGTTGTCTTCGAACTCATGTAAGAGATACTGAATCATGCAGCTGATACAAGCACCACAAATAGTTTCAAGAGAAGTGAATATGTCGAGATATAATTTGCGTTAAGCTGTAACCGTACACTGCACCGAATTATATAGCATATACAACTATTTTTTAACGTTAATAGCACCCGAAATATGTCACTGACTTTTTTATCCTTTTTCAATAGCGTTGGAAAGAGTCGTGGGAGAGGATTTAGGCGACAAAAAATTTAAGTAACTTGACTAAGTACTGACAGGATAACAGCACCGCAGACCGCTTACCTGCCATCAGAAAAAGTAATTCCACAACAGTTTAGCGTACTGTACCAAGTGTTAGCAAACACATAATTTGGATGTGTAACTCATCCGTTTATTACTGTGTTGTATCAAGTTATCAGTTTGTGGTCCAGATGTGTTACGTCTGGTGAGTGTGCGACCCATTTTGTGTGAGCTACCGATCAAACGATCACCAAGTATTAGGTTTAGAAGGTCTGTAATTATCTGCGTGGAATGGACGAACCATTTCTGACGTTGGTATCTCATGGATTGCCTTATGTCTTGTGGGACGTCTTAAAATTACTGCGGTAGCGTATCTGTTAGAAATTGTAGGTACACGTGACTATTTAGACTCCTATAAATAAAACAGGCACGAGTGAAGTGGGTCTTGGAAAGCCCACATCACTGACACCAATATCATTGATTATTTTCAGCTTACCGGTAGTGTACATTGTGAATATTGATTTGCTTGTGATTTGTAAACGACGCATCATCCGTTAACAATATATAACGTGGGAACGCCTCAGCACTTTGCTGTTTTTGTAATAACCATTCGGAGAACTGTAACAGATTCTACAATTTATTGTCAAGAATGTGCTGATGACGAGAAATGTGGAAAAGAGGAAATGTGTTGGAATGTGATATTCGCAGCACACTCCCACTCGCACGCGTATTATCCTAGCATGCCTCCCTCTCTAGTGGTTATCGCATCTGCCTAGTGAGCAGAGACCCAGGTTCGAATCCTGGACTTGGTACGAATTTTCATTCGTCGCTTCAGTCTCCATATATACGTCATAGATGTCTGAGACTTGAAAAGGCTTCTGAAACCGTATAGTTTCATTTGATGCAAATCTAAAGTATTTGTGCCATATTCATATACAGTATCTGTATGATATTTGGTAAGGATCGCATTCTGGCAATGCTGAACACTCAACCTACTGAGGGCTTTAGAAGCTACTTCTGTCGTAGGTGAATTAAATTTTCTCTAGGTGATAAAATGAATCTCAAACTGTCATCTTGTTTCTCTGCAAGTGGTATTCTATGGTTTCTATCAAACGTGGAAGTCTCTAGCGATCTTCGCTGTATGACTTGAGTGGGGAGGCACTGATTGGACCTTCAGCCTTGCTCTAACGACCAATCTACAGAACTTTCACATATGGCCGCACGTGAAGTCGGTTAGCCATACGTGGACGTTTCAGAACTCATTTCATCTGCTGGATATGCCGATGATTATTGTCTACTAGACAGCCATGATAACAGACTCGCTACGTCCAGGATTAAAAAAAAAAAAAAAAGAATTGATTTATCCACGACGACCAGGAAGTCGTGTGTGTGTGTGTGTGTGTGTGTGTGTGTGTGTGTGTGTGTGTGTGTGTGTTTACCGTACTTCGTCTTATCATAATAAATGATTGTCTCATTATAATAAATGACGTGTTTAGAATCATTTCTACATCACAGGAGTTTTGAATCACTGGAAGACCTTTTATCAGATTCCAGCACGTTTTCAAAATAGTAACTGCAAAATGTATTTTAAAGTATTTGAATATTTGTCATGATAACGTGATCTTAAGCTTTTCCAGGGAATCAGCTGCTCTTACTGTTCTCGGGTGTCCAGCTGAATGCAGTTGTTTTCGTAACAAGATATTTCGACAGCGTACCTTCCGTAATCTTCAGGTGATACCTATAGAATGAGCGTCTTCTCTTTGTTCCTAACAACTACACGCCTCAGCGAGTGGAATGAATGGACACTACTTGCTCCGCAGAACCTCTTTCGCACTTACTGAGTGACTTCACACCCGGCAACTACAGCGGATGCGGTCATTATCTTGAAACAAAATAAAATATTTCAGCATATAATTAACAACTTGAAATTTGAATGGAGGGTGAACTCGAATCGTCTCACCTTGATAAAAATATATCTTACCGCCAGAGGAGTTCCCGTACACAAGTCTCGTCCGACATATTTGTTACATGAAGGCATAAAGGTAGGAAAGTTTAACCGGATCTAAGTGAACTTCAGGAATTTTTTGTTGTTGTTGTTGTTGTGGTCTTCAGTCCTGAGACTGGTTTGATGCAGCTCTCCATGCTACTCTATCCTGTGCAAGCTTCTTCATCTCCCAGTATCTACTGCAACCTACATCCTTCTGAATCTGCTTAGTGTATTCATCTCTTGGTCTCCCTCTACGATTTTTACCCTCCACACTGCCCTCCAATGCTATATTTGTGATCCCTTGATGCCTCAAAACATGTCCTACCAACCGATCCCTTCTTCTGGTCAAGTTGTGCCACAAACTTCTCTTCTCCCCAATCCTATTCAATACCTCCTCATTAGTTACGTGATCTACCCACCTTATCTTCAGCATTCTTCTGTAGCACCACATTTCGAAAGCTTCTATTCTCTTCTTGTCCAAACTAGTTATCATCCATGTTTCACTTCCATACATGGCTACACTCCATACAAATACTTTCAGAAACGACTTCCTGACACTTAAATCTATACTCGATGTTAACAAATTCCTCTTCTTGAGAAACGCTTTCCTTGCCATTGCCAGTCTACATTTTATATCCTCTCTACTTCAACCATCATCGGTTATTTTACTCCCTAAATAGCAAAACTCCTTTACTACTTTAAGTGTCTCATTTCCTAATCTAATTCCCTCAGCATCACCCGACTTAATTCGACTGCATTCCATTATCCTCGTTTTGCTTTTGTTGATGTTCATCTTATATCCTCCTTTCAAGACACTGTCCATTCCGTTCAACTGCTCTTCCAAGTCCTTTGCTGTCTCTGACAGAATTTCAATGTCATCGGCGAACCTCAAAGTTTTTACTTCTTCTCCATGAATTTTAATACCTACTCCGAATTTTTCTTTTGTTTCCTTTACTGCTTGCTCAATATACAGATTGAATAACATCGGGGAGAGGCTACAACCCTGTCTTACTCCTTTCCCAACCACTGCTTCCCTTTCATGCCCCTCGACTCTTATAACTGCCATCTGGTTTCTGTACAAACTGTAAATAGCCTTTCGCTCCCTGTATTTTACCCCTGCCACCTTCAGAATTTGAAAGAGAGTATTCCAGTTAACATTGTCAAAAGCTTTCTCTAAGTCTACAAATGCTATAAACGTAGGTTTGTCTTTTCTTAATCTTCCTTCTAAGATAAGTCGTAAGGTCAGTATTGCCTCACGTGTTCCAACATTTCTACGGATTCCAAACTGATCTTCCCCGAGATCGGCTTCTACCAGTTTTTCCATTCGTCTGTAAAGAATTCGCGTTAGTATTTTGCAGCTGTGACTTATTAAACTGATAGTTCGGTAATTTTCACATCTGTCAACACCTGCTTTCTTTGGGATTGGAATTATTATATTCTTCTTGAAGTCTGAGGGTATTTCGCCTGTCTCATACATCGTGCTCACCAGATGGTAGAGTTTTGTCATGACTGGCTCTCCCGACGCCATCAGTAGTTCAAATGGAATGTTGTCTACTCCCGGGGCCTTGTTTCGACTCTGGTCTTTCAGTGCTCTGTCAAACTCTTCACGCAGTATCTTATCTCCCATTTCGTCTTCATGTACATCCTCTTCCATTTCCATAATATTGTCCTCAAGTACATCGCCCTTGTATAAACCCTCTATATACTCCTTCCACCTTTCTGCTTTCCCTTCTTTGCTTAGAACTGGGTTGCCATCTGAGCTCTTGATATTCGTACAAGTGGTTCTCTTCTCTCCAAAGGTCTCTTTAATTTTCCTGTAGGCAGTATCTATCTTACCCCTAGTGAGACAAGCCTCTGCATCCTTACATTTGTCCTCTAGCCATCCCTGCTTAGCCATTTTGCACTTCCTGTCGATATCATTTTTGAGACGTTTGTATTCCCTTTTGCCTTTTTTAGTAAACATTAAACATTTACAAGAATGTAGAACAATTACGGCAGAATGATAGGGCACAATGGTTAAGCAGCTGGGCTGCTTTAAAAAATGCATAACACTGTACTGTCTGAAATAATGTTATTTTATTTTGATACCGGTTTCGGTTCTGAACCATCATCAGTGGCAGCTGTACAAAATATAACTTTTGGTGATATAACTTTTGGTGTATGTATTCACAAACGTCGCGACAGAAATCCTACGAGCCAGAGTCCAGTGACCCGTCATAAAATTAACGTTTTACAATGCAACAAACGGCACTGATTACGTATTTGTTTGTATGTTCAGATGTGCTAATAAAACTAACGTGGTTCCATTTAAAAAAAACGTAGGTTTGTGTTAAAAAACATACTTCCGTGCATCTTTTTATGGTTTGTATTAAACAATTACACTAGCCCCTCTCCTCACGTTTGGTCCGTGGAATCGGTTCGTCAGTATTTGATGTGGTTTACGAAATATATCCAGCGGTAACGTTAGGTGACTCACCCTGTATTGTCAGTACCGAAACAACAAGGAGGGAGCTCCAAAAGCTGGAAATTGCAGGACCAGTTGGGATCCCAGAAAGCTGGAATTACGGAGCCATACAGCAGTGATGGAAATGTCTTTAGCAGGAAAACGTGGTGCCGGAACCAGAGAACCTGGACTATGGAGTAATGGAGGAAAGCCAATTGGTTGGATGAGTCTCGTTTCACATGTTTCCAATTTCTGGCAGAGTTTACGTCTAGAGAGTGAAACTTGACGGGGGTTCGGTAATGATTTTGGCAGACATATCGAGCTATCCCAAGGGGCCCCATAATTACTCTGCAAGGTCGCTTTACTACCAACGATTATGTGACTATTTTGGCTGATCAGGTCTGTCTCATGGTACACTGTTTATACCCCAGTGCTGAAGCTGTGTTCCAAGACGACACACCTCGTATCGCTCAGAACTGATTTTGTGAACGCGAGGATGAAGTGTGGCAACACCCTGGCCACTACAGTCACCAGATGTCAATATTATTGAGCCTATGTAGTTTGCTTTGGAGCAAAGGATGCGTGATCACTATCTACCTCCTTCGTTGCTACCAGAACTTATCACTATTTTGCAGGAAGAGTTGTATGCGATTCCCTTGAAAACCATACAAGACCAGCACAAGCTGTACTGAACGAGTTTTCTACTCCGTATTAGGCATGCTGTGTTTGTGGTGTTTCCATATTTTTGCCCACTCTTTGTAGATGTAAAGCACTTGAGGCGGGTTATCAGACAGCTCTATGAACAAAGCTATGGCCAATCTCCACATGTACCCTTGTCAAGTTGAACAGTGTCTCCGTTTCGTCTTAGGCTAATCTTTCCTTCCTTCTGACACTACCTCAGCCAAATGATGTCGAGTTGACCTTCTCGTTACATTTTGTACAATGCCGTACCTGAAGGCAGGCAGCCAGTTTATCGTTGCTGTCGTCTACTGGATTTGATACTTACGCTGAGGGTTACTTTATCGCCACTAATGGGTAAATTATCATGTCCTCACAGTTAGGCTGCTTGCAGTTTCATAATTACAAGTGATAAGCGTCCTTGCGTGCTTCTTGTCCGTTACCCTGATCTACTTGCAAATCTTTTACGTTTTCCTTGTATGTTTGATGTTTTAAGTGTGTGTCTTTTATTTACCGCACAAGGTTCAAATGGCTCTGAGCTTCTAAGGTCATCAGTCTACCGCACAAGGAAAAGTCAGCTAAGCGTTTACTTTAACTTACTTATTTATGTATGAATTCGGTTTACTTCGAAAGATTAGCTGGCTCAAATGGCTCTGAGCACTATGGGACTTAACTTCTAAGGTCATCAGTCCCCTAGAACTTAGAACTACTTAAACCTAACTAACCTAAGGACATCACACACATCCATGCCCGAGGCAGGATTCGAACCTGCGACCGTAGCGGCCGCGCGGTTCCAGACTGTAGCGCCTTTAACCGCTTGGCCACCACGGCCGGCGAAAGATTAGCGATGTGTGTGGCTTTTTAACAGTCAACCAGACATCCTTCAACATAAGATTTAATGAGAACCAACACACAAATACCGAGTGTCGGGAAAAAAATAAAAAAGAATCAGGAGACTAAGAACAGAGACTAAGAATAGCAACGATTATGTGTAGTGGTGTAATTTTTTTAGTGACACGGGCTCCTACAGCCAGCACTAATATGTTATTATTTAATAACGCAATAGAGTCAAATTAACATGTTAAATCTGATGCAAATTTCATACAACAGTATATAGGCCTCACTGTCAAACACGGGTATTCATATTGACTAAAACATCTATAACAGTATACCTTGCAATTCATCAGACAGTTTCAGTGACAGGTCAGTTTTATAAAATATTACAGTAACTAATTGGTGGAATCACACCGATTAAATTAACAGAAAACTGTACGGTCAGACTCTTCGTCTTCACCAAACGCACACGGCGAAGATGGTGTAACACTGATGTGATGCAGATACTTCACGACGTAGCTGTTAGGCAAGCGCAGGGCTGAAACGATGGTTCTGAAGCTTCAGGAACCTCAGAATTTACCATACGAATGACCACTTCTAGCAGAGAATATGTTTGCGCATAAGCTCCTTCCCTGCTTCTGAATGTCTCTTGCCACTTTTTGTTCAACATTTTCCTGTATGGAGGCCTACTAACACTTCTTAGGTAGCTGGATTTCCACAACTACAGGGCTATTACAAATGATTGAAGCGATTTCATAAATTCACTGTAGCTCCATTCATTGACATATGGTCACGACACACTACAGATACGTAGAAAAACTCATAAAGTTTTGTTCGGCTGAAGCCGCACTTCAGGTTTCTGCCGTCAGAGCGCTCGAGAGCGCAGTGAGACAAAATGGCGACAGCAGCCGAGAAAGCGTATGTCGTGCTTGAAATGCACTCACATCAGTCAGTCATAACAGTGGAACGACACTTCAGGACGAAGTTCAACAAAGATCCACCAACTGCTAACTCCATTCGGCGATGGTATGCGCAGTTTAAAGCTTCTGGATGCCTCTGTAAGGGGAAATCAACGGGTCGGCCTGCAGTGAGCGAAGAAATGGTTGAACGCGTGCGGGCAAGTTTAACGCGTAGCCCGCGGAAAATTGGCTCATGCCAGAACTGGAGACCGACAGCGCCGACTTCATCTTTCAACAGGATGGTGCTCCACCGCACTTCCATCATGATGTTCGGCGTTTCTTAAACAGGAGATTGGAAAACCGATGGATCGGTCGTGGTGGAGATCATGTTCAGCAATTCATGTCATGGCCTTCACGCTCTCCCGACTTAACCCCATGCGATTTCTTTCTGTGGGGTTATGTGAAAGATTCAGTGTTTAAACCTCCTCTACCAAGAAACGTGCCAGAACTGCGAGCTCGCATCAACGATGGTTTCGAACTCATTGATGGGGACATGCTGCGCCGAGTGTGGGAGGAACTTGATTATCGGCTTGATGTCTGCCGAATCACTAAAGGGGCACATATCGAACATTTGTGAATGCCTAAAAAGCTTTTTGAGTTTTTGTATGTGTGTGCAAAGCATTGTGAAAATATCTCAAATAATAAAGTTATTGTAGAGCTGTGAAATCGCTTCAATCATTTGTAATAACCCTGTACTAACTTTTTTCATAGTGACTAAGTGAGAACAACTACAATTCCGTTTCCCTATGTGCTTATTATTGAACTGAGGTCTGACCACCTTTCGATGGTTATGGAATAAAGTTATCGTTTTTTTATGTCGTACGTGCAATTGGGTTATTACTATTTCTCATCTATTAAGTAAGCGCTGATCTGCAGTTAGACAACATGACGCTTGTTGGCAATCATTACAGGAGACATGCAGGGTGACTATCATCAGCTATGCTGCTAGAAAAGTTATGCAAGGTTAAGGCATGGATTTTACTTTCCTTTTGGCAATACTGTTGTTTGCTTTGGGAGACATCAGTATGTACGGGCGTGGTGCTATTTCATGAAAATAATGTACATTTTAAGGAAGACTACGACATAAAAGTTTCACTTTTAGTTGCTGCTTCTCGCGAATTTTCTGACAGTTGCTGTCGTTTTGTCACATCATTAGTCTCCAGAGATCTAATAACACGTCCAACTGCCTTACACGTATATGCAGTGCCGAAAGGAAGACTTTGTGCCATGTCTATGGCTATAAGTTGTTGTTATAGATTCTAAACCTGAGATTTCAATAATTAATGTACTGTGACAAAATTTTTCCGCGTGAACTGGCAAGACAGTTAACTGATAATACCACTCTCCTATCAGTAGTACTATTAGAAAAAAAAATATTAGGTCCTCACACTGCCGGTTTCGGTCAGCAATTTCCATCTTCATACCTGCAGCAAAACATGGGAAAAACACAAATACAGCTAGTGGATTGTCTCCAGCTTAGCACAACAATATAGGTGATAATGACAAGTATTACTGACGCACATGTGAAAATTACGTGCTTTAACAACGATGAGGCATACCTGTTTCAAAAACAAGTCCTAATATAATGGAGCCGTAGTGGCATCGTCAAAAGATACACACAAAACCAGTTCAGCAACGTGATACGTATATGAAATATTGTATGTACTAGTCATTTTGTTAAAAGCACTGTTCTAGAAAAACAAACTGCGTACAGCAGTCACAAAATGTTTGTGTCGCAAGCAAACAGGATGTCGCTACTGTAGGCGAACACACATTCTACACAATCAAAAATAAATGTGCGATATGGAACAGAAAGAATCGGTGAAGTATGTAGTAAACTTACCAGGTGTACAACTCCTAACAGTAATAATATGCAATAAATTAAAACACAAAAGTTAGATTGTTAAAAGGAAAATAGTTAAGTGACATTCATTCTGATAAGCTCTTGCTGCGAATTTTAGATAAAAAATATTGACACACGCAAGCACAAGCTTACGGAACTCACAGAATAAAATGAAAATGATAAAAAAAATATGGAAAGATGACACAACAGACTGTAGTAAGTAGTCAGCACCCTCTGTTGACATGACCGCCAGAAAGCTGCATGGGCAAGAAGTGCTCAGAGGAACTTAAACCGCCACATGGCCCCTCATACCCTGCGCCACAGCGTTCCAAGAAAATAATGATACAACACGGTACCAGAATATTAACAAGATTATCTAGTTAATGAAGTATAATGCATGAACAGAGAAAAGGCAAGAAAGGTGGTGGTGGTTAGTGTTTAACGTCCCCTCGACAACGAGGTCATTAGAGACGGAGCGCATGCTCGTGTTAGGGAAGGATTGGGAAGGATATCGGCCGTGCCCTTTCAAAGGAACCATCCCGGCATTTGCCTGAAACGATTTAGGGAAATCACGGAAAACCTAAATCAGGATGGCTGGAGACGGGATTGAACCGTCGTCCTTCCGAATGCGAGTGCAGTGTGCTAACCACTGCGCCACCTCGCTCGGTAAAAGGCAAGAAAACACAGGAGTAATACGCTTAACGTAAGAAAACGAAGTAAATATATAAAGCGCTATATACTAGGTAAAAACAAAGGCAAGATATATATAAGAGAGGCGTTCAGTAATTAAAGTAAAACATTGTCAAACGAAGCAAATTAGGCATTGGGTATAAAATCGCTCTGCCCAGGGGGGGCGCAGAAAGCTATGCGCACGAAGCAACGTGTTTTCTCAGTTGTGCGCATGACGTCACGGTGGAAGCAGCTGTGCCAAACAGTACACAGTTCGAATTGTGTGTGATTGTTTTTCTTGTGTTGTTTTGTGTTTGAAGGAGTATTTTGATTCAATTCTTTCTTCTGAGGTACTCAGTCAACAGCGGAAACATTCGGAATTCGGGAGTGTTAACGGTTTTTGCTGTAATTGATATTTGATTCGGAACTGAAATAGTTAGCGATAGTGGACAGCGGGATCAACATTGTGTTCGCCAGCTCTATAGTTTATGGTTCGTCCTGTGAAATTCTTACTGGAGAATCTACAAGTGAGTGAGAGAATTAATTTTTACAATGCCAGGCTGTGCTGTAACGGGCTGTTTTTCCTACAATTGGAGCACAAAGGGAACTGACGTAATGTATCACAGTTTCCCGCGTAATGAAACATTACAAAAACTGTGGTTGTCGAAATGTTGTAGGAAAGACGGTGTAAATGTTGCGCATGCAAGAATATGTTCTCGCCATTTCGCAGAAACAGATTACTTAAGGGATTTTCAGTCTGAATTGCTTAATTTGCCCCGAAAAAGAATGCTCAAGCCAGATGCAGTTCCTTCGTGCAATTTGCCGTGCAGTAGTGTGACTGTCAATGTGTCACCCGCAACAGAAGACAGAACCAAACGGTATAAGAAACGAGAACTACATAAGAAATCTCTGGAAACTCTGGAAAAGCTGTCACCAAATAAGAAACATCATAATAAGAGCACATGTACAGATGACAGTTTTTTTTCAGACACAGATAAAGTTACTTTGATGAATACTATAGCGGCTTTAGAAAGAAGGAATGCCGTTCTTACAAACAAGTGTGTGCAACTTCGAGCTCTTAAGTAAATTCATTTCAATGCGATTAAATGAATAGTTTCTGATTTATTTGAGCCGAGGTTTCGAATTTCAAGTGTGTGTCAGTGTGGTTCTGATCTGACATTTTACCGATGTGTGAGGCATAAGCTACGAAAGAATATAACTCATCAGTTTTAACTGTAATATTTTAGCAGCAGAAAAGCAGTTTAGACATCTCATTTCTGGTATAAACGAAATCTTCCGCCAAAAACTTGACGTAAATGCGCATGTCGTGTCGTCTGCTTGTGAGCGCTTGCTTCCACGCTGACGTCACTAGGCCAGCCAATGGCAGAGCAGAGCGCTTACTGCCCAACCTTATTATTTAGTAACTTTGGCTCTGCCTATTGTGAACTTTTGCTGGCTCTTGTTTTTTTCGCGCTATGTTTCACTCTTCTCACAAGCTGAGTGCACAATGTTTCCGCAGCCTGCAGATGGTACACATATTATTCTGAATGTCGTCCGCAGCTCGTGGTCTAGTGCCTAGCCTTGCTGCCTCTGGGTCCCGGGGACCCGGGTTCGATTTCCGGCCGGGTTCGGGATTTTCTCTGCCCGCGGACTGGGTGTTTGTGTTGTCCTCATCATTTCATCATCATCATTATTCAAGACAGTGGTTACACTGGACTGTGTAAAAATTTGCTCTTTGTACAGCCGTTGATGACCGCCCAGTTGAGCGCCCCACAAACCAAAGATCATTCAGAATGTCTCTGTGCAATAACGAGTTTTGTTAGGCGGCTGGGAATGCTCCTTAAACCTTACGTTTGAGCAGCGTCTGATTTGGCCGATATAACACTTATCACGGTTATTAAAATTAATCCTCTATGCTCCAGACCTATCAGATTTTTCACAAGCCCTTTTCAGTTTATGTTTTACTCGCAATTTTGGGGTGTTGTTAATTTGCAAGCCACATTTAACATTAGATTTTTCTGAAACATTTCTCTATTTTCTGGAGATTTGCCGTGAAATTTCATTGGAAAGGTTTTCATTCGTTCTTTATTGATTCTATTATCTCGGTTAGAGTGCGTCTGCCTACTGTTTATTATACGTTTCTTTAGCCTATTGTAAAGACCCATGACGTCATTAAAACAAAAACCATTATTTATTGCAATATTGCAGTTCTTTATTTATTTCACTTTCGGTCAAATGTGGACGAACGAGCCGTTGCATCACAGAGACGAAGAAAGGTATTTTATATCGTGGAGGATGGAATGAACTGGCATTGATGATAATATCTGAACATGCAGGTTTCTGAAAATGGAAAACTTTCGTAACAGTATGGTCGAGTTAGTTAATGGAGTTCTCTTTTACAAGTTCAGTAGTGAAAGTTATTTTTGGGTGCACGTTGCCTCTTGCTTGGGTAAATGTGTTAACCTCACTGGTGTCATCCTCTGTCAATAACAAAATGTCGTCAACATAATATATGGATTTTTTCTTTTAGCTGTGGAAACTTGGCAAAAAATTTACATTTTAAATCGTTCACGAAAATATCTGCTAATGTATCAGCTAGGCTATTACCCATCCCAAGCTCATCTTTTTGGTAATATATTTGGTGATTGAAAGTAAACACAACTCTAAGCTAAAACAAAATCTAGAAATTCCATTAGTTCTATACACTCTGAATTACTGATCTTGTTATGGGATAGCAGCTTACGTCTAATAATTTAAGTAGTTTCTATTATCGGGGTATTGTGAAGGCTTTTTACATCCAAGGATGCTAATGCCGCAGTATTTGGTATATGTATATCCCTGATAGCATCTGCACGTTCGGAACTGTTATTAACCCCAAAATAAGTGTCGAACGTGAAATTGATTTAAGTTTATCGTTAAGAAACTTATTTAGTTTATAACATGGTGACATCACAGTCGGACGAACTGGATTTCCATCTTTGTGAATTCTGATTTGAGGTGTAAGCTGGGGAAGCTTTTGAAGCTATTTCTTTTCATAATCGTTAAGAAGAAACTGGGAGCTGTCTGTCTTCATACAAAAACCAGTCTGAAACTTCCAAGTTGGATCTCCGTAAATTTCTATTACATCGTTTTCTGCAAAGTGTTCTTCCGTACTCATCTCCATACAATAAGAGCTGCCGTATTCCCCTTGTCTGCTCGAATGACCATTGCCTTCTCTTTCTTTAACTTTGTATTTCGATTTTTTTAAAGTACGACTCTCAAGCTTCACACCTATACAAGAACTATTTGGAACTGATAAAGTTTTATTAACTTTAACGGCTCTGTCTGCAATTTCTAGTTTAGTTAACTTCGCTTCAACGCATACCGTTTTAGTCTCATCTATTATGCGCTTAATATTTTCCTCACTAACATTTGGCGTGATGTTATGTTGTGGACCGTTACTGAGCAAAGTGTTTTCGTCGTCACTGAGTACAATACTTGTTAAGTTCAGTATCCTGTCATTGAACTGATGTTGCCCAATGCCATCCTTATTTTTTACATTTACATTTTGACGTTTGATTAATTTAGTCAACATTTTGTTATGCCTTTTTTCAATTTTCTCGATATTATTCTCGACCCTTCTAGAAATTTCTTGCAACACAAACTGAAACTTAGTACAAGAAAGTTTATTGCTTAGTTGAAAATGTAATTTGACAGTTCTTTTATTTGACAAGTCTTTGTGTTTGTATGATTCACCTAACTGGACGCTAATCCAGTTTTAACTGATAAGGCAAGTCCTGACCGCTGCTTAATTTTCACTTTCGCACAGTTCGGGTTGACACCAGCAGCGAAACACTGTTTATTGAACTTAATATTCATTACTCCGGTACTGATTTTCTGCTTCAGTTTACAGAACCTTTTGATTCTGTCGTAAGCCAGACAGAACACAAGTGTCACAAACAGCGACATGGTCACGAATCGAACAGTGATCCAGAAAGTATAGAACAAATTTATTTATTTCCGTTAACGATCACAAAATGTAAGGTACTACGTCTACCAGTATCATCAGATCTGCAATAAAACATGGGAAAAAACATACATACAACTAGTGGATTGTCTGTAGTTTAAAACAAAAAAAATAGATCATAATGAAAAGTATTACTGACATAAATTGACAAACTATGCACTTTAACTACGACGAGGCAAACCTGTTTCAAAAATGTGTCTTAATATATTGAAGCCATAGTGGCATCGTCTAAAAATAAACACAAAATAAGCTCAGCATTGTCACACGCAAATGGAATATCGTACATCCTGGAGCTATTTTGTTTAAAGTGCTACTCTTCAAAACAAACTGCTGTACAGTAGCCACGAAATGTTTGCATCGCAAGCTCGCCAGATGTCGCTGCTACAGGCGTACACACATTCTTCAATCCATAACTGTGCGACGTGGAATAGAAAGAATACAGTCGGTAAGGTCTGTAGTAGGCTTACCAGGTACCAGGTGATAAAATCATAAGAGTTATAACATGCAATAAATTAAAACACGACTATAGTTGTATTAATTAGTTAAGTGACAATAATTCCGGTATGTTCTTGTGGCGAATTTTAGATAAAATGAGGACACTCCCTCCCCCCTCCCCTTCCATCCTGTTTTTACGCCCCTACCCTCTCTCTGACCTCTCCCCCGAGTCCTTTTGCTTTCCTCTCCGCTGCCTCCTTCTGTGTCCGCTCTGCCCCCCTTTTTTTCTGTGTCCTCTCCCTCCATGGGTACCCCCCTATTCCTTACCTCCCCCTCTTTACCCCTCCCCCTCCCCCTCATCGGTCCGGGTCCTCCCCCAGCCCCCATCTGCCGCCGTGTAGCCTCTATAGTGCAGCTTAAAGTAAATGTTCAGTGTGATTCTTGAGTTTCTCCCGGCGTATTTGATAATCAAAATATCCACGGGTGTGCTGCCGGTCTATAGTGTCCAACGGGCACAATATTTCGGCGATCATACATGTCGCCATCATCAGGTGAACTGACAGACTGAGCTCCTGTGAACGTGCCGGCACGGAGATCCGTCGCTATGGCTGCTCAGAGGGAACAGTTCCCTCTGAGCAGCCATAGCGACGGATCTCCGTGCCGGCACGTTCACAGGAGCTCAGTCCGTCAGTTCACCTGATGATGGCGACATGTATGATCGCCGAAATATTGTGCCCGTTGGACACTATAGACCGGCAGCACACCCGTGGATATTTTGATTAAATGTTCAGTGTTGTGTATCCCCTGTCAGTGTTGTAAACAGTCACAATACTGTCGCTAGATGTGTTTTTTATCTCATGCGAACAGAAACCAGAGTTCCAGCAGTAGTGGACACCAAAAGATCCTGAGGAAAATCCCAGCAGAGGGGTCGAAACGTCGAACAGTTTAGAAGAAACATGACGCGGCCTAATAACCCAGAAGATTTTAACTTCAGAAACCAGGCTATTGTCATGTTTTTTAGTTGTGCCTGTCTACTTACTGTGTGTCTACATTAGCATCGTCAACGCCTTGTGTTTTTTTTAATTCGACAACTTCTTGCCATTTTACAGTTTTTTACAATGTCACCGTTTTATCACCTGTTTTTATTGTTTTTTTTATATTCTCATTACGTTTTTCAGCTTTTCTGTAGGCTGTAGAACGGCCTATTACGCTGCTGCCACCCCGCCTCCCCCCGAAGTGCAATAAAGAAAAAAAAATGAGGACAAACTTAAGGAGTTCATAGAATTACATGAAAATGATAAAACAAATATGGAAAGAAGCGAAATGGATGAACAACAGACTATAGTATGTAGCCAACGCCCTCTGCTAACATGAGCGGCAGAATTCCGCATCGGCGAGGAGTTGTCAGATGGATTTACCCACAGTGAGCCCATCGTACACTGCGAAGCACAGCTCCAAGAAGATAATGATAAAATACCGTAACCGTCAATTAACAAAATTACCTAGTTAATGAAGTATGTTATATGAACAGAGAAAAGTCATGAAAAAACGGGAGTAATACGCATAGTGCTAGAAAACGAAGTAAATACGTAAAGCACTATATGCTAAATAATTACTGTGGAATGTGCAGCACAAATTGAAGTTCCAGATTTTGTCTTTGCTTGGGACTTTTTTTTTTTTTTTACTTTCAGTGACAAAATACATTATTAAAAAGATGGACTCGGGACGGGTAATAACCTAGCTGGTATTTAGCAGATATTTTCGTGAACGATTTAGAATGTAAATTTTTTTGGCATGTTTCCACAGCAAAAGAAAGAACAATCTATTACAAACGATATGTTGACGACATTTTATTACTGGCAGAGGTTGGCACCAGTGAAGTTAACACATATGTCCAAGCAATAGGCAACATACGCTCGTTGCCTTTGTCTTTACCCTGTATACAGGGTGGTCCACTGATAGTGACCGGGCCAAATATCTCTCGAAATAAGCATCAAACGAAAAAAACTACAAAGAACGAAACTCGTCTAGCTTGAAGGGGAAAACCAGATGGCGCTAGCCGGCGCTTCAGTCTGGAACCGCGTGACCGCTACGGTCGCAGGTTCGAATCCTGCCTCAGGCATGGATGTGTGTGATGGCCTTAGGTTAGTTAGGTTTAAGTAGTTGTAAGTTCTAGGGGACTGATGACCTCAGAAGTTAAGTCCCATAGTGCTCAGAGCCATTTGAACCAGATGGCGCTATGGTTGGCCCGCTAAATGGTGCTGCCATAGGTCAAACGGATATCAATTGCCCAACGGGCGTGTGCTATATATGCTGCTCGGTATCCTGGATGACATCATACAAGTTTCCGGACCGTTCGCCGGATAGTTACGTTATTTAAGGAAACAAGAAGTGTTCAGCCACATGTGAAACGTAAACCACGACCTGCAACAAATGATGATGCCCAAGTAGGTGTTTTAGCTGCTGTCGCGGCTAATCCGCACATCAGTAGCAGACAAATTGCGCGAGGATCGGGAATCTCAAAAACGTCGCTGTTGAGAGTGCTACATCAACATCGATCGCCCCCGTACCATATTTCTATGCACCAGGAATTGCATGGCGACGACTTTGAAAGTCGTGTGCGGTTCTGCCACTGGGAACAAGAGAAATTACGGGACGATGACAGATTTTTGGCACGCGTTCTATTTAGCGACGAAGCGTCATTCCCCAACAGCGGTAACGTAAACCGGCATAATATTCACTATTGGGCAACGGAAAATCCACGATGGCTGCGACAAGTGGAACATCAGCGACCTTGGCGGGTTAATGTATGGTGTGGCATTATAGGAGGAAGAATAATTGGTCCCCATTTTATCGATGGCAATCTAAATGGTGCAATGTATGCTGGTTTCCTACGTAATGTTCTACCGATGTTATTACAAGATGTTTCACTGCATGACAGAATGGCGGTGTACTTCCAACATGATGGACGTCCGGCACACAGCTGGCGTGCGGTTGAAGCGGTATTGAATAGCAAATTTCATGACAGGTGGATTGGTCGTCGAAGCACGATAAAATGGCCCGCACGTTCACTGGATCTGACGTCCCCTGATTTCTTTCTGTGGGGAAAGTTGAAGGATATTTGCTATAGTGATCCACCGACAACGCCTGACAACATGCATCAGCGCATTGTCAATGCATGTGCGAACATTACGGAAGGCAAACTACTCGCTGTTGAGAGAAATGCATTGAGGTTGACGGACATAATTTTGAGCATTTATTGCATTAATGTGGTACTTACAGGTAATCACGCTGTAACAGCATGCGTTCTCAGAAATGATAAGTTCACAAAGGTACATGTATCACATTGGAACAACCGAAATTCTATGTTCAAACGTATCTACGTACTGTATTTTAATTTTAAAAAACCTACCTGTCACCAACTGCTCGTCGAAAATTGTGAGCCATATGTTTGTGACTGTTACAGCGCCATCTATCACAAAGCGAAAAAAGTGGTCCAACTAAAACATTCATATTTCTTTACGTACTACACGAATATGTAGTGAAAAATGGGGGTTCCTATTTAGAAAACGCAGTTGATATCCGTTTGACCTATGGCAGCGCCATCTGGCTGGCCAGCCATAGCTTTATCTGGTTTCCCTCTTCAAGCTAGACAAGTTTCGTTCTTTGTAGTTTTTTAGTTTGACGCTTATTTCGTGAGATATTTGGCCCGGTCACGATCAATGGACCACATTGTATAGTGCTTTATACACTCCTGGAAATGGAAAAAAGAACACTTTGACACCGGTGTGTCAGACCCACCATACTTGCTCCGGACACTGCGAGAGGGCTGTACAAGCAATGATCACACGCACGGCACAGCGGACACACCAGGAACCGCGGTGTTGGCCGTCGAATGGCGCTAGCTGCGCAGCATTTGTGCACCGCCGCCGTCAGTGTCAGCCAGTTTGCCGCGGCATACGGAGCTCCATCGCAGTCTTTAACACTGGTAGCATGCCGCGACAGCGTGGACATGAACCGTATGTGCAGTTGACGGACTTTGAGCGAGGGCGTATAGTGGGCATGCGGGAGGCCGGGTGGACGTACCGCCGAATTGCTCAACACGTGGGGCGTGAGGTCTCCACAGTACATCGATGTTGTCGCCAGTGGTCGGCGGAAGGTGCACGTGCCCGTCGACCTGGGACCGGACGGCAGCGACGCACGGATGCACGCCAAGACCGTAGGATCCTACGCAGTGCCGTAGGGGACCGCACCGCCACTTCTTAGCAAATTAGGGACACTGTTGCTCCTGGGGTATCGGCGAGGACCATTCGCAACCGTCTCCATGAAGCTGGGCTACGGTCCCGCACACCGTTAGGCCGTCTTCCGCTCACGCCCCAACATCGTGCAGCCCGCCTCCAGTGGTGTCGCGACAGGCGTGAATGGAGGGACGAATGGAGACGTGTCGTCTTCAGCGATGAGAGTCGCTTCTGCCTTGGTGCCAATGATGGTCGTATGCGTGTTTGGCGCCGTGCAGGTGAGCGCCACAATCAGGACTGCATACGACCGAGGCACACAGGGCCAACACCCGGCATCATGGTGTGGGGAGCGATCTCCTACACTGGCCGTACACCACTGGTGGTCGTCGAGGGGACACTGAATAGTGCACGGTACATCCAAACCGTCATCGAACCCATCGTTCTAGCATTCCTAGACCGGCAAGGGAACTTGCTGTTCCAACAGGACAATGCACGTCCGCATGTATCCCGTGCCACCCAACGTGCTCTAGAAGGTGTAAGTCAACTACCCTGGCCAGCAAGATCTCCGGATCTGTCCCCCATTGAGCATGTTTGGGACTGGATGAAGCGTCATCTCACGCGGTCTGCACGTCCAGCACGAACGCTGGTCCAACTGAGGCGCCAGGTGGAAATGGCATGGCAAGCCGTTCCACAGGACTACATCCAGCATCTCTACGATCGTCTCCATGGGCGAATAGCAGCCTGCATTGCTGCGAAAGGTGGATATACACTGTACTAGTGCCGACATTGTGCATGCTCTGTTGCCTGTGTCTATGTGCCTGTGGCTCTGTCAGTGTGATCATGTGATGTATCTGACCCCAGGAATGTGTCAATAAAGTTTCCCCTTCCTGGGACAATGAATTCACGGTGTTCTTATTTCAATTTCCAGGTGTGTATATTTACTTCTTTTTTTACATGTTTCCTTTCTCTGTTCATATAATAATTAGATTAACTAAATAATTTTCCTAACTAACTGGTACGGTATTTTATCGTTATTTTCTTGGGATTGCGTGTCGGAGGGTACGAGGGGCCTTGCGGTGGTTAATTTCGTCTCAGCACTTCTCGCCTGTACCGCATTCTGTCTGTCATGTCAACTTACTACAGTCTCTTGTGTCATTCATTTGGCTTCTTTCCGTATATTTTTTTATCATTCTTATGTTCTTCTGTGAACTCCGTAAGCTTGTCCTTAGGTATGTAGTTATATTTTTATCTAAAATTCTCCACAAGAGTGTATCTGAATTATTTTCACTTGACTATTTAATCTAACTTTGGTCGTGTTTCAATTTATTGCATTTTGTTACTATTATTAGCGTCGTGGTCTAGGTTAGCGTCTTTGATTAGTAATCGAAACGTCCTTGGTCCCGGGTGCAAACCCCACCTCCACTTAAATTCTGAATAAAAATCATCAGCAGAAGTCACACCTCATTCAGCCAACAGCCTTATAAAAGAGGGCGGACAGATGTTTAGGGGTAGTAAACTGCCCCTGAAGATGGAAGAATCAGCAATGATTAACGGCTTGAGGATGTAGAAGGAAACGGAAAGTACTACATTAAACACACATAATGTGGTTCAAATGGTTCTGAGCACTATGGGACTTAACTTCTGAGGTCATCAGTCCCCTAGAACTTAGAACTACTTAAACCTAACTAACCTAAGGACATCACAAACATCCATGCCCGAGGCAGGATTCGAACCTGCGACCGTAGCGGTCGCGCGGTTCCAGTCTGTAGCACCTAGAACCGCTCGGCCACCCCGGCCAGCCCACATAATGTGTATCCGCAGGACATCTGGCTTGTAACTGAAAAGTGTCCTGATGATCTCTCCATTGGCAAAAGATTCCAACTAGTCCCGCGTTCGGATCGCCAGCGGGGGACTGCCAAGGATGGAGGTTACTATGAGAAAAAGATTGAATGACCAACAGAAGATTAACGCTCTACGAGTTGGGGCGTGGACTGCCAGAAGTTCGAACGTGGAAGGGAAGCTAGAAAATCTGAAAATGGAAATGCTAAGGCTAAGGCTAAGTCTAGATGTAGTGGAGGATCAGTGAAGTGAAACGGAAAAAAGACAGTGACTCCTAGTCGGACTCGTATAGGATAACGTCAACAGCAGCAGAAATTGGTATAGCGGGTGTAGGGTTCGTTGTGATTAGGAATATAGGACAGAGAGTGAGTTATGGTGAGCAATTCAGTGAGAGGTTTGTTCTCATCAGATTCGACAGCAAACCAACACCGACGACGATAGTTGCAGGCTGAAGATGAGGAGATAGAGAAAGTTTATGAGGATACTGAACGGGTAATTCAGCACCTAAGGGGAGATGAATATCTAATAGTCAAGAGGGATTGGAATGCGATGGTAGTGGATGGAGTAGAAGAAAGGGTTACGCGAGAATATGGGCTGAGATACGGAAGAATATGAGCTTGGTACTCGGAATGAGACAGGAGAAAGATTGAGTTCTGTAATAAATTTCAGCTAGTAATAGCGAATACTCTGTTCAAGAATCACAGGAGGAGAAGGCATACTTGGAAAACGCCAGAAGATACGGGGAAATTTCAGTTAGATTACCTCATGGTCAGACAGAGATTGCGAAATCAGATTTTGGATTGTAAGGCGTAGCCAGGAGCAGATATAGACTGAGATCACGATTTAGTAGTGGTGAGGATTAGGATGAAGTTTAAGAGGCTAGTCAGGAAGAACTAATGCTCAAAGGAATGGGATACAGATGTACTAAGGAATGGAGTGATACGCTTGAAGCTCTCTGACGCTACAAATGCTGCGATAAATCAGTAGGCAGTGGAGTTGGAGAGGAATAGGCACCTATAAAATGGGCCCTCACAGAAGTTGGAAAGAAAACGGCCGGTACAAAGAAGAAACTGTAGAGAGACCATGGGTAACAGAAGAAATACTTCAGTTGATCGGTGAAAGAAAGAAGTACGAAAATGTTCCTGGAAATTCAGGAATACAGAAATAAAAGTCTCATAGGAATGAAATAAATACGAAGTACAGTAAAGGTAAGATGACATGGTCGCATGAAAAATGTGAAGAATTCGAAAACAAAATGATTGTTGGAAGGACTGGTTCATCATACAGAAAAGTCAGAAACAGCCTTTGTTGACACTAAAAGCGAGGTTGGTAACACCAAGAGTTCAATGGAAATATAACTGTTAAATGCAGAGGAGAGAGAAGGTAGATGGAAAGAGTACATTGAGGGCCACTATGAGGGGAACTTACGTGACAAAAGAAATCGATCTAGAGTCGATAGGGAAGAGAGAGGTGTCCAGTATTACAAAAAGAATTTACAAGAACTTTGAAAGAGTTAAAATCAAATAAGGCAGAAGGGATAGATAACATTCCTTCAGAATTCCTAAAATAATTGTGAGGACGTGCAAAAAAAAGACTATTCTCGTTGGTCTGTAGAATGTATGAGTTGGCGATATACCATCTGACTTTCAGATAATATCATCCACACAGTACCTAACATGCAAGAGCCAGAAAGTGCGACAATTATCTCATGATCAGCGTAACAGCTCATGCATACAAGTTGCTGACAAGAATAATATACTGAAGAACGGAAAAGGGAACTGAGGATATGTTAGATGACGATCGGTTTGGCTTAAGCAAAGTTAAAGGCAACAGAGAGTCATTTCTGACGTTGTGGCTAATAACGGAAGCAAAACAAAAGAAAAATCAAGACACATTTATAGGATCTGTCGACCTGAAGAAAGCATTCGACAACGTAGAATAGTGCAAGCTGTTAGAAAGTCTGATAAATATAGGGGTAAGCAATAGGGATGTGTAATATATAATATGTACAAGAACCAAGGAGAAATAATAAGATTTGGAGACCAAGTATGAAGTGCTCGAGCTATAAATGGAGTAAGACAGGAGTGTAGTCTTAACCCCCTTCGGTTGAATCTCTATATAGAAGAAGCAATGACGGAAATAAAAGAAAGGTTCAAGAGTGGAATTAAAATTCAAGGTGAAAGGATATCAGTGATAAGATTCGCTGATGATATTGCTATCCTCACTGAAAGTGAACTATCTGCTGAATGAAATGAACGGCTTAAAGAGTGCAAAATATAGATTAAGAGTAAATCGAAGAGGGACGAAAATAATGAGAAGTAACAGAAATGAAAACAGTAAGAAACTAAATACCAGAATTGATGAAAGGAGAAAATATAAAAATAAAGCAGGCAAAAAGGAATACAAACGTCTCAAAAATGAGATCGACAGGAGGTGCAAATGGCTAAGCAGGGATGGCTAGAGGGAAAATGTAAGGATGTAGAGGCTTATCTCAATAGGGGTAAGATAGAAGCTGCCTACAGGAAAATTAAAGAGACTTTTGGAGAAAAGAGAACCACTTGTATGAATATCAAGAGCTCAGATGGAAACCCAGTTCTAAGCAAAGAAGGGAAAGCAGAAAGGTGGAAGGAGTATATAGAGGGTCTATCCAAGGGCGATGTACTTGAGGGCAATATTTTGGAAATGGAAGAGGATGTAGATGAAGATGAAATGGGAGATATGATACTGCGTGTAGAGTCTGACAGACCACTGAACGACGTGAGTCAAAAGAAGGCCGCAGGAGTGGACAACATTCCATTAGAACTACTGACAGCCTTGGGAGAGCCAGTCCTGACAAAACTCTACCATCTGGTGAGCAAAATGTATGAGGCAGCCAGCCGGAGTGGCCGTGCGGTTCTAGACGCTACAGTCTGGAGCCGAGCGACCGCTACGGTCGCAGGTTCGAATCCTGCCTGGGGTTTGGATGTGTGTGATGTCCTTAGGTTAGTTAGGTTTAATTAGTTCTAAGTTCTAGGCGACTGATGACCTCAGAAGTTAAGTCGCATAGTGCTCGGAGCCATTTGAACCATTTGCATGAGGCAGGCGAAATACCCTCAGTCTTCAAGAAGAATATAATAATTTCAATCCCAAAGAAAGCAGGTGTTGACAGATGTGAAAATTACCGAACTATCAGTTTAATAAGTCACAGCTGCAAAATACTAACGCGAATTCTTTACAGACGAATGGAAAAACTGGTAAAAGCCGACCTTGGGGAAGATCAGTTTGGATTCCGTAGAAATATTGGAACACTGAGGCAATACTGACCCTACGAATTATCTTAGAAGCTACATTAAGGAAAGGCAAACCTATGTCTCTTGCACTAGTAGACTTAGAGAAGGCTTTTGACAATGTTGACTGGCATACTCTCTTTCAAATTCTGAAGGTAGCAGGGGTAAAATACAGGGAGCGAAAGGCTATTTACAATTTGTACACAAACCATATGGCAGCCATAAGAGTCGAGGGGCATGAAAGGGAAGCAGCGGTCGGGAAGGGAGTGAGACAGGGATGTAGCCTCTCCCCGATGTTATTCAATCTGTATATTGAGCAAGGAGTGAAGGAAACAAAAGAAAAATTTGGAGTAGGTATTAAAATCCATGGAGAAGAAATAAAAACTTTGAGGTTCGCCGTGGGCAGCAAAGGAGTTAGAAGAGCAGTTGAACAGAATGGATAGTGTCTTGAAAGGAGGATATAAGATGAACATCAACAAAAGCAAAACGAGGCTAATGAAATGTAGTCTAATTAAATCGGGTGATGCTGAGGGAATTAGATTAGGAAATGAGACACTTAAAGTAATAAATGAGTTTCGCTATTTGGGGAGCAAAATAACTGATGATGGTCGAAGTAGAGAGGATATAAAATGTAGACTGGCAATGGCAAGCAAAGCGTTTCTGAAGAAGAGAAATTTGTTAACATCGAATATAAATTTAAGTGTCAGGAAGTCATTTCTGAAAGTATTTGTATGGAGTGTGGCCATGTATGGAAGTGAAACATGGACGATAAATAGTTTAGACAAGAAGAGAATAGAAGTTTTCGAAATGTGGTGCTACAGAAGAATGCTGAAGATTAAATGGGTAGATCACATAACTAATGAGGAGGTATTGAATAGGATTGGGGAGAAGAGAAGTTTGTGGCACAACTTGACTAGAAGAAGGGATCGGTTGGTAGGACATGTTCTGAGGCATCAAGGGATCACCAATTTAGTATTGGAGGGCAGCATGGAAGGTAAAAATCGTAGAGGGAGACCAAGAGGTGAATACACTAAGCAGATTCAGAAGGATGTAGGTTGCAGTAGGTACTGGGAGATGAAGAAGCTTGAACAGGATAGAGTAGCATGGAGAGCTGCATGAAACCAGTCTCAGGACTGAAGACCACAACAACAACAACAACAACCAGAATTTGTAATTGCGAAGTAGATGAAGTTAATGAAATCTGCTACCTAGGCAGCAATATAAATTATGACAGACGTAGCAAGTAGGACATGAAAAAGAGACTAGCATAGAGAAAAGGGGCGTTCCTGGCCAAGAGGAGTATAGTATAAAACAAAGCCTTAATTTGAGGAATAAATTTCTGAAAATATACGTTTGGACCACAGCATTGTATGGTAGTGAAACATGAACTGTGGGAATACCAGAAAAGAAGTGACTCGAGGTATTTGAGATGTGCTGCTATAGATAGATATTGAAAATAAGGTGGACTGATAAGGTAAGGAATGAGATGGTTCTGTGCAGGATAGAAGAGGAAAAGAATATGTGGAAAACACTGATAATATGAAGGAACAGGATGACAGGACATCAGTTAAGACATCAAGGAATAACTTCCATTGGGCTAGAGAAAGCTGTAGAGAGTAAAAATTGTAGAGGAAAACAGAGGATGGAACACATCCAGCTAGTACTTGAACGACAGGTTGCAAGTACTACTTCAAAATGAGGAGGTTGGCACAGAAGAGGAATCTGTGGCGACCAACATTAAACTACTCAAAGACTGAAGCCTTTTACAGGTTATATTCTTTTTTCTATTCCATATCACACTATTATAGATTGAAGAATATGTGTACGTCTATAGTGCTCGTTGTCTCGTGGTAGCATTCTCGCTTCCTGAGCATGGGGTCCCGGGTTTGATTCCCAGTGGGGTCAGGGATTTTTCCTGCCTTGAGATGACTGGGTGTTGTTGTGTCGTCTTCATCATCATCATTCATCCCCATTACGGTCAGAGGAAGGAAATGGCAATCCACCTCCACTAGGACCTTGCCTAGTAAGGCGCCGCGGGTCTTCCACGTCATTCCCCTATGCTCTGTATAAGAAGTATGGGATTCATCATCATCATAGTAGTGACACCTGGTTAGCTTGTGACAGAAACATTTTCTGGCTGCTGTACAGGAGTTTGTTTTGAACAGTAGCGCTTTTAACAAAATAACTCTAGAGTATACGATATTTTATTTGTGAGGCTATGCTGAACTGGTTTTGCATTTATCTTTTGACAATGCCACTATGGTTCCATTATATTGGGACATGTTTTAAAAGCATCATAGTTGAAGCGCATAATTTTCACATGTATGTCAGTAACACTTTTCGTTATGGTCTCTTTCGTTGTTTTAAGCTGCAGATCCGCCTCTCCTGGATTCTATAAAGCCCTTCAAATCGTTGAACACCATGCACTCAACGTTGCTTTCCATATCCACCTCCTGTCCCCGACACAGATCCTCTACAATCTCCTACCCTTCCCACATCTTATCCTTTTCCTCGAACACATCCACACCGTGAACATTGTCTGCAGGGTCGATCCCCAATGTGTCTTTTGTGTCTTCTATCCTCTCTACCTCCCAGCCCGTTGCTGCACCTTCCCTGTTGTGTTCCGCCTTCTCTTTGTCTCCACACCCTCCACCTCCTTTCCCAACACAACTTCCAGTACCTACCCCTCCCCTCCCTTTTCAGTGCACTCCCTTTGCAGTGCACCCTTTCTGTTTCTCTGTGCTCCCTCCTGACTTGCCTTTCCTATCCATCTCCCACCTGCCCCCATCTCGTGACACTTGGTGCACCCCTCACCCCATACCGTTTCTTTTCATCCTACCCCCTCCAGAACCCCCTCTGCGACTGCACCTTCCTCTCCCCTCTTTTTCCCTCCTCTCAGACCTCCTCCCCTCTAGGCAGGACTCTCCTGACAGCTTTTATTCCTCGTTGTGTTTGCTCCATCTTTTACTGTGGTTTTAAAGTGACTTCATTCTGGAGAGTTTTGATGCTATGGCCAACTCTTATCTTGTGCATGTGACTTCAGTGTATTTTGTGTGCTCCACGAGCCCCCAATCTTGTTTTTTTAACTTTATGTTTAATTAAAAACTGTCCCACAATGATTGTCCCCCCGTCAGTGTATATTTTTAACCCCCATTTTCCTCACATTTAATGTTATGATGTCCCCGTTTTTATCACCATTTATGTGTATAGTTGCCTCTTTTTTAACTGTTACGTCACTTAGATGAAGAGCATCGGATTGTGCTGCTGCCAACCCTCCCCTCCCATGTGGGGCAAGGGAATGAAATCACAATAAAGGAAAAAAATTAAGCTGCAGAGAATCTACTAGATATATTTGTGATTTTCGCCTGTTTTGCTGCAGATCTGAAGACTCTTATTGCTGACGGAAACAGTTAGTCAGAGAATATAACTTTTTGTGATCATAGACAGAAATAAAGAAATTTATTCTACACTTTCTGGATCACTGTTCGATTCGTGACCATGTCACAGCTTGTGAATAGTATGATTGTGCTTCACTTACGTACACCATTGCACATGAAGATAGAAAAGCAGTGTGTGTGTGTGTGTGTGTGTGTGTGTGTGTGTGTGTGTGTGTGTGTGTGTGTGTAAATCTTTCAGTTTTCAGTTGTTCCTGAAGGTACATCAGTTACAGAAAAGCTATGAAAATATGCAAAACAGTATGCAAGAATAAAATGAAAACAGTGTCACGTGGAAACTGCAAAGTATTAGATAGGGATCAAATCGGGGAAGCTGTTTCCCTTCGTTATTTTTTAGTTTGTATGCTGAAGAGAAATGTAGACGGTTAATGTGAAGTGAATGGAAAGAATGAAGGTGCAGGACAAAATGTCAGCGGCTGACGCAGCTTCATGTTTAAATTATGAAGATATATACTGCGTGACAAAAAAGGGAAGCACTGGGAATGATTGGAGGAAAAGGACTGAAACGAAACAGGTTGAGAGGGAATGTGATGTTAGTTCAGTGGTTACCAAAAAGAGTCAAATGTAGGAAGAACTTGGCAATACGAGACCACTTATTAGTATGACTTTGCACTCCGCCTGCCCTGTGTGCGTGCACTGAATGGCCTTGGGAAGGGAGTCATGAAGCCATGGCAGCCACTCCAGAGGCAAGCTGGCCCACAGTTGTTGTAACTGGTTCTCGATATCCTGGACACTGGCAGTGTGATGTCGTTGACGATACGCATGTGGTGTGTGTGGACGAGCATTGCCCTGTTGAAAAAAGGCACCACGATCTTTCATGTGTGATGTAAAACACGAGGGCGCAGGATGTCCATAGTATACCGTTATGCCGTAGAGTTCGCTCTTTCATTACCAGCTGTGATCTACAGAAGTACACGATGGCTCTGCAAACAGTGACGCCTGGACCAACACCCCTGGGTCTCTCTAAAACATTGGAAGAAGGGACCACTGCACGGGTCGCCGCCATACTCGCCGAAAATGGTCATCCGCGGTAGTGCAGAACCGCGATTCATCTATGATCACAAAGGGACGCCATTCGTCAGCAGTCCATGCTTCCTGCTCACGGCGACACACCAAATGAAGACGTTTATTTTTTAAAAGGGTAAACCGCCATTTGACTCTGTATTATTATATTTATGCACTGAAGCGCCAAAGAAACTGTTATAGGCATGCGTATTCAGATACAGAGACATGTAAACAGGCAGAATACGGCGCTGCGGTCGGCAACGCCTATATGAGACAACAAGTGTCTGGCGCAGTTGTTAGATCGGGTACTGCTGCTTCAATGGCAGCTTATCAAGATTTAAGTAAGTTTGAATATGGAGTTATGGACGAAGCACGAGCGATAGGACACAGCATCTCCGAAGTAGCGATGACGTGGGAATTTTCTCATACGACCATTTCACAAGTGTACCGTGAATATCAGAAATCCGGTAAAACATCAAATCTCCGACATCCCTTCGACCGGAAAGAGACCTGCAAGAAGGGGACCAACGACGACTGAAAAGAATCGTTTAACGTGACAGAAGTGCACCCCTCCCGCAAATTGCTGCAGATTTCAGTGCTGAGCCATCAACAACTGTCAACCTGCTAACCATTCAACGAAACATCATCGATACGGGCTTTCGGAGCCGGAGGCCCACTCGTGTTACCCTTGATTACTGCACGGCACAAAACCTGGGCCCGTCAACAGCGACGTTGGACTGTTGATGACTGGAAACATGTTTCCTGATCGGACGAGTCGCGTTTCAAATTCTATCGAACGGATGGACGTGTACGGGTATGGAGACAACCTCATGAATCCATGAACCCTGCATGTTAGCAGGGACTGTTCAAGCTAGTGGAGGATCTGTAGTGGTGTGGGACGTGTGCAGTTGGAGTGATATGGAACCCCTGATGCGGATACATACGACTCTGACGGGTGACACGTACGTAAGCATCTTGTCTTGTCACCTGCATTCATTCATGTCCATTGTGCTTTCCGACGGACTTGGGCAATTCCAGCAGGACAACTTCACACTCCACAAGTCCAGAATTGCTACAGTGTGCCTCCAGGAACATTCTTCTGAGTTTAAACACTTCCGCTGGCCACCAGTCCCCAAACATAAACACTATTGAGCATATCTGGGATACCTTGCAAATGTGCTGTTCAGAAGAGATCTCCAGCCTCTCGTACTTTTACGGATTTATGGACAGCCCTGTCGGTTCCCTGTAGCTCTACTTCAGTCATTAGTCGAGCCTATGCTATGTCGTGCTGCTGCACTTCTGCGTGCTCCCGGGGGCCCTACACGATATTAGGTAGGTGTACCAGTTTCTTTTGCTCTTCAGTGTATTTTGTACTATCCAGCTTTCGGCTTTTGTGCCATTAACAAGTACAATGGTAAAAGTTGTTAGACCATCATTAAGTCATTTTTTAAGCAAGCTGTTTATGTCATGGTGTTAACAGCAGGCTGTACATGGGACGGTAATTTAGTCCGAATATGCCAGTCTCCGACCAATGGTGTGGGATGATACACATTGTTGCTGGTAGTCTATTACTTGCACTCGTATGGCAAGTGCAGACGTGCTTGGTGCACAATACGGCGATCCTCCCTTGTCGTGATCCAATTTACCGGAACTTTGACGGCGTGGATGCCTGCCCTCACCTTGTATTGCAGTCCAACATCGGGCCACTGTCACATCCAAATGCTGCACAGATCTGCATATTGTACGACTCATCCAGCCGGCCAAACAGAGACCAGCAATGAGACGCATTTCAAACTCTGTCACATGGTGATAACGCTGACACACACGAGTATGCGACGCATCGTCTCCGTGTCTTTCACAGTGATCACTGAACCTCTGACGCTGTTCACGCCCATATATACACTACCAGGCATGGTAACTACGTTAAACATGAACAACTCTAATGACTGTGATAGACATTTTAAGTGTCGCTCAAAATTGCAGCTCCAGTCATTTTACAAACCCGTCGATAGCGTGTACGTTTATGAAGTTACATTGACATACTATCATTTTTTATGTGCTTTGCTTTTTTTGTCAGGCAGTGTATGTGCTGTTTGATTTCAGTGTTCCATAAAATTGGTTTCAATCCTGTTAACAAATTATTCCGTCGTTTCTTACTAGATCAACATTACTGTAAACGAAAAACACAATACTTTGTATTGATTACAGGATTGAATTAGTTAGTTACCCGATTTTCGGCTTGCAAGACCATCATCAGACTTAAAATACACTCCTGGAAATGGAAAAAAGAACACATTGACCCCGGTGTGTCAGACCCACCATACTTGCTCCGGACACTGCGAGAGGGCTGTACAAGCAATGATCACACGCACGGCACAGCGGACACACCAGGAACCGCGGTGTTGGCCGTCGAATGGCGCTAGCTGCGCAGCATTTGTGCACCGCCGCCGTCAGTGTCAGCCAGTTTGCCGTGGCATACGGAACTCCATCGCAGTCTTTAACACTGGTAGCATGCCGCGACAGCGTGGACGTGAACCGTATATGCAATTGACGGACTTTGAGCGAGGGCGTATAGTGGGCATGCGGGAGGCCGGGTGGACGTACCGCCGAATTGCTCAACACGTGGGGCGTGAGGTCTCCACAGTACATCGATGTTGTCGCCAGTGGTCGGCGGAAGGCGCACGTGCCCGTCGACCTGGGACCGGACGGCAGCGACGCACGGATGCACGCCAAGACCGTAGGATCCTACGCAGTGCCGTAGGGGACCGCACCGCCACTTCCCAGCAAATTAGGTGCAGGTGAGCGCCACAATCAGGACTGCATACGACCGAGGCACACAGGGCCAACACCCGGCATCATGGTGTGGGGAGCGATCTCCTACACGGGCCGTACACCAATGGTGATCGTCGAGGGGACACTGAATAGTGCACGGTACACCCAAACCGTCATCGAACCCATCGTTCTACCATTCCTAGACCGGCAAGGGAACTTGCTGTTCCAACAGGACAATGCACGTCCGCATGTATCCCGTGCCACCCAACGTGCTCTAGAAGGTGTAAGTCAACTACCCTGGCCAGCAAGATCTCCGGATCTGTCCCCCATTGAGCATGTTTGGGACTGGATGAAGCGTCGTCTCA
Source organism: Schistocerca cancellata (assembly GCF_023864275.1). Classification (NCBI taxonomy): domain Eukaryota; kingdom Metazoa; phylum Arthropoda; class Insecta; order Orthoptera; family Acrididae; genus Schistocerca; species Schistocerca cancellata. The sequence goes on along the minus strand of NC_064627.1, from coordinate 347,257,498 downwards.
CGCGGTCTGCACATCCAGCACGAACGCTGGTGCAACTGAGGCGCCAGGTGGAAATGGCATGACAAGTCGTTCCACAGGACTACATCCAGCATCTCTACGATCGTCTCCATGAGAGAATAGCAGCCTGCATTGCTGCGAAAGGTGGATATACACTGTACTAGTGCCGACATTGTGCATGCTCTGTTGCCTGTGTCTATGTGCCTGTGGTACTGTCAGTGTGATCATGTGATGTATCTGACCCCAGGAATGTGTCAATAAAGTTTCCCCTTCCTGGGACAATGAATTCACGGTGATCTTATTTCAATTTCCAGGAGTGTAATTACGTCTTCAAAGAAGTTACCGTATTTGTAAACAACATTGGAAAAGATGTTACTCTTTCCGACTGAGGCATAAACACACAGTAAATGTCCTTCTTTACAGTGAAAGGTAATGCAATTAAAACAGTAAAAAGTTGAACCATAAATAAATATAATGGGGGCAAACCATGAGAATCATTAACATTAGACACGAAAAACAATGCCTGTGTAATAATTCCAATAAAATATAATTATTATTTGAAAAGAGTACTAAACTATAGATTGAAGATTTTTTATATGTGGAAAGTTATACAGAAAAAGAGGGAAAGATAAAACTGACAGTTGTAACAACAGAAAATATGAAATACAGTGCGTATACTGACACAACAGAATAAAAGAATACAGAAAAATGGAGGAATAGAAAAGAATATGTGTCGTGGGAAGCACTGGAAAACTTTGAGCTTTAAGTGAAGTTTAAAAGAAGGAGGAGGGAGGGGTACCGAGCTGTGTTTGGCCATTTAATATTAAATAAGGGCTGTGAGCCAGATGTTTGATGTTTTCCAGGACTTCCTAGAGGTTATGATTTTGACCTCTGTTGCTAAGTTGATGACATAGTACTTTGGCTAGTAGTTGTGACCCTCACTCAGTACATGTTCAGCAAATGCAGAGTTGTAGTTCTGCATCCTCTAGGTGCGTTCATGTTCAGACAACCCATTTGCTAGGTCTCAGCCTGATAGAGCACTAAAAAACTTATCACGATTAGAATAAGTAAGCTATAACCCCATTGTTGGCTAGTAATTCTGTCTTATCTCTGCTATTGAAAATACTTCAGGTGTGGTGTTCCTTACATAATAGGTAATCCTGAAATTGCAGGATTTCAGTGTTTTTACTGCACTCGTTGACACATGTCCTTGGTAGGGGATTGTACACCACTTACTGCAGACAGTGGGAGCAGCAGAGGAAACATAGAGGAAGGGTTGTAACCTCCCCCTCATTTATCGACCTTAATGACAGTGAAAAATTAAACCGCGTGTACCTAATGGAAATTTGGGAAAAGCAATCGTCACCGAAGTTAATTTGTCGGTAAAGAGGGAGGAAAGGGTTACATCTAAATGAAAGGAAAAATGCTAATGAAACTGGTGGAAATTAATTTTGAAAAGGGGTAAAGTTAATAAAGAAAGTAAATGTGCGGCCGTTACGTTAACAATCAACTAGCGGTAATTAGATATTTGAGATTTGGGGGAAATTACGGTCGCCAGTCCTAAGGACAATTACTATAGTAACTGAAAAAGAAAGATTATTACACATATAATTAGCACTAGAAGCGTGGCAACTGAAGGTTGACAAGTGTAGTGTGAAAACTGAAAGTTTGTCAGAAGTAATAAATTTCGCTACACTCTGACTTAATTTAGCAAAAGAATTAATAAAACCGGAAAATCGAAAGTTAATTTAGTGACTGAAGTTAATAGTGAGCTTTCTTTCTGAAGCACATCGAAATTCAGTAAAATACGGTTAGTCTTGGACTACCTCAACAATCATTTTAAGAGCTACTTGAATCTACGCAATTTAGAAACAAGAGATTTAACTTTGAACTTAAATTAAATGATTCTGAACAATTAACAGTAGTAAAATTTAGTACGTACCAAGCTGATCTGCAGTCACAGGTAAGGTAAAATATGGTAAAAAAACTCGCACTCTTAATTTGTGCTTGTGTAATCTAAGTATTGTAGCCAGCTATGAATACTTTAACTGAACTTTGAAATTAAAGTAGTGAAATGGAATGATTGTACTTTAATGCTGGCGTCTGAATTTGAACGACACTCGGGTTCATTCCAGAAAAGGAAGGGACCCTGCTTGGTAATGCAATTGGGACAATGAGCAACAAAGGTTCATGCTAAGTAGCTGTAATTTTGTGATGCAACAATTTTAAAAGTTTGAAAAGCTGAGGTCTGCCATACAGTTCTAAAACTTTACGTGCTTCCAGTCTTCCTTGTTGGTTGATTGAAGGTTTGAAGCCGTCGATCGAGGAGGTGGCGACAGTCACTCATTGTCGGCCGTCGCTGTTGCAGAAGCTGGATGTTGGCGCGCCTTCTTCTCGACACGGTCACCAGACGAAACGGGCTCTTGATGTGCGCCAGCTAATGCTTCCCGTCCGCGACACCATGTCAGAAACTATCATCGCAAGTCGAGCGCAATTACATGCTGCCAAGCCCCGAAAGCGCGGCAACTCGCGGGAGCTTTACACAACACACCTGCTCCACTCGCTACTCCAGGCAGACCCTCTCTGCCCGCGCTCCACGCGGCAGAGTTAACACTACCAAAGATCCTAAACACTTTGATTCTTCACACGACCTATCGATGTAATCGTTCGATAGCAGTTTTCCCTAGGCAAGACCCAGTGTAAAAATACAAATAATATTTACGAAACAAACCAATTATACATCGACATAAATGCATAAATATATATATATATATATATATATATATACAAATAGTAAAACAATTACAATATGTAAAGACACAGAAATGTCATATATTCAGGTAAAAAAAGTAAGGAAAACAAATTTATAGTACAATAGATGGAAATAGGAGGATATGCATTTCCGGCGTTACAGGGTATAGTATGAAATTTTATTTTATTATAACTCTGTTCTGAGATTTTCTTTAGACACGGGACACACGAGACGCTGCAACACTGAGTGGTAAGCTGCGTTTTGTGTGCTACTGGGGCTTGCGAGCAAAAACGTATTACTGAGTCTGTAGTTGTAGTTTTTCTTTTAATTTTGAAACAATAATTTTGTGTACTGATTTAATGGTTAGGTATAGGAAGTTAATGAATCTATTATGAACTGAATACTGTTATGTTGACCATTTAAGTTATGAAGAAACGCGTTGAGCTGTCTTGTGGTACATGTCCACATACGTGCACAGCAAATCGTCTACATATCTGAGCTAGTATCTATATTTGCACTAAAAGTTTCGTTCTTCAAAAATGCTTGCTCAAAGTAGTCTGTGAATATTCAAGCCAAAGTGAACAGAGATGGGACCCCTTAGCTAAACCTCCTTATAGTTTATACAGAGCCTCTTAGAACTGGAAATAGTTTTGTGCTAAGCATGTCTGGGTCACCGGTCTCAAGTCATTCAATTCCACAATGCTGACATTAGAGCTGATCATCAACCTCTGCCAGAGTATCAACAAATTCCGCTACTGGTATTTTAGAAAACAAACTGTACGCATTAAATGATACTATATATAGCACTTTAATGTTATTTACAAGGTTCACCAAATTTGAGATACCATGATTTCATTTGAGTTTAGTTTTGCTTTGAATTAAAGTACCCAGTTTACTAACCAATTTGTAAAATGAAGAAGTGAATGATGATATATCTCAACCTTGCTTCAGTCTGTTTTATTTCCATGTAATTATCGTAAAAAACAACTCAGTTAAAATGAAAATTACGTTAAAAATACATTTTAAGGACCATGAGAGATTTTATTTTTTGTACCTTCTACGAACACGTGTAATACTTTACGAATGTGAAAGTATTCTTGCAAGTATGTGCAGCCCTAGCCAGCAGCATTAGTGGCTTGCTTTGCGCCAGAGCCGATCATGTAGTTGCTCAGAGGGAGTTAGTAGGAAAATTTTGAGATAGCAGAGTGTATTGATGCTCAGTCTCTGTTTGACGAGACCAGGTACTGAACGTGAAAGCGAGGGAGAGCCTGATGGCGAGGATTGTGAAGACAAATTCGATCCTTTCTTGAGGAATAATGGCTGTGTACTGTGGTATAGGTATTGCAATCGTTCTCTATGGTCAAAAGCCGTTTCAGCTGTATGTAAATAGCAGTGAACATGTTTGTCCATATATACTGGTTTATCTCCTTAACCAACTGCTATTCCTCATGTGGTTGCGCACGTATCCAGGGGGCACGTTCTCTATTTTCACTGTGGGTAAAGGAATTTGGATGGTTTGCTCTTAGCTGGTTCGGTAGTTGTTGTGGTCAGAGGTGTTTGAAGTCGTGTCTTTACAGCCTACAGGATTTAAACGGCGATAACGTAGTTTTAAATGGAGAAAATATTGAAAATGATCTCATTCTGTGAATAAATATTCTGTAAATTTCATGGACGCTTTCAAATGTTCTCAAAATTTCATAAATGCTTTCGAACTCTCAAATTTTCCGAAATGCTGTCGTAGTTTCTGGGATGTTGTCGAAGTTTCTGGGACGTTGGCGAGGTTTCTGGGAATTTTCTCGAGGTTTCGGGAATTTTCTAGAAGCTTTTTGCTTTTATTTCGATAGTTATGGATTCAGAAATGTAATTCAGCTTAGTAAAACATGGAAGTTTCAATCCCTGAAGACAAATTTCTGGTCAGTTACGTTATGCAAATCTCGGCTGAAAACGCAAGGCGGATATGATGCTTCCACCAAGTATTATGATCCGAATTCTGCTACTTTCTCATGTGTGCCACAAATTCCTCACATCCAACAGTTCATAGCTCCTCGTCAGTGTATAACTCAATCGTTATCTGATTCGGGTGTAGGATTAGTACTCGCGCGTGTCAAAAAAGAACCCACCCCCGTAGGTGACACCGCGGCCACAGTAATGCTGATGTCGGAGGTTCCCGTGGTTAAGGCACAGGACGCGAACTCGGACGATGCCAACCAACTGTAAGTTTTCCTAAATCGCGTAAGCGGAATGACAGTCACCTGTAGGTTTTCGTAAATCGCGTAAGTGAAATGCCAGGATGGTTTATTTGGAAATTTTATTCAAATCTGAAAGATAAAAGGAGGCAAAATTAGGACGAAAGTTGTTAAGCAAACTTGAGAGATGTTCATCTAGAGCAGAAATGTTGGTCAAGAATATGAATGAAAAGTATTGAAAGATGTCCTTTATAAACTTAATGTCATTAATTCATTGTTTTGGAAATTGCACGGCTGAAGTCGTATCTGATTTTATACTCTCACTCTCTCACTCTTTGACGCGCGGGTAGCGGTAGTTTAGCGAGCCTTGCCATGGTTTGCCTGTCTCCCCTCCCCCCCCCCTTCCCCCTCCGTCGGAGGTTCGAGTCCTTCGTGGGGCATGGGTGTGTGTGTTGTCCTTAGCGTAGGTTAGTTTGATTAAGTATCGATGGCCTCAGCAGTTTGATCCCATAGGAACTTACCACAAATTACCACCTCTCTCTCTCTCTCTCTCTCTCTGTGTGTGTGTGTGTGTGTGTGTGTGTGTGTGTGTGTGTGTGTGTGTGACTAATGATGTCGTCGCCGACAGAACGTTAAAACCTCATTTTTTATCCTTTCTTCCGAATGCACCAACTCCGAAGCGTAGTGCGACAAGTTGCTGATTAGCCGATAGTGCAACGCTTCCTACATTAAATTCCAAACTTTACAGGACGGCATAGACCACCCCAAGGGACCATTATATATACTGGACCCATCATGTAGGCTATTTTCCGCTACGAGTTGTGTACTCTAACTTTCTATTGACACAACGCAAACCTGCATTACAATCTCCTAAAAACAAGTGCTCTTTAATCAATTTGCAGTCCTGACTTAGAAAATTGTTTTATTTTGCAGTACCAAGTCGAGGCTTTTCACAAAATAAGATCTCATATTTTAAAGATTTAAGTGAATAAAATTTCAGTTGATGTTTATATTTTTGTAATTATTGTTTTATTTTTCAGACACATGCGACAGAAATTTAAAAAAAAATAGTTATCTAAGCAACGTTGAGTGCATTCTTAAATTTAATTTTCAAACTTTCTTGTTTATATTTTCTCTTAGATCCATAATCTTTCCTTACGCTCTCCAACACCGAATTATAATCAACCATCATACTTTCATGGTAGCTCTTCTCTACCTCCTGAACATTCTGGTAGACACGTACTCCTTGGTACTCAGTATAATGTTTCAGATTACCAGGCAGCTATGTTAAAACGTAACTCCTTGAAATTTTCCGACATGGTTCACACAATGCGCTTGTAACATGGATGGTTTTATTCCCTAAAACACCAGAACGCAGCCCATGCTTCGTTTTCTCTAACAGTTATTGTACTCTCAAATTTGTTTTACTTCGTTAATTTTTGAATCCGGGGACCAACAAATATTCCACATTTCAATATTAATTGATTGACGATTGGAAATTACGTACAAAAGTACTTATATTAAAAAAGTAAATTTTCGTAGAACTGATTAGCTGTTTTCGTAAAATTACTGTAACTGAAAGTAAAGTGAGCATTATTTCATTAAGAAAAAACTGTACGTGATAGAAGAATACTATGAATAGTGCTGAAGTCAGCATAAAAAATAGGTTATGGACGCACATTTATTTGTAATCATCTGATTCATGCATACTGATGTAATCATCCGTAATAACACTAGAACACTTCTACATTTCAGGGGTAGTTATTGGAGTCATCCATACACTACATAAGCCATCTACTGTCGAAATGAGTGGCTCTTCCCTTGTCACACGAAGACTAGTGAAAATTGGTCTCAAAATTCAGGTCGAAATTCATCGTGTGGCATAACTGGACAGAACCAGATGTCAGCAGTATCTCTTTCAACTACGTAGCTTAAAGCTAATGTGTCTTTAACGATTTCCCTGTATGCTGGACATTAAGTACAGTCGTGGACACGGGGCTTTTTCGTATTGCTGATCTGTAGAGCTTTACTGTCGGTTACACAGCCTCATCAAAGCGGATGGCTGATGACACAGGTAAGCAAATTCCTGTGGGGTCACCTAGTAAATGTAAGCAGGAAGTGCACCTGTTACCGCTTCTCTGGGAACTGTAGACAGTCTCAAAGCTCCCACAGCTATTACGCGAGCGTGGTTGTGGCTTAACATGTACTACTGCAACTCGATCGCTTTCTCTATGCCGGTCTCCGCATACCTTATCTTCCCAGGCAGAACACCATTCATTCACCTTAAATGAAGCGCACGCATGGCTGCAACGCAATGCATTTCATTCTCCTAGTGCTTGTAACCAAAGGTTTCACGTTTCTCCACTAACAACTGCTGCCCGAGAGTCGTCGACTGGGTGATTCAGGGCCTCATACGGGACGAGCCAGCTAACTTTGACGTGGACGCGGACGGGACATCCAATCTCACGCGAGAAAGCACCGTCGACACACGACATGATCTGGTTAACGTGATTTGCGCAGTCAGCGATCTCCAGTGGCAGGTTTCGGCATTATTTGGCTGGCAAACCACACCGTTTCTTTACGAAAACGGACGCGCGTGGAACAGCTGCGTCTACTCTGTTAGTGATTGTGGAAGAAGAGCGGAGAAAATCGCGAAGAAAGTTTGGAGCCGCCGATGGCTTGACCAGGGAATTGCTGATAGAGGAACACTACATAATGCTGTTCAACGATCTGAGGTGCTTACTAGATAAAGTTATTAGTTAACTCAACTGTATTTTCGTCCGATTTTCGGTTTTAAATCGAGTATAGTTAAGGTACAGTGTCTACTGTCAGTTTGCACATGCATATTATCCATATTCTCGATTGACGACAAACAATCGGAAATAATATGCTTCATCACATAGATTTCAAGATCAAGATTCCTTTCGTAATTTCATCCGAAGGGAAAAGGTGATTTTTTTAAGTTGCCCACAGTCACTGTAAAGGCATTTACCGGCGTGATACAAAAGTTAGCCAACCCAAAAACCCAGAGATAGATATGTATATTTTACAGAAAGTTTCATAATAGGAAAAAATCTTCCTACGTGTAACTTGTCTTTACTTTCTGACATACTCTGGCAGTCACGTTAAGATTTCTGGCCGTTGGGGAAGCATTACAGTCTTTGGCCTTTGCATCAAGAATTACAGCAAATACATTATTTATAATAAGTAACAACGAATTTTGAGATAACACTTCTATTAAACGAGTAAGAAAGACGTAGAATCTTTTAGAAAACAAAAGATGAAAAAATATTTCTAAGGAGGTGGACATGAACCTACTAGATTACTCTCCTGTAACTCACGACACCAACAACCGCGCTACAATTTCAACGTTACAGCTGCGGCTCAGGATGTGGCATAGTCTGTCCAAAGATTACGTCTGCAACTGTCATTTGATATTTAATAAGCAGACTACAAAAAAGACGCTCTTTTGATAGATCATCATTTTGCCGTATCATGAAGCGCTGTACTTTTGTAGAACACAAGCTATCACACTAAACACATCAACTACGGGAAGCCTTTACCTGCCGATATGTAGTTTCCTGCCACTTTATTATAAGAAATCGTAGCTAAAACGACGGGTTTTCAAGAGTTGTTTATATTGATGATGTTTCGAAATAGCTTATATTCATACAAAGCATTATATGAGAAATAAAACCCATCAAATACGATGTGTAACGCCACACAATATGGCGGCTCCTACGTTCTGCTTGTGACGTAGAACGATGTCGCATCTCATTGGCCACATTCCTCTACACGAGAAATTTGACATGTCAGGTTCTTTATTTCACGCTCCGCAATGTATGGAACGTGGACTTCCACACTGTGACGTCACCAGCTCCTCGTCCAAGTGCGTTTTCACGTCCTTGAGAGAACGGCTTTAAGAGTCACATAGTACTTTTAACCCGTCGTTCATCCCAGACAATTTCCCGTATTAAAATCTTGATCGCATCAGCAATTCTTTCTCGAGTAACAAAAACAGTAGCGTCCTTACTACAAAACGCAGTGACGATTTGACACCAGTTACCGAAAAAAAAAAATTTTAATTATTTTTCAAAGTGTATCAAACGTAAGCAAATGGGTACTGTTAGAAGTGAATTGTGTGTGTGTGTGTGTGTGTGTGTGTGTGTGTGTGTGTGTGTGTGTGTATGTGTTTTACGGGGCGGTAATTTTTAAGCAGGTAAGCAGACTCATATCTTTCAGCTTGAACATATAGCTGCCGATGTATTATTGAATAGGAATCCCAGATATTTATATTTCGTGAACGTAAGGCTCGAACACAATAATCTTGCTTCTTGAACGGATTGTCCAATAAATAATCCAGCTTATGGAGTCCTTAGATAAATGTCCCGAAGTGGTTCTCTTAGAGCATTTTTAGATGTATTCAAGGGGATGGGCTGTTGCAGTCCTCCACGATATTATTTACCATGCTGAGGGCAGCTTTGATAACAGAGTAGCTTTCTTCTCGTAGAGAAGTCGTGCACAGCGTCTTTATCATCACGATTATCTAACAACATATTGTCTGTCACACCTTACTTGCCGGCCGGTGTGGCCGTGCGGTTAAAGGTGCTTCAGGCTGGAACCGCGTGACCGCTCCGGTCGCAGGTTCGAATCCTGCCTCGAGCATGGATGTGTGTGATGTCCTTATGTTAGTTAGGTTTAAGTAGTTCTAAGTTCTAGGGGACTGATGACCACAGATGTTAAGTCCCATAGTGCTCAGAGTCATTTGAACCATTTTTGAACACCTTACTTCTGTTGCTTGAGCTAAAATTTAATACATTACTGAAACGTTCTGTGCTCGAAAGGAAATACTTTGTGTACACCAATATTGATTAAACACGTTAATGAAGCTAAAAATTAGTGTGCAAAGTCTACCAGTACAGCAGCCGCTTCCAGAATGTCCGGCTAGGCTGCGTGGGTATATTACCCTCGCTGAGACTGGTTGCTGAACAGCTTCGCAGAATGCAAGATTGGTTTTGGTAATATCGACTCTTGTTAATCGTCGTCTGCCGTTCGTTGAGTCTTCTCCGTACACTGACACCAGGAAACAACTGAGGAAGACTAATCCTCTGAAGAGGATGGGCCCTCGGAAGTATATCACCTTTCGCCAATGGCCAGAATTAGTTAGGATCAACGCAGTAAGACTACCAAAAGAGTTACTGAAGATCCACTCTGCAAACCCAGCATATTTCGAAAACGTTCTATGTTCGAAAAGAAACGCTTTGTGTAGACCAACATTGATTAAACACGTTAATGGAGCTAAACATTAGTATGCAAAGGCTATCAGTACAGCAGCCGCTTGCAGAATGTCCGGCTAGGCTGGTTCTAGCCATAGTTAGAAAAAGCGGAATGTGAGGAAGGAGATCATACTTTATGCAGCATCGACGGTAAGGTCGAGGCCCATTGTCGGGCCCAGGCTGCCGCAGTCTTGTTGTACATAAAGGTGGAACACTCAAAAGTATCACAGTGTGTTTCAAATGGCGGCATTCACACAGACTGAATGTAACGTCACATCAACGTCAAGGAATCTCGGGAAGAACGTTTTGATGTTGACATTGGTTAGGGGACAGTAATGTCGTCTGTATCGGAATGTAACTTCGTCGAAGTAGCTTCAGCCACAGAGGAAGACTTTGAAGCTCTTCGTCCAGCAGCTTTTCGATCCTTTAGCCACTGGCGAGTGTCAGCTGTGCCATTAGTGGAGACCTCGGGAGAGAGGGTCCCAAGGGACCCCTTCGGCATGAGAGGAGCTGGAGGAGGCTGTTGCTTCTCCGGCTGGGGGAAGGAGACCGATGTCCCATGCGTTTGGGGGAACTTTCTCCCAAAGTAAGTACTTTGGAAGCAACGGAAGGAGATTTTTCCCCCTACCACCAAGGGGGCAGATGTATTCTGGATCCCCGGAGGTCCAACTGTTGTTGACACAGTGTGTGGTACGACTAGTGCTTGTGATGGTGATGGTAATGTAGCTGCAGCATATGTGGATGTCAACCAAACGGAGCGTAATTGTTCAAATTTACGTTTAGCCTGTTGGTAAGTAAACCGGTCCAGGGTCTTGTACTCCATGATTTTCCGCTTCTTTTGGAGCACTGTGCAGTCTGGCGAGCTGGGAGAGTGCTGCTCTCCACAGTTGATACATGGGAGGAGGCGCACATGGAATATCTGGATGCTGTGTACCTCCGCAGTCTCGACATGTGGCGCCGGAAGTGTAGCGGGAGGATATGTGCCCAAATTTCCAGCACTTAAAGCACCGCATAGGTGGAGGGACATATGGAAATACTCAATCGTTGGCAGCAGGTAACCTTGAGGCGTAACCTGCCCCCTTGCATGCTTCTTGCCTTCCCAGCTTCACGATAACGTTATCATCCAGTGGAATTGCTGCGGTTTTTTCCACCACCTGGCTGAGCTACGGCAATTGTTAAGCTTTACACCTGCTTTCTGTATTGTCCTCCAGCAAACCTGATTCCCAGCAATGCGGACCCCTGCTCTCCTTGGCTTTAGAGGATACTACAAGAAATGTAGCGACTATAACAGTGTCAGGTGGAGTTTGTGTCTATGACCTGAACTATGTATGCAGTGAACCTGTGCCCCTTCAAACCCCTCTTGAAGCTGTGGCTGTCGGGATAAGGACGACGCAGGAAATAAGTCTGCAGTGTGTATCTTCGTCCACATGGTGCAGTACCCCTGAACGCATTGGCTGCACTGATTCATCAACTCCCTAAACCTTTCCTACTTTTGGGAGATTTTAACGCCTATAACCCCTTGTGGGGTGGCATCGTGCTTACTGGCCGAGGTAGAGATGTCGAACCTTTCCTGTCTCAACTCGACCTCTGTCTCTTAAATACTAGGGCCCCCACACATTTCACTGTGACTCATGGCATTTACTCGGTCATTGATTTATCCATTTGCAGCCCAGGACTTCTCCCATCTGTCCACTGGAGAGCCCACAGCGACTTGTCTGGTAGTGACCACTTTCCCATCTTACTGTCACTCCCCCAGCGCCATTCCCCTGGACGTCTACCAAGATGGGCTTTAAACAAGGCAGACTGCGAAGCTTTTACCTCTGTTGTCACCGTTGGATCTCCCCCATATGGTACCATCGAAGTGGTAGTTGACTGGGTCACTAGAACGATCGTTTCTGCCACGGAAAACACGATCCTTTGTTCTTTAGGGTGCCCCCCCCCCACCCGGTGAAAGTCAGTACGTTGGTAGTCACCGGAAATTGCTGAGGCCATTAAAGAGTGTCGGCGAGGTCTACAGCGAGTTAAGGGGAACCCTTCCCTAGAGCACCCAATAGCTTTCAAACGGCTCTGTGCCCGCTTTCGCCAGCTTATAAAAGGACAGAAACAGGAATATTGGGAAAGGTACGTCTTCACCACTGGGTGCCATACGTCACCTTCCCAAGTCTGGAGAAAGATCAGATGTGTTTGTGGGTACCAGTCTCCGACAGGTGTCGCTGGAATTAACATCAATGGCGTGTTATCTACCGGCCGAAACGCTGTTACCGAGCACTTTGCTGAACACTATGCGCGAGCTTCCGCGTCTGAGAATTATCTCCCGGCATTTCGCACCCTCAAAAACGGCGGATGCAAATGGAAAGCCCTCTTATTCACTGAACGTCACAGTAAACCCTATAATGCTCCATTTACGGAGCGGGAGCTCCCCAGCGTCCTTGCACATTGCCCCAACATAGCTCCTGGGCCAGAACGGATCCACAGTCAGAAGATCAAACATCTGTCGTTCGACTGGAGTCTTACCATCGGAATGGCAAAAAAACACCATCATTCCAGTGCTCAAACCCGGCAAATACCCGCTTGATGTGGACAGCTATCGGCCCATCAGCCTCACCAACGTTCTTTGTAAGCTGTTAGGATGTATGGTAAGTCGGCAGTTGTGTTGGGTCCTGGAGTCACGTGGCCTACTGGCTCCATGCCAGGGAGGTTTCCGCCAGGGTCGCTCTACCACTGATAATCTAGTTTCCCTCGAGTCTGCCATCCGAACAACCTTTTCCAGACGCCATCACCTGGTTGCCGTCTGTTTTTATTTAAAAAAAGCTAACGACACGACCTGGCGAGATCATATCCTTTCTTTTCTCTCAGCGATAGGCATCATTAAAGAAAACTGTTAGTTTTTTAGACCACGAATGGTTGCTTGTAGAAGGTATTAATGTCGATTATAGGCCAAAAATATAATCCTACCGCTGTTCGAATGTGCCTTTGTGGTACTACTGAAATAAGCTCTCGAAGCTTCGAATCATTCCAATTTTTTAATGTCGATTTGCTCAAGGATTGTTGCATCGCAGAACTTTCTGTATCGAGAGGGCAAGTTTCATGTTCTGTTGACTCTCCGTCTAGTACGAACAACTAGACGACGATGTTGCCTTCTGTTCTGTTCCGTTAGCGCCCATTGTGAATCGACTTTAAGGGGGGGGGGGGGGAGTAAGGGATTTCAGCTACGGAAGCTCTGTCGGAACCCATCCAAACTACCCGAAAGCTGGACATATTGTGAGTGAAGTAAGACGACAGCGCAGTCCGCACTCCTTTCGAAAAAGGTCCCTCCAGTGTGTCAATTGCCGACGAGATATAAAGCGACGGCAGGACAAAATGTAGTTTCAGCCCCCATGTAGGATGAACCCAAACCACATGCCAGCTTAGCTATTGTGGGCAAGCTCCTAGCCAATGATCAGAGCCTCGCAGTATGTGATCGCTAATTCTGACGTCTCTGCTCCCATTCGTTCTTTCTTCCCAAGAGTGCATCATCCCGTCCACCAAGTGAGGAGCCATCCGTTAGTCCGGGCGACCAACTGGGAACCGATTCCAGGGGCAGCGGCAGCCGCCTCCAGGGGCCGCCCTTGACACGACTGCAGTGCCGCCCACGCCGCCCCCGCGACCTGGCTCGCGCAGTACATCCGCCGATTGCGCATGCCGGGCACGCCGCTTCGGCCATGCGGCTTGCGTCATGCCAGGTCGTGACGTTGAGCACGTAAGAGGTCACCCGCCACGTGTGACCCACAGCCAGAAACTGCTATATCGGTGACAAATAAATGGTATCTGTTGTGTAATCGGAAATATACTGGGGATAAAAATTATACCGGGAACTATAAAGTGTGCTCACCTCGTTCCGCATTTAATTAATTAATCACAATTAATTAATTACAAAAAAGAATAACAGTGATTTGATCCACATGAACTTTATATATCCTTAATCGCTTTCAGAAGTTGATCAATTAAAGTCAATTTATTCATGAAGCACATTATTTCCGAGTGAAAGGTAACAGGAGATTAAGCCTCGACACATATGTGAAATACGCACTCAGAAACATGAAAAGGTTTGGCTTTCAAGAACTATTGCGCTTAGGAAAGCGCCAGGCTGGATGTACTCTCCTTATTCTGACAAGAAAAGGGTTGCCTTAGAAGCAGTCATCAACTTTATTTACTTAGAAAGAAACCATTTCGAACATTGCATAGGCCGGCCGGAGTGGCCGAGCGGTTCTAGGCCCTACAGTCCGGAACAGCGTGGCCGCTACGGTCGCAGGTTCGAATCCTGCCTCGGGCATGGATATGTTTGATGTCCTTAGGTTAGTTAGGTTTTAAGTAGTTCTAAGTTATAGGGGACTGATGACCTTAGAAATTAAGTCCCATAGAGCTCAGAGCCATTTTTTTAACACTACATGAGAAATTAAAGTTGCCGTTTCCCGATTAACATGCTGATATCATTCCAACGACCGATATGTTGAGTACTAAGGTCCTTCTTGAATATTATTCGTACAAAATGAGGGATGGATAGCATAAATTCACGTGCACACTAAGTTCACACTAAAAGAATACAGACTGAAGAAAGTCAGTCCTTCGCCATATAACTAAAGACCGCGAGGTTCGTGCATTCTAAAACATTAAAGTTACAGCAAAAATGGGATGGCACCGAGCACTCACATATAAAGGAAGTCCACGCAGAAAAAAGGGTGGCTGCAAGACCTAACAAAGTGCAACGCTTGCAAATTTGTTGAATATTTAGGAGATAAATTAAATTGATAAATACTTGCAATGGTAAGAAAAATCCAAATGACTGCCAAGGGAAATTAGCAAACGATAAATGTGAGGAGCTGAGCGCTCAACGGACTCATCGGTGCACATGGTCTATTTGAGCAAAAGAAGAACTCGAAATAATAGTTTAACAAACTCAAATCACACGAACACATCTGAGTATTTACTATCACACGACTAGCAATGTGTAGTGTTGAGGGTACATAGAAAGAATGTGTGGTGCCATAAAAACAAGCTGATAAGTTATTCACAAAACTGAAATGATCATGAATTTACAATAAGAAATGAAACAACATTCACACGAGAGTACACTCACACGCACATTCTCACTTAACAGAAATCAAACTTCAGCATATCGTGGTGGCATGCATTTCCACACCACGAGCTGCCGTAGGACAAACTAAGTCTCAGGAAAACTTAACAACTCCTGAAAAATACGTGCTGTTAATTACGAATTTAATAACGTTTATGGCAGAGAAAACAATATTTTTACCAGTCACGATTTTATCATGAACAAGCCTTATCCTCATGTTATAATTCGTTATATTTGCTTTCGTTGTGTGTATTTAATGAAAAATTTTCTGCAAAAACTATTCTCTTTTCCTGATAGCAAAATATTTAATGTGTTTTGTCTTATCTTGTGAGTGAAGCCCGAAAATCGTGTGATTAATTGTATTTCACGTAATGGCCGCCAATCCGACAAAAGAAAGGCGGTCGGCCAATGATAAAACTTGAATTCTAGCGATAATTAATTATTTCCACTTAATTATACTAACATGGAGGGAAATGTATGAAATGAGATTAAAATGACAAAGACTTTTTATATATTCTAGATGCCAGTACTGGGTGGAAATAACATTCAAACTGATAAAAGAGAATACACGAAACTTTTCCGACAGAGACGTTTCACTGAAGACATAGAATGATAGCCAAAAATGAAAACAGAAAGAGAAAAATTGGTAAATCGTTGCAAGTGAGCATCAACAGTTTCCTCATATTATAAGCGTGTTTTTTGTACAGGTAAAAAAGATTCTTGGTTCAAATAACAGGAAGCTTGACTTCTACCGTCCTATAGTTTAGTTAACAAAATACGGACACTTTAGCACCAACTAAAGACCTCCCAAACTTAGAGAAGGCTCATGTGAAGTCCACTCATTGAAGTTAGAAAATTGGAGATTAAAAGCTTGTGCGACTCTTGACACCACATGAGTACGAGAAGCAAGAGGCGGAAGGCCATGCTCAGTTATTTCCTGGATGCAGAGGGGAGTTCTTCTGATTTTTATTGTGAAATGGAAAAGAATAGCTGGTGAATAATATGGAGTTCTTCTGGATCAAGTGTATAACAAAATGCGTGAGATGCAACCTGGATTTTAAAAGTTACATAGCATAATTCATTTAGTTACAAAGGTACGTCTCAATGGAGGAAAAAAGGGAATCTAAAGGGAGGTGAAAAAATCATGGGACACCTGCTAATATCGTGTCGGGCCTGCTTTTGTCCGGCGTAGTGCAGCAGCTCGAAGTGGCATCGACTCATCAAGACGGTGGAAGTCCCCTGCAGAAATATTGAGCCATACTGCCTATATAGCCGTCCGTAATTGCCAAAATGTTGCCGGAGCAGGGTTTTGTGCAAAAGCTGACCTCTTGGTTATGCCCTATAACTGTTTGATTCATGTCGCGCGATCTGGATGGCCAAATCATTCGCTCGAATTGTCCAGAATGCTCTTCAGACCAATCGCGAACAATTGTGCCCCCGTGACATGGCGTATTGTCATCCATAAAAATTCCGTCGGATATGTGGAAGTCGATGAATGGCTGCAGATGGACTCCAAGTAGCCGAACTTAACCATTTCCAGTCAATGAGTTGTTCAGTTGGACCAGAGGACCCAGTCTGTTCATGTAAACACAGCCCACGTGATTGTGGAGCTACAACCAGCTTCCACAGTGCTTTATTCACAACTTGGGACCATGGCTTCGTGGAGTTGCGCCACTCCCGAAAACTACCATCCGCTCTTACCAACTGGAATCGGGACTCCTCTGACCAGCCGACGGTTTTCCAGTTGTCTAGGGTCCAACCGACATGGTCACGAACTGAGGAGAGGCGCGACAGGCGATGTCGTGCTGTTACCGAAGGCATTCATATCGATCGACAGCTGTCATAGTCCAGTAACGCCACATTTCGCCGCACAGTTCTAACGGACACGTTCGTTGCAAGTCCCGCATTAATTTCTGCGGATATTTCAAACAGTGTTGCTTGTCTGTTAGCACTGACAACTCCATGCTGCTCTTGGTCGTTAAGTGAAGGCTTTCGGCCACAATGGTGTCCTTAGTGATAGGTTATGCCTGAAATCTGGTATTTTCGGCACACTCCTGACACTGTGGATCTAGAAATACTGAATTCCCTAACGATTTCCGACATGGAAGTTCCCGAGGGTCTAGTTCGATCTACCATTCCGCACTCAAAGTCGGTAATTCCCATAATGCAGCCAAAATCACGTAGAAAACTTTTCCATATGAATCATCTGAGTGCAAATGACACCTCCGCCAATGCACTGCCCTTTTATACCTTGCGTACACGATAGTGTAGCCATCTGTATATTTGCAAATCGCAAACCATGAGTTTTGTCACCTCGAAGTATATTGCCCTACGTGCCCTTGCTTCCGCATTTACGGCATTTTACAGGCAGAAAAAGTTTTGTATCCACTGATAATTCCAGACGGAGAAGAGCATTTTACAAAACATCCACAATCAAGGTCTAATCTGCTCACTGGGAAAAATTGTTCAAATGGCTCTGATCACTACGGGACTTAACTTCTGAGGTCATCAGTCCCATAGAACTCAGAACTACTTAAACCTAATTAACCTAAGCACATCACACACATCCATGCCCGAGGCAGGATTCGAACCTGCGACCGTAGCGGTCACGCGGTTCCAGACTGTAGCGCCTAGAACCGCTCGGCCACTCCGGCCGGCTCACTGGGAAAAATTTCTAAAATGGAGTACATCGGAAAATAAGCACGTTTCTTAAAAACAGTTTTCCACTGTCATGTTGAGAACTTCTTTTCATCCTTGTGCAGTGTCTCTTTCCCTGTGGCGAGGCAAGAAAATCGTCTGAACTGCAGTGATGCCAACACAAAAGTATTTTAGCATCAGTCCGGGTGATATGTGTTTCAGTGATAACAGACAACTGTCAGATAGCAGAGTGATTAAAACACGGCCACAACTAAATAGATTCACATACAATTTCTTTTCAGTTTTAAAATTTTAATCTGTTTGAACTGCATTTCGCAAGACGGCAACGTAATGAAACCTGATTTCTTCATCATATATTGCAATGACGAATCGCATTAAAAATTAAAATATCGAGTTCCGTGTATACTTTTGTGAGGCAATACGGACAAGTCATTATCAATAAATATCCAAATACAAAATAAAATAGAAAGTGCAAAAAATTGTGTATATTTTGTGCGGTAATGCTTAATTATTTGTTGCTGGTTTTCTTGTAGCAATAACAAAACACGTTGTACAGTAATGGGTTAAAATTGATTGAATGTACTTAGATTGGGGCTATACACCGACCGCCTAAAAAGTTTCGAGGCAGATTTTATTCATGGCATACAAGTGACGTCGGCACCTTGAACTAACTATTGTAAAGAAACCAATATGCATTCTACTAGCCAATTGTGAGCGGGCAGTGTTAAGTAACGGACGTACACCCATAGTGTGTCAACGTTGTGCAGTGACAAATCGCAGTAGAGCAACATCTATAAATCAAGTGTTCATGACATTCTCCAGAATTTCTTGAAGAAGGGAAAAGTGTGTGCAAAGTTCGTCCCTCACTCCTGAATTCGCGCGGAGAAAGAACGACGCGTGGTCTCCTGCGGCGAATTGCGCAAAATAATCACGGCTGATGAGGCTTGGTGTTACCGGTACGAACCTACTACAAATCGTCACAGCGCAGAAATTCACACGAGGAGTCAACTCCTTGCCGACATAACTAACATTCAAGCCAATGTGGCGCCCCAATGAAGGTCTTTTCTGGCAGTTTCTAATAGTTGTATGAGCTTTCTGTGCGTTGTACTCAAGTGAGGGGAGACTATGTAGAATATCTGAACCATTAAAACTACCATGTTAACTATTCTGTTTTTTGTGAAAACAGTGTCGAAACTTTTGGACTGATGGGATTAGTTGGAGGTGAAAATGTACGAGCTGCATCTTTAGACATACGTATTTTATCAAAGTAGGTATAAAACTTTACAGCTTTCTCGAGAGGAAATATCAATTTTCCGAGAGTGTCTCTTAAAAGATAATTATTAAACTTTTACATGTGCTTGGATTACTCTCCAAAGCAATCCAATGCCTAGCTGATATTTCTGCTAAGGTATCTCTTAATAAATTACTCACTGTGCAGAAGACATAACATCGATTCTGTGTTTATGGAATCAATGTAACAACATTTTCCCGCGCATATGACTTCCAGACTCACTAGTAACTGCAGTTACTACAGAACTAAGTTGTTCTTTCGTCATTATTTAGGTCATAGATCTGGTCTGTGTTCTAAGTATCCAACCATCTTTTTCTTTGACTTCCTACGGATCTTCTACCTAAAGGTATTTAAGGCTTGTTTTCATAGTCTTGAATCTAGCATTCTTTGTAGACGTTATAGCTAGCTTTGTCGATCAGGCTTGATCTTATCATTTATAGAATATATCGCAAGCTCTGGTCTTATGCCTTCATTTCTTAGTCTCTCTAATCTTGTACACTCCTTAACTCCTCTTAGAAATTTCATTTCTGGTCCTTGGGATCTGCTTTCTTGCCTTTTGGTAATTGTCAAAGTTTCACTTCGAAATACCAGCGTGGGGGTGACCATTACTTTATGTAACTTGATTTGTGTGTCTCTTCTCACCTTATTCGTCAATATTCTGTTGATTGTTTCGCATATTATTTGATTTTTTTGTAGTTTATTGTCAATTGCGGTTGCTTATGTGTCCCAGGTAACTTAAGTGACGAACTTATTCAACGGTTTTGTTTCCTATTATGATCTTAGTCATCAGCGGTTTTGTCCCTTTGAAAGCCATCACTTTTGTTTTTAGCATGGATATTAATTTTTGGAACGGATATTTACGCTTTATATTCTTCAGAAATTTGATGGATCCTGTACAATTCCAAGGCCTTCTGCAAAAAGGCAACATATTAAAAAATACGTCATGTGATAATCTCAAGCTCCGATCAATTTATTGTTTCCATGCTTCAATGACCGGACCACATATCTCACGAAATAAGCGTCAAACGAAAAAACCACCACTGCCATAGGTCAAACGGATATCAACTTCGTTTTTTTAAATAGGAACACCCATTTTTTATTACATATTCGTGTAGTACGCAAAGAAATATGATTGCTTTAGTCGGACCACTTTTTTTCTTTGTGATAGGTGGCGCTGTAATAGTCACAAACATATGGCTCACAATTTTAGACGAACAGTTGGTAACAGGTAGGTTCTTTAAATTAAAATACACAACGTAGGTTTGTTTGAACATTTTATTTCGGTTGTCCCAATGTGATACATGTACCCTTGTGAAGTTAACATTTCTGAGAACGTATGCTGTTACAGCGTGATTACCTGTAAATACCACATTAATGCAATAAATGTTCAAAATGATGTCCGTCAACCTCAATGCATTTGGCAATACGTGTAACGACATTCCTCTCAACAGCGAGTAGTTCGCCTTCCGTAACGTTCGCGCACGCATTGACAATGCGCTGACGCATGTTGTCAGGCGTTGTCGGTGGATCACGATAGCAAATATCCTTCAACTTTCCCCACAGAAAGAAATCCGGGGACGTCAGATCCAGTGAACGTGCGGGCCACGGTATGGTACTTCGACGACCATTTCACCTGTCATGAAATATGCTGTTCAATGTCGCTTCAACCGCACGCGAGCTATGTGCCGGACGTCCATCATGTTGGAAGTACATCGCCATTCTGTCATGCAGTGAAACATCTTGTAGTAACATCAGTAGAACATTACGTAGGAAATCAGCATACATTACTCCATTTAGATTGCCATTGATAAAATGGGGTCCAGTTATTCTTCCTCCCACAATGCCGCACCATACATTAACCCGCCAAGGTCGCTGATGTTTCACTTGTCGCAGCCATCGTGCAGTTTCCGTTGCCCAATAGTGCATATTATGCCGGTTTACGTTTCCGCTGTTGGTGAATGACGCTTCGTCGCTAAATAGAACGCGTGCAAAAAATCTGTCATCGTCCCGTAATTTCTCTAGTGCCCAGTGGCAGAACTGTACACGACGTTCAAAGTCGTCGCCATGCAATTCCTGGTGCATAGAAATATGGTACGGGTGCAATCGATGTTGATGTAGCATTCTCAACACCGACGTTTTTGAGATTCCCGATTCTCGCACAATGTGTCTGCTACTGATGAGTGGATTAGCCACGACAGCATCTAAACACCTACTTGGGCATCATCATTTGTTGCAGGTCGTGGCTGACGTTTCACATGTGGTTGAACACTTCCTGTTTCCTTAAATAACGTAACTATCCGGCGAACGGTCCGGACACTTGGATGATGTCGTTCAGGATACCGAGCAGCATACATAGCACACGCCCGTTGCGCATTTTGATCACAATTGCCATACATCAACACGATATCGACCTTTTCAGCAATTGGTAAACGGTCCATTTTAACACGGGTAATGTATCACGAAACAAATACCGTCCGCATGTTACGTGATACCACGAACATATATGTTTATGACTATTACAGCGCCATCTATCACAAAGCGAAAAAGTGGTCCAACTAAAATATTCTTATTTCTTTACGTACTATCGGAATATGTAATAAAAATGGGGGTTCCTGTTTAAAAATATGCATTTGATATCCGTTTGACCTATGGCAGCGCCATCTAGTGAGCTAACCATGACGCCATCTGGTTTCCCCCTTCAAGCTAGACGAGTTTCGTTCTTTGTATTTTTTTCGTTTGATGCTTATTTCGTGAGATATTTGGCCCGATCGCTATCAATATATATATATATATATGCTAACTCTTTTCGGTCGCCGGCCGATGTGGCCGAGCGGTTCTAGGCGCTTTAGTCTGGAACCGTGCGACCGCTTCGGTCACAGGTTCGAATCCTGCTTCGGGTACGGATGTTTGTGATGTCCTTAGGTTAGTTAGGTTTAAGTAGTTCTAAGTCTAGGGGACTGATGACCTCAGACGTTAAGTCCCATAGTGCTCAGAGCCATTTTAACCATTTTGAACTTTTCGGTCAGTGTTGTAAGTGGCTTTCATAATGGTGCTTTGTTTACTACTAGGCCATTTTCCCTTTGTTTCTCTCTTTCCTACGAGGGAGCAGGCTGGTATCGGATAACGATTTCGTCCTTTGTTTTGGCTTTATATTCTATAAAGATTCCAGTGAAAATGTTGTTGAGAACCATAAAACAACAACCATGACCACCACCACAACCAACACCAACACCACCAACAATAACAACTACACCAATGACAGCACTATCATCGGCCGGCCTCTGTGGCCGAGCGGTTCTAGGCGCTTCAGTCCGGAACCGTGCTGCTGCTACGATCGCAGATTCGAATTCTGCCTCAGGCATGGAAGTGTGTGATGTCCTTAGGTTAGTTAGGTTTACGTAGTTCTAAGTCTAGGGGACTGATGACCTCAGACGTTAAGTCCCATAATGCTCAGAGCCATCTGAACGATTTGAACACTATCATCTTGTAGCGCAGTGTTTAGCACACCGGGCTGGCATCCGGTAGGACGACGGTTCAAACGCGCGGCCGGCCATCCTGATTTAGGTTTTCCGTGATTTCCCTAAATCACTTCCGGCAAATACCAAGATTATTACTTTGAAAGGGCACGGCCTACATCCTTCCCCATCCTTCCTTAATCTGATGGGACTGATGACCTCACTCTTTAGTCCCCTCCCCCAAAACAACGAACCAACCTATCATCTTGTATAGCACTACATGTTAATAGTTTCACATTTTATCATCAGATTCCCTCACCCCCACACAAATATATTCAGGTACACAGTTTGTTGACTACTTTTCTCACTTCACTATGAACATTTGATATTACTACAGACATTCTGATGAAAAAAACTTCCTTTTCCTGCATCAGTCGACTACTGAGTCTACTTTATTTCATTCATCTTCATGTGTGTGATTCATTCACTTCTACTGTATCTTCCCAAATTTTTAGACATAGCAATTTATTTCTCCTCCGTTAATTATGTTTTTGCTTATCTTCCTTTAACTCAAATTCTGTGCTCTTTACACTGTATACTACACTCAACACATGTGTCAATATTTTCTTACCATCAGTCCAAAGTGATAATTTGTCTGCGAACCGTCGCATTGCTACTTGCTTCTCTTACGTTTCTGTTCACGCTCTTGTGTTTTCTCCATTACTTCTTTCGAGTACTAGTTACACTATGGAGAACATAATCTGCAAACCTACTTAACATTTTAAGCATTAACAACAATTTCTTGACCTTCTACTTTCACACTTCAGTGATGAATTTGTTGATACTGTTGATAAATCGTCCGGTCTCAATACTATATTCATCTCAGGGTTTCGAACATGTTATCTCACCTTTCATCGAAGACGCACTTACCAAACCATATGCATATATTCTGTCTACTTATCGCTAAATAAGCGCCAGGTCAAAATTAATTTATAGCACGTTTACTATTTATGAAATGAATGTTTCGTGGAGCATATCCACGTGTCTTCTTTCTGATTTTCTATCTTTGCTTTAGTTTACATATTTATTCGGATACCCGATTTTAACTTTCACTGTTTCATTTGTTCTAAAACCATATTATACATCCGAATTGTTATGCATCCCAATGACTTTTAGTTACTCAGGATATGTATGATCGACTTTTAATGTCTTGTTTGCCCTCACATCATTCAGTGCTATGGCAAATTCTGATTTCATTAGTGAGTAGACTAGTCCTTCACTCATGTCCTCCCCCTCGTAAAATTCGCATCACGCTCCGAATTTCCATTGTACAGATCTGTGTACTCGTACTCTCTCTCTCTCTTCCCTGTACTACTGTACTTAGCAGAATATTTTCATTCGGCTATAGCTTAATGCTTTTCTATTTTTCCTTTTCGAGATAGCTTTAAATGTAATTGTACGCAACATGTGTTTTCCTACAACCATGTACTTTCAATTCCATTGCAAGACTCTCCCTTCCACGCGGATCGTGTTTCTTGGTATTTTTGTTGATTTTATTTGTAAGTTATCATTACCACTAGTTTTCATAGAACCTTATGATCAATGATGCCCCTGGCACTTGAGTATGATAATTGGAGGAAGGGGAAGGGAGTTCTGGTTTTAGCAGCCCGTCGACAACGAGGCCATTAGAGACGTAATACTTCTTCGAACAGTATAAGACCGGTTTGTGTTGCAAATTAAACATTTCGGAATTCGCCTTAGAGATTTTGTAAAACAACTGTAAACCTTAATTCTGCGGGCTCTGCTTCCGAATTCGAGCCCAGTGTGTCAACCACTGCGCAGTCGCTCTCTGTAGGAGTAAGGTAATTGTCAGCGAACACACTCCCTGTACTATCATTCAATGATAACACTCATTAATGCTCTGTACATACACACACGACACATTTAGTGATATGACAGAAGTCATGGAACACCGGTACGCACATATACAAATGGCGGTAGTATCGCGTGTGCAAACTATAAAAGACAATGCATTGACACAAATGGTTCAAATGGCTCTGAGCGCTATGGGACTTAATATCTGAGGTCATCAGTCACCTAGAACTTAGAACTACTAAAACCTAACTAACCTAAGGACATCACACACATCCATGCCCGAGGCAGGATTCGAACCTGCGACCGTAGCGGTCGCGCGGTTCCAGACTGAAGCGCCTAGAACCGCTCGGCCACTCCGACCGGCTGTGCATTGACAAATCTGTCATTTGTACTCAGGTGATTCATGTGAGAAGGTTTCCAAAGCGATTATGGTCGCACGACGGGGATTGCTAGACTTCAAACGCGGAATAGTAATTGGAGCTGTAGGGGTGGGACATTCCATCGATAGAGGAATTCAGTAATTCGAGATCCACAATGTCAAGAGTGTGTCGATAATACCAAATTTTAGGCGCATTGCCTCTCACCACGGACAAAGCACTGGCCAATGGCGTCCACTTAACGACCGTGAGCAGCGGCGTTTGCGTAGACACATCGGTGCTAACAGACAAGCAACACTGCGCGAAATAACGGCAATAATTAATTTGCGACGTACGACGAACGTATCCATTAGGACTGTGTGGCGGAGCTAGGCGTTAATGGGCTATGGCAACAGACAGCCGACGCGAGTGACTTTGCTAACAGCACGACATCGACTGCAGCGTCTCTCCTGGGCTCGTGACCATATTGATTGGACCCTAGACGACTGGAAAACAGTGGAATCGTCAGATGAGTCCCCATTCCATTTAGGGAAAGTTGATGGTAGGGTCCGAGTATGGTGCAGCCCTCACGAAGCCGTAGGCCCAAGTTGTTAACAAGGCACTCTGCAAAGTGGTGCTAGATCCATAACGGTGTGGGTTCAAATGGCTCTGAGCACTATGGGACTCAACATCTTAGGTCATAAGTCCCCTAGAACTTAGAACTACTTAAACCTAACTAACCTAAGGACATCACACACACCTATGCCCGAGGCAGGATTCGAACCTGCGACCGTAGCAGTCCCGCGGTTCCGGACTGCAGCGCCGGAACCGCTAGACCACCGCGGCCGGCAACGGTGTGGGCTGTGCTTACATGAAATGGACTTTGTCCTCCATCTACATCTACATCTACATTTATACTCCGCAAGTCACCCAACGGTGTGTGGCAGAGGGCACTTTACGTGCCACTGTCATTACCTCCCTTTCCTGTTCTAGTCGCGTATGGTTAGTGGGAAGAACGACTACAGGAAAGCCTCCGTGCGCTCTCGAATCTCTCCAATTTTACATTCGTGATCTCCTCGGGAGATATAAGTAGGGGGAAGCAATATATTCGATACCTCATCCAGAAACGCACCCTCTCGAAACCTGGACAGCAAGCTACACCGCGATTCAGAGCGCCGTTCTGGCAGAGTCCGCCTCTTGAGTTTGCTAAACATCTCTGTAACGCTATCACGCTTACCAAATAACCCTGTGACGAAACGCGCCGCTCTTCTTTGGATCTTCTCTATCTCCTCTGTCAACCCGACCTGGTACGGATCCCACACTGATGAGCAATACTCAAGTATAGGTCGAACGAGTATTTTGTAATCCACCTCCTTTGTTGATGGACTATATTTTCTAAGGACTCTCCCAATGAATCTCAATCTGGCACCCGCCTTACCAACAATTAATTTTATATGATCATTCCACTTTAAATCATTCCTCTGATCCATCTAAACCGGTCATTGACTGGAAATGGTTAAGGTCGGCTACATGGAGACCATTTGTAGCCAATCATTATGTTGCCAAACAACGATGAATTTTTAAAAATTTTTTTTTATGGATGACAATACCCTATCTCACCGGAACGAATTTGTTTGCGTTTAGTCTGAAGAACATTTTGGACAGTTCAAGTGAATGGTTTGGACACCCATATCGCATATATGGGGCTTAATCTAGAGGATAATTCAAGCAAAAAATCCTTCCCCGGCAACACTTTCGCAACTAGAAAGGCAGTGGTTCAGTGTTTCTGTAGGAGACTTCCGACAAGTTGTTGAGTTCACGCCTCGTCGAGCTGTTGCACTACGGCAACAAAAAGTAGGCCCGATACGATATTATGAGGCATCCCATGACTTTTGTCACCTCAGTGTAAATACTATCTGTCTGAAGTAATAAGAGTATAATGGGTGTTTGAACGTCAGTGCTTAGCAAGAAAGTAACAAATGAGATAGACTAACGTCATGACACTTCAAAGTGACCATCAGCTCAAACAAGCACACTGGTGCGAACCATAGGGGAAAACAGCAGCTGTATATCCCAATTAAACCAGAGGATGTGGCCGGCCGCTGTGGCCGAGCGGTTCTAGGCGCTTCAGTCCGGAACTGCGCTGCTGCTGCGGTCGCAGGTTCGAATCCTGCCTCGGGCATGGATGTGTGTGATATCCTTAGGTTAGTTAGGTTTAAGTAGTTCTAAGTCTAGGGGACTCATGACGTCAGATGTTAAGTCCCATACTGCTCAGAGCCGTTTGAACCAGCGTATGTTCACGATCTCTCTCTTCCGAACAGTTTAGGACTGTCGGAATGCACCGAGACCTTTGTGAGAAACATTCTAATTGAGCCATTTGAGCACTCATTGTATCTTAGTTCAAATATTTAATTTAGTAGTACGTTCATCCCTGCATAAAAAGAAATTTCAGTTAAGTTATTTATTTATTTATTGTTAATTTATTCACCACACTACATATTTAAGAAGGTTGTCTCCCATCACCAGCTGCGGTAAGGAGAATAATTGGGCAGTTCGCACAGATGCGTGGTGACGTTGCGGCACATGATGCAGAAGCAAGCCTTCTGAAAGCGTTCTGCGGCGTGTTGTGTTCCCTTCTGCTCGGGGTTCTGCCGTGAAAAATATAAAATAGAAAATCTGATTGATATCTTGAATTTTGGTGGTTTCAGTTACGGTTAAGGCGGACTTCGTATTATTGATTGAGATCGTGCTGTAATTTGACCGTGCATGGCAGACCGGGTCGGCAACACTACAAAAACCGACTGTACGGAAATAGCATCAGAAACTAATTGAAATTTACCTTATAATCTTGTTAGAAACGCGTTATTACAATGTAGTCTTCATGGCTGTCTTCCTAATTTCTCTTGTAGGACGACCCGTCTTTCACTTTTCTCCGTCTGTTGAAAACTTCTTCAAGTTGTCACTGTCATGATCAATTTACAAATTTGATGATAACCACCTCGAATCACTATTGAACCAACCTCGCTTTGTAATGTAATTTTAATTTCCACCCAAAAGCACATTCAACACATCGCCGAAAATACACGTCTTTCGTATGAAGACAAGAGAGAGAGTCACCTCAATTAGTTGTTCAAAACAAAAAACCTACGCAAAAGTAAAAAGACGAATAAAATTATTTATAAAAATCGGTCGCTGGCGCAGCGCTCTTCTGCGTGCGCGATCGTAAATTATATCTTTGTATTGGCGGAGGCACGGAAGTCAAAGTACCATTACAATGCCTCCTCTACTGACACGCTCCACAAGCGAGCGTGGCAGTATAGAAAATTTACATAGATACATATATATGAGAAAATAAGAAATTTACATATTACAAAAAATATTTCTGAGCACAATGCTCTTTGCATATGTCTTTGTATACAGTCTTTTTGGTGTGTATCTTCTTTAGGAGTCGTAATATTAATGTCTTTGAATTGCCGCGTATTATCGTTGCTTAGCACAGCGTTTGAATTCAGTCCACATGATTCATGTTTACAATGGAATTAATTCGAACAATAAATGTTTCTATTATATTGCTCCAATGTCTTTAAACGTAGTATCGGATTCTGAGTGTGTGTGTACTGCCTGGATCTCTTGCGTGTGACGTGAAGAAAATCCAAAGTTTGTTCAATGTGTCAATACGAAATTGTGATCTCCAGCAGTCGAATTTTGGTGGCGTCTACCGGGGTATAAATGGTCAATGAGGGCACAGGAAACACCTCACTGCCTACGACAGGTGATGAGCTTGTCTTTTACACCAACCTGAAGACCTGCCGGCTTCCACTACACCATACACTTCAAGGCATATTGACACTATGTAAATATTTCTTGACAAGTGTTCCATCACGTTGGTTTCTTCTTTGCGTTTTCAGTTCCATTTATATGAATCATGTGCTGCATGCACAAGTCATTTGCAATTCATTAACATCTCCTTAAAATACATTTCTTGATATAGTAAGTACATAAATATACAAATATTTACAATTAATCATTACATGAGATAGTTACATTGTTGTCATATAGTACATATACAGAATTAAATGAAAAATATAGTAAATGTTTACGTTACATTCAATATCATTGTGCTGACATGTGAATTACATTACATTCAGATTGAAATATACATTTTATTTGTTAGCTCATTCCTTTTTTTCAGTTACACTTGCAACATTTGAAGATAATTGTGGCAACTCGCTAGAATATTCAAGTTAAAATTCATCTCGCCTCCTGGAATAAAATTTACACATATTTCAAGTCTCAAGACAGCCCTCTGTAGGAGGATAGGTTCATGGGATGGTTGCTAAATACTTCATAAATACTAGTAAAGTCATCTCATACAGTGGACTACACAAAATAAAATATGATAAATAAAATACATGTTAACTTGATATAATGTAAAAGTTCCTATACCTAATACCATTTTTAAGTGTGGTGACCCTCTAAATATCTTAGGATCCTACAAGTATGTACGTCAGTGTGGTAAGTATATAAGTTCAAGTCAATCATGTTCCTATAAAGTTTGTGTAGTTCATCTCCTTCCTTTCATGAGTATCAAACAATATAAATAAATGTTTTACTTAATAAATAAATAAATTTTCTTAGATAATTGCTGCTGCATTCCATGCTGTATATCCATTCTGTATTTACCTTGTGGTACCTGTAAAATTCTATTCATAAATAAATATGTGTGTATGTCTCTCCATACTGTCAGATAATCACGAATTATATAATGTCAAATATTTCATCAATATGTATAAATTTTTCTAAGGGAGGGATGAGAGTATGAGCCGCAACAGAGGACTGACGTTTTGTTTTCTCCTTATTCTCCTTTCTATTTAATGGTGCATTAGTTCAGTTCAGTAGATGAGCTTTAATTATGTCATTAGATGACTGCTAAATATGTTCTCTTAAATAATTCTTCCAGTCTGAAGTGTCAAGCCTACATAACTCCAAAAATTTCATTACAAGTTCCTATTAGATTAGTGTTAAAATGTTATAGATTTAAATCTTCTGGTATATTTCCAACAGTGGCTGCTGTAAATAATTCTTTCCACATAAATCTATACTTTCACCTTTAGTTATAAGAATATATAAGACATCACATAAGTTATTATCTCAGGCATACCAATCTTTCAATAAATAATATTCTTTCCACTACTTTCATTCTG
The DNA here is from genome assembly GCF_023864275.1 of Schistocerca cancellata. Classification (NCBI taxonomy): domain Eukaryota; kingdom Metazoa; phylum Arthropoda; class Insecta; order Orthoptera; family Acrididae; genus Schistocerca; species Schistocerca cancellata. The sequence continues at coordinate 347,227,335 of NC_064627.1, read as the reverse complement.
TATTCCATGAGTACATGTGATATAGCGTTCAAATCTAGTTTCTCTCCTCTCAACATATTCTCAATTACTCATACATTCTCACGTATCCAATATTCATTCATCACAAAATAACATATACTTATTCCTCAGCATCATATATATATTTTCCTCTTATTCATCACCACTTACCTTTTACTTCAACAACAACAACAACAACAACAATAATAATAATAATAAAACGACTTAGAAGATACAAAAAAAGTGAAAATAGAAGGAAACAAAACCAAACATTCAACACAAACCAAAAGAGATTTTACCAAACAATAGATAACACACACATTAAAATAGACAATCCACCAAACATAACAGACATGGAACACTTCTGGAGCAACATATGGTCAAACCCGGTACAACATAACAGGCATGCACTGTGGATACAAGCAGAAACAGACACATACAAGATGATACCACAAATGCCTGAATTGATAATTTTGCAACATGAAGTCACCCGAGCAATTAATTCTAAACACAATTGGAAAGCCCCTGGAAATGATAAAATAGCAAATTACTGGCTAAAGAAGTTCACCTCAACACATTCACATCTAACTAAATTATTTAACAGTTACATTGCAGACCCATACACATTCCCTGATACACTTGCACATGGAATAACCTATCTGAAACCTAAAGATCAAGCAGACACAGCAAACCCAGCTAAATATCGCCCCATAACATGCCTACCAACAATCTACAAAATATTAACTTCAGTCATTACACAGAAATTAATGACACATACAACACAGAACAAAATTATAAATGAAGAACAAAAAGGCTGCTGCAAAGGAGCATGAGGATGTAAAGAGCAACTGATAATAGATGCAGAGGTGACATATCAAGCTAAAACTAAACAAAGGTCCCTACACTATGCATACATTGATTACCAAAAAGCCTTTGATAGTGTACCCCACTCATGGTTACTACAGATATTGGGAATATACAAAGTAGATCCTAAATTGATACAGTTTCTAAACATAGTAATGAAAAACTGGAAAACCACACGTAATATCCAAACAAATTCAGATAACATCACATCACAGCCAATACAGATTAAGCGTGGAATATACCAAGGAGACTCATTAAGTCCTTTCTGGTTCTGTCTTGCTCTGAACCCACTATCCAACATGCTAAATAATACAAATTATGGATACAATATTACTGGAATATACCCACACAAAATCACACATTTGCTATACATGGATGATCTAAAACTACTGGCAGCAACAAATCAACAACTAAACCAATTACTAAAGATAACAGAAGTATTCAGCAATGATATAAATATGGCTTTTGGAACAGACAAATGTAAGAAAAATAGCATAGTCAAGGGAAAACACACTAAACAAGAAGATTACATATTGGATAACCACAGCGACTGCATAGAAGCGATGGAAAAAACAGATGCCTATAACTATCTAGGATACAGACAAAAAATAGGAATAGATAATACAAATATTAAAGAAGAACAAAAAGAAAAATATAGACAAAGACTAACAAAAATACTGAAAACAGAATTGACAGCAAGAAACAAGACAAAAGCGATGAATACTTATGCTATACCAGTATTGACCTACTCATTTGGAGTAGTGAAATGGAGTGACACAGACCTAGAAGCACTCAATACACTTACACCATCACAATGCCACAAATATAGAATACGTCACATACATTCAGCAACAGAAAGATTCACATTAAGCAGAAAGGAAGGTGGAAGGGGATTTATACATGTAAAAAACCTACATTATGGACAGGTAGACAATTTAAGAAAATTCTTTCTAGAACGAGCAGAAACTAGCAAAATACACAAAGCAATCACTCATATAAATACATCAGCTACACCATTGCAATTTCATAACCACTTCTACAACCCTTTAGATCACATAACATCAACAGATACAAAGAAAGTAAATTGGAAAAAGAAAACACTACATGGCAAGCACCCGTATCATCTAACACAGCCACACATAGATCAAGACGCATCCAACACATGGCTAAGAAAAGGCAATATATACAGTGAGACGGAAGGATTCATGATTGCAATACAGGATCAAACAATAAACACCAGATATTACAGCAAGCATATTATTAAAGATCCCAATACCACAACAGATAAATGCAGACTTTGCAAACAACAAATAGAAACAGTAGATCACATCACAAGCGGATATACAATACTAGCAAATACAGAATACCCCAGAAGACATGACAACGTAGCAAAAATAATACATCAACAACTTGCCATAAAACATAAACTAATAAAACAACACGTTCCCACATACAAGTACACACCACAAAATGTACTGGAGAATGATGAATACAAATTATACTGGAACAGAACGATTATAACAGATAAAACAACACCACATAACAAACCTGACATCATACTCACTAATAAAAAGAAGAAATTAACACAACTAATTGAAATATCCATACCCAACACAACAAATATACAGAAGACAACAAGAGAAAAAATTGAAAAATACATCCAACTGGCTGAGGAAGTCAAGGACATGTGGCATCAGGATAAAGTTGACATTATACCAATTATACTATCAACTACAGGAGTCATACCTCACAATATCCACCAGTACATCAATGCAATACAGCTACATCCAAACATATATATACAACTACAAAAATCTGTAATTATTTATACATGTTCAATGACCCGAAAGTTCCTAAATGCAATATGACATATACCATACAGTTAAAAGGAAGTCACGCTTGATCAAGGTCCGCGTCACTGTCCATTTTTGACCAGACATAACGTCTGAGAATAGAAAGAAAGAAATAATAATAATAATAATAATAATAATACCCTTTTCTCATCTTATATTCCATTTACGTCTCTCCGTATTACTATTTGTCCTCTTATTAAACTAAAATTACGTTCACTCATCTCATTCAGTCACTCACATCGCTCATATAAACATTACTATTATCACATGCCTCCTAAAGAAAATAATTCTGTTCAGTTCTCTGCCTCCTCTAATGTGTATATGCCTCCTCTAATGTGTATATGCCTCCTCTAATGTGTATATGCCTCAATAGCAACTCCTCTTATAATCAAATATCTTATTAGCTATTGGATGGTTCACATTGTTTTCTAGACTTACCTGCATTCATTAGATTGTAAGTATCTGTATAACTTAAATGTAGGCTCATCATAACTGTATATCATATTAATTATCTTCTCCTCATTTGCTAACATTTTACTGTATGTATTTTGTCAAATGTCTGTGTGGATGTAGACCTCTGGGTTTATGTGTTAATGGATATTCTAATGAATAACAGCCAGGGTGTGGAATATTTGCAATTCGGTATGGTCCAGAGTATAAGATCTGCCATTTCCTGTTTAAATGTTTCAGTTTTGTGGGTTTAGGATGTGTTCTTAGTAAAACTAACTCATCAACTTGAAATGTTTGTGCTTTCCTGACACCTCTTTCATATTTCTGCTTTCTTTCCTTAGCTTTGTCACATAATGTTGTGTAAGCTTGTCTTACCTTTTCTTCTAAACTAACCTGATTTGTTGTTGCTGTCAATTTAGGTAGAGGGTCTGTCCATTCATTTCTTTCTGTTTTATCCATAATTAATTCAGTTGATGTGTATCCAGTCGAAATGTGAGTTAAATTGTTCACTATTTGTTCAAATGGTGCTAGGTATTCTACCCATTTTGTGTGCTTCTGTGGTGTGTGTGTTCTCATAAACTGTCCAAATTTTCGAAATGTTCTTTCTACTGGGTTTCCTGCTGCGTGAAATCTTGAAATTAAAATATGTTTAACATTCTGTTCTTCAATAAATGTCTTCCATTTTAAACTGGTAAAATATGCTGCATTATCCGTGATCATAACTTCAGGTTTTCCTACAAAATAATCTGTTAATAGACGTCTGGTAATAGCAGTGGTAGAAACTGAACGTAAAGCATATAATTTTAAATACTTTGTGAAAACATCTAACACAGCAAGGATGTATTTCATTCCTCCACGTGCTTGTGGGTAGGGTCCTGCAATATCTAAAGAAATTAGCTGTAATGGCCTCTTAGGTATGATTGGGTGCAATTCATTCATGCTTGTGCGATTAGAATATTTGGCTTTCTGACATACGATGCATTTCTTAATATTACTCAATACTCTTCGCCTTAAATTTGGAAAATAGCAGTATTGTATAATCTTATCTGTACATTTGGTTACACCATAGTGTCCCCAAGTTCTGTGTGTAAATAAAATAAAATCATCAACATGAGCTTCAGGTAAGCAAACACACCAATGCTGTGATTCAGGGTTTCGTCGGTGAAATAATACTTCTTTGTGTAATGTGTAATATTTTTCAAGATGTGGGTCTTTTCCTGCACGTAATTTATTCTTTATCTGGATCCACCTGGGATCATTGTCCTGCAATATGGCTAACTTCCTGCACATGTTTTTGTAGTAAGGTGCAAATGTACCGTCATACATGAGTAAAATTTTGAAATCTGATGTTTGTTCTGTCACATCTGAAAATTCTTGTAGGCCTTGTGGCAAACGAGATAGAGCATCGGCTATAATGTTGGATTCTCCTTTTATGTATATGATATCAAAATCATATTCTTGTAGTGATGCACACCAGCGTGCAAGACGTGAATGTAATAACTTGCATGATAGCAGGAAAGAAAGAGCTTGATGATCAGTATAAAGCTTAGTACGTTTTCCCCATAGAAAGTAACGAAACTTGCGAAATGCCCATACTATGGCAAGTGTTTCGCGCTCGGTCACTGAATATGACTTTTCACATTCAGTGAGCGTGCGGCTAGCAAAACTTATAGGTTTGATGACTGTTTGGAACTTGCATCTGTTACTAGGCAAAAGTCTGACTTCATGTCAGGATGACTTAACAACGGTGCATTAACTAAAGCATTCTTAATCGCTTCAAAATCTGTCTGACAGAACTCTGTCCATTTCCAAATATTATTTCTTTTGAGTAAAGACAGAAGATGTGGACTGTTAAGAAGGTGGTAGGGTACAAATTTCCTGAAGAATGAAGATAGACCAAGAAAGGCTTTGAGTTGTTTACGATTCTGTGGGGATGGAAAATTCTTTATTGCATCAATTTTTCTTGAGTCTGGATAAATGCCTTCAGTTGATATGATGTGACCAAGGAATTTGATTTCTCTCCTCCCTAATTTCGTCTTTGATAAATTGATAGTGACACCTGTGTCAGAAAATTTAGTCAGAAGTTGCTTCAAAAGATTTACATGTTCTTCCCAAGTAGTGGTGGCAATGACAATGTCGTCAAAATAAACTGTGATTTGCGATAACAATTGTGGTCCAAGAACAGCATCTAAGGCTTCAATAAATACTCCAGCACTCACTCGTAGACCAAAGGGTAGAACACAAAATTGATAACTACTTCCCTCACATAGAAATGCAGTGTATTTACGACTGTTTTTATGGAGGTTCACCTGCCAAAATGATGAGCGGAGGTCGATATTGGTTAAATACTGTACATTATGAAATTTTAAAAGTTGTTGTTACAAATTTATAGGTCGTGTGTTGATTGGGATTATAACTTTGTTAATTTCTCGTGCGTCCAGCACTAACCTTACACTACCATCCTCTTTATTAACTGCTAGTATCGGACTGGAATATGGTGAATGTGACCTTTCAATGATACCCCAAGCTTGCATTTTTTCAATCTCTTTCAAAACTGCGGGTTTCTTTGACCAAGGAATATTGTAATATGTTCTACAGTATGTTTTGTGTGGTTTAACATCCATCTCATAAGTATAGCCTCTAATAATTCCAGGTTTCTCCACAAATACCTCAGCAAATTGCTGCAAAACTTCAAGTAATTCAAGTTGTTGTTTCTTTGTCAGATATTCAGATTCTGTGCATTTCTCATATAAATCATTAGGTTTAATTCCCTGAGATACAGCTTCATTAAAAGTTAAATCACAAATGTTTGTTGCTGGTGGATACACAAAATGTAACTGTTCAAACTTACCTTGTTTACTGTTTAAATTTTTACCCTGTGTTAACTCTATTGTCAGTTGTTCTTGGTTTACAGTTAAATGACATTTCCATTTTCCTAAATCTATGATTGCTTGATATTCATTCAAAAAGTCAATTCCTAATATGCAATGCATAACTAATTTGTCTACTACCAGAAAACTGTAATTGAGTGGTATATTTGAAAATGTGAAGTTAATTAGTACTTGAAATTTCACATTCTTTGATTTGTTACCGGTTGCACATATAATGTGACAATTCTGTACTGGCAATGTTTGTATGTTCATTATTTGTTTGAGTTCATTATATAAGGACATTGAAATGACACTTGCTGCTGCTCCTGTATCTAACATTACTTCCACTTCATAACTACCAATCATAACTCGTCTTATAGCCTGGATAATCTTCTTTGTTTTACTGGTACTATTAAAATCTACATCCTGATATAATTCTTTTTCTATTTTCTTACTGTCATCATATCGGAGAAAACAAATCGTCGGTTCCGTTGCGCTCTGCTCCCTATCGACCGTAACTCGAGCGCTTAGCTCGGTCGTCGTTCGTTTTCCGGCAAATTCGGTTGTTGCTGCGGGTTGGGGTCATTGCCCAACCCAATAATATTTACATTTCTGTCACGTGTCACCCAAGTATCAGCTGTTTGGTTGTTGACATTACCTCGCGTCGCATTGGGAGTTCCGTTAGGTAGGAATTGAGGGTTGCTGTATTGCATGTGTCGTGGCGGTGGTCCATTGTGATTTCCGCATACATTATTTCGCCCATGACTGTAACTGGTATTGTTACTGTTATTCCTGCAATACATGTTTGGATGTTGTTGGATGTTGTTTCTCTGAAAATATCCTGGATGGTACCTGTTATCCACTCTCTTCTTTGATCTCTATGATTTCGGTCCCTTCTTCTGTTGTGGTTATTTTGAATATAACTGTTATTGTTCTGATTGCAATTACTGTTTGGATAACCATTATAGTAATAATTACTGTTTCCTTGCCAATGCTGCGAGTTATTTCTCCTAATATTGAATGGATTTGTCCCAGTGTAGTGCGAATTGTTTCTTTGAGTGTTTTGTTGTGGTGTCGGAGGCAGATTCCAATAGCCTCTGTCATTTCTGTTGCGCGTACGCGAATTGCTTGGATGGATCGGATACAATTGATTGAAATTCCTGATCTCATCTCTGTAAACAACATCTATCTCATCAACATAACTAGAAAAATTCTTTATGTTGTCCTCGGACACTCCTATTAATTTATCACGGTAAGGAAATGGTAAGTGGCTCTTAAGTGTTCTAATTACATCTGGTAAATCTACTGGTTTTGTCCAATATAATGTTTTGTCTAGATAGTGTTCAAAGTATTGACGTAAAGTCTCTTTCTTCGGGTTGTAAATTTCTGGATTGTATACTTCTCGTTTTAAAATTTGCTGTTCGGTGATCGACCAGAATTCCTCAAGAAATGCTTGTTCAAACTGTTCAAATGTTAAACATCGTCTTTTTATTGCTACTCCCCACTTAGCTGCTCTTCCACGTAACAAATTTGTAACATATCGAATTTTATCGGCTTCTAACCAATGTCTCGGGAAAATACCATCAAAAGAGCGGATGAAAACAATCGGATGCACTTTGTCTTTCTCATCACACGAAAATGTCTGAAAGTATCCATGTCGTACTAATGTTTCATCAGCTACTCCCGATGGTATTATGGGTCCTGTATTTTGTGTCAAACTGTGCATAGTATGTGGTGATGTCTGATAGTAATTTTGATCTTGTGGTAGCATTAAAAATGGTTCATTGGGATTTGTATCACTCATTGGTAATTCTATTTTCGGCTGTGTGCTGGGTCTAGCATTATGATGATTCTCATTTATGTTTTGGTTGCCTGTTATGGGTTTTGGTATCACTGACGAACTTGGTATTACATTTTCTTTAAGTTTACGTACCTCTTTCTGAATATTATCTGTTTCTCCCTTTACTTGTTCCTTTGTCTTATCTAAAATGATCTGTGTCATTGTCTCAAACTTCTCATCTAAATAATCATCACATAATTTGCATTCATGGACAATTTTCTCTGCTAGAGTTGTGTCATTCTTTAAAGATGCTACATCTGCTCTGTCTTCAAGTTTTTCTAACTTTTCCTGTAAGGATTTCTGCTCCAATGTTACATCATTTAATCTGTCTGAAAAGTCTGTAATCGTCAGGTCTAAGTGTTCTTGGTTTGTTTTTACGAAATTGTGTGACTGTCGTAATTCGTCAACTTGGGTACTGGTTTTCTGTTGTTCAAAAACTACTGTTAACAATTTCTCATTACATCGTTGTAAGTCATTTTTTTGTCTCGTCACTGAATTCCACAAATACCTTTTCTTGTCTCGTAACCTTGTCTGATAAGTCAGTAAATTTCCTTCCAAGACTACTGGTGGTTTCTGTCAAGTCGGCAATTTGTCTCGATTGTTTTTCAAAATTTTGTTTTATGTCCCGTGTCAGTTCATCGAATTTAGTGTCAAATTTCCCAGTGTCACGTTTTAAATTGTCATTTTTCTCGTCTAAAGCGTCAAATCTTTTGTCAAATTTTCTGTTTTGGTCACCAAGTAACTTCAGAATCTGGCTGAGCATGTCAGAGTCCTGTGGCTTAGTTTCGTCATGTTTTCGTGTCTGATTGATGTCTGGTTCTGACGTTGACGTTGTCAATGTCACGTTTTGTCGCGTAGTACTCACTCTCCATTCGCCTGTATAACTGTTTAAATATAGGGGTTGTTGTCTTAATCGATCCGGTAAAATTATGTCTTGAACATCCTCACAATTAAGTTCAATATTCATTTGACTGTCGGACATGTTTTGCAATGTGTCACTTTCACTAAGCTCGTCCGCGGAAACAATTTCTACGCGTCTAGCGTCCATCTTGCGATTTTCGTAACTAATTGCAAATAAGATTTTTCAATGGTAAAAAAAAATTTAAAATATGATATGTTGAAATCTGAAATTTTTCTTATGGAAATGGATATTTCTATATGATTTCTAATTAGAAATTTAATTATTAAACTGGTACTGAAATTTCCCTCTCACAAATAAATGACTGTGAATATGCTCTTCAATTACCATTTGCAATAATAGTAGTAAATCAATTTGAAAAAAATAATTTCGAAATAAATGGATCGGAATAAAGGAAGTACAGATGGCTGCTTGATACTGGAAAAAATGTAAATTTCTGTACTCACCAATTTTTTTTGTTCTTCAGTCTTATGTTGCAAATGTAGCGTCAGATATACAGTTTTCAATCCAAAATTTTTCTTTCGCGTCCGTGCAAATTATTTTATGGAACGTTATCCTTTTCCCTTTTTTTTTTAGCAAATTAATTTGCTCAGCATGAAAATGAAAATTAACACGAATTAAGAACAGGGAAAACAATATTGTTGTAAATTTCATGCACGTAACATTACAATTGAAATGAATGAGACTTAGTCCAAATTCATTTTTGATGCTATTTAGTGGTTAAAATTAGATAAAATGTCCAAAATTTATTATAACTGCACTTGTATCAAATTCGAAAATTGCAAGTCCTGTCACCAGAACGCCAATTGTAGTGTTCCCTTCTCCTCGGGATTCTGCCGTGAAAAATATAAAATAGAAAATCTGATTGATATCTTGAATTTTGGTGGTTTCAGTTACGGATAAGGCGGACTTCGTATTATTGATTGAGATCGTGCTGTAATTTGACCGTGCATGGCAGACCGGGTCGGCAACACTACAAAAACCGACTGTACGGAAATAGCATTAGAAACTAATTGAAATTTACCTTATAATCTTGTTAGATACGCGTTATTAATTACAATGTAGTCTTCATGGCTGTCTTCCTAATTTCTCTTGTAGGACGACCCGTCTTTCACTTTTCTCCATCTGTTGAAAACTTCTTCAAGTTGTCACTGTCATGATCAATTTACAAATTTCATGATAACCAACTCGAATCACTATTGAAACAACCTCGCTTTGTAATGTAATTTTAATTTCCACCCAAAAGCACATTCAACACATCGCTGAAAATACACGTCTTTCGTATGAAGACAAGAGAGAGAGTCACCTCAATTAGTTGTTCAAAATAAAAAACCTACGCAAAAGTAAAAAGACGAACAAAATTATTTATAAAAATCGGTCGCTGGCGCAGCGCTCTTCTGCGTGCGCGATCGTAAATTATATCTTTGTATTGGCGGAGGCACGGAAGTCAAAGTACCATTACAGGCGAATAAATTAAATGACGCAGGTTCACCGCCGCGGATGCACAATGGATAAGTTTATGTAAAGACATTTTCCTTCAAACATTGGACCTTAGTACACCTGGTGGACAGGATGCGACTGAGATTCGCTAAGCCAGTACCACCTGTGAAAGATCTGGTACACACACAGCACAGGTTCTATGTTGTCGGGAAAACTGGAGACAGTCGGACACGTTGAAGCATAGAGTCCGACTGTGTTTAGAATGAAATTAGAATTATATTAATACCTTCAGCTGCTAACGGGCGTTGATATGTATCAACGGGGACAGGTGAAAATGTGCGCCCCGACCGGGACTCGAACCCGGGATCTCCTGCTTACATGGCAGACGCTCTATCCATCTGAGCCACCGAGGGCACAGAGGATAGCGCGACTGCAGGAACTATCTCGCGCACGCCTCCACACACTACATTCGTAGTGTCCCTACCCAACACACTCATTACTGGTGGAAGACATTCTTACCAAGCCCGTAAGAGTTCGGGGAATATGTGTGCATCCTCACAGAAGAAGGAGGTCATGGCTGTTATTGCCAGAACTATATACTTATATGGATATGGTGTCTGTTCTTTCGGAAAGAACAGATAACATATCCATATAAGTATGTGTTAGAATGATCATTTGCGTGCGATAGACGAATGTCTGTTAGACAACCTGTTCGATTCGCAGGAAGTTCATTTCAGGCCACGGATAACAGCAGTATATGTCTTAATCTGAAGTTAAAGCTCACTCTTGCTGGCCAGACCGCATCCATGCTGCTTTGGCGAGCGTAGTCTCCTTCAGATGTAAAAAGTCCCGGGCTATCTGTACAGCCTGACATACGTCTAGACCGCAGAGTGAGATACAAATGGAAATACGTGAGATGTCTGTCAGTTTCTTCGCCCTGGGCCAGTTCCCAGGGCCTGCGTGCGGATATTACCACACAGCGATCTGCATTTTCAATTACTGTACGATGGCGCTGAGTTTCGAAACTGGATCAGCAGAGTGCGTCACATGTCCACTGGACGGTAGTCCAGACGCAGAAACACCAGCTGTCCCTTCACATGACCTCCGTGCCTGCTTTACGATTTCCGACGTGACGACGGTGTTCCCGGATGCTTCGAAACAGTTTCCCAGAGCGTGCATGTCGCAACAGCCGTCAGACAAGCTGCTGATTCAGGCCATATTTGTGAGGTGAGACTTGTCCATGTCTCTGCATCCGTTGCTTTCCGTAACTGGATTCATCAATATGGTAAAACATTGTTTTCTCTTTTCGCTTTTACATTCGATGCCGTATCGTGTCTTCGTTAGATTAGTTATGTGTTACGTGACCGAAACAGCACGAGAAGGTAACTCCAAATTGTATACCATTAATTATTCATATTGTTTGGTTTAGTCACATGCTACCATGACGTCACTGGCACCATCACAGACGGTCGCTTTTCATCTCGCACTTGATTGAGGCTGCTTCTGTATTTCCCCTCCCATTATAAGACCTGACCTATGCGTTCTAGTTTGTACTTCCCTTTCACTGATTTCCTCATCTCCTATTAAACCTCCGCCGACGTCATATTTTACCACGAGAAATCTACCAAAGACTATTTCATCTCCAGTCAATCTGTCTGGTTATGTGCCCTGCCAGCCTCCATTTCTTTGTCATAAATAACTAAATATCTTCAATCTCTACTTCACACATTAATTGAATTTCGTTTTTCCTAACACTGTTCGTTCACATTTTCTGTACGGCAGCTTCAATTTTTCGATCAATTTTGTGTTTCGGGACAATGTCTCACTGCCACAATTTAGGACTGACAGTATGTACTGATCACACGCTTTTCATTTTAAATTTGTTTTTGAATACAACGTTCAGTTTCCCAAGAACCCGATGACATTTGTAGCCTCGTATTATTTTTTTCAGTACTTATCTACTTGTGGTTTCGAGTATCGTAGCAACATGTGTCAGTTACATGGTTTAATAACGTCATTGTTAATATTCCTGTCGTCCTTTTCGCATAACAAATAACAACATTTTGGTAAAGAGGGGAGGGAGGGAGTTTAACTTTGTGTGAACGATGAGATGATTTTGAATGAAACTAAACCTCGGACTGGAGAAGGAAAGAGAGAGATTTAGTCTGAGCTTTTCAAACCAAACACACCACCATTCACATTAGGTGACTTGGATAAACTACGAAAACCTAAATACTTCATTTGGCATTTCAATCCCGCACCTTCGACTGAATTTTCTTTATCAAAGCCACGGCCCGCTTCGCTTAGTATTATTTTCCTTTTGCTGTATTTTTCAGTCCGTCTTTAGTTTTGTACAACCAAGTACCTCTATTCTTTATTGTAGTTTTTCTATAATTATTTGTAACTTACAGTTAATCTATTTTGCACGTTTCAGCCTCCATTGCTTACGGTCTTCCCAATCCCCTTGTGGAGATTCCTGCAATCCATAGCTTCCCTCACATCCACTTCTACACGATCGATCTCGTGTCTCCCTACGGAAGCATCCTTCATATCTTCTCCGGGCATCTATTATCAGTTCCGTCTGGCTGGCCTTACAATATCCCATAGCTTCCATTATGTTCCATTCCGCGTAAATGAGTATTGATTACTTAATTCCTGATGTGCCGTAATCATGAGATACCAGTACTTCGACACACTTCATCACTAGTAGTTGATCCGCTCTATTTCCTAGACTTCTGGCCCTTTATATACAAATGATTTCTATTAGTGTTTTGTATATCCTTTTTTTTCGTATTGTTCGTGATTTATTACCCCGAATGACTGAGCTTAAATGTCTAATAAGTCGATTAGCTAGTTCATTATTACTGTTAATGTCTTCTACATTCATTCGATATGCATGTATGGTTACAGCTAGTTGTTTAAAAGAACATTTAATACTAAAATTCAGAGCCTCTAAATCGTGCTATTCGTCACCACCTACTATCATAAGCTCAGATTGCTTTGTGTTTATTTTTAAATCTCACTTGTTATATTCTTGAAACAACTTTTCCAGCGTATAAGTAGAGTCATCACTATCTTCAGCCAGTATCACCAGATCGTCAGCAAATAGGAGAGAGTATACTTTATCATCTCCCAGTGACATTCTCCATCAGTTTACATGAACTTCACCATGTCTTTAATAAATTTTCCAAATAAATTAAAAAGAAACGGACGTGCCAGCGGGTAACCTCTTTTTCCTGCACTCGACATAAAAATACATTGACATCCAAAACTGAATGGTCCATCGGTAAAATCTCGTGATGCGGATTCATCTGTTCTAGCTTAATGCTCTAAAAATTTTTACAAAGCTACAGCTGAAAAATATTCCCCTGCCCACTCCTATTTAAAATTCTGATCTCTCCATTCTTGTCGTAATGTTATAGATACTGTAAATTTACTTTAGATGCTGCTTTATAAAATGGTATACATTTTAGTGATAGAGTGCACTACATATGGCAAACATTTTCGACAAATTCTTGAATAGTTCTCGTCAGTCCGTGCCCTTTTCCGTATAGAATTCACAGAGGAGACGTGGAAAACTATTACAGCAGGAGAACATGACGTCATGATCTCGTCTAATGGCAGTTTGTCGAGGACAACGCCTCGAGGAATGGCAGTTTGTGACGGGACAGCCTTCTCTAGCATTACTTTTCCTCAACAGTAGTTACTGATAACAGTATTATATTTCGAATTTTGGACAGGTCTGTATTATCTCCGTTGCGTTTCTGAAAACCTTCATATAATTTTATACACAGTATGTTATATTTCAAGCTAAAATTTATGGAAAGGAATTACTTTAAAAATAATCGATAAGTACTATTTCTGAACGTACAGTTAAAATTGTTTTTTTTAGAAACATTTGACAAAAAAAGAAAATTGTAAATCCTTTGGAATAGTGTTATTTTCGCAGAGTATGAGAGTAATTAGCTTTTCTCCGATGTGATCGGACGTATTTTTGTGTAATAGCTGGGTACAATATAATTTCGGCTTTGTTAATGTGAAAAATCAAAATACTGTATGATATACTAAAATGTGAGAAAGTCAGTGGAAAACATATTTACATGAAAGATTTTGCAACAACAATCTTCCAATTTATTCAGTCCAAACCAACCGTGAGGACCTGATGTGAGATTTTCAGCTTCAAGAATCAGATCCCTAGACAAGAAGAACTGGAGCCATCTCAAAATGACAAAACCAAGTAAACTTTTGAGTTTATTGTAATATTCGCTCCTCTCAAGACTTCATAAATTTGCTTATTAATTACTTGGACTAAGCATTGCTTAATAGATGGAAGAAGGAAGGACGGGGGAGATTACAAGTTGTTGCAGGCGTTGTGCATCGCGGAGAGATCTAGTGTGTGCGTTTCAAGGGGAGCCAGACGATGCATCTATCTACATTCACGTCTCGAAATAACTGTTACAGTAAAACAGAGAAATTAAAACTCATAGGAAGTCTTACAGACACACTGTCTTTCCACGAATGAGTCACAAATACAACATTAAAGAAGGGAGATGATGGTGATACCAGAGAACCCTTCACCACGCATCGAAATTTCCCTTGCTGAGTACGAATGTAGATGAACATAACGATAAATTTTAAAAAAATCTTGGCGTCTTTTTGTACGAGTATGTCTAAAATCAGTCATTCAGTACGCTCATTGCGTTTCGTGAACTAGTGCTCGGTTTGCAAATAACTCTTTCTTAACAAATTTGAAGCCTACATTCAGTTCACCTCGATGTCGCCAGGTGAGTGAAGGACCTTGAAACTCGTGAAATTAACATCTTAGATCTGCTGCTAACGAAGAGCCCCGAACTTTTCGAAACATCGTAGATCAAGAAATCACTGATCATAAGGCCGTTGTAGCATCACTAAATACGGTTGTAAACAGGATTACGAAGAAAGGTAGGAAGATCTTTCTGCTTAGTAAGAACAGCTAGAACTATTCAAGACTGCCTGAGTGGTCAGTACGACACTTTCATCTCCACCACTAACAATGTTGGGTATCAGTGTATAAAGTTGAAGAGCATTGTGCAATACGCTGCAGACAGATATGTGCCGAGCAAATATGTGAGGGATGGAAAAGACCTCCCGTGGTTCGACGGCCATGGCGGAAAGCTGCTACGAAAGAGAAGAGAGCTTCGCTCCAAATTTAAACGTAGCCAAAGCTACACAGACAAACAAAAATCGAGCGAAGCCAAAAGTAGCCTAAACAGAGCCCTTGCGTGAGGCATTCAACGAATTCGAAAGTAAAATTGTGTCTAGCGACTTCTAGAAAGTTTTAAGAAGGTTGGACATTATGTTAAATCAGTAAACGTATCGGATCCACCTGTCTAGACAAACTGTAACCGTAATAACAGTGAAACAGAGGATGACACAGAAAGGGCTGAAATACTAAATGTATTTTTCCAAAACTGTTCCACAGAGGAAGCTCGCCAATAGTGCCCCCTTTAAGTCGTCACACAGAGGACAAAACGGCTGATATCGAAATAAGGGACCGTGGGATAGAAAAGTAACTGAATCCACTCGATAAAGGAAAGGCCACTGGACCTGACGGGATACGAAATCGGTTCTAAGTTGAGAACGCGAAAGAACTCGATCCTGTTCTAGCAGTAGTGTACCGTAGGTCTTTGGAAGAGCAAAAATCGTCCTGGTGTTTCGAAAGGAGAGCTCAGATCATTCCCGTTTTCAAGAATGGTCGTCGAACAGATGCACAAAATTATGGGCTATATCTCTCACATCGGCCAGTTGTGGAATTATGGAACATGTTTTATGCTCACGTGTCACATTTTTAGAGACTGAAAAATCTCATCTGTAGGAATCAACATGTGTTCCGTAAACAACGATCGTGTGAAACCTAACTCGCTCTGTTCGTCTACGAGACCAGAATGCGGCAGATACCGGCGCCCAGATAGATGTCCTGTTCCTTGATTTCCGTAAGTCATTCGTTACAGTGCCGCACTTCTGCCTAATGTACAAAATATGAGCGTACGGAATATCAGACTAACTCCGTGATTGGATTCAAGAGTTCCTAGCAAATAAAACACAGCATGTCACTCTGAAAGAAGGAAAGTCTTCAGACGTAAAAGTGATTTCGGGCGTACCCTAAGGGAGTGTTGTAAGCCCATTACGTTTTACTGTACATAGCAGACAACATCGGAAGTCCCCGGAAGCTATCTGCGAATGACGCTGTTGTATACAGAGTAGTCGCGACTCTAGAAAATTGTAGCGAAATGCATGAAGGCACGCAGAGGATCGAAGCTTGATGCAGGGAGTGGAAACTGACGCTTAACATAATGTAATGTAATGTATTGCGTATACGTAGACAGAAATAATGCAGAAGAACCAGTAGAAGCAATTACTTCCATAAAATATATAGGAGTGTTTGTAGGAAGAAATTTAATGTGGAACGACCACAGACAACTAATCACATGAAAGGCAGATGCCAGACAGACTCATTGGATGAATCCTTTGGGAATTTATTCCATCTACAAAGGAGGTAACTTACAAAACGTTTATTCGACCAATACTTGAATATTATTCGTCAGTATGGGATCCATACCACATAGAATTGGTAGAGATAATAGGACAAGATCCGAAGAAGAGCGGTACGTTTATTACAATGTTTATTTAGTAAGCGCTTAATAACTCCAGTGACAAACGCTTCAAGAGAGACGTTCTGCATCTCGGTGCGATTTATTGTTCCAATAGCGTACTTTCCTAGTAGGGAAAACAAATATATTGTTTCCTTCTTCGTATACACTCCTGGAAATGGAAAAAAATACACATTGACACCGGTGTGTCAGACCCACCATACTTGCTCCGGACACTGCGAGAGGGCTGTACAAGCAATGAGCACACGCACGGCACAGCGGACACACCAGGAACCGCGGTGTTGGCCGTCGAATGGCGCTAGCTGCGCAGCATTTGTGCACCGCCGCCGTCAGTGTCAGCCAGTTTGCCGTGGCATACGGAGCTCCATCGCAGTCTTTAACACTGGTAGCATGCCGCGACAGCGTGGACGTGAACCGTATGTGCAGTTGACGGACTTTGAGCGAGGGTGTATAGTGGGCATGCGGGAGGCCGGGTGGACGTACCGCCGAATTGCTCAACACGTGGGGCGTGAGGTCTCCACAGTACATCGATGTTGTCGCCAGTGGTCGGCGGAAGGTGCACGTGCCCGTCGACCTGGGACCGGACCGCAGCGACGCACGGATGCACGCCAAGACCGTAGGATCCTACGCAGTGCCGTAGGGGACCGCACCGCCACTTCCCAGCAAATTAGGGACACTGTTGCTCCTGGGGTATCGGCGAGGACCATTCGCAACCGTCTCCATGAAGTTGGGCTACGGTCCCGCACACCGTTAGGCCGTCTTCCGCTCACGCCCCAACATCGTGCAGTCCGCCTCCAGTGGTGTCGCGACAGACGTGAATGGAGGGACGAATGGAGACGTGTCGTCTTCAGCGATGAGAGTCGCTTCTGCCTTGGTGCCAATGATGGTCGTATGCGTGTTTGGCGCCGTGCAGGTGAGCGCCACAATCAGGACTGCATACGACCGAGGCACACAGGGCCAACACCCGGCATCATGGTGTGGGGAGCGATCTCCTACACTGGCCGTACACCACTGGTGATCGTCGAGGGGACACTGAATAGTGCACGGTACATCCAAACCGTCATCGAACCCATCGTTCTACCATTCCTAGACCGGCAAGGGAACTTGCTGTTCCAACAGGACAATGCACGTCCGCATGTATCCCGTGCCACCCAATGTGCTCTAGAAGGTGTAAGTCAACTACCCTGGCCAGCAAGATCTCCGGATCTGTCCCCCATTGAGCATGTCTGGGACTGGATGAAGCGTCGTCTCACGCGGTCTGCACGTCCAGCACGAACGCTGGTCCAACTGAGGCGCCAGGTGGAAATGGCATGGCAAGCCGTTCCACAGGACTACATCCAGCATCTCTACGATCGTCTCCATGGGAGAATAGCAGCCTGCATTGCTGCGAAAGGTGGATATACACTGTACTAGTGCCGACATTGTGCATGCTCTGTTGCCTGTGTCTATGTGCCTGTGGTTCTGTCAGTGTGATCATGTGATGTATCTGACCCCAGGAATGTGTCAATAAAGTTTCCTCTTCCTGGGACAATGAATTCACGGTGTTCTTATTTCAATTTCCAGGAGTGTACAAACGGCTCTCCATCCAAGTTAACATGCTGCGCCCTTTTTACAAAGAAATCATCATCCAGTGAAGAACTTTATTTAATAACTCACCAGAAACTTACCTTTTAAAACCCTACCCTCTAGTAGTTTACGACAGACTAATTATATTCTCGGTTTTTTTTGTTTTTTTTTTACCTTCCAATCTTAAACAGCTGCCCTAAATAGGAAAATTCGTCAATCGGGTTATAATTGGATTTTTCTGTTTCATTTTCGATAAGTTGTGTATACATCACCTTTACCTTAGTATTATCGGTTTTCAGGGCTATTTCAAATTGAAAATCTTATCTATACGAAGTTATCTAAACGAATGTAATTAAGTTCCGTGAAACATTATTTCAAGCTGTTAACATGAAAAGCCAATTTTGATACTATTTGTTTCAATAAAATTTCCATATGAAATGGTTAAAAAACAAAGATATTGATGGTAATATAAAATTCTAGATAGGTTTTACCCAACTAAGGCGGTGGACACCTCTGCCGATTAGTTAAAAATAAAAACCCTGTTTGTTAATACCGGTTGTCGCAAACTATTTTTCATTGAACTTCTGAGCAGGAAGTTCTACAGCCATTTATATTTACTTAGCAGCTTGTGGAATAGATACTCCATTAGCTTGCATTCTTTCTTGTCCAAAAGGCATCTTACTTTGTGGTACATCTAATAAGTTCAACCAGCTTGTATTGTGAACATAGGTAACTCGTGATTAACAGCATAATTTGGTGCTGCTAACACTGTTTTCTACACTGAAGCGGGAACTGGTTCAGGCAAACGTATTCAAATGGTTCAAATGGCTCTTTGCACTATGTGACTTAACTTCATCAGTCCCCTAGAACTTAGAACTACTTAAACCTAACTAACCTAAGGACATCACATACATCCATGTCCGAGGCAGGATTGTAACCTGCGACCGTAGCGGTCGCGCGGTTTCAGACTGTAGCGCCTAGAACCGCTCGGCCACTCCGGCCGCCAAGCGTATTCAAATACAGAAGTATGTAAACAGGCAGAATACAGCGCTGCGGTCGGCAACGCCTACAGTCATGGAAATAAGTATTCATACAGTAGGTGGTGACAAACTACGAAGATGCGTTGGGATAGTAAATCACCTACAGCGCCGATACGAATAGGAACGATGATGTAGAGTCAGATAACCATGTTCTTGGTAATGAAGCTTCCCGTATGCCATGAATCTATTGTGTGAAAATAAAATATGTTACATTCCGCACGGTCTACGACAGGGCAAAATGTATTCATACAGCGGACTACTTTCAACCAAACAAAAGGCGGACGCAGCCCCGGTGTGCATGCCACACATGTGTAGTCGTGTGGCGTCCGTGAAGCAACAGCACGTCGGACGTGGGTACCGTGGAATAGCAGAATGGGCCGTAAGGGGAAGGAAACGACCATTGAGGAACGAAACATCGTTGTCGCCCAATATCTTCAACACAAGTCGTATGCCTAAATTGCGAACATCATAGGACGAAGCTGAGCGACTGTGCAATCTATCAATAAGCGACATAAGAAAAGAAATGTAGTAATAAACAGTGAACCACACGGTCGTCCACAGAAGCTTACAACAATAGAGACCAGAATCCTACTAAGAATCATCAAGAAAAACCCGAAAACGACAGCGTCGGTACTATCCGCACATGTACATGACCACTTCCGAGAGGACATCACTCCAATGGCAGTTCATACCATTCTCAATCGAAGTCAAAGTAATCTTCTACGAAATTAAAGGCAGGTACGATAACACAGATGAATCCATTACAGTGTGAATTTCACTCTTAAGCGCAGGGAAAGGAGGAAAGGATACACTGAAGGCTTCTACGAGGGGGAGGACTTGGCAGATAAGGTGGTGGAGGAAGAAGTGAGTCGATATGGAAGACATAGGGGATCCAATCTAACAGAACTTTGGATGACATGCCATCAGATAAGGTAGGGGTCTAGATGACGTTCATTCCGAATTTCTGAAATCACTATGGCAAACATGCGACTATTCAAGTTTGTGAGATGTATGAATTTGGAGATACACCATCTAACTTTCGAAAAATATCATACACACAATAGAAAAAGTGGTTCAAATGGCTCTGAGCACTATGGGACTTGACATCCATGGTCATCAGTCCCCTAGAACTTAGAACTTTTTGAACCTAACTAACCTAAGGACATCACACAACACCCAGTTATCACGAGGCTACACACAATAGAACAAAAGCTATTGCACAGTCAGCTTAACAGATCTTAGATCCAAGTTCTTGACAAGAATAATATACAAAAGAATGGAAAACGAAATTTAGGATATGCTTGATGATCGGTTTGGTTTTTTGGTAGGTAAAGGTACCAGGGAAGCAATCCTGACATTGCCACTGATAATGGCAACAAGGCTCAAGAAAAATCAAGACACCTTCATTGGATTTGTCGACCTGCAATAAGCTTAAAACAATTAAAATAGCGGAAGATTTTCAAAATTCTGAGAAAAATACACTCCTGGAAATGGAAAAAAGAACACATTGACACCGGTGTGTCAGACCCACCATACTTGCTCCGGACACTGCGAGAGGGCTGTACAAGCAATGATCACACGCACGGCACAGCGGACACACCAGGAACCGCGGTGTTGGCCGTCGAATGGCGCTAGCTGCGCAGCATTTGTGCACCGCCGCCGTCAGTGTCAGCCAGTTTGCCGTGGCATACGGAGCTCCATCACAGTCTTTAACACTGGTAGCATGCCGCGACAGCGTGGACGTGAACCGTATGTGCAGTTGACGGACTTTGAGCGAGGGCGTATAGTGGGCATGCGGGAGGCCGGGTGGACGTACCGCCGAATTGCTCAACACGTGGGGCGTGCGGTCTCCACAGTACATCGATGTTGTCGCCAGTGGTCGGCGGAAGGTGCACGTGCCCGTCGACCTGGGACCGGACCGCAGCGACGCACGGATGCACGCCAAGACCGTAGGATCCTACGCAGTGCCGTAGGGGACCGCACCGCCACTTCCCAGCAAATTAGGGACACTGCTGCTCCTGGGGTATCGGCGAGGACCATTCGCAACCGTCTCCATGAAGCTGGGCTACGGTCCCGCACACCGTTAGGCCGTCTTCCGCTCACGCCCCAACATCGTGCAGCCCGCCTCCAGTGGTGTCGCGACAGGCGTGAATGGAGGGACGAATGGAGACGTGTCGTCTTCAGCGATGAGAGTCGCTTCTGCCTTGGTGCCAATGATGGTCGTATGCGTGTTTGGCGCCGTGCAGGTGAGCGCCACAATCAGGACTGCATACGACCGAGGCACACAGGGCCAACACCCGGCATCATGGTGTGGGGAGCGATCTCCTACACTGGCCGTACACCACTGGTGATCGTCGAGGGGACACTGAATAGTGCACGGTACATCCAAACCGTCATCGAACCAATCTTTCTACCATTCCTAGACTGGCAAGGGAACTTGCTGTTCCAACAGGACAATGCACGTCCGCATGTATCCCGTGCCACCCAACGTGCTCTAGAAGGTGTAAGTCAACTACCCTGGCCAGCAAGATCTCCGGATCTGTCCCCCATTGAGCATGTTTGGGACTGGATGAAGCGTCGTCTCACGCGGTCTGCACGTCCAGCACGAACGCTGGTCCAACTGAGGCGCCAGGTGGAAATGGCATGGGAAGCCGTTCCACAGGACTACATCCAGCATCTCTACGATCGTCTCCATGGGAGAATAGCAGCCTGCATTGCTGCGAAAGGTGGATATACACTGTACTAGTGCCGACATTGTGCATGCTCTGTTGCCTGTGTCTATGTGCCTGTGGTTCTGTCAGTGTGATCATGTGATGTATCTGACCCCAGGAATGTGTCAATAAAGTTTCCCCTTCCTGGGACAACGAATTCACGGTGTTCTTATTTCAATTTCCAGGAGTGTAGAACTAAACTGTACGAAAAGACTGATAATATACAATATGTAAAAGAAATCAACGGGAAGAACTGGAGTGGAAGCCCAACCACATAGGGATGTAGTCTTTCCCCCAATCTACGTATCGAAGGAAAAATAACGGGAATGATGGAATGATTGAAGAATGGGATTAATATTCAGGTGAAGGAATATGAGTGACAAGATTCGCTGGTGACTTAGGTATCCTCAGTGAAAATCTTTAGTTTCAGGGTGTGCCGAATAGAATGAATACTCTAATGAATGCACAAGATGAATTGAGAGGAAATTGAAGCAAGACTAAGTAGTGAGTACCAGAAATGAGATTAGCGGTAAAATTAATATCGGAATTGAGGTTAATGCTGTAGAAGATATGAAGGAATTCTGGTACCTAGGTAACAAAACCCAAGACCGGCGAAGCAAAGAGGAGATGAAAAGCACGCTAGCAGCGACGAAAAGGGCTCTAGTGGCCGAGAGAAGTCTACTGTAATCAAACAAAAGTCTTGAGAAAGAAGTTTCTGTAATTATATGTTTGGAGCACAGCATTGTATGGTATTAAAACGTGGACTGCGGGAAAACCGGAAAAGAAGAGAATCGAAGCATTTGAGATGTGGTGCCATAGACTTGTGTTGAAAATTAGGTAGGCGGGTGAGGAAGTTTTCTGCATAATCGGCGAAGAAAGACCATGTGTAGAACACTGTCAAAAAAGAGACACGATGATAGGACATAAGAATTAAGGTAACAGCTTCTGTAGTTCTTAAAGGAGCTGTTGGGGAAGACAGAGTTGGAATAAATTCAACAAATTATTTAGGGTGATGGGAGTTTTTTTAGGTTGGCACAAGAGAGGAATTCGTGGCGCATCGCATCGATGCGATGAGAAGACTGGCTGAAAAAAAAAACTACAGTGCTTGTATGTAAGTTGGCAATGAACCCTTCGACCATAGATACTAGTAGACTGTCCTTGCTGTGCAGAAGCTATACGGCTGGTGTGGCTCCAACATAAACCACGTGACTGTTGGCAAAGCGTGGCGGGATTTCAAATCAGCGGTCTGCCATCCTATGTTTGTATCGGATTTTCCCCACATTTCTCAATTGACTGCCAAACGCTTCCAACAAAAACTACTTTCTTATTTGTGAAAAATTATGCTAGAACTACATTTGACCTGGATTTGTTCAAAGTACCATTTATAAAATCTAACAAATACATCGAACGCCACTCTGGTGGGCAGTGGGACGAAATTACTATAAACTATCAATTATAGTAAAATGTCGTTAAAATTCTTTTAAACAGTAAGAGTGGGCTCGTGTCAAAACTTTAAACATTGTACTCGCCACGTTTCGAGCTTTAGTCACTTATAAAAGAAAATGGGCTATGGGAATTATGTCAGTTATAGGTGTCAAAATTGTTTACTTTAGGAGCAGGTCCATTTTAGAGTATCAATTTTAGGTGCACTAAAAGGTTCAGTTCCCACTATTTTTACAAAAGTTTAAACTATTCGTTTAAAAAAATGATAGTTTAGATGAAAGGTGAGACTTTGCAGTTTCAGAAAATAATTTTGGAGCCTAGGTTTAAAAATGACAGACACTGTAAATACAAATTATAGATATACATTGAAAATAATAACTAACTTATCAAAACACTTCTCCTCGAAGTGCTTCGAGCAAAGGCGCGTATGTGCAAATGGCTTAAAGTTTTTCCGTTTCAAGCCCTGTATCCAAAGCTGCCTTCGGTTTTCATCCTTACAGAACCTATGAGTAGGAACGAGAAACAGTTATACTTACCTCTGTAACCGAATCATCACAGATACTTTCCAAAATGTAATATGAGTCTGAGTTTACATGCATCACTTTCAACACTTTAATGTACGTGATACTCTATTTCAAGTGTAAAAAACATATAAAAGTCACTTCAGCAGATTTCAATAAACGTATCTGCACTATCTTAGACACACTTACACGTGAAATGTAATGCCATTTCCCCGACAAAACGGTGAGTACAGCCATAAGCGCAAAACGAAACAACCATGTTTTGCCAACATTCACGTGACTTCAGCCCAGAGATGTTGGAGCCACGAAAATGACGTCAGGGCCAGTCTATTATATTTATGGTCGAAGAATGAACCTCACTTTCAGCATCTGTGGGCAAACGACTGATTAAGAGAAACGAGACAGACTGCCATAGGAAGAGGTGCTCGATATCGCGGCCAGTAGTAAGAAGGTGCTTCTTGAAGTGCCCGTGCTTGAAATTCATCCTGCGATTGTCGCCCTGAACAGACGTATTGACTTATCACACCAACTAGGCGGAGGCAGCGACGACTGTATTGCTGGGTACGCTCGCCTTCGGGCGTGGAAAGATACGTGCCACTCCGTGAGTCAATACGGCTCTGTCTTCATATGGCAGAATTCCAAGGTATTCTGTAGCTGGGATGCCTGCTTGGGCTTTTCTTCCGTCACCAACTGTCTCTTTCACCAGTAAACCTGCCATTTCATTGATCACGAACATTTTTTTATGGAGAGCGTAGGTTATATTACCAAAACTGAATCAGACAAAATTTCCAGGTGGTGTAATGAATGGCAACTAGCCCTAAATGTGGAAAAATGTAAGTTAATGCTGATGAGTAGGGAGAGCAAATCTGTAATGTTCGGATACAGTGTTACTTGTGTCCAGCTTTACAAAGTCAAATCGTTTAACTATCTAGGCGTAACGTTGCAAAGTGATATGAGGTGGAACGAGCATGTGAAACCTATGGTAGCGAAGGCAAAATAGGGTCTACATCGGTTTGTTGGGGGAATTTTAGGAGAGAGTGGTTCACCTATAAAGGAGACCGTATATAGGACGCTGGTGCGACCTGTTCTTGAGTACCGCTCGAGTGTTTGGGATCCGTACCAGGTCGGATTGAAGGAAGACATCGAAGCAATTCAGAGGAGGGCTGCTAGATTTGTTACCGGCAGATTCGAACAAAACGTGTTACGGTGATGCTTCGGGAGCTCAAATGGGAATCCCTGCAGGGAAGGCGGCGTTCTTTTCGGGAAACACTATTACGAAAATTAAGAGAACCGGCGTTTGACGCTGACTGCCGAACGATTCTGCTCCCGCCAACATACATCGCGCGTAAGGACCACGAAGATAAGATACGAGAAATTAAGGCTCATACAGAGGCGTACAGACAGTCGTTTTCCCTCGTTCTGCGAGTGGAATAGGAGGGGGTATGACAAGTAGTGGTACATGATACACTCCGGCATGCATCTTACTGTGGCTAGCTGAGTATATATGTAGATGTAGGCGTAGATTGACACCTCCGCAACATTCTTGAACATTTCCTCCTCCAACATGCACATTAATGAAAGTGAAGCATACTTTTGCGTGTGGAAATTTTTCGGAACCTAAAATTCAGTGCAATATTGCGGTAGTTGTAACTGACAATAGTTGCCAGAGAGCATGGCGGTTGCAAATATTGTTCTCGAGCCCGTTATGTGTGATCAGACCATTTTTATGATTTAATAATTACGTAAGAGGTTTACAAATTACATAATTATGTAATATATTTACAATGTGTTTTCGATACATCGCTCTTGGCGTTCTTAGCTACAATTTATCGCTTCGAATTGTGCAAATATTTAAACTTTCTTACGGTCTTGTTCTCAGAATCTATCATAATTAACAATCCTGAGGCACAGGTGTTAAATTTTATGGAATTCATCATTAGAGATAGCTAACAGAGACAAGAGGTTAACGCTATTAGGGAATTAAATGACTGCAGACGGTTTCTTCTTTTGGAATGTCGATCCAATATGTAACTACTGTGTCTCCCGATCTTGAAATTTAGAAGAACGTTTGTTTCTTGAAAAAAGTAATCGGTTATATGGATTTTAGGCTGTCGAGAAATGTTCCAGTTTCATGATTGCTTCTGGAGGCTGATCTGTCGACTGGTGTCAGAGGTCTAGCAGATGGTTTCTGTCCGTTGATAAACCACGTCGGAAACAATATTAATGCGTTGCAGACCACGTGGAGCGCGCTTAGCAGAGCTGGTCGTGTTACGATAATTGTTGCTCATTTGCGACAGCCTATCTCACTTACCCCGACAAAACGCAGACTCCAGTACCTTCCCAAAATCTTGAGGATAAATGACTCTACAGCTGTGTCCAGCCCACAATTTCCCCGTGGAGAAAAGATCCAAGAGCTGCGACCGTCAGGCTAAGCATTCAGCATCACTTATTATAAACCTGCAAAATGTTTAACAGGTTTATGAGCTAAAGAGAGAGACAAAACAATAAATAAAAAAGTAGTAAAAAGTGAAATAAGTTATTTAATTCATATCAGCACCAAGTAAAGACACAGTGTGTGTGCCGGTAAGTGTCAGTGATAAAATATTCATGGCAATTACACACTAATCTTTCCTAAAGCTAAATGTTGTACTATAATTCGTACATCGTCTGGGAGTTGTGTTTTTCTAGCATGTCAGTGCCCACGTACTTACTCCGTGTGCTGTCTGATCCAGTCTACATACCAACAATGTTACTCAGATGAAATGGAAGTAGTGCAGAAGACCATTTGCCAAGCTGACATCCAACCGTTGTGTGAATTTGTCTATGCACGAATTTTTTGCAACAACAAGAGTCTGTACAAGATACTGAAAATGTCGTTGAAGGCAGACTACGATATGCCTACGAGCCTCTCAGTACGATTATACAGCGAGTGAATAAAACTTTATTGATATAGGACCATTGCCTCGGTGCAGTCACGGAGACGGTAAACTGACGTGTCGTTAGTGAGTCTGAGACGTCTTTAAGCAGGTGGTGCAAGTAGCGGGAAGCGATTTTCGTCCCAGAACATTGCAGGCTGCGCAGCTAAGCTTTTGACGACGTCAGCTCTCGTTTTGTAAGATGCGGAGATCGTGGCAGCAGTGCGTTAAGGATTATGTTATCAGCTAAACTTGAATTGAGAGCTTAAGTAGGCAGCCTCCTGTGGATCACGTGCCTACCACGCAATCGAGAGGAGTCTGTTACGTCTGGCTAGGACTCCAAAGTGCAGTTTTACACACACGGTGATGCACGAAGAATGAACACCATGAAACTATGGCCACAAATTAGTGGTGCTATTCACACCCATCTCGCGCTTTTCTCATATTCTGAAAGCCATGAATCAAGGCAGTCTGTTGAATATTATACTTATCAATTTCAATTTTTCCATTCATTACCACACCAATGATTATTAATAAAAGTGCGATCATACGGGATGTTGTTGTTGTGGTCTTCAGTCCTGAGACTGGTTTGATGCAGCTCTCCATGCTACTCTATCCTGTGCAAGCTTCTTCATCTCCCAGTAGCTACTGCAACCCACATCCTTCTGAATCTGCTTAGTGTATTCAGCTCTTGGCCTCCCTCTACGATTTTTACCCTCCACGCTGCCCTCCAATACTAAATTGGTGGTCCCTTTATGCCTCATAACATGTCCTACCAACCGATCCCTTCTTCTAGTCAAGTTGTGCCACAAACTTCTCTTCTCCCCAATCCTATTCAATACTTCCTCATTAGTTATGTGATCTACCCATCTAGTCTTCAGCATTCTTCTGTAGCACCACACTTCGAAAGCTTCTATTCTCTTCTTGTTATTAATCGAAATTTGTGACTGGAGTGATGATTTGTTGGTAGACAGGACGCAGTATGTTGAGTGGGGGATCAAACTTCAGGCGTCCACCAGTGATATGTGTTGGGACCCTTGCTGTTCGTATTGTAGATTAATGAGCTGCTAGACCACATTAAGAGCAATCTCAGAATTCTTAGTTTGTTCTGCACGTGGTCACTATGTAATGAGTAGCGCTGGGCTTGATAACGATTTTCAGTTCTTAAGAACCATTATAAAAGAAAGTGGTCTTGTTTTCAAGCTCCTCGAAATGCCTTAATGAGAGTTTTGTTCCATGTACATTCAGCTGGCAGTCTGTTAATAGCCACTTAGAATGTTACGTAAATTAATAACGCAGATAAATCTACCTTGAAGTAATCTTCGCCCGGAGGAAGTGAACAAATAGTGCAAAAGTTCAGTGACTTCCCATAACAGTTATCTCATTACAGGACACACAGAATTTGTGTAATTCGGTTCCTGCCAAAATACATTTTTACGACATTATGAATCGTGTTTTCCTTTATAATGAGTCAGTGAAAGCCGAGAAAAACGGTGACCGACATCTGGGATCAAAGTAAATCGTAATAGGAAGACAGAACTACATTAAATGCAAAGGATTAGCTGTAATCAAGACTCAAAACTGCAATACAAATAGGTCACCGTGTGAAAAAAAGGCAAAAGCTATGTACTATGCGCAGAAACTCCAAGAATACGGTATGGACGATGTGGAGAATTGTTAGGGATGAAACGAAAAAATTCCCAGATGACTGTAGCAGCGAGAGTCGCTGAAAAGACGGGGACAAAAATGGCCAGCAGAAAGCAAACTTACTGTTAGACATCAGTCCTTACAACTCATTTGTCAGAAATAACAAAAGACATTAGGTTACTAAAAATGTATATGATAATATCCAACCCAAAGTACTAAAATATTTTGTTGACTTGTTAGTACTACTCTTGAATTACCCTCTATAACCGATTGATCAGTCAAGGTGTATTTCCTGAAATACTGAAGCTTTCAGTAGTAATACCAATTCACAAAAGTCGAGATAAGCAAACGACCTCTAATTACAGATAGATCTATCTCATTCCTGATGTCTCAAAAATATTTCAGAAACTAGGTTACGACGTAACACTGAACCATCTTTCCGTTAATAACTATCAACAGTTCGGTTTGAATTCCGTAAAGGCTCCTCTACTGAGATCTGAACGGAATTCTATTACAACTAATCAATAAAATTACTCTTTTTGACATTTTCTGCGATCGTACCAGGACCTTTTATTGCGTAGATCATAAAATTTTGCTACGGAAACTAAAATCGTATGGCATTAAAAGTCCCCTCCTTGCGTGGATGATAAAAAACAGAAGATCATATTAGCAAACTATACAAATTCATAGTGGGGATATGTTAACGGTGTGCCATAAGGTTCGCTGCTTGGACTACTCTTGGTATTGATCAACATAAAGACTTCAAAATCTAACGTTTTCTGGTGAATTAAGTACAGACTTGGCCACTGTTTCTACGTTTCGATACAGTGTATCGATACCTGGAACTGTTTCAGTGTTTCGGAACGGCTATGGTTCACTGTTTCGAAACAGTGGTGTTTCATTCCGCCCTTGTCTCGGATCTCGAGCCAGACACAGAAACTGTATCGTTGTTTCAAAATAAGACTGTTTCAGTCCACCTACACCTGGAACGGAGTAATTGTATCGAAACAGTGATGTTTCATTCCGCTCTGTGTCGGACGAGATTCGGGCTCGGCACAGGTACTGAAACACAACATACCACTTCATGAAACACTTTCAAGAGTGTCGAAATCTTTAGACAAGCAATAGCATGAAGCTTAAGATGTCCGAAAATAAAGCTTCGTTTCTAGCTGACTGTCCTATTCCGAAATGGCGTTACATCTGCTTTATAAACACTAACCAAACAATAAAACAACGCATACTATTCACATTCAAAATAATAAATATGTGAAAATCATTCAGTTAAATTACACTTTTTTATAACATACGCTTCTCTGTTCATGTACAGTAATCATATTAAAAAACGCAAGTAAGACTACAACATTTTAAATAAAAAAAGGCGTAGAGTGACAGTTATTAGACATGTATATAAATTTGATGCAGCTATAATTGCAAGCAATCTGTTTGACATATCACTGATAGTGTAATGGTAAACGGGAAGCATCGTAAATTTATAGTAACGGTTCGAAACACCTTGAAACACAAAAATTTTTTCTGTTATATTTTGTTATTTATTCAAATTATTTGGCGTTATTTGTGAGTCTATAGTCACTGTGTCTATTATCCACAATGATTTCCTTTGTGTGCATGGAAATTAGCAGGATGGGTATATTAGCCATACTAATGAAGAACCTCCAGTTCCGTTCGTGGTGGTTCTTCTGTCTTCAGCGAAGGCTTTCCTCAGCCAATTGAAAAGTATGAAAGTCACATGAAACAAAAGCAGCGCATTTGCTGCAGGAAATACGAAACTGCCAAGACGCCTAAGTGATAGTTTCATACTTTCTGCGATATGATTAGCGCTCTCGCACCTCATTTGTGTTTATATGGACATACTTATACAGTAGACATTCAAGATGATAAAATGTGTAGGTTTATTAGATTACAAAACACAAACTGTTTCACTATTTCGAAACACCGTATCGAAACATTATATTGTACTGTTTCATTTGTTTCGAAACATTTACGTGTTTCAGTTTGCCCATCTCTAATTACGTATGCTGATAAAGGGCCCAATCACATTCACACAAGGAAGAGCTAGTAGGTAAGTAAAATATATACGCAGTTGTAAATATGGGCTACCGGCAATTGTATGATAGATATACGACAGTGAAAAGTAGTGCCGGACCAGGACTCCAACCCGAATATTTCACTTATCGCGAATAATCGCCTTATCATTCGGCTACCCGAGCACGACACACGGTCAGATTACACATCCAATTGTCATCTGCCTACAACCTGTACTTGTGCATCCATTACGTATATTCTCTTGCGGGAGAGACATTTTACTCGAAAGTCGCTCGCCCGGTATCGCAAGATAAATACGGTGTGCCGTGCCTGTGTCATTCGAATTACGAGGCAAAGTTCCTTCTGACGTGCATATTCCGAATTACAATACAAAGTTTCTACGGACGTGCGTGCATGAACGAAGGAACTTTGCATTGTAATTCGGAATAACACAGGCAGTGCAATGCCGTAGAACTAGTAGAATAGTGGACAGGTGTAAAACTTGTTCACAACCAACAATTTAACCCTTAAACCAACAAAAACTGAAATTATGCAATTTCAAACTTATAAAAATAGCTTATAGGTACTCGAAGCAGATATGAATGGGCATACAGTGAATAAAAAAAAGTCGTGTTACTAGGGCCTCCAGTCGGGTAGACCGTTGGTCGGGTGCAAGTCATTCGATTGGACGCCACTTCGGCGACTTGCGTGTCGATGGGGATGAAATGATGATGATTAGGACAACACAACACCCAGTCTCTGAGCGGAGAAAATCTCCGACCCAGCGGGGAATCGAACCCGGGCCCTCAGGATTGACATTCTGTCGCGCTGACCACTCAGCTACCGGGAGTGGACATATACACTGCAAGAGTCTCCTTGTGTGAAATTTATGGGCATCCAGATGGATAATTAATTGAGATGGCACCGGTATGTGTACTGGTGAACAAGAAAGCTCAATTCTGTCTACTTAGCCCTACTTGGAATTTGCTGTCAGAGTACTTCGCAGAAGTAGCCAGCAGTGGTTGCTTCTGTCTCAGAGGATCTCCTTCGAGACAGAATTTACGGAACATAATGTGTAGCCGAATGAGTCAATTATTCCGTCCTGAATATGTGAGTGTTCGAACAGTGAAGGGAACACTCAGTTCATCTCCCTGTTACGCTTCTTTCTCTTTCGCGAGGTCTTGCCGAAAAGTAATTCCTCCGAATTTGTGTGAAAATTTCTTGCCTTTATTACCATTCAACATGTTTATTCTTCATGTCTATCTATTTATTTCTCAAGATACTCATCCTGGCGACGGACACATTTCGCTCGAAGAGAGACCAGTTTGCTGATACCGTCACTGCAGAACGTTTGACATCACTGACGGAGCCACAACTGCTTGCATTACTATCAAAGTGAAGTCCTCGAAGGTGTTCTTTAACTTCTGGATACAGATGAATATCGGATGGGCCAGGTACGCAATGTATGGAGGACGATCGATGACATTGAAGCCATAGCGACGGATTGTTACAGACGTCGCAGCGCTCGTGTTTTGTCTGGCATTGTCGTGTTGAAGGATAGGGTGTCGACGAACTCTTCGAATTTGAGCTTTCAGTATTTTGAGGGTGTCACAGTACCTTGCAGAGTTCATGGGACTGCCTTTAGGCTTGAATTTCAAATGAACACCACCTTGAACATCCCAGAACGCTGCGAGCATGACTTTGCCCGTTGACGGCATGGTCTTGAACATTTTGGGGTCGGTCATCCCTCGTGGCGGCACTCCATTGGTGTTCTCTTGTTTTCAGACTCACTATTGTGAACGCAGCTTTCATCACCCTCAGGCTCAAAATGCGAAGAAAATTGACAGACGTCCAGTCTGCTCTGTTTGATGTCAAGAGTGAGCATTTGAGGTATGTACTGCGTGCACAGTTTCCTGTATCCTAGTTCTGTAATGAGGACTGTACTCGCTCAGCTAATATGCCACACTTACCTGAGGGCTGTGTCTGTGTTATCCGACGATTTTCCCCTGATGAGGTCACCAACCGGATTCCGATGATTTTTGTCGGTTACCGCACGTGGTCATCCATTCCGAGCTTTGTCTCATAATTTGACGTTAGCACAACCTTTTCCTTCATTATGAGCACAAACCCAGTGTCACGCATTACTGATTTCGATACAGTCATCACCATATACAGCTTTCATTATTCTATGGAGTTCCCCCTCAGGGGGCTCAGCATTTAGTTGCTGGGTACGGACTTGGCGACCCCAGGGTCCCTGAGCTATGAGCTAGTGACTGGGAAGCGCTACCAGCCCTTAATACAGTAAGCTCTGAGCGTGCTTCAACGACCACCGTAAGGCTCGACGGTGGAACGTTGTGCGGTACAGAGCCCAGGGATCTTGACTTAACTGCCTGGGTCACGAGGATGGTATAAACCTCTATAAAAAACACTCAATCTCAAGGTGTGCTGCGCACTGAGGAGACGCATGGCTGTTGAGGTAGAACAGTTGCCAGCGGGCGAGCTCTGGGGAACCTGCCACCCCCCAGTTGAATTAGGCTTACCCGGCAAGTGGGGCTCTGTCTGGGTGGACATTCCTTTCCCTAGCTGCTCGTGGGACCACTATGAAAAGAAATACGAATAGTGCACAAGCATGAGTCTCTAAGAAAGGAAAGTTCAATGCTTTAACGTATGACCCCCAATCGTTCCCTGTGCACGTTTCATCGACGTATGCTTCAAATGTCGCCATCCCTGGCGATGAACCCCCAAGCTCAGCCACTTTTTGTGGGCCCTCCAGCCCGGCCGTCTATTCCTGCCCCCCTGGTAGTTGGGGAACTCCTGTTACTCCCCTGTTTTCAACGCTGGGAGTAATAACCCCTCCCTCTTTGGGGACTTCAGTCCCCACCTCTGAGCCAGAGAGTCCCGCCTCCTCTGGCTCCCCTCGCGTGGAAGGGATTGCTTGGTGCCCTCCCTTCCATGGTTACTGCCCCTCCAGATGTCAGCCAGTGGCTGAAAAAGGCACCACCTGAGGGCTGTAAGGCTTCCAGACATCGCGGACCTTACGATGCAGGGCTGACCGGAGGTCTCTTTCCACGCAACCAAGCTCCAGGGGTTGGCGAAGGGATGGCCTTCTTCGCCAACCGATCGACACGTTCGTTTCCTGGAATGCCGATGTGGCCCAGGGTCCACACAAACGTCGCTGAACGACCACACTCGGCGAGAGCAAAAACAGCATCTTGAATACCGCGCACCAAAGGGTACCGAGAAAAGCACTGGTCGAGTGCTTGCAATCCACTCAGGGAGTCACTGCATATGACAAATGACTCCCCAGGGCAGGAGGAAAGGTGAGCGAGTGCACGATAAAGAGCAACCAGCTCCGCAGTGAAAAAACTGCTCCCATGTAGTCGCCGTGGATGAAAGCATACCCAGTGCGTCCATCGACCACAGAACCATCGGTGTAGACTACATCTGCATCGCGAAACGAGGCAAGAAGAGCCATGAATTGTTGACGAAGACTGGCAGGTGGAACCGAGGACTTGGAGTCGCAGGACAAATCCAAGCAAAGCCACAAGCGAGGGAGAGACCAAGGAGGGGTAGAAGAAGAGGGCTGGAAGGATGGAGCAAGGGGAAAGGACTCGAGTGACGAGAGAAAGGAACGAACGCGGACCGCTATCGGGAGACCCGACCTAGGCCGCCGTCGTGGGGAGGGGAGTGCAGAAGGTGGAAAAAGGAGCCTACGGTTTGGGTGGTCGGGGGAGGCATGGACGCGGGCGATGTATGACGCAAGCAACTGTTGTCGGCGGAATCGTAGGGGAGGGATTCCAGCTTCTACAAGAAGGCTATTCACCGGACTAGTGCGGAAGGCACCCGTCGCCAGCCTGACACCACAATGGAGAATCGGGTCGAGGATCTGCAATGTTGAAGGTGCTGTTGAGTCGTACACCACGCTCCCGTAGTCGAGACGGGACTGGACTGTGGCTTTATAGAGCTGTAGGAGGGTTGTTCGTGCAGCCCCCCCAAACGGTGTGGCAGAGGCAGTGAAGGATGTTGAGGTGCAGCCAGGACCATTGTTTAAGCTCTCGAAGATGTGTCCAAGTGAGGTGACCATCACACAGCATGCCAAGAAAGTGATGCATCTCCTCAATACGAATGAGTTCATTGGCAAGGTAGAGCTCTGGATGGGGGTGGACCGTTCGACAACGACAGAAATGCAACACTCAGATCTTAGAGGCTGAGAACTGAAAACCATGGTTGGATGCCCAAAAATATGCCTTACGGACAGCTCCCTGCAGCCGCCATTCAGCGACACTGATGCTTGGGGAACTGTAATAAAGACAAAAGTCATCGGCATATAGAGAGGAACAGACCGATGAGCCCACCGCAGCTGCAAGACCATTAATCGCCACCAAAAAGAGGGGAATGCTGAGATCCGAGCCCTGTGGGACACCATTCTCCTGAATATGAGCAGAACTAAAATAAGTGACAACTCGAACCCTAAAGCAGCGAATGGAGAGAAAATTCCCTAAAAAAATCGGAAGTGGACCCCGTAAGCCCCATTCGTGCAACGTAGCAAGGATATAATGGGGCCAGGTGGTATCGTAAGCGTTCAAAAGATCAAAGAAAACAGCAACGAGATGTTCTCGCCGAGTAAAAGCTGTATCAATAGCCGACTCTAGCGAGACTAAATTGTCGATCGCTGAGTGATGGAAGCCACCCCCGTTGCTGGGCCAGGAGGCCCCAGGCTTCGAGGATCCACATGAGCTGCTGATTCACCATCCGTTCCATGAGTTTGCACATAACGTTGCTGAGGCTGATAGGGCGATAGCTATCAACCACCAGCGGGTCTGCACCAGGTTTCAGCATCGGGATGATAACGCTATCCTGCCAAAGAGTTGGGAAAACGCCCTCCATCCAGATGCGGTTAAACAGGGCGAGTAATTCACCCTGACAGTGCGCCAAGAGATGGCGAAGAAACTGGCTGTGAATTCGCTCTGGACCTCGTGAGGTATTGGGGCAAGCTGTAAGAGCACTTGCGAACTCAAATTCACTAAACGGGGCGTTTCATTGTTCCCAACGGTGTGTGCGAAACGACAACTGCATATGCTCAGCCTGCTCTTTAATGGCGTGGAATTTTGCGCTGTAGCCTGCTGTCGCGGAACTACGAGCGAAGTACTCTGCCAGATGTTCCGCAATGGCGATTGGGTCAGTACAAAGTGTACTCCAAAGAGAAAGGCTAGGGACAGACGCATGATGGCGAAAGCCAAAAAGACGCCGAACCCGCGACCACACCTGAGATGGGGAGGTGCGAGAACCTATGTTGGCAACATATCGTTCCCAGCTGTCCTGTTTGCTCCGCCGGATTAACTGCCGAGCCTGGCCCGCAGCCATTTAAAGGCAACCAGAGTCTCTAGAGAAGGATGACGCCGGTGTCGTCGAAGGGCTCGCCGGCGGTCCCGGAGAGCTTTTGCAATCTCTAGTGTCCACCAAGGGACTGTCTTACGCCTTAAGGTACTTGAAGAACAGGGGACAGTTGCCTCAGCAGCAGAAACAATGACCATAGTGATCTCGTCCACTGCCAAACCAATGTCGCCAGGAAGCGGAGCAATGGCCATAGTAGCTGAGGTGTAGGCTGCCCAATCAGTTCCACGAAGAGACCATCGTGGCACCTGGTCAGGGGGTTGGGATCGAAGAAGAGCAACCAGGATAGGAAAATGATCGCTACCACAGAGATCGTCGTGGACCCTCTAACTGAGGTATGGAAGAAGACCTGGGCTACTAAGAGAGAGGTTAATGGCCTAGTATGTGCCATGAGTCAAGCTAAAATATGTGATAGCATATGTCCTGCTGTGCCAAGAAAGCCTCAACGTTCCTACCCTGGCCCAAGATCTGGGCCCCACCCCGTAAAGGGTGGTGGGCATTAAAGTCCCCCAAAAGGAGGAATGGCGGGTGGGGAGGGGGGGGGGGAGCTGGGCGAACAAGGCAGCTAGGTCAGCAAGAGGGACAACCTCATCCGGGGGAAGGCAGAGGGAACAGATTGTAAGCTCCATTCCTGCCTGGATTCTAACAGCCACAGCCTCGAGAGCCATGTGAAGTGGCACTGGGGCACTAGGAACAGTGGTAAGAACATGAACACAGACACCGCCAGACATCCTGTCGTATTCTATGCAGTTCTTATAGTAACCCCGATAGCCACAGAGGGAGGGGGTCCGCTGAACAGGAAACCAGGTTTCCTGTAGGGCCAGACAAGTGGCAGGGAAGCAGCACAAAAGCTGTTTCAACTCAGCAAGGTGGTGGAAAAAACCACGGCAATTCCATTGAAGGATAATGGTATCTGACTGTGAAGACATGAAAGAACACGGGGGGCATAGGTCACGCCTTAGAAGCGCTCGCCGCCCCCGATTGCGAAGTAGCCTGATCAACTTCCATAGGAGCTGCGTTTCGAGTAACATCTAACTCCTGAGTGGACGCTAGATGCTCCACATCATCTTCAGGTGCAGTGGTGAACTCCTTTTCTGTCTATGTGTCCTTAGGTTTTTTCTTCTTTGGAACATGCGTAGGGACTCAGTTGTTCTCTGCCGTCTCCGAATTGGACATACGCGGTTGATCCACAGCTATCTCCTTCTCCGTGAGAACCCGCCAAAGTGTCGCTGTGATGCAGGGCTTTTAGCCCCCTTGCGGCAGTCCTTTTATTTACCAGCTGCACTTCCTTTAATTCTAGGTGACGATGCTTCTATAGCTGACTCAGTTTTACGTTTTATCTGTGCAGCTAGGTTTTATCGCTCACTCTAGTGTGGGCGCTCTCGCATGATTTCTCAGGCTACACCCACTCCAGCGACTTTTAATTGTGACGTGGATACCAAAATAGTGTCTTTTATGGTAACAAGTTGTGTTGGTACCTCTATCAACGCTTTCCAGCTGGAGGTTCTTCGTTTGTAGTTGAGTGGTTGACCTTTTACCTGATCCATCAACCACTGTAGTCTGTTTTACTCTAGTCAACTATTTGCTCTGATCCTTTTAAGTGTCCTCTATTTCGTGTTATTGCGGTGTTCATTTTAGCTCTGTACCCCTTGGTGTACCCTCCCTCTGGGTGCAGAGGTTACACTTTTACTGTATAGGCCTTTTACAAGTATGCCTGTTTGGAACAGGGGACTGATGACCTCGATGTTTAGCCCCCATCAAACCCAAAAACCAACCAACTTCTATGGAGTTCAATTGGAGGTATGTTTTCTGCGGTTAGAAAGTGTTGCTGTCCTCGGACCGTCATTCTACAGTTCACAGCGCTCTCTCTCTCTCTCTCTCTCTATATATATATATATATATATAGAGAGAGAGAGAGAGAGAGAGAGAGGTGCATAAGGAAGTGATAAAGAAAGAGTAAAGAAAAAGAAACAATAATATGACGTGACTGACTGAAAAGTTGCAAGGGGGTTTGCAACCCTCCATCTCCAGAGCGCTGTGAACTGTAGAATGAAATGGAAAAAAGAACACATTGACACCGATGTGTCAGACCCACCATACTTGCTCCGAACACTGCGAGAGGGCTGTACAAGCAATGATCACACGCACGGCACAGCGGACACACCAGGAACCGCGGTGTTGGCCGTCGAATGGCGCTAGCTGCGCAGCATTTGTGCACCGCCGCCGTCAGTGTCAGCCAGTTTGCCGTGGCATACGGAGCTCCATCGCAGTCTTTAACACTGGTAGCATGCCGCGACAGCGTGGACGTGAACCGTATGTGCAGTTGACGGACTTTGAGCGAGGGCGTATAGTGGGCATGCGGGAGGCCGGGTGGACGTACCGCCGAATTGCTCAACACGTGGGGCGTGAGGACTCCACAGTACATCGATGTTGTCGCCAGTGGTCGGCGGAAGGTGCACGTGCCCGTCGACCTGGGACCGGACCGCAGCGACGCACGGATGCACGCCAAGACCGTAGGATCCTACGCAGTGCCGTAGGGGACCGCACCGCCACTTCCCAGCAAATTAGGAACACTGTTGCTCCTGGGGTATCGACGAGGACCATTCGCAACCGTCTCCATGAAGCTGGGCTACGGTCCCGCACACCGTTAGGCCGTCTTCCGCTCACGCCCCAACATCGTGCAGCCCGCCTCCAGTGGTGTCGCGACAGGCGTGAATGGAGGGACGAATGGAGACGTGTCGTCTTCAGCGATGAGAGTCGCTTCTGCCTTGGTGCCAATGATGGTCGTATGCGTGTTTGGCGCCGTGCAGGTGAGCGCCACAATCAGGACTGCATACGACCGAGGCACCCAGGGCCAACACCCGGCATCATGGTGTGGGGAGCGATCTCCTACACTGGCCGTGCACCACTGGTGATCGTCGAGGGGACACTGAATAGTGCACGGTACATCCAAACCGTCATCGAACCCATCGTTCTACCATTCCTAGACCGGCAAGGGAACTTGCTGTTCCAACAGGACAATGCACGTCCGCATGTATCCCGTGCCACCCAACGTGCTCTAGAAGGTGTAAGTCAACTACCCTGGCCAGCAAGATCTCCGGATCTGTCCCCCATTGAGCATGTTTGGGACTGGATGAAGCGTCGTCTCACGCGGTCTGCACGTCCAGCACGAAAGCTGGTCCAACTGAGGCGCCAGGTGGAAATGGCATGGCAAGCCGTTCCACAGGACTACATCCAGCATCTCTACGATCGTCTCCATGGGAGAATAGCAGCCTGCATTGCTGCGAAAGGTGGATATACACTGTACTAGTGCCGACATTGTGCATGCTCTGTTGCCCGTGTCTATGTGCCTGTGGTTCTGTCAGTGTGATCATGTGATGTATCTGACCCCAGGAATGTGTCAATAAAGTTTCCCCTTCCTGGGACAATGAATTCACGGTGTTCTTATTTCAATTTCCAGGAGTATATATATATATATATATATATATATATATATATATATATATATATATATATATATATATATATATCCCCTCTATTTCTTCTCTGATCCATTGATAACATGGAAAATTGTCTCTGTCTGCTCTTAAATCATTTATTTTTTTCTCTCCTTAGAAAATATATTAACTTTATGCTTCTCTCGAAACCGTTTCTCAGAGTTAGACTCGATACTGAATGTAATACTCTTTGAAGCACTTGGGCCACAAACACGAAGAATATCTGGTGAGAGGTAAGAGAAGTCTAACGGATCTAATATTAGCATGATAATTGAATATCATCGTATACTGCTCTTGAGAGGTGCGATTGTGAGGTTCTTCGGCAAGCTAACACGTGCATGAGCCACTTTTGCCACTACTCAGGTGTTCGTTCCGTAGTCCTGCAGTACATCAGTTGGAAAAACCAGCTGGCAACGAGCCTTCAGTCGTGTCGCGTTCGATATCTGACAGTTGTCTGTAATGCATAAGATGTCAGCGGCAACGCGTGCTCTGACTTGGGAAAGGCATTCACTTCCAGTCTCAGAATCTGTGTTTCATTGCAGTGGCCCACTTCTGAGCCCGAAGCAGGACAGCTACGAAAGGCACTACCCGGCCCAAAACATTGACGCCCTTAAAGGGGGGTTCTGCTCGAGACCGATAAAAAATTTATTTTTAAAAATTTGCATCCCTGAAGTTTATAGATCATGCTTGCTAAGGATTTTTTGATTGTATCTTAGAATGTACAGCGTGTCAAACGGTACCGTGAGGCTACCGAAATAAAGACAGCTGTAGACCATTAATGAGTTAGTGCAGGGAAAGTTAAGACCACTATACGAATTTCTGATCAATAAAGATTTGCTTAAAAGATGAACCGCTGCCAGTACGCAAAATGGCAACGAGAGCTTCAACGCTTGTATATGGTAACTAGTACCGAAACATCTTCACTGTGGGGAAGAAATTATTTAAACAGCATATATAGCTGCAGATATATTCGACGAATCTATTCTGAAGACCACGAACTTGTTAGGAATGGTCATAGCGACAACCAGAAAAAACTTTGTGGGGTTATCTGACAGGAAACGCGAGGTCGCCGCGCAGCAAAGAATGTCTCAGTTTGTTACAACAGCCCTACTTGAAAAAAATGCAACGCCTAATTCAGAACCAGAGCATACCTGGGAAGAGAAAGGATGCCTTATCGTCCTGGGATCCTAAATGAACCGGCAGTTTTGAAAGAACATTTCTTTCTGTTACTCAAAACTTTAAACGGGTTTCCCCTGAAACCTTTTTCAGCGTGCGAAGCTCGCTAGCGCCTCGTCAGATTAACCGATTAATTCGATTGTTTTGAATGAAAGATGGTTTAATTTACGGGAACGTTGCGAGAGCGTGTTTTTGTATTCGAATTTTAAATGAGCTTGTTTTTGTATTCGAATTTTAAATATCTTTTTAAACATTTGAACTTAGAAAAAGGTGCCATGACATTGAGACTTTTTCAAATAGGTGCCATCAGTTTTTCGACGTATTTTTCAAAACCCATTCGTGATGGCACCCAAAATTAATTATATATTAAGAATTTTCTATTTCTTTGGGTCTCAGAAAGAGGCACGAGTCTGTAACACGCTTCGCGCAAGGCAGGAGGCACATACTTTGGCAACGGCTGCGACCATTTTTAATTTATGAGATAAAAAACTTTTTTCATACGCGAATTTATGTATAATAAAGTGACAAACACCTATT
The DNA here is from genome assembly GCF_023864275.1 of Schistocerca cancellata. Classification (NCBI taxonomy): domain Eukaryota; kingdom Metazoa; phylum Arthropoda; class Insecta; order Orthoptera; family Acrididae; genus Schistocerca; species Schistocerca cancellata. The sequence goes on along the minus strand of NC_064627.1, from coordinate 347,185,962 downwards.
TTAATAAAAACAATTCTTGTATGAAAAAATTCTACGCTCCACCCATTTTTCGTGCCTTTCGACCAGAACAATTCCTAAATAGCATGTTGGTCCAACTTTGAAGTGCAGTACATCAGGGACACCTTGTGGCATGCACTGGACAAGTCCTTGATAGTTTTCCGCTCACACAATATCCCTAAATGACCGGCAGTTTGTTTGCGGGTGCGGATCTGGCTTTTGATAGGATTCCTGATGTATTCTATCTTGTTCAAATCAGGCGAATTTAGTGATCAAGACAACATTCTGAGTTAGTTACCATGCTTCTTAAACTTCTGCAGTAGGAATCTGGCCTGATGGCATGGTTAATTATCCTGGCAGGAGATGTCATCGCCCACGGGAAAGACATCTGGCATGAAAGGATGAGAGTGGCCTGTAATGTTCATCTAGTCCATAGCTGTTACGTGCCTTCGATTTTCGCAGTAACGTTCGGATATGCGAAAATTGCACCCAACCAGAAATCTGTGAAATTCCAGTTTCGCTGGAAACTACCTGCCTACTGCATCATGGCGTGCCTGCGTACAGGGTCCTTGCTCGCCCCGTGCTGTGACCGCAGTGGGGTGCTGCGCCGCCCTGTCCGAGCTGCGTCAACGCCGCCATGGAAATGACTAACGTAAACAAAATATCCTACTACCGGAAGAAGAGCAAGAGCACCAACGCTCTAATATAGTCCCTCTCCCATAAAAATGTTCAAATGTGTGTGAAATCTTATGGGACTTAACTGCTAAGGTCATCAGTCCCTAAGCTTACACACTACTTAACCTAAATTATCCTAAGGACAAACACACACACATGCCCAGGGAGGACTCGAACCTCCGCCGGGACCAGCCGCACAGCCTCTCCCATACGCATGTGACAATGGTTCTACTTGTTTTAACATTTATATCATACTTCCCTTCTTTTCTGATGCACATATTCATTCACATCGGCATGACTATTCTGCAATTCACGCTTCTCGGAGGGTTCATACTAGTTCTCTACCGTTCCACTTTCGAACAGCGTGAGGGATAGATGAACACCTAAGTCTTTCTTTACTAGCTCTCTCTTACTTTATTACGACGATCGTTCCTCAACGAAATATTTTCGCAATAGAGGGAGAAAGCTGAATTTTCATGAAGAGAGCTCGTCATAACAAAGAATGTCGGTCTTTTAATGATCGCGTATCATATCTGTCACTACCTCCCCTATATTCACGATTGGATTAATTGTTGGTAAGGCGGGTGCCAGGTTGAGATTCATTGGGAGAGTACTTTGAAAATGTAGTCCATCAACAAAACACTCGTTCGACTTATACTTGAGTATTGCTCATCAGTGTAGGATCCGTACCAGGTCGGATTGACAGAGGAGATAGAGAAGATCCAAAGAAGAGCGGCGCTTTTCGTCACAGGGTTATTTGGTAAGTGTGATAGCGTTACGGAGATGTTTAGCAAACTGAAGTGGCAGACTCTGCAAGAGAGGCTCTCTGCATTGCGGTGTAGCTTGCTGTTTAGGTTTGGAGAGGGTGCGTTTCTGGATGAGGTATCGAATATATTGCTTCCCCTACTTACACCTCCTGAGGCGATCACGAATGTAAAATTAGAGAGATTCAAGCGCGCACGGAGGCTTTCCGGCATTCGTTTTCCCGCGAACCATACGCGACTGAAGAGGAAAGGGATGTAATGACAGTGGCACTTAAACTGCCCTCCGCCACACACCGTTGGGTGGCTTGCGGAGTATAAATGTAGATGTAGATGTAGAATACAAAATGAGTTACCCTTCTTTGGACTTTTTCGATGTCCTCCGTCAATTCCATTTGAAACATCGCCTTAGAAAAGTTTATTGAATGACTGTGCTGATAAACCTCTTACGTTATTTGCTTTTCAAACAGCTGTGCAAGACTGAACGTACTCAGACATTACTCTCTTTACTTATTCTGATCAACAATAACCTGACACACAATATTTTTAGCGCAATGGAATCTGACTTTCAAAAATCCCTACAAAAGAATGGCTCTGACTAACAATAACCTATACCTTTCATGAATCACTTACCTCACAAAAATCTTCGTTACTCAAACTACTGCAATACAGCGTGCGCCAATACTGCCAACTGAATAAAAGATTCTAACTATTGATAGGCGTAGTTAGCAAATGAAAGATTTTGATAGAGAACAAACAATTAATTTACCTTAATAGTGTTCAAAAGACATAATATATATCAGGTCATGACATCCAGTCTTACAAATTTACTGTCTCTGATGGACACACGTCCAGATCATCCGCTCTCAAAACTCCATCTCTCTCCCCACATCCACCACTGCTGGCGGCTCACCTCCAACTGCGCAGCGCTAAGCGCTGTTCACATCCAACTGCCCAACACTACAATGGTAAATATTCAACCATGCAAACCAGCCACAGACTGCACACAGCACAGTCAGTGATTTTCATACAGAGCGCTACGTGGCATTACCAACATAAAAACCTTAAGAGCCTACTTATATAGCCCCCATGCCCCCTACAAAAAAATTTTACAAATTGTTTGGGGCAGTGGCCAATAATTATTTGGTAAAATTTTTCATATTTACAACAACAAAAATATCAAATGCACACACTTATTGATACAATGTTGGTCAAAAGCTAAAATTTTTTCACACTCCATAAAGACAGTCCTGATCATTTATCACAGCATAAAAACCTAAACGGCCTACTTACACATATGTTAAGGACCACAAATCGCACAGCAATAGTTTAGCAGAGGACGGACAAGCGTGGTACATGATGTCTCTTTAGTAGACCTATTGCATCTTCTGTACTAGCAATAAAATTCAGTCTTTATTTTTCTTCCACACAAGATTATGTATGTGACCGTTCCAATTAAATTACTTCGTAACTTTTATCCCTAGAAACATAGTTGAATTGACAGTCCTTGGATTTGTGTGATTTGTCGTGTAACCGAAATTTAATGGTTTCCTTTTATTACTCATGTGGATGACCTCAAAATTTTCAGTATTTATAGTCAATTGCCACTTTTTGCACCATACCGATATTTCTGCTAAATAATTTCGCAATTAGTTACAATGTTCTGATGACTTTACTAAACGATGAATGATAGCACCATCTGCAAACAATCTAAGACGGCTGCTCAGACTGCCTCCTACATAGTTCATATACAGGGTGTCCCAGCTATCTTGTCCACCCAAAATATCTCTGGAACAATAACATCTATTGGAAAACGACTTTCACCGGTATCAATGTAGGGCTGGGGCCAATGAATGTACATATTTGGAAACATTCTAAAACGAAAGCATATGTGTTTTTTAACACAAACTTATGTTTTTTTAAATGGACTTCCTATATTTTTTCTTCAGCAATCCATAGCATGACAAAGCACATACACAATGGCGTTGATTGCATCGCAGTATTCCCATTACATCCCGAGATATTGAGACGCGAAGTTGACGCTTGAAACACCCGACATGCGCTGCTAGCGCACGTCCTGAGGCTCAGGCGTGAACCCAATGCTGCCCGTAATCGCGATGTGATTGACATGTGTAATCACACCTCCATACTTATCAAGAGCTCCGAAACAACGGTAAAACTTTTAGTCCACTTGCTCGTTTCAGTAAAACCATCAACATGAATTTTACTATTACGAGTGAATGATTAACTGTCACTTGCGCTAGATCTACAGTAAAGTAAAGTTTTAACGTTGAACGGCATTACCTTTTTAGTAACGGATTAACGATAAGCGAAGTTTTGACTAACGTTGCGGTACACAGATATGTTACAGAACCGCATCACCCCTAGCCTATGGGATAAATATCTGCTCGAATGTACGACGTTAATGCAGGATGGCAGCAGACCGTATTATTCGTTTCGGACCTCTTGATAAGTATGGAAGTGTGATTACGCATGTCAATCACATCGCGATTACGGGCAGCATGGGGTTCACGCCTGAGCCTCAGGACGTGCGCTAGCAGCGCATGTCGGGTGTTTCAAGCGTCAACTTCGCGTCTTAATATCTCGGGATGTAATGGGAATATTGCGATGCAATTAACGCCATTGCGTGTGTGCTTTGTCATGCTATGGATTGCTCAAGAAAAAATATAGGAGGTCCATTTAAAAAAACATAAGTTTGTGTTAAAAAACACATATGCTTTCGTTTTAGAATGTTTCCAAATATGAACATTCATGGGCCCAAGCCCTACATTGATACCGGTGAAAGTCGTTTTCCAATATCTGTTATTGTTCCAGAGATATTTTGGGTGGACAAGATAGCTGGGACACCCTGTAGATTAGGACCAATAGAGTAGCCATAACACTTCCCTGGGGAACGCCATATATCACTTCCGTTCTACTCGATGACTCTACGTAAGTTACTACGATATTCGACCTTTCTGACAGGAGATCACGATTCCGTTCGCACAACTGAGACGATTCTCCATAGGCACGCCATTTGATTAAAAGTTGCTTGTGGGGAACGGTATCAAAAGCCTTCTCGAAATCTAGAAATATGGAATTATTTTGCGATACCCTGTCGATAGCCTCATTAATTTATGGGATTAAAGAGCTAGTTGCACTGCACAAGAACGGTTGTATTGAATCCGTGCTGACTATGTGTCAATGGATCGTTTCCTTGGAGGTAACTCATAATTTTCGAACACAGTATAATTATCCAGAATGAGATTTTCACTCTGCAGCGGAGTGTGCGCTGATATGAAACTTACTGGCAGATTAAAACTGTGTTCCCGACCGAGACTCGAACTCGGGACCTTTGCCTTTCGCGGGCAAGTGCTCTACCAACGGAGCTACCGAAGTACGACTCACGCCCGGTACTCACAGCTTTACTTCTACCAGTACCTCGTCTCCTACCTTCCAAACTTTACAGAAGCTTGGTAGAGCACTTGCCCGCGAAAGGCAAAGGTCCCCAGTTCGAGTCTCGGTCGGGCACACAGTTTTAATCTGCCAGGAAGTTTCACAGTATAATTATGTTCCAAAATCCTACTGTAAATCGACGTCCATGGCATGAGCCTGTAGATCAACAGATTACTCGGTTTCCTTTCTTAAGCATTGGCATGATCTGTGGAACTTTCTCGGTTTCTGATAGGTATTTTTCGACGAGCGATTGGTTATACATGCTCTCTAGATATGGAGCTATTACATCAGCATACTCTGGAAGGAAAATAATTCGTATACAGTCTGGCCCGGAAGATTTGCCTTTATTAAGTGGTTTGAGTTGCTTCACTAGACCGAGGATATATGCTTCTAATTTACTCATTTTGGCAGCAGCAGAGCACTGAAATAAAATATTGCTCGTTTCAGACTTGGCTTATTAAAAAGCCAACTCGTGAATTCCCAGAATTAGCATGCCGATCAAATTAAAAAAAGTACACAGTGACAGATGATGATGGTTGGTGAAGTTATTAAAGGGGATGGGAGTCAAGATGCCTCCCTCAAGGTAATGGCAACAACGCTGTATGTACGGCACTGAACTAGATTGTGAACTGCTAGCTGAACGTCAATACGACATATGTTGGTTGAAATACAGGGCTGCTGTTTAGATGAACTGGCTGCAGTGAAGACTAAGTCCTCAGAAAAAGGTTGCTAATACGCCTGAGCCGGCGATATGCCCGCCACTGTACTACCTGCCATGTGATGTGGAGACTGACCGAAGGTGCGCAACTGCAAAGGCCGTGGCCAGCGTACAATTACGTCGAGATGTGCAGAGAATCACGGCTGGCGCCCCGAAAAACCGAAGACCGCTCACTGTGAAGGGTCTCTGCCGATTTTCCGAGCGTACTTCGTACCTTGAGCGAACTGCCGAAATCATCCTCTACGGTGGACATCCACTCAATGTCACAAAAATCTCTCCTCTCTTCTCTCATTCCTCCTCGACACCAAATCCACGTGGAGTCATGAAAAATTGTCCCCTCCAATGACCAAGCTGCAAGCGCAAATTCCGCCAGTGGCGTACTTGTAACACCCCGCCAGAACTTCGGCCTAGACATGTCATAGCGGTATTCCTCCAATGAGAAAGTTTGTCGCCAAAATCAATGCTCTCGCCCGCTAAACTTGGCGCCAGAGAAACGCGCTTGCATTTCACGCCTGGGGCGGACTGCACTTATTCCCAGAGAAGTCATAAAACGCTGTGCCAGTCTGTCGGTTGTACACCCAATGTGAACAATACACTTACAATGTGTGCCGTTAGCCATTATTCTGCTGGGCCGGCCGAAGTGGCCGTGCGGTTAAAGGCGCTGCAGTCTGGAACCACAAGACCGCTACGGTCGCAGGTTCGAATCCTGCCTCGGGCATGGATGTTTGTGATGTCCTTAGGTTAGTTAGGTTTAACTAGTTCTAAGTTCTAGGGGACTAATGACCTCAGCAGTTGAGTCCCATAGTGCTCAGAGCCATTTGAACCATTATTCTGCTGAAGACTGGGCCGCCCTCGTGTATCGACTTCGTGGCGAGAGGTCTCTGGCTGCAGTCACAAGGAAAACAGTCACGCTTTTGTACGTAGAAGCCAGGATGCGTTCCTGGAGGACCCTATAGCTCTTTCTTTGACCTCTGCCGCCCTGGCCATGTCTCTATAGGTCCTCGCTGATACACAAAAAATCTAGTGCCATAATTATTACCGTTAGTCGCAAACAACCTCTGTCATTCCCTGTCATATCTACAATTACTCGTCCGGATGGCTCGTTACGTAGCTGAGATGGATGTAATACCTCTGCAGGGACTACATAATTGACAAGGGGTGAAAGATGGCGTACCCAAACGGTTGCCACCTTTCAAAGGTGGAGATGAGATTATACGTAGGTACCTATGTACAGATGAAAAACTGTTGTCACAGGGTGTTATCGCTGTGGCAACAGCTGAGCTTATTGTCATTGTTCCATTTTTCCGTTGTGTTCAGTAAATTCATTGAGGAGATGCATATCTGCCGATTCTTCTTGAATAAACTTATCCAAAGTGTTGTATATCAGTGTTAACGTATAAACACTGCTGGAAAAACCAACCTGAGACTGGGCTGAGCAGTACTGAATGCAAGCTTGAGGACCAAGAGTAAAGTAGGTCTTACTGTTGTCAACATTTAGTGCATGAGTGAACGGAATGTTTGTCTCCAAGCAAGACATACAGAGCATACTATCAACAAGGTCTCTATCGTACAGATATTATCAGTGCACTACCAGTACAAGGGTAATTATTCTGTTACAAATCAGTGGATACCATGGGTCCCCTATATATATATATATACAGGGCAAGTTTCATGGTAGAGGAGGTTTAAATTTTATTATTTGAGATATTTCCACAATGCTTTGCACACACATACAAAAACTCAAAGTTTTTTTAGGCATTCACAAATGTTTGATATGTGCCCCTTTAGTGATTCGGCAGACATCAAGCCGATAATCAAGTTCCTCCCACACTCGGCGCAGCATGTCCCCATCAATGAGTTCGAAAGCATCGTTGATGCGAGCTCGCAGTTCTGGCACGTTTCTTGGTAGAGGAGGTTTAAACACTGAATCTTTCACATAAACCCACAGAGAGAAATCGCATGGGGTTAAGTCGGGAGAGCGTGGAGGCCGTGACATGAATTGCTGATCATGATCTCCACCACGACCGATCCATCGGTTTTCCAATCTCCTGTTTAAGAAATGCCGAACATCATGATGGAAGTGCGGTGGAGCACCATCCTGTTGAAAGATGAAGTCGGCGCTGTCGGTCTCCAGTTGTGGCATGAGCCAATTTTCCAGCATGTCCAGATACACGTGTCCTGTAACGTTTTTTTCGCAGAAGAAAAAGGGGCCGTAAACTTTAAACCGTGAGATTGCACAAAACACGTTAACTTTTGGTGAATTGCGAATTTGCTGCACGAATGCGTGAGAATTCTCTACCGCCCAGATTCGCACATTGTGTCTGTTCACTTCACCATTAAGAAAAAATGTTGCTTCATCACTGAAAACAAGTTTCGCACTGAACGCATCCTCTTCCATGAGCTGTTGCAACCGCGCCGAAATTTCAACTTTGTCATCGGGTGTCAGGGCTTGTAGCAATTGTAAACGTTAAGGCTTCTGCTTTAGCCTTTTCCGTAAGATTTTCCAAACCGTCGGCTGTGGTACGTTTAGCTCCCTGCTTGCTTTATTCGTCGACTTCCGCGGGCTAGGCGTGAGAATTGACCGCACGCGTTCAACCGTTTCTTCGCTCACTGCAGGCCGACCCTTACAGAGGCATCCAGAAGCTTTAAACTGCGCATACCATCGCCGAATGGAGTTAGCAGTTGGTGGATCTTTATTGAACTTCGTCCTGAAGTGTTGTTGCACTGTTATGACTGACTGATGTGAGTGCATTTCACGCACGACATACGCTTTCTCGGCTCCTGTCGCCATTTTGTCTCACTGCGCTTTCGAGCGCTCTGGCGGCAGAAACCTGAAGTGCGGCTTCAGCCGAACAAAACTTTATGAGTTTTTCTACGTATCTGTAGTGTGTCGTGACCATATGTCAGTGAATGGAACTACATTGAACTTATGAAATCGCTTCAGTTATTTGTAATAGCCCTGTATATACAGTCGGAAAATATTCCTGGAGAACGTGCAAAATTTTGCCAGTGAAGTTGTCGTTCACCGTGTATGCATGTAAATTGGCCTTTTCGTTACAATGACATCTTATGTACATTACATGTACCACATGCTGATCCATCGAAATCTCCCATATTTTATTTTAACCTATGCTTTGCTGAGTAGAAGAAATACGATTTTTAAAATCCGTGTTTGTAATTCGTGTTTGCCATTGTATTTTCTGAAGATCTCGTTGTGAGTAAAAATAAAAGTATTACTGGGTCCGACAGAAAATAAAGAAACTCTAATCGTTTCCGATTGTAAAAATTTAGGTATTACAGCTCTTGTTCGAGCATCTCATCAAGCCATCACATGAGGGCTGGCCGGTGCGGTCCCCCCGGCCCTTCTACTTGTCGGGCAAGTCGCGGAGTTGGAACAGGGAGATGAGTGGACCCTCTCTCGACCTTTCCTGGGTGCAAATTTCACTGGGAGCAGTTTACAGGACACGACATGTTCACCTAGTCCACAGCTGCAATGGTGATTACTACCACAAGTACCTTAGAAGCCTAGATGAATGTCCCCCTAGCAATACTGCTCCCATTGGCGTGCATCTGTGGAGAGCTGCGTGGTCGTCTACTCACGGTTTCACCACTTCCCATAGATGCTTGCGGTAGTGGCCGGCCGGAGTGGCCGAGCGGTTCTAGGCGCTTCAGTCTGGAGCCGCGCGACCGCTATGGTCGCAGGTTCGAATCCGGCCTCGGGCATGGATGTGTGTGATGTCCGTAGGTTAGTTAGGTTCAAGTACTTCTAAGCTCTAGGGGACTGATGACCTCAGAAGTTAAGTCCCATAGTGCTCAGAGCCATTTGAACCATTTGTCCCTGATGGATTTGTTATGTGACATCCAATGACCAGACAATATTCGACCTCCTGATCGACCCATTCTGCTGTTGTTGCTTCTCTTCTGAATAGACAATACTCTCCGCCTCCTGTCGTACTGGCGGGTCCGCCTCTCATGATATCTAGTGCTCAGTTCCGTATTACGTAAAGGTTTCTCTATAGTGTATATTGTAAGGATTTGAACTGGAACCTGTGAAAAGAATGCTGACATCTAAATACAAACTGGTGACCGGTTAATGTTTCAGCAATAAATAACCATTTTAAAAACACCACAAACTATAATGAGAGTTGTACTTGATGTGGGTTTAAATGCAATAGGCACTCTGCGTCTACTTGGCATTGCCTGACAGGCTGATTCAGTTCGAACGACAGCTTCAATTGGGCAATTGTATTGCTACTTACAATAATTTAATAGACTAGCAATGCTTAATTAAAGTAATCTGAAAAAGACCCAGAACGTCTGGTATGCTTCTGTGTGGGCTCTAATCTCTCCGATTTTATCCTCATGGTCTCTTCGCGAGATACACGTAGGAGAGAGCAATATACTGCTTGACTCTTCGGTGAAGGAATGTTCTCGAAACTTTAACAAAAGCCCGTACCGAGCTACTGAGAGAGTCCTGCAGAGTCTTCCACTGGAGTTTATCTATCATCTAAATGGCTCTGAGCACTATGGGACTCAACTGCTGTGGTCATAAGTCCCCTACAACTTAGAACTACTTAAACCTAACTAACCTAAGGACATCACACACATCCATGCCCGAGGCAGGATTCGAACCTGCGACCGTAGCGGTCGTGCGGTTCTAGACTGTAGTGCCTTTAACCGCTCGGCCACTCCGGCCGGCTATCTATCATCTCCGTAACGCTTTCGCGATTATTAAATGATCCTGTAACGAAGCGCCCTGCTCTTCGTTGGATCTTCTCTATCTCTTCTATCAACCCTATCTGGTACGGATCCCACACTGCTGAGCAGTATTCAAGCAGTGGGCGAACAAGCGTACTGTAACCTACTTCCTTTGTTTTCGGATTGCATTTCCTTAGGATTCTTCCAATGAATCTCAGTCTGGCATCTGCTTTACCGACGATCAACTTTATATGATCATTCCATTTTAAATCACTCCTAATGCGTACTCCCAGATAATTTATGGAATTAACTGCTTCCAGTTGCTGACCTGCTATTTTGTAGCTAAATGATAAGGGAACTACCTTTCTATGTATTCGCAGCACATTACACTTGTCTACATTGAGATTCAGTTGCCATTCCCTGCACCATGCGTCAATTCGCTGCAGATCCTCCTGCATTTCAGTACAATTTTCCATTGTTACAACCTCTCGATACACCACAGCATCATCTGCAAAAAGCCTCAGTGAACTTCCGATGTCATCCACAAGGTCATTTATGTATATTGTGAATAGCAACGGTCCTATGACACTCCCCTGCGGCACACCTGAAATAACTCTTACTTCGGAAGACTTCTCTCCATTGAGAATGACATGCTGCTTTCTGTTATCTAGGAACTCTTCAATCCAATCACACAATTGGTCTGATAGTCCATATGCTCTTACTTTGTTCATTAAACGACTGTGGGGGATGTATCGAACGCCTTGCGGAAGTCAAGAAACACGGCATCTACCTGGGAACCCGTGTCAATGGCCCTCTAAGTCTTGTGGACGAATGGCCCGAGCTGGGTTTCACACGATCGTCTTTTTCGAAACCCATGCTGATTCCTACAGACTAGATTTCTAGTCTCCAGAAAAGTCATTACACTCGAACATAATACGTGTTCCAAAATTCTACAACTGATCGACGTTAGAGATATAGGTCTATAGTTCTGCACATCTGTTCGACGTCCCTTCTTGAAAATGGAGATGACCTGTGCCCTTTTCCAATCCTTTGGAACGCTACGCTCTTCTAGAGACCTACGGTACGCCGCTGCAAGAAGAGGAGCAAGTTCCTTCGCGTACTCGGTGTAAAATCGAACTGGTATCCCATCAGGTCCAGTGGCCTTTCCTCTTTTGAGCGATTTTTTGTTTCTCTATCCCTCTGTTGTCTATTTAGATATCTACCATTTTGTCATCTGTGCGACAATCTAGAGAAGGAACTACAGTGCAGTCTTCCTCTGTGAAACAGCTTTGGAAAAAGACATTTAGTATTTCGGCCTTTAGTCTGTTATCCTCTGTTTCAGTACCAATTTGGTCACAGAGTGTCTGGACATTTTGTTTTGAGCCACCTACCGCTTTGTCATAAGACCAAAATTTCTTAGGATTTTCTGCCAAGTCAGTACATAGAACTTTACTTTCGAATTCATTGAACGCCTCTCGCATAGCCCTCCTCACACTACATTTCGCTTCGCGTAATTTTTGTTTGTCTGCAAGGCTTTGGCTATGTTTATGTTTGCTGTGAAGTTCCCTTTGCTTCAGCAGCAGTTTCCTAACTCGGTTGTTGTACCACGGTGGCTCTTTTCCACCTCTTACGATCTTGCTTGGCACATACTCATCTAACGCATATTGTACGATGGTTTTTAACTTTGTCCACTGATCCTCAACACTATCAGTACTTGAGACAAAACTTTTGTGTTGAACCGTCAGGTACTCTGTAATCTGATTTTTGTCACTTTTGCTAAACAGAAAAATCTTCCTACCTTTTTTAATATTTTTATTTACGGCTGAAATCATCGATGCAGTAACCGCTTTACGATCGCTGATTCCCTGTTCTGCGTTAACTGTTTCAAATAGTTCGGGTCTGTTTGTCACCAGAAGGTCTAATAAGTTATCGCCACGAGTCGGTTCTCCATTTAACTACTCAAGGTAGTTTTCATATAAAGCACTTTAAAAAATTTCACTGGATTCTTTGTCCCTGCCACCCGTTATGAACGTTTGAGTCTCCCCAGTCTATATCTGGCAAATTAAAATCTCCACCCAGAACTATAACATGGTGGGGAAATCTACTCGAAATATTATCCAAATCTTCGTTACTCGAACTACTGCAATACAGCGAGCGCCAATACTGCCAGCTAAATAAGAGACTAACTACTGAAGGCACTAAGTGCTGATAGGTATAGTTAGCAAATGAAAGATTTTGATAGAGAACAAACAATGTATCAGTTCATGACATCCAGTCTTACAAATTTCGTTTTGGACACACGTCCAGATCGTCCGCTCTCAAAATTCTGCCATCTCTCCCCCCACATCCACCACTGCTGGCGGCTCACCTCCAACTGCACAACGCTACGCGCTGTTCACATCCAACTGCCCAACACTATAATAGTGAATATTTCAACAATGTCAACCAGCCACAGACTGCACACAGCACAGCCAGTGATTTTCATACAGAGCGCTACGTGGCGTTACCAACATAAAAACCTAAACAGCCGACTTACAGATGTTCTGACGGCGCGTTGCTGTCAGTGCCGCAGTCCAACCACTTCTCCAGTAAAAAACGTTGCCTGTATACAGGGGCAGTCATGTTGCGGTTGCAGCACGTTCCCCAATGCGTTTCTTTTACCGTCACTGTACACGGCGTTTGAAAATAATTCTTCCGGTTTCACAAGATTTCATCTTGTACATGAAGAAAGATAAAAAGCTTTTAGCATAAAGTAAAATATGCCCAGTGCTTGTGTTTTTTCAAGTGCATGTACAACTAAATCTTGGTGTAGCTTTTAAAATTACGTTTCATCTTTCACAAATATTCAGTGCGTTCTCCACTATATAGACTCACCCCAAACATCAAGACGATAATGGGATGAGAAGTTCCGCCTTATGCAATACACCTTATTTCTTTTGTTTCACCCATACATGTTTCAGCACTTTTGTGCTATCATCAGTGGGTTCTATTTATTTTTAACTGTAAATTTGTTGTTAACATATTAATATTTTCGTCGTTTACAACATTATGTAAAAGTTGCATTTATAACTTAATTGGCGAAAAGTAACATACCTTACATTATATTATTGTCCTCTTGTTTTGGTAGCTGTTATGCCACACAATATACAACATGTCATCTGCAAACAGCAAAACGTAATTTATTTTCTATTTGTTATGTATTTACGAACGGAAATAAGACTGTATCACGTTTTCTTTCTGTAACTTACAGTTTTGAAGTTTGTGGTAGGGTTTCCTGTTTTGTTGGCGAAGTAAATGGGCTTACTTCTTTGCCTGTGTTCGTGTGGCAATGCAGTTTATCGATTATTCAAAACATAGGCGGAGTTTTCGCTGCCATTACGTGTTGTTGTGGTTGTGTGGCGTTCATTTGTTTCGTAGCGTGTTCTGTTGGCTGAGGCGCGCGAGTTTGAGTTGTATTTGGTGTCAGTTGTGTGTGGTTTATGTGGGTTTGTCTGTGTGTGACAAAATAAACCACAAAATACAAAAACAAACAGCACATAACCATGAAACACACATACATACAAACACAACTCATCACACAACAAATCGGCAGACAGTAAGCAACAAATGGCACATAATGACTTACAACAACAAAGTCACACACAGGGTGGCTAATATACTAAAGAAACTAGGACTCAACATAGCATACAGGACCAACAACACAATACAGAGCAGATTTGGAAGAATTACCACCAACACTGACAAATACAGCCAGTCTGGCATCTACCAACTTACTTGCAACTGCTGTCAATCTGTATATGTGGGCCAAACATGCAGGACCTTCAGAACTAGATATAATGAACACCTCAGAGCACTGAAAAGCAATAGCACACACTCAACATTTGCAGACCACCTGGTAGCACACAACCACCACCCAGCAAACAGCACATAACCATGAAACACACATACATACAGACACAACTCATCACACAACAAATCGGCAGACAGTAAGCAACAAATGGCACATAATGACTTACAACAACGAAGTCACACACAGGGTGGCTAATATACTAAAGAAACAAGGACTCAACATAGCATACAGAACCAACAACACAATACAGAGCAGATTTGAAAGAATTACCACCAACACTGACAAATACAGCCAGTCTGGCATCTACCAACTTACTTGCAACTGCTGTCAATCTGTATATGTGGGCCAGACATGCAGGACCTTCAGAACCAGATATAATGAACACCTCAGAGCACTGAAAAGCAATAGCACACACTCAACATTTGCAGACCACCTGGTAGCACACAACCACCACCCAACAAACATTGAAACTGACCTTCACATCCTAAAAACCAGCAGCAGCCTATACCAAAAATTAACTATAGAAGAAAACTACCACATCCAAAATTCAATAGCCCAAGGAAAGAAAGTACTCAATAAATACACATCACTGTGCAACAAAACTCTCTTCACCACAATAGAAGAACTGTACAAGTAAAACACACACACACACACACACACACACACACACACACACACACACACACACACATAAATCCTCTCTCTTTTCTTTCTTTCTTTCTTTCTCTCTCCTTCTCTCTCTCTCTCTCTCTCTCTCTCTCTCTCTCTCTCTCACACACACATACACACACACACACACACACACACACACACACACACACACACACACACACTCCCTCTCTGCCCCAGTACTCATCACACACAGACAAACCCACATAAACCACACACAACTGACACCAAATACAACTCAAACTCGCGCGCCTCAGCCAACAGAACACGCTACGAAACAAATGAACGCCACACAACCACAACAACACGTAATGGCAGCGAAAACTCCGCCTATGTTTTGAATAATCGATAAACTGCATTGCCACACGAACACAGGCAAAGAAGTAAGCCCATTTACTTCGCCAACAAAACAGGAAAACCTACCACAAACTTCAAAACTGTAAGTTACAGAAAGAAAACGTGATACAGTCTTATTTCCGTTCGTAAATACATAACAAATAGAAAATAAATTACGTTTTGCTGTTTGCAGATGACATGTTGTATATTGTGTAGCATAACAGCTACCAAAACAAGAGGACAATAATATAATGTAAGGTATGTTACTTTTCGCCAATTAAGTTATAAATGCAACTTTTACATAATGTTGTAAACGACGAAAATATTAATATGTTAACAACAAATTTACAGTTAAAAATAAATAGAACCCACTGATGATAGCACAAAAGTGCTGAAACATGTATGGGTGAAACAAAAGAAATAAGGTGTATTGCATAAGGCGGAACTTCTCATCCCATTTTCTTAGCAAGCACGGAGACAACAAGAAGAACTGCACCACAAGATGATTATTTCTACACCAAGCCAGGTATTTCCATCGCAGCTCTTCAACAAATATCAGAACACAACCATCAGACTTCATAAAACCATACTCAACATTAAGTTCAATAAACTATGTTTGGCATATAAAATTGTACCTAACTATGTAACAATAACTGTAAACAACATGTCACTAGCAGCTCAGCAGACAAAACGTAAGGCAGAAATCATGTGGATAAAGCAAGAAATCCGGTCTTTGTATTCCAAAAAACAGACTCTGAATATTGAATTATACAGATTGCATTTAGAATTAGCCAACCACATAACATACCCACCATTTTTTGACGAACTAATATACAGGGTTAGAACATACACTGAGACCATAATAGGGAGAAAACAGACAATCCAACAAAAGAAACTCACAAAAATGTTAAATCACACAAACACCCACCAATCCCACCACCAATACAACCAACACACCTTTCACAAAAGAGTGATTAATCTAACAGACATAAAATTATCTGAACAAGAAAGCAGCCTACTTGAAAAGGGTCCCAAACATAACATTAACACATTGGTGTCACATAGGACAGTAGAAAATATCATAACAGAAACTGAAAACATCATAAAGCAACAAGAAACACTAAACACACCTGAATTTAATGCAAACCTAACAAGAGAACTAGTTGCTGAGGAAATAAGAAATATAATCAAAGAGAACAAAACCACCATAAAAGAAAACACTAGGACTCCTGAAGAAAAAACCTACAGAAAACTACAGAATAAATTACCACAAGAAAATGCCATCATCACAAAATCTGACAAAGGTAATTCAATAGTAGTCATAAACAAACAGGAATACATTCACAAAACATTAGAATTCATCCAAAGCAACAACATCACAGAATTAACAAGTGACCCAACAAACCGATACCAAAGCAAGTTACAGAAAACCCTGAGAAACATAGAAACAATTTTCACAGAAACACAGATTAAAAAAATGATACAGAAGAATCCCAAGGCCCCCACCCTAAAATCATTGCCTAAAGTTCACAAACCCGGAATACCCATACGTCCATTAATTAACTTCACCAAAGCACCAACATACCACTTAGCCAAACACACACACACTCTGCTACAGACAATATACAAATACACTGACAACAGAAGTCTAAAGAACTCAAGTGACTTAATAGAAAAAATAAAAAATGAAAACATACCAAACACAGCAACATTGGTTTCATTTGATATAATTTCAATGTACACACACATCCCAACAGAAGAAACCATCAACATAATAGAAAGAAACCTCCAACTGCAAGGAAACATACCCACAACAAACATACAAGAAATATTAGCCATACTCAGGCTCATCACAGAACAGAACTACTTCACATTCAACAACAGATTTTACTCTCAACAAGATGGACTACCCATGGGATCCCCAATCAGTGGCCTCCTAGCTGACATTTTCCTCAACCAAATAGAAAAACAAATCAATGACAAAATAGTAATACCAAAACAGTACAAAATAATATATTGGTACAGATACGTAGATGACATAATTTGCTTAATAGACGAACCACTGTCCCGCATAAAAGAACTTCATGATAACATAAACTCCATCCACCCACAAATACAATTCACCATAGAAACACAAACAGATGAAAAACTTAACTTCTTAGATCTCACTATACACAAGAGAAACAACAAACATGAATTCACAATCTACAGAAAACCCACACTCACCAGCACCATTATTCATAACCAATCCAATCACCCCATAACCCACAAAGAAGCCAGCTTCAGATATTTACTTCACAGGCTGAACAAAATACCCATGAATAAGCATGACTACACACAGGAACTGAACACAATAAAACAAATTGCACAGGAGAATGGATATGATGCAAAGAGAATAGACAAAATAAACCACAAAATACAAAAACAAACAGCACATAACCATGAAACACACATACATACAAACACAACTCATCACACAACAAATCGGCAGACAGTAAGCAACAAATGGCACATAATGACTTACAACAACAAAGTCACACACAGGGTGGCTAATATACTAAAGAAACAAGGACTCAACATAGCATACAGAACCAACAACACAATACAGAGCAGATTTGGAAGAATTACCACCAACACTGACAAATACAGCCAGTCTGGCATCTACCAACTTACTTGCAACTGCTGTCAATCTGTATATGTGGGCCAAACATGCAGGACCTTCAGAACCAGATATAATGAACACCTCAGAGCACTGAAAAGCAATAGCACACACTCAACATTTGCAGACCACCTGGTAGCACACAACCACCACCCAACAAACATTGAAACTGACCTTCACATCCTAAAAACCAGCAGCAGCCTATACCAAAAATTAACTATAGAAGAAAACTACCACATCCAAAATTCAATAGCCCAAGGAAAGAAAGTACTCAATGAATACACATCACTGTGCAACAAAACTCTCTTCACCACAATAGAAGAACTGTACAAGTAAAACACACACACACACACACACACACACAAATCCTCTCTCTTTTCTTTCTTTCTTTCTTTCTCTCCCCTTCTCTCTCTCTCTCTCTCTCTCTCTCTCTCTCTCTCTCTCTCTCTCTCACACACACACATACACACACACACACACACACACACACACACACACACACACACACACACACTCCCTCTCTGCCCCAGTACTCATCACACACAGACAAACCCACATAAACCACACACAACTGACACCAAATACAACTCAAACTCGCGCGCCTCAGCCAACAGAACACGCTACGAAACAAATGAACGCCACACAACCACAACAACACGTAATGGCAGCGAAAACTCCGCCTATGTTTTGAATAATCGATAAACTGCATTGCCACACGAACACAGGCAAAGAAGTAAGCCCATTTACTTCGCCAACAAAACAGGAAAACCTACCACAAACTTCAAAACTGTAAGTTACAGAAAGAAAACGTGATACAGTCTTATTTCCGTTCGTAAATACATAACAAATAGAAAATAAATTACGTTTTGCTGTTTGCAGATGACATGTTGTATATTGTGTAGCATAACAGCTACCAAAACAAGAGGACAATAATATAATGTAAGGTATGTTACTTTTCGCCAATTAAGTTATAAATGCAACTTTTACATAATGTTGTAAACGACGAAAATATTAATATGTTAACAACAAATTTACAGTTAAAAATAAATAGAACCCACTGATGATAGCACAAAAGTGCTGAAACATGTATGGGTGAAACAAAAGAAATAAGGTGTATTGCATAAGGCGGAACTTCTCATCCCATTTTCTTAGCAAGCACGGAGACAACAAGAAGAACTGCACCACAAGATGATTATCAAGACGATAGTCAACCTCATCCTAACTTCAGCGATCACATCCCGAGTTATTGCACTCACTGTAGTTACTATGTGGCGTAATTTATTAGAATGGGAGTCACATAGATGAGGTCTTCACACAACCCCACAAAAAGTCAAATACCGTGAGATCATGAAACTTTAGAAGCCAATGGTACGTTGCAGATTTTGTACTCACCTTTACGGCCGATCCATCGTTGAGGCAGCTAATTGTAAACATTGTCTTTTACATGCAGGTGCTAATGCAGAGGCATTTCGTCTTGATAATAGACTTTGTTGCTGTGTTATCAACAGCACTTGTCACAAATTAGATAATGAACGAGAAAACTACACCATTGAGAGCCCTGCCAGCTTCCACAAGAACCACTGTCACCTAAATTGAAACTCACCTCAGGGTTCTATTTGCATTCATGTACAAAATATCTAGTTTTATGAAACCGGATTAATATTTTTGAAACACCCTGTATAATGAAACAACTGCGTCTTCTACTAAATCATTGTAGCTGGATGGCATCGTGCGCTTGGTGTAGCCAAGATAGGAGAAGACCCTAAAGAGAATTGTATTGTGTTAAAATCCTCATAGTTTTTGAAGTTTTGCCGGAATATTAATCTTTCCAGCGGAACGGATTACCTCGCCCTTCCTTTCAATTCGATACTTTTAAGACCACTTACACAAATGTGATTGCATTATACGATTAATTATACCAGATTCATAGTTTCTTCCCATAACGGTGATACACTGTTTCGTAGATAATGTCTCAATGTGTGCAAAGCATTTCTGGTCTGGAAATGAACGAGTCGAAGAAACTCCGAATTAACCTTCGTTTATTGACTGTAACTAAATTCCACTGGGAAATATGTATGTTTGTATAACAATTTTACTTATCCACATCGCTTGAGATACAGCAGGGAAATGTGGTGCTTCTCAACTTCCGTCGTCGTACTGCGTCTTACTGTACCCGTTCGAGCAAACCTAAGTTTTATGAACAGTGCCACAGCCAGTGACTATGAATGACAAGATATCATCTTCATTTACTTACAGACGATTTTCCGTATGAACCACAATAAGTCAGGTCAGGTGAAATAGTTGATCATGAAACAGGAACTCCTTGTACCTGCTTTCACAGGCAGGTCTTCATCGGCAATAATTCTCTTTCTTACCCCTTCAAAAAACTCTCCATTACAAATACTACATTTGTCCCACCGGTGATTCCACACTTGGAAACATTTTTTGTAGTCATAATTAGAAATGGCTGACTGCTCCTCCATCGTTTTTTTTTTTTTATTAACTTCTTCAATATTGTCAAATCGGCGTCCTTTCATGCCACTTTTCATGCACGGAAATAAGAAAACGTCTCACGGAGGCAGATAAGGCGAGTAAGGTGCGTGGGACAGCGGAAGCATGAAGTTTTTAGCCAAAAACTGCAGGTGCATTGTCGTGGTGGAAGAACCAATCTCCTGTCTGCCACAAATCTGTTTTGAAGAACGCTGTTGCACAATCTTCTCAAAGCTTCCAAATGATCTGTGAGCACAAGCTCTTGAAGTTTTTCAATATGTTGATGGACTTCCGAACGAGGTTTGTCATCAATCGACATGTCGCCATTTTTAAATCGAGCAACCCCCATATACTTGTTTTTCCCAATAGCGTCGTCTTGGTAAGCTGTTTTCAACATTAAAACATTTTCAGCAGCATTTTTACCGAGCAGAAAACATAATTTCACAGCTGCACTTTGTTCACTTAAACTTCCCATCATAAAAAACGAAATAACGACAAAACAGCACTAGCAAAAACATTTCACTGCAGATGAAGAGAACAAGCCAGGTCGACAACACACGCGGCGCTGAACTAGCAGTGAGTTACACTATACACGTCTATCGGCAAAAATGCCTACTAAACAAGCTCTGCCCACGGCAATATTACTTCGTCTTTTATTTTTTTCCCCGTATGTTACTTATCTTCAGTTAGTGATATATTCAAGAAAAACAGTGGTGCGAAATCTTTCATTAGGTTAAAAAGTAGACAAATGCTATGAATTACATCAAAAATAACAAAAAATATTGTCATGAGGTTGTTTAAATTTACAGGCATTGGAATAATAGAGCAGCAGATGAAAAAAGAAAGATATTGATGAAACTGAGAAAACAGATGGATGGCGATGCTGTGAGTAACTCATATCGAAAGGAGTCACAAACGGGAAATAGTGGCTGATTTTATGCCTCATATGTAAGAGAATACAAAGAACTGACATCTAAACACTTCCCAAGGAGGAATAGCACAGCACATTTTGTCTATCTTCTCAAGGCTTGTACAACTTAATACTACTCCGGGTTTCCTGATTCAGGCTGAAACTGCTTCGGCAGGCACAGCCAAAATTGTGTTCGTTGACGCTTGTTACATCGTTATTTACAGCAACGATGACGTTTGTTGTTGTCTCTTCAGCAACACTGCTGTCACTCGTAACACGTGCACATTCCGGCAGGCACCTGTGTCGCAACAGTTCCAGTTTTTCCCACAGTTCTGGCGCATGCCTTTCATTTCCTTGTAACCTACTTATACTACAGTCCACGAGACTTATTTTCCCGTTTATTTCTTTTCCTCTCTGAGTGATTTATCGAACATTATCTTCAAAGTAAACCTAATTTTACATTGTTACTCCCACGACGCTCCCCGTTCAGATATAAGTAATCGATTTACTTTTATAGATATGTATATTTCTGAGCGGTGCTTTAAAGTGTAGCACGAAGTTGATAAACGGGTCTACGTATATTTTATTTGACTCATTGTATCATCACTCTTCTGACTGGTTTGATGTCGCCGGCTCGAATTCCTGTCCTTTGCTAACCTCCTCATTTCAGAGTAGCACTTGTAGCTAATATCCTGAATTATTTGTTGGAGGTATTTCACTCTGTCTACAGCTTCTTCAGGAACAAATATACCGATGTTTTATCCCATTCCCGAATACAGCCTACATGCTATACATCGAGGGGCTTCAGAAAATAAGTTTCTCATTATTATGGCAGGCCAAGTATCATTTATTGAATGCTGTACTACACTTAAAAGTGAAATACGTACATTATATTATTTTTAACATAGTCAACAAGTGTCTGGCCGGCCGTTGTGACCGAGTGGTTCTAGGCACTTCAGTCCGGAACCGCGCTGCTGCTACGGTCGCAGGTTCGAATCGTGCCTCGGACATGGATGTGTATGGTGTCCTAAGGTTAATTAGGTTTAAGTAGTTCTCAGTCTAGGGGACTGATGACCTAAGATGTTAAGTTCCACGGTGCTTAGTTCCTCGATGATAGAAATTCGCCCCTTGGTCAAGTAGCGACTCGACAACCGATACATGAATGTTCTCATCGTTCGAAAATCTCTCTCCAAACGGCTCTGAGCACTACGAGACTTAACTTCTGAGGTCATCAGTCCCTTACCTAAGGACATCACACACATCCACGCACGAGGCAGGATTGGAACCTGCGACCGTAGCGGTCGCGCGGTTCCAGACTGTAGCGCCTAGAACCGCTCGGCCACCTCGGCCGGCTAATCTCTCTCCTCCAGATGTTCTTTCTACTTGCCGAAAAGATGGAAATCACATGGTGCAACTTCCGGACTTCCCGATCAGCATCACCTATGTCTAATTGGTCTTGGTCAAATTGTTGCCACCATTCCACTACGATGTGACAGAAAATTATATTTGGACCACATACCACATAATTTCAAGGTGGTATTATGTGAATTCCAGTACAAGATTCGCACCTTGGAGTATGCTTGCAGGTTCCGCGCATTTCTCTCTCACACTTGTTATCCGTACGACAGTAGAACTGTGTCTACGGTAAACCCAAAACATGTTCTCTAATCTGACAATGCGCCATAGTTGTTGCGCAATGGTAAAGGGTGGGGCTACGTGAAATACCTTACTTTCTGAAGTCTCTTCGAATGTAGTTTATTTTGAGAATTAAAGTAAAGTGTACGGCATTTAGCGAGCTCTTGTGTAAAATAAATTGCACAGGTTTATTAACAATTAGTCAAAAACGCCATTGTCCCCAAGAAACAAACCTTTGTAGCAAATGCTGGAATCACTTATTACCTGCCAGAGATAAGCCTAACTTGACACTTAACGCTCTCTGTCATAGCTCACAACAACAGGTTCGAATCCTGCCTCGGGCATGGATGTGTGTGACGTCCTTAGGTTAGTTAGGTTTAATTAGTTCTAAGTTCTAGGCGACTGATCACCTCAGAAGTTAAGTCGCATAGTGCTCAGAGCCATTTTTTGAGGAACACTGCTTCTACCAGATTGCCTTGATCCATGGCTTTGAGTATGTTTGAACGGCACAGTCGGTGGCTTTTTAGAGTTGAGAACAGCATTTTAGTGCCTGTTTATGCTGTATACAAAGATTTCCTTGTTGTTGTGGTTCTCAATGCAGTTTTGCATGTGATTAAAAGCTTGTGCTCTGGCGTTTCAACCCTGTCAGATCACTATGGGAGGTATATGACGTGCCTGTGGAATAAATATTATTCAATATGTTTTTTTTAAATTTACTATTGCGCACATCTTGTGTCCTTTCTTCATCTCCCTATCTTTTCTTATAGTTTGGAGTAAGCATGAATGGTTTTGAATGTGCTAGCATTGGACACCAATGGTGTCGAGGGAATCTGTCTTGTAACAACTTTATTTTAGTCTGGATAAGACAGAGAACAGGAACGGGGTGATCAAGCCAAAGATAAGCTAAAAGCTAACGGTGTGGTGTGCAGAGATTGGTCTTAGGCGCTGGTTCGGTTTCCCCCACCACTCGTGCTGGGCAAAGAGGTCCTCTGGATCTGCCATCTTGTCAGTGTTCCAGATTACTGGGAAGCGATCCAAGGTTCCCTCTAAGTTATTAGAATGGTTTATTTAGCGGATAAGTATAATTATTTCTTTCCTTCACCACTAATGAAGTGGAACAGGGGTCATAACTTTATCATATTTTTGAATTAGAGGTTTTGCAATTGAAGTTATGCGAGAAAATGTGGTGTTAAATTGCGGTAGTTTCTTCTCTGTAAATTATCCACTTGTGTTTTTCTTTCATTCTCTCGCGTGTAATTCATGATAACTGCTGTTATCGTGTGCTGAATTTTGAAACCGATCTTTGCAGATTTGGTGAACGTCTCTTTATGTAAAACCTGACTTACTTTGCGCGTTACGGTGAGCGTACTTGTGCTTCACACACCTAGATCTAGACTCCATAGTCAGTAGATGTTTAATAAATTCGATCGCGTGATTTAAGCCGCCTCAGGGTAAATCTCTGTCCGAAATTCTGGTGCGTTTCATTGTTTATGAGACTTTGTGCTGTATCCTGCCCACATGGCGAAAATCGGACATGTAACGGGCAGTCGTTATTCAATTCTTGCAACGTCTAATCAACTTAATGGTCATGAAATGTATTTGCTAAACATTTTCGTGAATCTCCGTTTCGATCGATGTGCGTGTACAACTCGAACCTCACCCACACGTATGTCGTCTCTCAAACTTTCGAACTGCTAAGTCTACAGTAGTTTCACTTCCTCGCTTCTGACAGAACAGAACAAAGGAAGCCATAGTCAAAAACTTCGCGCGTAAAACCACAACCCATGTGTTCTGTTCATTGCCTAGTTGTTTATAGTTTAAGTTCTGGGCCTTGTTCCCATTTCGTAATGCGTGTATCTGAACGTTCGAGATTCCGAGCAGATAGATCACATGATGTACCTGACTA
Organism: Schistocerca cancellata; assembly: GCF_023864275.1. Classification (NCBI taxonomy): domain Eukaryota; kingdom Metazoa; phylum Arthropoda; class Insecta; order Orthoptera; family Acrididae; genus Schistocerca; species Schistocerca cancellata. The sequence goes on along the minus strand of NC_064627.1, from coordinate 347,161,202 downwards.
TCTACTCCTTTCCCTCACACAGTGTCGTAGAAGAAATGCGCCTCAACACTGTGAGTGGTGACAACGTAAAATACGTTGGCATATTGCAAGTGGCAAGAGTGTCTCGTTTGTTCATGACATTGCTTATCTATTTTCAAGTTAAAGAAATTATGTCGTCATTTAAAATAAAATCCCTTTGCCTCTTGTAATCATTCCAATCTTACTATGCCCGAAAGAAAATACTTGAATAACCATTAAAAGAACCCAAAGAATAGAGATCAGTAGACCACCCAAGCATTAGAATGTGCACTGTCTGAATACTGTCCAAGGAAAAATGCCAAGCACTAATTCAGTTAAGATATCACGTCCCTTTCTCTCACATCTCCACTATTCTATTCCGTTATCCGCTGCGAGATTAAAATGTCACTCCGTAATTTTTGGTACTAATTATTAAATTCAGTCGGTTGTAGAGTGCTTCACTTATATCCGTGGGCTTATTTTTTCAGCGGAAATTATGTGTGACTACCAGGTCAGAGAACAGTACATCTGTTGTAAAGAAGGGTGCCTACGATTTATCCAAGGCAGGTCAAAGAATATTTGAAAGAGAATTAACAGAAAGATAACACAACCCAATAACCTGCAATCGTATTTCAATGAGTAATCGAGGTGTTACAATATCATACGATAAACGTTTTCGGAATTCACGCTGGTTGGCATAGAGAAGGTAACCTTGTTCGAAATACCTAATTATGTTTGAGTTCAAAATTGTTCTGACATTCTACAACAAATAGATGTCAAGGTTATTGGACGGTAGTCTTGTGGATCACTTCTCCTAAACTTCTTGTAGATGACTGTGACCTGTGCTTTCTTTCAACTACTGGGCGCGGTTTTTTGTTCGAGAGATCTACGATAGATTAAACTTAGCGGATGTACTATCTCAGCCGCAAATTCAGTATAGAATCCGACAGGGATTACATCGGACCCCAGAGCTTTGTTCAATTTTAACGATCTAGCTGTATCTCAACGTCACTGGCACGAATATCCATTTCATCCATCTCAAGTGCCATAAGTGGATGAGTTTTATTGTGTTCAAAAATGGCACCATTATATGTTGGAAGGCTTCATTCGAACAAGGCGCAAGGGACTAATAACATTCTATCAGAATTTCTAAAAGCTCTGGTGGATGTGGCAACAATACGACTATTCACGTTGATCTGCAAAATGTATGGGTCTGGCGATATACACTACGACTTTTGCAGAAATATCATCGATACAACTCCTAAGACTACAAGAGCTGATAAGTGCGAGAATTACTGCGCAAATCAGATTAACAGCTCATGCATTCAAGTTGTTGACAAGAACAATACACAGAAGAATGGGAAAGAAAATTGAGAATGTGTTAGATGACTATCAGTTTGGCTTTAGGAAAAGTGAAGGCACCAGAAAGGTAATTCTGACGTAGTGGTTGATAATGGATGCAAGACTAAAGAAAAACCAAGACTAATTCATAGGATTTGTCCACTTGGAATAAGCGTTCGACGATTTCAAATGGTGCAAAATATTCGAAATTCAGAGGAAAACAGGGGTATGCTATAGAGGGAGAGACTGGTAATATGCTCCATGTACAAGAGGCAAGAGGGAATAATAAAAGTTGAAGACCAAGAACAAAGAGCACGAATTAAAAGGATATAAGACAGAGATGCCGTGTTTCGCCCCTGTTGTTAAATCTACACATCGAAGGAGCAATGACGGAAATAAAAGAAAAGTTCAAGAGTGGAACTGAAAATCAAGGCGAAGGATATCAACGGTAAGATTTCCTGATTACATTCCTGTCCCCAGTGAAAGTGAAAAAGAATTACCTGATCTGCTGAATGAAATGAACAGTCTAATGAGTACAGAATATCGATTGAGAGTAAATCGAAGAGAGACGGGAGAAATGAGAAGTAGCAGAAATGAGACCTAGCAGAAATAAGAACAATGAGGAACTTAACATCAGGATTGACGACCGCGAAGTAGATGAAGATAAGGAATTCTGCTACCTAGGCAGCGAAATAACCAATGATCGACGGAACAAGGACATCAAAAGCAGACTAGCGATGGCGAAAAGGGTGTTCCTGGACGAGAGAAGTCTACTAGTATCAATCATAGGCCTTAATTTGAGGAAGAAATTTCTTAGAATGTACGTCTGGAGTACAGCAGTGAATGGTAGTGAAACATGGACTGTGGGAAAACCTGAACAGAGAAAAATCGAAGCATTTGTGGTATGGTACTACAGAAGAATGTTGAAGATTGTATGGACTGATAAGGTAATGAATCGGAGAGGAAAGAAATATATGGAAAACTCTGACAAGAAGAAGGGACAGTATGATATGAGATCTGTCAAGATATCAGGGAATAACTTCCGTGGCACCAGAGGGAGCTATAGAGGGTGAACTGTAGGGGAAGACAGAGTTGGAATACATCCAGCAAGTAATTGAGGACGATGGTTGCAAGTGCTGCTCGGATATGAAGAAGTTGGCATAGGAGTGGAATTCGTGGCGTACCGCATCAAGCCAGTCAGAAGACTGATGACATAAAAACTGTCCTTGAGAGGTAACGCATGTCGTGTAAGAGTTAACGCATACTTTTCGGACGTACCGTTGTGCCGCCAGTTCGCTCGACATAAAGTCACACCTGATGGCTCCCTACACGATGACGCCGCCGTCTCTCTCCCAAACATTGAAAGTACGAGACCTCTTCCACATCGCCGCTACACTCGCCGACGACTATCATCCAGGGCGGTTCAGAACCACGATTCATTGCTGACCACAATGCGAAACCATTCATGAGAGTTGCATGTTTCTCGATGAGCGCTCCTTTACAAATGCAGCCGTTTCTAATTTGATGTTAACGGGAGCCTATTTGTGGGATGGTATTTTCCTCGTCCGGTTACTGCTAGTCTCCCACCAATTGTGCAACATGTTGCAGGGGGATGCATAATACGGCTATCGTCTCTTGTCTTGGTCAAACATGGTGGAGCCTATCTGTGGGATGGTATTTTCCTCGTCCGGTTGCTGCTAGTCTCCCACCAATTGTGCAAGATGTTGCAGGGGGATGCATAATACGGCTATCATCTCTTGTCTTGGTCAGACGTGGTGGAGCCTATCTGTGGGATGGTATTTTCCTCGTCCGGCTACTGCTAGTCTCCCACCAATTGTGCAAGATGTTGCACGGGGATGCATAATATGGCTATCGTCTCTTGTCTTGGTCAGACGTGGTGGAGCCTATCTGTGGGATGGTATTTTCCTCGTCCGGTTGCTGCTAGTCTCCCATCAATTGTGCAAGATGTTGCAGGGGAATGCATAATACGGCTATCGTCTCTTGTCTTGGTTAGACGTGGTGGAGCCTATCTGTGGGATGGTATTTTCCTCGTCCGGTTACTGCTAGTCTCCCACCAATTGTGCAAGATGTTGCAGGGGGATGCATAATACGGTTATCGTCTCTTGTCTTGGTCAGACGTGGTGGAGCCTATCTGTGGGATGGTATTTTCCTCGTCCGGTTACTGCTAGCCTCCCACCAATTGTGCAAGATGTTGCAGGGGGATGCATAATACGGCTATAATCTCTTGTCTTGGTCAGACGTGGTGAAGCCTATCTGTGGGATGGTATTTTCCTCGTCCGGTTACTGCTAGTCTCCCACCAATTGTGCGAGATGTTGCAGGGGGATGCATAATACGGCTATCATCTCTTGTCTTGGTCAGACGTGGTGGAGCCTATCTGTGGGATGGTATTTTCCTCGTCCGGCTACTGCTAGTCTCCCACCAATTGTGCAAGATGTTGCAGGGGGATGCATAATACGGCTATCGTCTCTTGTCTTGGTCAGACGTGGTGGAGCCTATCTGTGGGATGGTATTTTCCTCGTCCGGCTACTGCTAGTCTCCCACCAATTGTGCAAGATGTTGCAGGGGGATGCATAATATGGCTATCGTCTCTTGTCTTGGTCAGACATGGTGGAGCCTATCTGTGGGATGGTATTTTCCTCGTCCGGTTGCTGCTAGTCTCCCATCAATTGTGCAAGATGTTGCAGGGGGATGCATAATACGGCTATCGTCTCTTGTCTTGGTCAGACGTGGTGGAGCCTATCTGTGGGATGGTATTTTCCTCGTCCGGTTACTGCTAGTCTCCCACCAATTGTGCAAGATGTTGCAGGGGGATGCATAATACGGCTATAATCTCTTGTCTTGGTCAGACGTGGTGAAGCCTATCTGTGGGATGGTATTTTCCTCGTCCGGTTACTGCTAGTCTCCCACCAATTGTGCGAGATGTTGCAGGGGGATGCATAATACGGCTATCATCTCTTGTCTTGGTCAGACGTGGTGGAGCCTATCTGTGGGATGGTATTTTCCTCGTCCGGCTACTGCTAGTCTCCCACCAATTGTGCAAGATGTTGCAGGGGGATGCATAATACGGCTATCGTCTCTTGTCTTGGTCAGACATGGTGGAGCCTATCTGTGGGATGGTATTTTCCTCGTCCGGTTGCTGCTAGTCTCCCACCAATTGTGCAAGATGTTGCAGGGGGATGCATAATACGGCTATCGTCTCTTGTCTTGGTCAGACATGGTGGAGCCTATCTGTGGGATGGTATTTTCCTCGTCCGGTTGCTGCTAGTCTCCCACCAATTGTGCAAGATGTTGCAGGGGGATGCATAATACGGCTATCGTCTCTTGTCTTGGTCAGACGTGGTGGAGCCTATCTGTGGGATGGTATTTTCCTCGTCCGGTTGCTGCTAGTCTCCCATCAATTGTGCAAGATGTTGCAGGGGGATGCATAATATGGCTATCGTCTCTTGTCTTGGTCAGACGTGGTGGAGCCTGTCTGTGGGATGGTATTTCCCTCGTCCGGTTACTGCTAGTCTCCCACCAGTTGTGCAAGATGTTGCAGGGGGATGCATAATACGGCTATCGTCTCTTGTCTTGGTCAGACATGGTGGAGCCTATCTGTGGGATGGTATTTTCCTCGTCCGGTTGCTGCTAGTCTCCCACCAATTGTGCAAGATGTTGCAGGGGGATGCATAATACGGCTATCGTCTCTTGTCTTGGTCAGACGTGGTGGAGCCTATCTGTGGGATGGTATTTTCCTCGTCCGGTTGCTGCTAGTCTCCCATCAATTGTGCAAGATGTTGCAGGGGGATGCATAATACGGCTATCGTCTCTTGTCTTGGTCAGACATGGTGGAGCCTATCTGTGGGATGGTATTTTCCTCGTCCGGTTGCTGCTAGTCTCCCACCAATTGTGCAAGATGTTGCAGGGGGATGCATAATACGGCTATCATCTCTTGTCTTGGTCAGACGTGGTGGAGCCTATCTGTGGGATGGTATTTTCCTCGTCCGGTTACTGCTAGTCTCCCGCCAATTGTGCAAGATGTTGCAGGGGGATGCATAATACGGCTATCGTCTCTTGTCTTGGTCAGACGTGGTGGAGCCTATCTGTGGGCTGGTATTTTCCTCGTCCGGTTACTGCTAGTCTCCCACCAATTGTGCAAGATGTTGCAGGGGGATGCATAATACGGCTATAATCTCTTGTCTTGGTCAGACGTGGTGAAGCCTATCTGTGGGATGGTATTTTCCTCGTCCGGTTACTGCTAGTCTCCCACCAATTGTGCGAGATGTTGCAGGGGGATGCATAATATGGCTATCGTCTCTTGTCTTGGTCAGACGTGGTGGAGCCTATCTGTGGGATGGTATTTTCCTCGTCCAGCTACTGCTAGTCTCCCACCAATTGTGCAAGATGTTGCAGGGGGATGCATAATACGGCTATCGTCTCTTGTCTTGGTCAGACGTGGTGGAGCCTATCTGTGGGATGGTATTTTCCTCGTCCGGTTACTGCTAGTCTCCCACCAATTGTGCGAGATGTTGCAGGGGGATGCATAATACGGCTATCAACTCTTGTCTTGGTCAGACGTGGTGGAGCCTATCTGTGGGATGGTATATTCCTCGTCCGATTACTGCTAGTCTCCCACCAATTGTGCAAGATGTTGCAGGGGGATGCATAATACGGCTATCATCTCTTGTCTTGGTCAGACGTGGTGGAGCCTATCTGTGGGATGGTATTTTCCTCGTCCGGCTACTGCTAGTCTCCCATCAATTGTGCAAGATGTTGCAGGGGGATGCATAATACGGCTATAATCTCTTGTCTTGGTCAGACGTGGTGAAGCCTATCTGTGGGATGGTATTTTCCTCGTCCGGTTACTGCTAGTCTCCCACCAATTGTGCGAGATGTTGCAGGGGGATGCATAATATGGCTATCGTCTCTTGTCTTGGTCAGACGTGGTGGAGCCTATCTGTGGGATGGTATTTTCCTCGTCCGGCTACTGCTAGTCTCCCACCAATTGTGCAAGATGTTGCAGGGGGATGCATAATACGGCTATCGTCTCTTGTCTTGGTCAGACGTGGTGGAGCCTATCTGTGGGATGGTATTTTCCTCGTCCGGTTACTGCTAGTCTCCCACCAATTGTGCGAGATGTTGCAGGGGGATGCATAATACGGCTATCAACTCTTGTCTTGGTCAGACGTGGTGGAGCCTATCTGTGGGATGGTATTTTCCTCGTCCGATTACTGCTAGTCTCCCACCAATTGTGCAAGATGTTGCAGGGGGATGCATAATACGGCTATCATCTCTTGTCTTGGTCAGACGTGGTGGAGCCTATCTGTCGGATGGTATTTTCCTCGTCCGGCTACTGCTAGTCTCCCATCAATTGTGCAAGATGTTGCAGGGGGATGCATAATACGGCTATCGTCTCTTGTCTTGGTTAGACGTGGTGGAGCCTATCTGTGGGATGGTATTTTCCTCGTCCGGTTACTGCTAGTCTCCCACCAATTGTGCAAGATGTTGCAGGGGGATGCATAATACAGCTATCGTCTCTTGTCTTGGTCAGACGTGGTCGATTAGAAACGTGACGACGAGTGTACCTGCTCTCACTTTCCCATATTTATCTACACTCCTGGAAATTGAAATAAGAACAACGTGAATTCATTGTCCCAGGAAGGGGAAACTTTATTGACACATTCCTGGGGTCAGATACATCACATGATCACACTGACAGAACCACAGGCACATAGACACAGGCAACAGAGCATGCACAATGTCGGCACTAGTACAGTGTATATCCACCTTTCGCAGCAATGCAGGCTGCTATTCTCCCATGGAGACGATCGTAGAGATGCTGGATGTAGTCCTGTGGAACGGCTTGCCATGCCATTTCCACCTGGCGCCTCAGTTGGACCAGCGTTCGTGCTGGACGTGCAGACCGCGTGAGACGACGCTTCATCCAGTCCCAAACATGCTCAATGGGGGACAGATCCGGAGATCTTGCTGGCCAGGGTAGTTGACTTACACCTTCTAGAGCACGTTGGGTGGCACGGGATACATGCGGACGTGCATTGTCCTGTTGGAACAGCAAGTTCCCTTGCCGGTCTAGGAATGGTAGAACGATGGGTTCGATGACGGTTTGGATGTACCGTGCACTATTCAGTGTCCCCTCGACGATCACCAGTGGTGTACGGCCAGTGTAGGAGATCGCTCCCCACACCATGATGCCGGGTGTTGGCCCTGTGTGCCTCGGTCGTATGCAGTCCTGATTGTGGCGCTCACCTGCACGGCGCCAAACACGCATACGACCATCATTGGCACCAAGGTAGAAGCGACTCTCATCGCTGAAGACGACACGTCAGGAGCAACAGTGTCCCTAATTTGCTGGGAAGTGGCGGTGCGGTCCCCTACGGCACTGCGTAGGATCCTACGGTCTTGGCGTGCATCCGTGCGTCGCTGCGGTCCGGTCCCAGGTCGATGGGCACGTGCACCTTCCGCCGACCACTGGCGGCAACATCGATGTACTGTGGAGACCTCACGCCCCACGTGTTGAGCAATTCGGCGGTACGTCCATCCGGCCTCCCGCATGCCCACTATACGCCCTCGCTCAAAGTCCGTCAACTGCACATACGGTTCACGTCCACGCTGTCGCGGCATGCTACCAGTGTTAAAGACTGCGATGGAGCTCCGTAAGCCACGGCAAACTGGCTGACACTGACGGCGACGGTGCACAAATGCTGCGCAGCTAGCGCCATTCGACGACCAACACCGCGGTTCCTGGTGTGTCCGCTGTGCCGTGCGTGTGATCATTGCTTGTACAGCCCTCTCGCAGTGTCCGGAGCAAGTATAGTGGGTCTGACACACCGGTGTCAATGTGTTCTTTTTTCCATTTCCAGGAGTGTATTTACACGTCAAGTTCCGTAGGACCAAATTGAGGAGCAAATCTCTAAAGTCATGGAACGTGTCAGTACATGAAATTACAACAAGTAAGTAATAACACACAAAAATAAATGTTTATGAAACCGAAAAAAGTCAGTCAATAATTTTAAGTAAACGTAATCAACAATACAACAAGAATTAGCTTAATTTTTCAAGGAACTCCTCGACATAATAGAAGGAGTGACCCAAGAGGAAACTCTTCAGTTTATATTTGAAAGCGCGTGGGTTACTGCTAAGATTTTTGAATTCGAGTGGTAGCTTATTGAAAATGGATGCAGCAGTATACTGCACACCTTTTTGCACAAGACTTACAGAAGTCGGATCCAAATGCAGGTTAGATTTCTGCCGAGTATTAACTGAGTGAAAGCTGCTTATCCTTGAGAATAAGCTAATATTGTTAACAAGAAATGACAGTAAGGAATTATTTATTTATATATATATATATATATATATAATTCACGTTTGGGCCCTACTGGACCACGTGAAGTACAATCACGGGGCATTCAGTTATTTTCTTTTAGACTTTCTCTCTGCCCAAATTGTTTTCATTCTCTCGGAATGAGCTCTTTTCCTTTCATCAGACCATGTGGTTCCAGTTTTCTTTGGTTTTTCAGCTTGACCAACTACCCAGTCATGAATTTTTTGCCTAAATAATTTTCTGTCTTGAATTTCATCTTGTTTTATATCTGCCTCTTTCGTGTCCTCTTTTATAGCAGCAATCCATTTTATTGTCTCAAATTTAGCTTTACTTCGATTTTCGTAGAATTCCACTACTTGTTTAGTTAGTCTGGTAGCATCCATTCTTTTAATATGCCCATAAAATTTTAATCTGCGTTTTTTCATATCCGAATGTATGCTGGTGTATTGTTGAATTTCACTATTTGCTCTTAGCCTGTATGTTCCTTCTTCAGTATATTTTGGACCTAGAATTTCTCTGATTACTTTTCTTTCTCTTTTTTGGATTTCTTGAATGTCCTTTTTTCTGTTTAAAATTAGCGTTTCAGCCCCATAAAGGCACTCTGGTTTTATGACCGTGTTGTAATGTCTCAATTTAGAGTACCTCAAGAGACATTTTTTGTTGTAGATGTCTTTTGTAAGTCTAAAAGCTGTCTCCATCTTTTGACAACGAATTTCATTTCCAATTTTTTCTAGACCAGTTCTGAGATTGTTTCACCTAAATATTTGAATTGCGAAACTCCTTTGATTTTTCCATACTTAGTTTCCAAAAGTTTGGGTGCCAGTTTGTTGCTAGTCATATACTGTGTTTTTTCAATTGAGATTTGGAGACCTACTCTTTCTGCTGTTTCTTTAAGAATTTCTATTTGTTTCTGAGCAATTTGGATGTCCTGCGTTAGAATAACCAAGTCGTCTGCAAAGGCCAAACAGTCTATTCGAATATTTGTTCGTCCTAATTTCACTGGTTGGTCAATTTTGAACTCTAATTTTCGTTCGCGCCACTCTTGTATTACTTTTTCTAGAACGCAGTTAAATAGCAACGGAGAGAGTCCATCACCTTGCCTCACGCCTGTTTTTATTTCAAAGGGTTCTGAAATTTCTCCTCTGAACTTTACTTTTGATTTTGTACCAGTTAGCGTGTCTCTGATAATTGCCGTGCTTTTAGGATCCAGGCCTTGTTCTTTCACAATTTGGAAAAGAGATTCACGATCCACTGAGTCATAAGCCTTTCTAAAATCTACAAAGGTACAAACTAGTTTTTTATTGTAAATTTTTTGATGTCTGAGAATTAGTTTGAGGACTAAAATCTGTTCTGGGCAAGATCTATTTGGCCTGAAACCTGCTTGATATTCGCCAATTTTCCATTCAAGTTGTTGTTGTGCTCGGTTCAGAAGACATTGAGAGAGGATTTTGTATGTGACTGGAAGAAGAGAAATTCCTCTGTAATTATTAACATCAGTTTTGTCTCCCTTCTTATGAAGTGGGTGAATCAAGGCGGTTTTCCATTCATCAGGAATTTTTTCAGTTTGCCAAATGTTTTGCATGATTGAAGTAATTTCTTTAACGGTTTTTGGACCAGCTGCCTTTAAAAGTTCTGCAACAATTCCATCTTCACCAGATGCTTTGTTGTTTTTCAACCTATGAATTTCTTTAATGATTTCCTCTTCATTTGGTGCAAGTGAAACTGGATTGCATTGTTGGGGAATTTTTGGTGGAAATCTTTCTGTGGGCTTGGGGCAATTTAGAAGATTCTTAAAATATTTAGAAAGTTCTTTCAATTTTCTTGGTTGTTAAGAGCCAACTGTCCATTTTCCTTCTTGAAGCAAAGATTCTGGGGTTGGTACCCCTTTATTTTGGTTTTAAAAGTTTTATAAAAATTTCTGGTATTGTATTTCTGAAAATCTTCTTCAATTTCCAAGAGTTGACTATTCTCATATTGTCTTTTTGTTTGTCTAATTAGTTTTGAAGTGTCTTTTCTAGTTGTCAGGAATGTATCATATGTGTCTTCTGTCTTGTTGCTATTCCATGCTTTAAATGTCTCTTGTCTGGCTTTGATTGCATGATCACAGTTTTCATTCCACCAAGCATGTTTCTTGTGTTTTCGAAAGGAATTTGATCTTGAGCTGTTTTGATAATCTTGTGTTTGAGTTGTTCCCAATTTTGTGCACTTGTTTTGTCAAATTCGTCTGCTAATAATGATGGTTGGATTTTACTGGTGTCAAATTTGGGGATTAATGGTGTCCTTTTGTTGAAATTTTGGGGTTTTAGCTTTAGTTTCACACGGGTTAAGTAATGGTCTGAGTCAATATTGGCGCCTTTACGAACTTGAACATTTAAAATTTCTATGTGACATGGATACGAGATTGCAATATGGTCAATTTGGAATTCACCTATGTCCTTGTTAGGTGATCGCCATGTCTTTTGTTTTGAAGGTTTTTTCTTAAATATATATATATATATATATATATATATAAGTCCAATGTCAAAATACCCAGACTCGTGAACAGGGGTCGACAAGACATTCGTGAACTTACACCACTTACTGCCCGATCTGCCCCTTTCTGAACCAAAAATATCCTTTTAGAAAGGGAAGAGTTACCCCAAAATATAACACCATACGACATAAGCGAATTAAAATAAGCAAAGTAGACTAATTTTCGTGTCGAACTTCTGATACCGTTTGAATAGTAAAAAGGTGGCATTAAGTCTTTGAACAAGATCCTGAATGTAGGCTTTCCAGAACAGCTTACTATCTATCTGAACACCTAGAAATTTGAACTGTTCAGTTTCACTGATCATATGCCCATTCTGTGAAATTAAAACGTCAGGTTTAGTTGAATTGTGTGTTATAAACTATAAAAAATGAGTCTTACTGTGATTTAGCGTTAGTTTATTTTCTACAAGCCATGAACTTAGGTCGTGAACTGCACTATCTGAAACCGAGCCAGTGTTGCACACAACATCCTTTACTGTCAAACAAGTTTAATCAGCAAACAGAAATATTTTAGAGTTACCTGTAATACTAGAGGGCATATCATTTATATAAATAACGAACAGGAGTGGCCCCAGCACTGATCCCTGGGGCACACTCCACTTGACTGTATCCCACTCAGACCCCACATCACAGCCACTCTCAACACCATGAATGATGATCTTTTGCTGTCTGTTGTTAAAGTAGGAGGTGAACCAATTGCGAACTACTCCCCATATTCCGTAATGGTCCAACTTCTGAAGCAATATTTTGTGATCAACACAATCAAATGCCTTAGTTAAATCAAAAATATGCCTAGCGTTCGAAACCTTTTGTTTAACCCATCCAGTACCTCACAGAGAAAAGAGATTATAGCATTTTCAGTTGTTAAACGACTTCTAAAGCCGAACTGTACATTTGATAGCAAATCGTGTGATATAAAATGATCAATTATCCTTATATACACAGCCTTTTCACTAAATTTAGCAAACACTGATGGCATGTCAATAGGTCTAAAATTATCTAAATTATCCCTTTCTCCCTTTTTATAAAGCGGCTTTATTACTGAGTACTTTAGTCGTTCAGGAAACTGACAATCCCTAAAGGAAAAATTGCAAATATGGCTAAATACAGGGCTAACATGTGCAGCACAGAACTTTAATATTCTGCTAGGCACCCCATCATAACCATGGAAGTCCTTAGTCTTCAGTGATTTAATTATTGACTCAGTCCCCCTCTTGTATGTATTTCAGACATAAATCTCGGAAAGGCATTTGCCAAGAAAGTTATATGAGTCCCTGTAGAAACTATGTTTTTATTTAATTCACCAGCAATGCTTAAAAAATGATTGTTAAATACTGTACATATATCTGATTTATCAGTAACAGAAATATTTTTACTTGCGAACTGACTTTATATCGTCGACTTTGTGCTGCTGACACCACACTTCCTTCACACCTGACCATATGGCTTTAATTTTATCCTGTGAATTAGCTATTCCATTTGCATACCACATATTCTTTGCCTTCCTAACAACATTATCAAGCACCTTACAATACTGATTGTAATGGGCTACCGTAGCTTCATGGTGAACACCTCTAATATTTTGATACAATTCTCGCTTGGTTCTACACGATATCCTTGCCCCACTAGTCAGCCACTCGGGCTGCCTATTACTGCTAGTACCCCGTTTAGAATGTTCTAATGGAAAGCAACTCTCAAAGAGCATGAGAAATGTGTCAAGGAAAGCTTTATATCTATCATATATGTTATCAACACTTTAACATCCTGCCACTCTTGTTCCTTGACAAGGTTTAATAAACTCTCTATTCCTGTTGGATTAAATTTCCTACATAGTATGTAATTAAATGTGACATTTTTTTGAGTACTAAAGCCCTTTAGTGTTAAAATTTGTGCATCATGGTCTGAAAGACCATTCACTCTTTTCCTAACAGAATGCCAATCTAGTAATGAGTAATGAATAATGAATAAAAATATTGTCTATGGATGTGCTACTCTTCCCCTGCACCCTAATTGGAAAAAACACAGCCTGTGTCAGATCATATGAATTTAGGAGATCTACCAACATCCTTTTTCTTCCATCATCATATACAAAATTTATATTGAAGTCACCACATGTAACTAATTTCTGGTACTTTCTACAAAGTTAATCAAGAACCCTCTCTAGCTTTAGCAGAAATACTCTGAAGTCAGAATTAGGGGACCTGTAAATAAGAACTATCAGAAGTTTAGTTTAACTGCCGCTACACAACATGCAAATATCTGTTCAATGCAGTAGCGTGATACATCTATGGACTCAGATGAAATACTGTTTTTCACGTACAGAGCCACTCCCCCAGCCTGCAAGGAACTCCTTGAAAAACAGCCAGTTCACTAACTTTATCTCTAATACCTCTTATATGTTAATGAAATATGCTAATTCCTTCTCTACTTGGAAACATTACATCCTCTGAAGGTGAGCCATTAGTTAGGGCGACTTCCTTTAAGCAGGTATACCTATCAGCTGATTTTAGTCTAAAAAAGGGGCAGCTCTAACACCAACTACTACAGGAAATTTTTTTTATGAGCGATCCCACCACCACCACCACCACCACCACCACCACCCACTTTGCTGTCACCTATAAGCTTTGCCAGTCTCCCCTTCCCAAATCCACTAAGCTGTAGGCCATGCCTAGTGAATCCCGATCTACTGACAGACTCATTTGGCACCACTGAGATGTGAACCATGCCATCTGCAATCAGCGCCCTCTCCAGCCCCATGTTAACGCGCCTAACAGAAGCATTAAGATGAAGCCGATCACGACGCTGAAACAGCTGCAATGCACATTAGTGCCACCAGGTTGAATAGCTATCTTTACCAGGTCGCCACCCACACCATATTCCCCGTCCCTATCAAGACTGTTCCATGCTCCACTACCTGATCACCCTTCGTAAAATTCCTTCATAACTCCCCTATGCTGTCAGTCACTTCAGTCAACCGCGCACTAGGCTTCACAATGCTGGTGACCTGTACTCACTCCCCAACACTTCCTGCAACTGCTGGCCCACACCTCTCCCAGCAGAACCTTCGTCTTTCTGTTAGACTTTGCAGCTGACCTAGGCCTCCTAACTGCTGAGGACTGCTGCATGTTCCCTACATCTGCAGCTACACGAGGCTCCTCTCCACTCAATTCTGAGAGTTGGTCAAATCTATTGCATATACGCAAATTGTAACTGTCTGAATACCTCCTCTTTCTAGTTGCCTTCTTGCCAACTGCCAGTTCCCATTCCCCACCGCCGGCCGTGGTGGCCGTTACGGTCGCAGGTTCGAATCCTTCCTCGGGCATGGATGCGTGTGATGTCCTTAGGTTAGATAGGTTTACGTAGTTCTAAGTTCTAGGGGACTGATGACCTTCGAAGTTATGTCCCACAGTGCTCAGAGCCATTTGAACCATTTTGAACCATTCCCCACCACCCTTCATCATCCTCAGCCTATCTAGTTCCTCCTTTGCGCATTGTAACTGCACCTGTAGGGCACATATCTTACGCTCCTGCTCCTCTATCAACTTATTTCTACTACAGATTCTGTATTCCCAGGAGAGAGAAGCCCACTGCATTCTGCACTCTAGTTTGAACAAATCTCGAACCGTAATCCACTACTCACAAATCTACAACAGAGCCCACACTTCTTACTCATGGTAAAAATTTACAGTTACTGAAAACAATTATACGTCTACGTTACCTAAGTTCAGTTACATCAGTAGAACTATTTATAGAACTAACAATAGCGGTCTCGAAATTCTCTGTTTACTAAGAAAGCAACTACTTGTATTAATAGTACTACACCACAGCTAAAACAAAACTTCACAAAATTATTAGCTAAAACCAAAAATTCTAACGGCCACTGGAACACTCAACGAAGTTAAAACACTGAATGAAAATTTTACTGAAATATTTAACTAGAAGCAAAAAGGAAACGTCAGCTGAAAACTAAAGCACGAAATTTACTAAACGACTTGAACGCACAGAAAACTCTAACAAACACAGCGAGCGAACGTTTCCAAAAGTTTATTAAATCGTTATTCCGCCACAAACAGCACGAAACACAGCTGAAAACTATTAAATTTAATAACTGTATAACAGTGCACAAATAAGATTGTCAGTACTTAGGTTTATAACCACTGCACGCCGCAAAACGTAAACACACTACTGAGGAATGAGGGTTAGACGAACGACGTAAGCACACTCACGAAGAACAGACCACTAGAGACAATAACACCGGAAGAAAAACTGAGATTATGAAAATCCACTAATAAGTTAAACAGCAAATTTTAACACAAATAAACTTTAAAATAAGCAATTGAAGACTAAAAATTTATAAATTGTTGACGAGCAATTTCATCAGCAGTCCAGCGCCCATGACGTCACCCCATGCTGTCCATCATCAGGGCAGTTCCTCTGGCTCCCGGGCCACGTTGGTATCTGTGGATATGAGGCGGCCGATATTGCGGCCAAGGCTGCAGTCTCTCTTCTCCGGCCAGCTATTCAATCGATTCCCGTCGCCGATCTACGGAGCGTTTTATGTCGTCGTGTTGTTCTTTTATGGCACGCACATTGGTCGACACTTCCCCATAATAAATTGCGGGACGTGAAAGCTCTTCCTTATGCTTGGACCTCTTCCTCCCGAACGCGTCGTCGGGAAGAGGTAATTTTAACTAGACTCCGGATAGGGCACTGTCTTTTTAGCCATCGACATCTTTTAAGCGGCGATCCTCCCCCACTCTGTCCCCACTGCTCTCAGCTGTGGACGGTAAGACACCTTTTAATTGAGTGCCCCTATTTTAATCCGTTACGCTCCCGTCTACAGCTATCGCCTGATACATCGTCGATTTTAGCAGATGGCACGTGCTCAGCCGATCGCGTTCTCGAGTTTATTAGTGCCAGTGAAATGACGTCAGTCATTTGAAGCTTTTTTTGGGGACAACCAACCCCTTTCTGTAGTGGATATTTAAGCCTTCCTTCTGCTTTTAGTTTCTCCAATTTTATGACTTTCGTACCCAATGCTGCTGGTTTCCATTTTCGGTTTTTTACTGTTTCCTAAGTCACGGACCGGGCGCTAATGACCATAGCAGTTTTGCGCCCTAAAACCAAAACAAAACAAAACAAAAATCAGGTGAGAGTCACATCCGAATGCCCCGCAAATGTGGATATTGCAAGATTCGACCAGCCGACCAAATGGAGACCAACAGTGATGCACATCTGATGCAGTTAGGTCCTGATATTCCTGCCTGACGAGAGTACGCTACATCTCAGAGTAATTTACAGTGATCACTCAACACCTGACGCTGTTACTCCCCTCATATATACTACTATTCTTGGTAACAACACTAAATACGAACAACACTGGTACATTCTGGTGACCTTTCTACTTGTCACAGAGAATTGCAACGCTGATCATAGCGTCGATGTTGTGTACGAAGTTACATTGACATCGGGCCATTTTTTTTTGCCAGCCAGTGTATTATGAAAATGTCTACCAGTAACAAATACTGAACACAATCTGAAATTATTAATCACAAACAGTATCTGTTGACATGCATTCTTCTACTCATTTACGACTCGTCATTCAGTACATCGATGTTGTCGCCAGTGGTCGGCGGAAGGTGCACGTGCCCGTCGACCTGGGACCGGACCGCAGCGACGCACGGATGCACGCCAAGACCGTAGGATCCTACGCAGTGCCGTAGGGGACCGCACCGCCACTTCCCAGCAAATTAGGGACACTGTTGCTCCTGGGGTATCGGCGAGGACCATTCGCAACCGTCTCCATGAAGCTGGGCTACGGTCCCGCACACCGTTAGGCCGTCTTCCGGTCACGCCCCAACATCGTGCAGCCCGCCTCCAGTGGTGTCGCGACAGGCGTGAAGGGAGGGACGAATGGAGACGTGTCGTCTTCAGCGATGAGAGTCGCTTCTGCCTTGGTGCCAATGATGGTCGTATGCGTGTTTGGCGCCGTGCAGGTGAGCGCCACAATCAGGACTGCATACGACCGAGGCACACAGGGCCAACACCCGGCATCATGGTGTGGGGAGCGATCTCCTACACTGGCCGTACACCACTGGTGATCGTCGAGGGGACACTGAATAGTGCACGGTACATCCAAACCGTCATCGAACCCATCGTTCTACCATTCCTAGACCGGCAAGGGAACTTGCTGTTCCAACAGGACAATGCACGTCCGCATGTATCCCGTGCCACCCAACGTGCTCTAGAAGGTGTAAGTCAAATACCCTGGCCAGCAAGATCTCCGGATCAGTCACTTCAGTCAACCGCGCACTAGGCTTCACAATGCTGGTGACCTGTACTCACTCCCCAACACTTCCTGCAACTGCTGGCCCACACCTCTCCCAGCAGAACCTTCGTCTTTCTGTTAGACTTTGCAGCTGACCTAGGCCTCCTAACTGCTGAGGACTGCTGCATGTTCCCTACATCTGCAGCTACACGAGGCTCCTCTCCACTCAATTCTGAGAGTTGGTCAAATCTATTGCATATACGCAAATTGTAACTGTCTGAATACCTCCTCTTTCTAGTTGCCTTCTTGCCAACTGCCAGTTCCCATTCCCCACCGCCGGCCGTGGTGGCCGTTACGGTCGCAGGTTCGAATCCTTCCTCGGGCATGGATGCGTGTGATGTCCTTAGGTTAGATAGGTTTACGTAGTTCTAAGTTCTAGGGGACTGATGACCTTCGAAGTTATGTCCCACAGTGCTCAGAGCCATTTGAACCATTTTGAACCATTCCCCACCACCCTTCATCATCCTCAGCCTATCTAGTTCCTCCTTTGCGCATTGTAACTGCACCTGTAGGGCACATATCTTACGCTCCTGCTCCTCTATCAACTTATTTCTACTACAGATTCTGTATTCCCAGGAGAGAGAAGCCCACTGCATTCTGCACTCTAGTTTGAACAAATCTCGAACCGTAATCCACTACTCACAAATCTACAACAGAGCCCACACTTCTTACTCATGGTAAAAATTTACAGTTACTGAAAACAATTATACGTCTACGTTACCTAAGTTCAGTTACATCAGTAGAACTATTTATAGAACTAACAATAGCGGTCTCGAAATTCTCTGTTTACTAAGAAAGCAACTACTTGTATTAATAGTACTACACCACAGCTAAAACAAAACTTCACAAAATTATTAGCTAAAACCAAAAATTCTAACGGCCACTGGAACACTCAACGAAGTTAAAACACTGAATGAAAATTTTACTGAAATATTTAACTAGAAGCAAAAAGGAAACGTCAGCTGAAAACTAAAGCACGAAATTTACTAAACGACTTGAACGCACAGAAAACTCTAACAAACACAGCGAGCGAACGTTTCCAAAAGTTTATTAAATCGTTATTCCGCCACAAACAGCACGAAACACAGCTGAAAACTATTAAATTTAATAACTGTATAACAGTGCACAAATAAGATTGTCAGTACTTAGGTTTATAACCACTGCACGCCGCAAAACGTAAACACACTACTGAGGAATGAGGGTTAGACGAACGACGTAAGCACACTCACGAAGAACAGACCACTAGAGACAATAACACCGGAAGAAAAACTGAGATTATGAAAATCCACTAATAAGTTAAACAGCAAATTTTAACACAAATAAACTTTAAAATAAGCAATTGAAGACTAAAAATTTATAAATTGTTGACGAGCAATTTCATCAGCAGTCCAGCGCCCATGACGTCACCCCATGCTGTCCATCATCAGGGCAGTTCCTCTGGCTCCCGGGCCACGTTGGTATCTGTGGATATGAGGCGGCCGATATTGCGGCCAAGGCTGCAGTCTCTCTTCTCCGGCCAGCTATTCAATCGATTCCCGTCGCCGATCTACGGAGCGTTTTATGTCGTCGTGTTGTTCTTTTATGGCACGCACATTGGTCGACACTTCCCCATAATAAATTGCGGGACGTGAAAGCTCTTCCTTATGCTTGGACCTCTTCCTCCCGAACGCGTCGTCGG